>NC_074707.1:28706533-29322134 GCF_024334085.1 Lutzomyia longipalpis
TTTGTTTTTGATTTTAGCGCCTCTTGCGGCCATTTTTGGAACTTAAAATGTTTTAGAGAGTTGTAGGGCTTCTTGAAACCTTTCATTTGATACCAAGATGGTCAAAATCGGTCAAGCCGTTCTTGAGATATATTGAAAAAACACTTTTTGCATTAAGCCGCCATATTTGCTAAACCGCTTGACCGATTTTCAAGTATGAATTATTGATGAAAACGTCTCATTGAGCTCTACAACATACTAAAATTTCAGACCTCTAGCTTTAAGGGAAGTGGTAAACGGTAGTTCAAAATGGCGGACGGCGGCCATCTTGGATTTTGAAAATGCGAAAACATGAAAATTTACACCCACATTTCTATAGAAAACTTCAAACCGGAAGTCTCTATCTGTTACTGTTCTCGAGTTATAAGGTAAAGTTTGGCGCAGAGGCCGGCCGGCCGGATCAAAATTTTTCCACCACCACTTTCGTAATGTGGGATGTCTAAAACATGCTCATACCAAGTTTGAGCCCGATCTGAGATGGTCGGTTTTTCCGACGATTACAATACTTGGTATGCCACGATTGTGGTATACCAACTAATAAATGTAAAATCCCTTTAACGTCCAACGTGAAACATAAAAACATTGAAACATGCGCTCTTTTATCGCGATTTTTATTCTATGATTTTTTTTAGATGACTTCTCTCACTCAGAACGTCTTCTTTGGTCCCTTATGCGTGAATTTGATGCATTTGTAACATGGAAAAACAATTTACATTCATAATTAATTGAAAAAATAAAATGTTTCACGTTTGGGTCAGCGTATGACCCAAAAAACGTGAAAGGGATAATAAAATGAAAAAGAGTTAAATGACTTTGCGAATGTGTAAAAGGAAGTTCGATCCTAATAAAAATACAAACAATAAAATAAAGGTATTTATTTAAAGATGGTTGCGGTCATTCTATCATGATTCAACTGTGGATGTGGGAAGACTCGAGATAGTCCTAGAGGTCACTATTCAATATAGATTCCAAGTTCTGAAGATCACGTAACAGAAAGTCCAGAACGGATTTGGTTCATAAGATTTACTTGTGCTAAATATTACAAGCGGAGAAAATCCGTGAACTGTGCTTGTCTTCGACGGAGGTCATGCAGTCTGCAAACCGTCATTTCGAAAACTACTCCATGAGTCGCAGAGTAGCTAACCAAAAAAAACCTCACGGAGAAAAATGTTGAGATCAGGGCTCGTAATATGTAACTCTCCGAGTGCTGGGTGGCTCACAAGAACTGCATAGCCACCCAGCACTCGGAGAGTTACATAATACGCCCTCAGATGTATTCATCATGGCAGAAGAACCAGGGAGAGGGACAATATTTTTACGGTTTCCCTTTGACTACCGGCTCTTGACTTTTCATGTACAGCTTTTGCATCAAGGTTCCAGCTATTGAAACATGTCTTATCCACTAACCACATACGAAGTTTAATATTGCAATGATCGGTGCTCTACGTTTTAGAGAAGTTCACTTTCAATTTAGTTTCAGGTTATTTTGTCCATGATTGTTGTACTGACCTGAATGCAATATAGTAGATAATAAATAAGTTAATAGAATTTCAATTTGGTCCACCCTAAAATATCACAAATGTCCAACTACCAATGATTAATTCTTTAAAATAATTCACTGTTTAATCCTTCCAAACATTTTTTTTATTTCTTGTTTTCCTTCCAAACTTGTTTGAACTAATTTCTTATTTCTTTGTTGACTGACGACCTTCCGGTCAATGAAGGAGGCGCGAATTCATTCTTCCCACATACTGGGAACAATCGTGTTTTATGGAATCTTTTTTTGCATGTTTTAAAATTTTTTATAAGTATCAACATTGTGTTATAATAAACCCTCTTAACTGGTACAGAAAAATTGCAAAAATTAAAATCAAATGTTGAAATTTCTGATTTGATAAGAATATAAGTGGTTGTTCGGATTATACCTACTTACTTCAGTGATATTGTATTTGAAGAGGTTGATGAGATTTTGTAAGAGGATATTGAAAAATCACATCATGTTTCACTAAATAGGAATTTTACACTTAAAAAAATTTAAGACATTTTTTCTTATGTTTTAAAAGGGCTTTGTGGTTTGAAAAGGCTGGAGTCTTAAAGCTTTAAAATAAACAAAAGTGTTTTAAAAGAAAATTTTATTAAATATGTTAAGTAATAAAACAAAATAATAATCTAAAATACTAAATAATGGAATTTAGGGCAGAGTAAAGCACTTAATGATAAGAAAAGCTAAATGTTTTTCTTATTATAATTTAAGAAAATATGATGATTGTTAAAGAGTGGTCATGATAATTAAAAAAAAAAGAAATATTTCGAATTGTTGTTAATAACTCCCTCAAAATAAAGAAAAACTGGGTGAAATCAATAAAGGAAAACAACTGCGTGAACCCGATAAAAAAAGAAAGTCAGAAAAATAAGTTATTTTTTAAATTTTTTTTATTAACCAAGAACAACAGAATTTCCAAGAATATCTTCTAGTCTAATATCAACCCTAAACATTTGAAATTTCACGAATCCAATTCCTTACAGCTGATACTTTTGCATAGACTCCAGGATAGCTTGGGAGGGCGCAACCTTTACCCCAAGACACTACACCGTGTTGTACGTTGTTGTCGTCAACGACGGGACCACCAGAATCACCTGTTACGGACAGAGAGGATTTTTTTAAATATTGATTCTAAATATTTTTTTTTATAAAAAAGTTACCTTGGCAAGAATCCTTTCCTCCTTCTTGGTAACCTGCACAGAACATCTGTTCCGAAATGATTGCTCTGAAAATGTAGTTAGCTTGGCATTCTAATTGATTAACCTTCGGCACTGATACAGCACGGACGTGATAATTGGACTCCTGATGGTTCTTAGTATCTCCCCACCCAGAAACCTTCAAAACAGTACCAACGGCAATGTCCTCATCGGCTTCGGGAAGTTGAACTGCCCTCCTTGTATCACTGAACGTAATGGGATCTTCCAGTTCAAAAATACTGAAGTCGTAATCCGTGGTTTCATCGTCGTAGAGCTCATGGCTGATGATCTGTCGCACCTTATGGACCTCACCGTCTGTTGAGCTGTAGTTTGATCCAGTTCTGACTGTGAAATCAGGAGTTGCACCACTGTAAATTAAAATAGCAGGATTATTTGATTTCAGGCATAAGCAGGAGTGTTTTTTTTTGTTAAACTTACATTATACAATGAGCTGCCGTAAGGATGAACCTCTCACTGAGGATTGAACCACCACAGAGATGCTGTCCGAAGTAATTGACAGACACTTGATAAGGAATGTCCTCGATGTTCACAGGCTTGCCTCCGACAATCCTTTGTATAGGTTGACGAAACACTGCAGCGCTGGCGCTAATGCAGAGGATTGCAAGGATAGCAGCTTGGTTCAACATCTTACTGGTAGTGAACATCTTCGAGGAATTCCTTCCGAATGAATGTGCTGTTTGCCACTGAACTTTCGCATTTTATACTTGCATTCTCAAGAGGTTAAACCGAAAGCAAGTAGCGTCTTATCTAAAGAATCTTCCCTATCAATCCACGTGTATATCAGTGACTATATACTTGGTGGAAATTTCACGGCAATTGCGTAGTATTTGTAACTCCTGAGGGTAATTCCACTTTATGACTTTACTATGGATTTTCCAAATATTTTTCTGATTGTATTATTAATTTGATTGGATTGCAATATTTTTGATTAAAATTGAAGTTTTTGTAAATAATAAAATTGAAGAGTACCAAGCACGTGTTACGATAATGAATAACATAATTGCTAAAACTTAGGTCAGGAGTAAGGAGGCTTTTCTTAAGATTTTTTTTAAGATAAGCATTGTAAACCCGCAATCTTTCTCATCTGAAAATGGTTGATAATCCTAAATAACCATTTTCAAGACAGAGAGTAGATGGTCCTTCCTCTGAATTCCTTGAATAAGGAACAATTGACACCTTAATGAAAAAAAAAAAATTTTTTACATAGTTGCATTTAATACATATTTTCGTAATATGTTTTACACATGTTCGTCCATTTGCACTTATAGTGCATCAGTTCTCATGCCACGCGTAGAAGTAAACTTTCTTTAGTTTTGACTTTCCCTTTGTTGAAGTTTATGGAGTTAGTTCTTCTGGAGGGAACAAATGAGTTTTATACCTTTTGGGTTTTGATGAACTTGCTGCTTGCAACAGCAAATATCGTATCTGGATAGGATTTCTATAGCAGATACAATATTTGCTGTTGCAAGTACCAAAAACAGTACAAAATGCATTTACCTATCACATCAATCATAGAGACAATCTCAGAATAAGAAAATCCCTGCATTAGGGTCTAACGCCTCTCGTCTGTGTCTGGTCATTAAATGTAGAGAGGGCATAATTTTCTCTGATAAATAGGTAGAATACGTGATAAACTTATGATGAACCTTAAAGATAAAATCCAAAATTTCTCAGAATCATCTCACAATTATTCTTCACTGCCGGAATTCGCATAATCCCAGTTGAATTCGGAAATCCTTGATGGACACCTACACGGAATTTCAGTCCTCAGGATTTTGCAGTGCTCTCAATGATTTCCAAAAGCCAATATAATTAATTACTTAATAGAGAATAATTTTTCCTTGTGCGTTCAACCAACAATTTGATATTGTTTCGAAAGATGAGCAAATTTTTGAAGCTTTTTTTAATACTTTATGATTTTCATTTTAAATTAGCTTTCAAAACTTTTTCATCTCTTAAAAAAAATTACTTACAAGGGAAGGTTATACATTTAAGAGTACGGAATGGCTTGAAATTTTCACCAAATATTCTTTACAATGTATAAAAACCCTGTGCCAAGGGTTTTTTTCTACAGATCCGTAGTTTAATAGTTATAATTAATTAAATTTTCCCATATAAAATTCATTTTGGGAGAGCAAAGCGCTGGAGAGAAACGCAAGAGAGAGAACTGCGCGCGCGTCTGTGTGAGTGAGTAGTGGTAAGTAGCGAGCGCACGGGCAAAGAACTGCTCACCACTACTCACTCACACAGACGCGCGCGCAGTTCTCTCTCTTGCGTTTCTCTCCAGAGCGCTTTGCTTTCCCAAAATGAATTTTATATGGGAAAATTTAATTAATTATAACTATTAAACTACGGATCTGTAGAAAAAAATCCTTGGCACAGGGTTTTTATACATTGTAAAGAATATTTGGTGAAAATTTCAAGCCATTCCGTACTCTTAAATGTATAACCTTCCCTTGTTAGTATTTCTTCACCTTCTTTTCGTATGCACTAATTCTAATTATATTATAATATTGGGCCTAATTCAGCGACCAAGAAACCCTTGAAATTCGCTTGAAATTTCAGTACAAAATTCAAAGATTTCAAGGGTTTTTTGGTCGCTGAATTAGGCCCATTATTAATTAATTATAAAATTTGTGCGTAAAATATGAACTGTACAACTTAGTCGTGAGATGGAGGGGTGAGGTTACTGGGGGAGTTTTCCACAGCGTTTTTGATACACTCCGGAGTAGAAGCTTAAGAAATAATGGGAAAAAACTATTGATTTCACTAAATGTTAGATCATAAATAAATCAAATCAATCTACTATGTTTCAACCTTTCTGAAATCATTGAAGTAAAACTTAAAAATATAGGAAGTAGAAGAATATATATTTTCGCAAAGAAAAAATATAGATAAATCTTCTCATGATAAAAGTTTTTCCTAAATAATTTTCTTCCAGGAAAAATGTTACGTTGGAAAATTTATTATACTATTTTCACAAATAAAAATTGTCAACTGCAGTTAATTTTTCTTCATATTGTTCTACTTTACACAATGTTGTGTAATTCCTTCAGTGCAACTGAACACTTGGTCAATTCTCTAATCTTTTCATTGGCAAAACATAAACAATAAACAATCCCCGGAGATGCTAAAAGAAAATGAGAAGAAAAAAACAAAAAAAAACTTTGTAAGATCGTTTACCATTTCTGATCTTGTTGCTCATTGAACTCAGTGATGTCACTAATTTTATGAGATTCTGTGAGTAAATAAATTCCTTTTTAATAACATAAAAAAAGTAATGTTTCATGATCGTCTGCGGCTGAGAACTCATTTATGCCTCTTCATCATTAAATTGTCTTATTTGTGAGAAGAAGAATTTTCGCCAATTTTACAACATCGCATGTAAAATTGTCGGAAGCAGAAGTTCGTCAGCCGTGGAGGTCTGACTCATTCTCCTGTATGGTACGAGCGAGCGTCCATTGTGTGTGGCTAATACAGCGGTGAAGAATTTGAAACCAAACGCCGTCTCAGCGATCCAGATACACCGCGAGAATGGAAGTATAAATCGATAAGATAGCCTTTAATAAATTTTTCTTTATCATTTCCACAATGCGCTTGTGCCAAGAATGAAATTTTATTTCGAAAGACACACACGCGTGCAAAATGCAAGCTGAATGCAATGAGAATCATCGTAAATTGCCACAGATCACTGATCACAAAAATGATCACTCGGTGATCACCAATCCAGGTGCTTTGCTCCAAACACCTGAATGTGACACAACACTGTGACTTGAGCATTTTGCCGGCTGATTCTTTTTTTCGGACATTCTAAAGCACTGCAATTATCCAGACACGCGACACGACCAGGAAACTGGCGACAAATTTCCATTCTCAGCCGCAGTGATCAGAAGAAGTGATCAAAAAAAATGTATGATCGCGAGTATGTTGAAGAAGAGACGAAGTGCTGAAAGATCCCAAAAAGAGGGGAAATAATATGAGCCCTCGAGGAAAATACTCTCGTTGAAATTCATAAGGTGAACTTTGGGCATGCTGTCTTATCACGAATTCTCTGTCTTTGTTTATCGAGCTCACACTCTCGCTGCGATCTTACATCTTTATTACAGGGTGCACTCCACAAAGCGCCACATTTAGGGGAATTTTTGAAATTTCCCGGGAAATTTACGGGAAAATTACTTTTTTCTTTAAATTATTAAGTTTTCAGATTTTTATTTCATTCTTGCTACAGAGAAAAATATTTTTTTCGTAATTTTTCTCACAATTAAAAATTATCTAAAGGAGTTTATTCATTTCTTAATGCTTAAAATTAATAGAATTTAAATTATTAAAAAAAACTTAAACTTAAAATTTCCAAGTCCTCCTGCACTCCCATAATCTCCTTGAACTGCTCTTTGTCCGTTTGTTCCACCGTTCCCGGTGATGAGGCACATCTTGAGGGCACAGTGGTTTCAATATCCGCTCCGCAAAATCCGAGAAAATAGTTCTGGTCATTTTCCCAGATTTTGAGGAGCGGATAATGACATTGCCATACTGCGCCTCAAATCGCCCCATCGCCCTCTTCACAGTGGGGCCAAATTCCCCGCTCCCCGTCGGCTCCCGTGTAAAGATATACACCTTGGGGAGCAGGATCCCACCGGCTGTAATGGCGTATTGGGCCGTATACGTGTGGGTGACCTTAGAGTGGTCCCCCAAAAACACCTATAATTGTGAATATTATTTTTTAATTTTAGGTATAGTTTTATTTATTTATTTAACTCTTGTACCTTCCCAGTTCTCAATATGAACATAAAAACCCTCCCCATTTGCACTCCCTGAATTTCTCCGGACATTTTACAAATACTATATAGAAGGTATTCCGAAAATTCCTTTTTTTTCTTGATATTTATTTAATTATTTTATTTAAAATTGATCTTAAAACAAATAACAACGACAAAAATGCAACTCATTCTATGAACCTCATGATAAAAACAATATGGAACATGCTTAATGAAACATGCGCGCTGATGTTTCAACGACCGGTGTAACAAAATATTTTTGATACACTTTTAAGAATTTTATGTTGGTAGATCACGATTTAAATGTAGAAACCCACAATAAAAAGATTTCCATACGGAAAACTATATTCCTTTAATACTGTGAGCTTAATGCATAGCTGAACAGACACGAAATTATAGACAGACCTTTCTTTATTTGCATTGCATATTTACAGGAAAAGTTCTTAAAGTTAAAATAAATTTAAGATCACTTTTTATGATTTTCTAGGGACTGAAAAAGGAGTAAATATGATAAAAATATACTCTAAAATACGAAAAAAAACCAAAAGATTTTTAACTGGAAAAATTTTATTTTCCAAAACTTTTTCAATGAAGAAGTCTTCTTATTCTAGAACCTTTCCTAATGCCCTTCAAAAATTTTAACAACTATTATATCCGTAATGATCTTAATGTCCTTTCTCCTAAATCTTACAATTTGGATTTTTCTTCAATTTTAGGCTGTACTTTTTCTATTTACTGGTCAACGAGAAATTCTCGAGAATTGTTGATCGCGACATGACTTGGAGGCACAATGAATCATCCTGTGTGCGACTTGTAGTGGAGCTCACAAACGCAGAACCGCGGCATACAATCCATGAGGTGAGCAACAATCCCAACAGTTTGTCACTGAAAGCCCCCGCGAGTGTGTCTCTTCGCCGTGAAAATTTTCATTTTACTCATTTCTTCAATTTTTTAGTTCCTTCTTCATGGGAAATGTGAATTAAATATCCTTGTTTTGCAACGATTTACCCGCAACGTGCGTGAAGGCTGTGAAGAGTGAAAGTGAAAAATATGTATTGAGAGAAAAGTTGTGCCACAAAGTGCGTTGATAAGGAATAAAAAATTCTTCTGTGCTTAAATTTACCTTCATATCGTGGAAGATTGTGCCTTTTTTGTTCGTGATTTATTGTTGAGCTGTATTCTTGGACAAATAGCACAACGAAAATAGAGCTAATTATCTCACCAAGAAAGATTCCAAGGAAGTCTTTTGATCTCACAAGGAAGGACAGACGACGCACACAATGAGGATTCTTTTGAGAATTCTTGTGAGTAGGGATTTATTTTTATGAATTTCCAAAGAAAAAAATCTTTGCGCAAAAATTCGTCATTTTGAGGAGTTTTTGGCCTTCTTGTTGGTGGTGCCCCCTATGCCCGCCCCCATTCTCGCCGATTCTATTGACAAATTGATAACGATAAAACGATAAGCTCCCCTGAGCGCGATACAAACCATCCTAAGCAAAAATTCAACTTAAGTGCGCACGATGTAAACATTTGCATTTTTTGCATGCTACTTTATTATATATTTCTGGGGGATAAAATTGCAAATTGCACTGCAAAACATGATGGGCAATTAGAATAAGTTTCTCACGAGAAATTATTCTTCCATCCATTTCTATAGTCGTTTGATTTGAAAATGACTAAAAAAAAATGCAACAAAATAGCAAAATAATATTTATCGTGTTTATCAAAAATGTTTTTAAATTCCTGTGTGCTTGAAAATGTCTTAAAAAGCAACATTTGATAAGGAAAAAGATTGGAGATGCCGGGGATTGAACCCGGGTCCTCTCACATGCGAAGCGAGCGCTCTGCCCCTGAGCTACATCCCCATATGAGGTATCGGATTCACAAAATCGCATACTTTTTCCCGCGCATCTTTTCTCACATTTCCGCACTTGAAACGCGTCCAAAAAACATATTTACCCTTCCGGGTGTTGAATTTTCCGCCTATTTTCCTCCAATGTAAATCATCGTGTAAATAGGGTGGATTTAAAATGTCCCTGAGAGGGATTTTGAGGATGAAAATGCATTTCCCGCGAAAAATAATTAAACAAACTAGCGCCGCTCTATGGTGGATTTCAGGAAGTGATTAAATCAAATAAATAACCGACAATTGCACGTTTCTTTTCCAGCTTCTTGCATTTTTCTCTGCATTTTGCGTGCATGGGGCTACAATTGAGGATGATGAGGCCCCCTTTGAGCCAGGAAAAGAAATCTGCACACGGTGCAATTGTGCTCTGCATGAGACAAAGCCCAATTACAATCATTTCCTCATTGATTGCTCTGCAAAGGATATGCACAATGTCCCAACAGAATGGCCATCAATTGATGGATCTCCAGGTAATTTCTCAACTGTAAAACTAATTTTAAAAAAATCTAAAATTCCTTTTTCCTCCAATTTTTCATTCCAGATATAATCATTGTAGCATCATTCTCAGGAAATGAGATTAATACCCTCCATAGATTGCCACAGGCTGACTACTCAATGCACTTCAGTTGTCGCCACTGCGAGCTGAAGGTGATTGAAGTGGACGCCTTCCTGGATGTGCCAAAGATTCTCCGATTGGATCTCAGTTGGAATCATCTCACAGGGGAGACACTGCGGTCGGATACATTCAGAGGGAGATTCAGTACAAAGAGCTACGAGCCTATAGCTCTAGAGGAGCTGAATTTGAGCCATAATCAAATTCGGTCGCTGGAGAGGAAGATTTTCGAACACCTGCCGCGACTGAAGACACTTTCATTGGCACACAATCCCGTCAAAGAGTTCGATCCAATGACCACAGCGGCCCTGTGTTCGTTGCCAAAAATTGAGGTGAGTTACTTTGAAGAAATATATAGAGAGTGTAGCAATTGAACTGATAAAAAATTTATTTAATTTAAATTTAACCCTTTCGCGTATAGGTACGTGAAACATTAAAACATGCGATTCTTTTGCCGTAATATTTATTTCTCAGTCAGAACGTATACTTTAGTCTAATTTACGTAAAAACACATTTCAAAATTGGAAAAACAATTAAATGAATGAAGTAAAAGTTCGGAGAATAAAATGTTTTACCTTTGAACAAAAAAAACTTTGGGCAAATGCCTTTTCTAATCGAATCTTAGGCGGACCGCGGTCATCTTTTTGTAAAATGTGTTAAAATAAAATTTACACCCTCATTTTAATAAAACAAAACTTTAACTTAAAGGAAATCTTTTTAACTTGGCGTTCTCAAGTCATAGCCCGGTTTAACTAGTCAAAACATTATATTTATCACAATTTCGTAATACGAGATGATTGTTCAATATGAAATAATGTAATTTTAAAAATTATATTGCCTATCCCAAGTGCTATAAACCAACTTCTTAATGTCAAGACATAAGAATGTGGTTTACAGCACTTGGGTTAGACCATCTCATAGAAAAAAAATCCGAATAGATCACTTTACGGCGGTGTGGTAAAAAAAGAGATTTTTATATAAGTGAGGTAGATAAACATCGCAGGGTTGACAATAGGGAGTGCAGTGTGGTAGAATAATCTCCAAGTCCACATGCACTTCCATGATGTCCCTAAACTTCTCTGTGTCGGTCTGCCCCCCCCCCCAGCTGCCGAGGGTGATGAGGCACTTCTTGTGGGCACAATATGGCTTCATCACCTGCTCCACAAAATTTGAGAAAATAGCATTTGTCATTTTCCCAGATTTTGAAAAGCGGATAATGACATTGCCATACTGCGCCTCAAGACGCCCCATCGCCCTCTTCACAGTGGGGCCGAATTCCCCACTCCCCGGTGGCTCCCGTGTATAGATATACACCTTGGGAAGCAGAGTCCCCCCAGCCGTAATGGCGTATTGGACCGTATAGGTGTGGGTGATCTTTGAGTGGTTGGGTTAATAAATACTATTATTATTATTATTATTATTTAATTTTATAGTTTTATTGATTGACGTGCAATGCAAGTTTACATTTTTGGTTATGGCGAAGTCAATTAAATCCGGAACTTTTCTTATGTCAGTAGGCCAATAGGTGGGGCTATTTAGGGATAAACACATTGAATTGTTTTTGTTTATTACCACTCCATTACACCCCTTTTTGGTGTACAAAGGCGAAAACCCCCAAACGTATGGTTTGCATTAAAGTCTCCACCAATTAAGAAT
The DNA here is from genome assembly GCF_024334085.1 of Lutzomyia longipalpis. Lineage (NCBI taxonomy): Eukaryota > Metazoa > Arthropoda > Insecta > Diptera > Psychodidae > Lutzomyia > Lutzomyia longipalpis. The sequence goes on from NC_074707.1 coordinate 28,718,283, forward strand.
TTGTCCCCAAGAGCTTGAAAAAACTCCGAGAACGGGCCTAATTCAGTGACCAAGAAACCCTTGAAGTCTTTGAATTTTGTACTTAAATTACAAGATTTCAAGCGAGTTTCAAGGGTTTCTTGGTTGCTGAATAAGGCCCAACTTCTCCTTTTTTAATTAGAATCTTGGTGGGAAATAGATGGAGGAAATTGTGAAGTTTAATGCTTGTTTCAATCAGGATTGTAGTTCCTCCATGTGCCTTTCCATCAGGGTGTTTTGTCATATAAAATGTTCTCGGATAAAAAAATTGTTATCTGACAAACAATAAAATTCTATTTTAAATAAAATTTTGTTATTTTCTTGCTGATTTAAAATATTTTTTTAAATTTTCATATTGTGTAGGACGCAACAAGACTTTGCTTTATCATTTCACGATTAAACTCTTCTCGGCTATTGCACGGAATAAATGAGAAGAGTTTAATCGGGAGATAATAAAGCATTACAAAATTATAAAGAAAAAATTGATGCAGTTCAATTGATCCATCTTATAATTTATAATTCTTCCAATTGATAATTTTTCAGCATTTGGACCTCTCCTACATGAGTCTTTCCGCAATCCCCGATGAGATTTTCCAGCAGAAGCCCAAACTTCGGGAATTGCTGTTGCAGGGAAATGATTTTCATGCCGTTCCTGAGAGTTTGTCCCAAGTTGGGAAATCCCTTAAATCCCTCTACATTGGTGTGAATCCCATTGAGGAGCTGACAGAGCAGAGCTTCCTGGGATTGACCAATTTAGTGCACCTCAATGTCAGCTTCATGCCAAATCTTGTGGAAGTTCGGGAGCATACTTTTTCGGAGCTGAAACATCTTGAAATGCTCATGTGCAGCGATAATCCGCAGATGACGAAATTCGACGTGGAAAGTCTGAGATCTCTTAAATCTCTCAGGGAGCTGCATCTCTCAAATTGTTCACTAAAAACTCTCAATATTGAGGTAAAAGGGAAGGATGAGCAGCAGGATGATTTTCCAAAGCTACGACTCTTGAAGCTGGAGAGCAATCCCTGGCACTGTGACTGTGGGCTATTATCGGCTCTCCAGGAGCTCGAACATCACGGCAGAAAGGGATTCTACAGCGATGACCGAGCAAGGTGTGCAACGCCGTACGATTTATCAGGCACACTCTTACCAGACCTCTTCAAGGAGCCCCTGTGCTCGATGGAAATCCGGAAAACCCCCCGAATTCCCATCTATGAGCCAGCATCATTCTTGAGGCCCAAATCCATACTCCTATCTATTTTCTCAGTGATTGCTGTGGTTGCAATCGGCTTAGCCGTAGGTTGTACCATCGTGTGCATCAAGAAGAAGCTGAAGCAGAGTGATTTTGGCTTCACAACTCCTGTTCGCTACACCACAGTCCGGGAGAGTTTCAGTACAACCACATCAGTTGCGTAGAAATTTAATTTTAGAATCTTTTTTAGGAAGAAACAGCAATAATTTCAATATTATAAGTTTCCATTTAAATACATTTTTTTCGCTCATTTGCAAAATATATCCAGCTAGTCAATAGGAGTTTTTTAAACGTATACTTTAAGTGAATTTTAAAATATGTTGTAAATGAGAAATTGTAAAAGAAAATGTACCAAAAAGACTTTGACTAAACGCTGTGAGTTTTACTTTCTTGAGAAATCCATGCAGAAATGGCGGAAAAAACAAAATGGCTTCTTTCTGTGATTTTTGGAAACATTTTTGATTATTTTGCTGTTACTTTCCTGTAATGGCTACTGTTTAAAATCGGCCAAGCCGTGTTGTCAATATATTAACAACAAAATAGCTCTGACTACAAGAGTTTACAGATGAGGCAACGATCAGAATTTGAATTAGAACGGAAAGTACAATCCCTTTACGATTTGTACTAAAAAAAATTTAGTACAACGTGTTTACCATTATGCAACGATTTGTATTTACTATAATAAATGATACAGAAAGAAAATGCAAAAAATGAACCAGCTAACATTTTCTTTGGGAAAATTCGTCCGTTTTCTAGGCTCTTAATTACATATTGCTTCTTTCCCTCTGTAGTCTTGAAGCGTAGGTGCGGGAAATTAGGTTCCATGAGTCCATATAGCGATCCATGCACATAGCAATGCATTTCTGGAAAGAAAAACCCATGAAAATAAAGAAAAATTTACCTTTTAAAATTAAAGGATAAATTCTTACTTGTTCTGAGGAATCTAGGGAAGTTCCTGGCTTATTAACACACTTCCTAAAGCATTTTTCAGTCATTTTCTGTAGGAAATAAAAGGACATTGTGGTTATGTTTTTGCCTTGAAATCGGTATTTTCTTGAAATCTTACTCCAAGGAGTTCCTGTGCATGGGCAACAGCTACTTGCTGTTTCACCTGATCCATCAGGTCATCCTTCTGTGATGCCGATAAGCTGCTCGTGTCCATTTTTGAGGAATAAAAAGATTTTCTCTCCCTGAAAATCCGGCTGGGAAATGTCACAATTTTTTTCTTATTTCATCATTTTAGTTGGTATTCCATATCAGTGGCAAGAAGAAAAAATCACAAATATTGTAATCGATCGAAAAACTAAACATGATTGGAACTAATCTCTATGCGAGCTTGATTTGAATTTTTCTAGTTCTAATAATTTTAGTGAAAATTCAACTATGAATTTAAGTGATTTTTTTTTCAAGAAAGTTTTTTTTTCTCAAGATCCGCAAGCAGAAATATCCTTATCCTTGAGAGGAAAAACACGTTAGGAGCTGCATTTAAAGGTACTATTTTTTGTTTAAATTTGTTTTAATTGTATTTAAGACTAAATTGGTGTTTACTGCTTATTCCCTCAAAGTTGTAAAAAATCGAGGTTATGTTGGCTTAGTTCTTTAGATGCGTACTTACTTACTTTACTTTACGCTAAGTGGGGCCCGGAGACTTACATCTCCTTGTGCACTGCGGCCCATGTGGGCCTATTGTGCATCCCCTTTATTCCTACTCAATTACAATGTTTTTGTTACAATGTAGATTTTGTAGGGGGAGAGTCCCGTCGGTGGCGACTGCACGGGAAGTTCCGCAATCATTCAGCACTAGACGCTGGGCACTGGTGTTCGTTCGGCAGGCCACACAGTGTAGATCGGTTTTTTACCAGCGTTGTCCCTCCGCCACCAGACCGCTCTGTTCATCTTTGGCTCCGTCCCATATATGTATATAGGAAGTTCCGCAAACGCAGGCACTTACTGTATGCGGCTGCACATTATCGCTGATTGACCGGCACACGACTATGGGACTCTGTCTACTTGTTGCCCTTCCGTCTCGCAGATGGTGCTGATATTGATGTTGGCTCCATCCCGTTGGGGGCAGCAGTCGTCCGAGCAGGAAAGGAATAGCTGTGGAGTAGAAAGGAAAGAAAGGGAAGGAAGCGCCAGGCCAGAAACGGCGAACCGCTGCGGGAATCGAACCCACAACCCCAGTGATGGGTGGTATTGAGTGGCGCTTTAGCTCTCTTTACCACTGGAGCTTCTCTTTAGATGCGTAAGAAATCTTTATAAATTCAAAATTCGTTCAAAATTTAAAGTAAAACACCATGAGTTATGGAAAAGTATTTTCTTTTTATTATAAGTACAACTAGAGAAAGAAACAAACTTTAAACATTTTAAATTAATCAAATAACATCAGTCAACTGATGAATCAAAGATCAGCACATAGTTCAACTTACATTGTGGCATAAACTCACATAACATCAACGCATCACACCGGCATGTGCTTCCCCTCCGTCATTGTGACAAAACAGACGTAAACTTATGAGTTTCTTTAAAATCAGCGGCTTCTCTGGCCTTTACAGCAATTACAGAAACATAGCTAGACCATAGAGTACAGAAAAGAAAGATCATGACCCAGAATAACGAATTGTATTTTGTGGATCCAGAATACAAAGCGGATGCAACGAGGATTTATCATTCTTGGGGACTCCAGCAGAGAACAGTCGACCGGCTGCTGTACTGTGGAATCAGCACCCTGGAGCACTTGATATACATGACTGCAGAAGATACTGAGATTGTTTTCAAGGATGATAGTATGCTGGGCGAGAAAATCCTGTTCAGGAAGAGTTTGAAGAAATGGCGAGAGCACAATGGCTTTGACGATCATCCTGACACAAATGCATCAACAACAAGCGACAGACAAAAACCGGAAACTATTAAAGATTTTGAACTAAAAATATCTCAACCACGGAGATGTTCCTGGGAATCTGATAGTAGTGTACCTGCTACTGCAAACCCCAAGCATTTGGATGTGCGAGACCTTCTACGGGGTACCCACAAGGGCATTAAGATTCTCAATGCATACGATAAGAATTGTATGCTAACAAATTCAGAGCAAGCACAGATTTGCCATATTATTGTGGACCATCACATGGCGAAAGATCGCAAAATGAGCCTCGAACAGATGAGTTACTATGCAAAGGACATTGTAAAGGCTTTTCCATCGGAAGTTGAGAGAACTTACTTCCTGCCACGCTCAATGTCTGGCACAAAGTGTCCGCAGGGAAAATTGTTTCATAGGTACTCCAATGAAAATGCCAAACTCAAGAAGAATGAACGTGATAACACACCATCAGAATAAACCTACTGGAAAAAATGAAGGATAGGCAAAAGGAAATAGAAGAAAATCTCAAAAAGATCTCAAAAAATTTTGTAAATTTGACTTTATGAACATAGTATAACAAGAAAGCAAGTTTTTCTACGATGATGTTGATCATTAAACAAATAAAAGCTGTAGTATCTTATAAAGATGGCGAGTAATTATAACTGACAATTAAATCGCAAAATATTGATTTTTTATTATCCTTGCAGCTTATTAGAACCCTGGAAAACTTGAGAATTTTTACCAAGAGGAGCTAAAAAGGTCTAACCACAGGCTTAATCACAGTTCCCTTTAAATTTTTGACAAAACCGCAGCCAACTTCAGGTAACTGAGGTGAGTCAGCTGGGGTTTGTCAATTAGTGAAAGAAAAGTTTGTTTTGATCAGAAAAGTCCCCAAGAAATGCAATTTTAACACAAATTAATCGCGAGTTTTACCTAAAAATGGCCAACTATGATTGGGAGGATCACAACAGACGCACTGTCCTCGAGGGCAGAGCCGTATTGGAGCGAACTTCAGCGAGTTTAGCAAGATCCAACATTGTTGCCATTGAAACAGAGCAAATTGGCACGGAAGTAAGGAACTTTCATGAGATTTTCTTTATTTTTACTCAAGGGGATGCCCAACCCCGAGAAATCAGTACTTTTAGTGAGGCAGCAGGTTCTTCCGATCAAAATATGCGATCAATTTGCACAATTCCACTTGCAATCGAAAGTACATTTAATTAGCTCTCGGTTGATCCCTTCTCATCATCGAAATAACATTATTAATATAAAAAAAGTTAAAGTGTTTCTCGGGAATCGGTCGAGATTGGGCGAGATTCGAGAATTCCTCATACATTTTGTTCAACAAAAAGTGACTTTTCTTCACTGAAAATGAGGTTAAACCATCCCCTTGTTTTTACTTGATAATCTGTCTCCTTTTCTTTCCGGTAGATTGTGTCCGAGTTAGGGGAGCAACGAGAAAGTCTGCTGAGAAGCCAAAGGGGCTTACAGAATACAAATGAAGGACTTTCCAAGTCAAGGGCAGTGCTCAAGGCGATGCAGAAGAATGTTTTGTACAACAAACTCACGCTCATTTTAATCATTATCCTGGAAGTTTTTATCCTTGGTGGATTAGTCTTCATAAAGTTCATCAAATGAATCCTGAAAAAAAATTTTCTGTGAAGTTTTCACAGCCAGGATGCGCCCAAATGTATGCCGAGGATCTTATTGTTTTCTTCTTTTTTTTTAGATAACTTATCAATTCCAACGTTATCAGCATTGTCTTTTTATGAAAATTTCTATTGTATTGGATTTGTTTAATATTTCAATATAAATGCGCATTTTAAGAAAAATCTGACTTACAAATTTTTTTTTCTTTGAGAATTTTTTCACGCCTTTCAGTGGATTATTTGACTTTTTGACCGTCACGAGGCGCGACAGTCGGGGAAAGTAGATCGTGCTTTTAGGGGCTCAGTTTTACATCCAAAATACGGTAAGAAAATCCAATTTTCCTTCGATATTTCCCCATGAATCCTTGCTAGATAGGTCACGGGTAACTTTCCCAATACTTTTCATTGGGAAAATGCAGTAAAATCGCCCAAAATATGCAACAAGTTGATCGTGACATTTTTATGTGGAGGAACGCCATCACATTTCCGGAAGAGTTTACAACGAAGCATTGAATTCACAACAGTCGGAGAGTTTTTCGGTCAATTTCTTAAGCGAAACAAGAGGGTTATGCTTCATTGTAAACGCAGCTGTGTAAATTGCTCCTAAATTCCACGTCAATTGATAATTTTTGACCCCTCGAGTACATTTGCCCCTGAATTTGGATGATTTGGTAATGAAGAAGTTCCCGAATGATTGCTAAATATCCTCCTCAGTCCTCCGGCAAGGCTAAAACTAGGAGCAACAACGCGCAAATGAATCCTAAATAATGATTTTTTCTGCAAATTCTTTCAGCTTAAAATGAGTTCGAGGGGACGCAGGAAGGTTACTCGCAAAACTTCCGTGATCAGCGTAAAGATCAACGAGAACAATGAGATTGAGTGTATGGAGATGGATGAGAATTCTCAGGATACGCAGGATTCGCAGTATCTTGAACTCTCCAGTGAACCCCCGAGTCCAGCTGTAAATGATCCAAATCATCTTCTGGTTGATCTGCATGAGGAAACGGTGGTGGAACATGTTTGTGGGAAGTGCGGAAAAATCTACAGATCCCTATCTGTAAGGATCTCTTAATTATTAGTCAGTATATAGTACAAGTGCTAATCATCTAATATTGAGATCGTTGGGAAATATTACTTCCTGCCTTTCCTGTAATCGGACTGAAACTCTAACAATTAGCCGAGTTTCAAGCATCGTGTCATGATAACAATGACACTTTTATAGGATTAGCCCATAAGAACGGTCCATCTTATCTTAACCACTCTATATATAAAGTTGAAGCAGTTAACTTTGTTAAAGTGACTTACATGTTCTTGACATACAGGAAAAGCTCACCGAGTCACATAATAAAGCGCCTAATAATTAAAAACGCAGCAAGCCAGGTTGCTCATCTACTACTTGAGTATCCACTATAAAGAGAGGGCATGAGACCTAGAATCCTCGAAGACAAGACGATCAAGGAAATGACCTAGCCTCAAATTGTCGGCATTCCCATTAGTTAGGTCAATTCATGGCAAAAGACTGCAGGCAGTGCTAGAAACTTGAAAATTGGCATAAATGTTCCTTAGGGGATATAAAGGAAGGAAAATGAGTGCGGTTTGGTTTCGTCCGCTAAAAAGCATATGGCGGCCAATTTTCAAAATGGCGTCCTTTTGAGCTATAATGTAATCTAAAGTTTGTCGTAGATGGCTGAAATTTGTGTTTCATACGTCACTGAAATTTTTGTGATTCAAAAATGAAAACACATTCATGCTTTTTTAGCTGTGATTCTTTCTTCAAAGAAGCACAGCTTCTGTGTACACTCTAAAATCCAAAGTCGTCAGATCGGGCTCAAACTTGGGATGAGCACGAATTAGGGTCCCCACATTCCAAAAAACGTATGCGCCAAAAATCTTTCCGGCCGGCCGTCCGTCCGGCCGTCCGGCCGGCCGGAGTATAACGCTAAATTGCGAGAGAACGGTGATAGATAGAGACTTGCGGTCAACGGCAAAGTTCATATATCGGGTGGAAGACATCCGATTATAAGGTCAAATCCTCCCCCCCACCCCCGCGTCCGCCATTTTGGAACACCCCTAAATTTTGTTTACGCTCTATCTCAGTGCCTATTATAGCTAGAGGTCTGAAATTTTGATATGTTGTAGGGGCCATCAAGATTTACTGCAGACCAGGCAATGGCACTGGTCTGGACTTGCCGGTTTCTTGCGGCCCGGTTGCCGATGTCTTTTAGGGTAGGCTTTGTTTGTTACCCCATATGTGTGTCTTTTAGTTTCCCCACACATATCTCTTTGCCTTACCCTTACCACCTGATAGGGGCCTTTTTCTGTGTCCTCCAAGGTCGCGTCTTCGGCCTACCATGCTACTATTTAATTATCACAGATAATTATCACAGGTGATATCACAGATGGGGTATCACAGCTCGTTATTGTCAATTGGTCACGGTTTTAAAATGCTAAAATAGTAATAAATAGGACGTCACAAATAAATAGTTAAAAGTACCCTTCAAAAGTCAGGGTATACAATTAACACTTAGTGACGTTCCACATTGTAGAAACACAGTTGACGAACGATAAATGTTGCATGGCAGGTACAGAGGTAGCCTAGAGATCTAATGATCGTCCGGCTCTGATCGCCCATCGTAGTCCATGAATTGGTGGTAGATTTCAATGGATCTACGAAGCGATTTCCAGCGATACCTTATTTTCAAAAATCGGCCAAGCCGTTTAGCCAATATGGCTGTCACAATTTTTCATCGAAAATCGGCCATAACTCGAGAACGGCTTGACCGATTTTGATCAACTCGGGCTCAAATGAAAGATATTAACGAGCCCTACAACTGCTCGGAACATCGCAAGTTCAAAAAATGACCGCAAGTGGCGCTAAAATCGAAAACAAAATTTTCGATGAGTTTTCGATGAATATCTCGAGCACCGCTTTATAGAATTGCTTCATATTTAGATATGTTATAGTTGATTATAATATCTATCACCATGCCAAAAATGAAGAAAATCTATGTAGCCGTTCCGGAGATATCGCGTTTTAAAGTTAATATGTCATATTTTGGTGATTTTATCAAGCACACATGAAAGATTTCGCGAAACCATAAAATTTTATGAAAATTTCATTAAAGATAAATTACTGAAAAAATACACGATTAATTTTTAAGCTTTTTCAATTTTTAGCAAATGTGGTAAAACATTGCTCCGAAAATTTAGGAAAATTATTTGTAAAATTTCGTGGAATTTTTTTTTGATGCCGCGTTATTTCATTTATTCCGCCTATAAATTTTTTAACCTTTGAATTTTTTGAATATTTCATGTGATTTGTGTGAGTGAGCCAAGTTTAAGTGTGCGAGAAGCCACGCCCAGTGTAAGATCAAACGACTGTGTGTGTGACACCAAATTCAAATTTAAATGCCCAACGGCTCGACGAGGGTACGCCATGTCGCCGTACCAGATGATCGCTCAGTCTGTTGCCAATTGCAAAAGCAAGTGCGTCGTGCTAAGCAAATCGGGCAATTTTTAGTGATTTTTCATTGATTTTCATTGATTTTTCTTTGATTTTCATTGACTTTTCATTCATTTTTCATTCATTTGCTGATTAGGATTAGATTTTTTGAGAAGATTGGTGTAAATTTGTGATAGGAAGAGAGAATTAAATTAATCGCGTCGCGTCGGGAGTGCTTTTAGTGTTTTCTTTCTTTCTCTCACAGGGCCGCCGCTTTTTAATTTTTCTTTTTCTTTTCTTTCTTTATTTTCAGAGATCTTAGGACATCAGCGTCTCAACGGGAGGACCAGACGCATGGAGGGCCACAGCAAGCAGCCGACGGGACAGGGGGCGCGCCCTCGGACGTGAGGCCGCCAAAGCGTCAGGCGTGTCCTCCCACGACAGTGATGTAAGTCCTTTGAAAATTCTTTCTAAAAGTGCGTGGACAATGCTCAAAGTTCATTTACGTTTCCCTTCAAAATCATTAAATGCCGTGTTTCTTTCATTCGTGAAAATAGTGTTTATCATTGTGTTTGGCATAAATTATCGGAAAAAATTATTTTTTTGTGAAGAAGTTGCAATCAATCATGCAAGTATTTTGTGACGCTTAAAGAACGTTATGCCAAAATTTAAAGTTTTTTTATTCAAATTTTCCGTGACATAATTTTGGCACAGAATTGGTACGCGTCGCATTTGTGTGTGAAATCCGTTGAAAATATGAAAATTTTTAAGCTTTTTCGTTTGATTTGATTAAGTTTACATTGTGTTTGGCATAAATTATCGGAAAAAGTTATTTTGTGTGAAAACTTGCGGTGTTTTGAGGAAAAAAAATTGCCATCAATCATGCAAGTTTTGTGACGCTTAAAAAACGTTATGCCAAAATTTAAAAAGTTTCATATTCAAATTTTCCGTTACGTTATTTTGGTACAGAATTGGTACGCGTGGCATTTGTGTGGGAAATCCGTTGAAAATATGGAAATTTTTAAGCTTTTCCGTTTGATTTGATTAAGTTTTCATTGTGTTTGGCATAAATTTATCAGAAGAAGTTATTTTGTGTGAAATCTCGCGGCTTTTTGAGAAAAAATTGCAATCAATCATGCAAGTATTTGTGACGCTTAAACAAACGTTATGCCAAAATTTAAAAAAATTCATATTCAAATTTTCCGTTACGTTATTTTGGTACAGAATTGGTATGCGTGGTATTTGTGTGGGAAATCCCGTGAAAATCCGTTGAAAGAACTTTTAATTGTGGTAACTTTTTATGTTTTTCCATTTACTTCTTTTAATTAAATTGATTAAAGTCTCTGAAAATTTTTCATTTTAATTTTTTTCATACTATTTTTTCAAGACTGAAAAAATTAAATAATTCACCTGAAAATAGTTATGTTTTTTAGTTTTTGTCCAAAAAATTACTTTTTTAGATCACTGAATTTTGGCTGATTTATTTGCTTTCATTGAAAATTGTTCTACAATAAAGTAGCGTAATTAAGCACAAAAAACACTAATTGAGCATAAATTTTTAAAAATAAACACAAATAAATACATTTGTCAAGTCATATCTACTCTTCCGGCCACCCATGGCGCCAGTTGTTTGATTTAATTCCATTTCTTGGAGAAAATTTATAAATAAAAATTAAAATGGAAAACTCTCAGAGAGCTTTACTTGAATCAATTTAATTTTGAATTTTTATTTATGAGGCTTATTCATGAAGGGACGTAAATGAATTATGAGTAGAATTTCTTTTCGTGATACTGAAAAAATAAATTTTACAGGGCTGTTCTGGGAGGGCTGGATCCGTGGCATGGCTTGACCATAGCTCCGAAGTCGCCCTGATCAAGACCGAAGGTCGAAGGTCAGGAGAAAAGGTCGTGGCACCCGCTGCGCCCATACCAAATCCAATTTCTTTTACTGTTGAAAATTCAAATTTTCAAAATTTATTTCATGAACGGCCAAAACAATACGGTGCCGGTTTTACTAAGAAGAAGAAGAAAGTCGCGAAAAATGAATCTTATTACATACAGTTCGGAATAATCAAACCCCATATTTTCGTTCACGGTTCTCACAATCAAGATAACATAACACTTTTTGGTCCATTTTCTAATAATAATCAATGCACAGCCAATTCAGTTGCAGCAATTGCTTATACTCATGTGATACCTATTTCCGGTTGGTTGACAAATACATTAGATGACATTCTTTTAACAGGCAATGACCTTTATTTAACTTCACGTTCTAATAATCCTTCCGCTAGTAATTACTTAACTGTTGAACAAGTATACACAAAATTTCAAATTAAAAACATTAAGATCAACATTACGCTTGAACAAGAATTTAATGGCTACGAATTCAATGAAGCAATGATCGGTTTGCAAGGTCAAATATTTGGTAATGATCAAAATTCAATTTTTGAAACAGCACTCCACAAATTTTTCGATAAATTCACACACGGCATAATTACGTGTAATTTGCTATCCATTGCAATATTTAAAATTAACAATTTATATTATTACTTCGATAGTCATTCCCGAGGAAATTTTGGCCAATTTATTAACAACGGTACATCAATTTTATGTGCTTATGCAAATATTACTTCTCTATATAATATTTTAAAATATAATTTTCTTCATGGAAATCTTGCATTTAACGGCCAGGTACCTTTTGCAATAACACCTATTCATGTCCAATTAGATGACAATACAGACAATAATTTAGATACCAGTGAGTTAATAAACGCAAAAGTACAAAGTGAATTTAAGGAAACGACTTTAAGTCCATTAAATACTGATAAAGTTGTGCAGTCAATTTCGGATAAAAAGCGTGAGTACAATAAATTATATAATAAAATATTAAGATCTCAAAGCAAATTTTTTAAAGATATTGACAATGAAAGGCGTCGAAAATTGCATGAAAAAGAACGACTTATTTCATCAAATAGAGAAGTGGAAAACTTAGAACGAAAAATTAGACATAAAATTGAAAGACTAGATCCCGCGATAAAGTCCCTTGAAAACGTTAAGCGAAAAGAGCTACGCAAAATTGAAAGACTAGATCCCGCGATAAAATCCCTTGAAAACGTTAGGCGAAAAGTTAGACATAGACTTGAAAGGCAAGATTCCGCGATTAAATCTCTTGAAAACGTTAAGCGAAGAGAAAAACGTAAAATTGAAAGGCAAGATCCCGTGATTAAATCCCTTGAAAACGTTAAGCGAAGGGAAAAGCGTAAAATTGAAAGACAAGATCCCGTGATTAAATCTATTGATAATGTTAAGCGAAAGGAGAGACATAAAATTGAGAGAACAAACATAAACAAAAAATTTTCTGAAAATAAAGATAGAAAGATGAGAAACATTTTAAAACGTAAAGATCCAAAATTCCGAAGAAAGGAGAATTTACTTAGGAAGATTAGAATGCAGGAATGTAAGAATAAGACCCCTCAAGTAAAAGTGAAACCTAATAATTTTATAGATAAACGAATTGAAAAGTCACTGAAGGCTAAATATTCTTCCGTCGATCAAACAAAATTCGAAAATCAAATTCTAATGTTTCGAGACAAATTAAAGCGGTCCCTAAAAATTAAAGTTAATTATAATTACAAGAAATTAGGAAATAAAAATTTTAAATTAAAAGTTAAAAAGATGAAAGATAAAAATCGTACCATTTTAGAATTTTTTGATAAACGAAAACAAGTCACAAGTTATATTTGCGGATGTTGCGAAGGAAAATTTTTCAGACACAACGTCAAAGAATTAAATATTAATAAATGCAAGTATAAGAATAAATCTGACCTTGAAGATTTCCTCAAAATTTCAAAGTATTGTTGCACTACGTGTCACACTTATTTAAATAGAAATAGATTGCCCACCCTTGCAATTAAAAACGGCTTAGCTTTTCCCGAAATTCCTGATTGCCTCAAAGATTTAAGTGAATTAGAAGAGAGAATGGTAGCACCTATAATAAATTTCATGGAAATTCGAGAGTTAAAGAAATATGCGTTAAATCCCCAGAAAGGCTTAAAAGGTAGCGTCGTTCATATTCCCGTTGAAATAAATGACATGGTCAAAGTTTTACCGCGAAGATTTGATAATATGAATACAGTTCAAGTTAAATTAAAGAGACACGAAGACTACAAGAGTCATTATATGTTCGAAACGGTACGAATTAGAAAAGTATTAGAAGCTATTAACTATTTAGTTACAACCCCTCTTTATATATCTGAAGGTATTACGGTTGATCCGAATTATTTAAAAGATATCGGAGATATAGAAATTTCTTTTATAGTTGATCCAGAAGATCAAGTTAAAGACGAACCAAAAGGTGATGATAAAGTTGTTAGTCCCGAAAAGAAAGAAATTCCCCCCGAAATATTTACTTTATCTGGTAAAGATAATTCACAACCATCTTCATTTAAACCAGATGCTAAATGGAACATTCAAGATGTTCGCAATTCCGAAATTTACGTAAATAGTGACCATACTGAACGATTTATCGAAATTATAAATAAATTATATAAGAACAACCACATGTTTCCAACTTTTTATATTTGTGATATGGGACTCAAGCATGTTAAGGCAAAAGGTCGAAATAGAAGAAACGTTCAAATTTTGTTTTTAGAACCCAAAGGTGATAATAAAATAGGTCATTGGGTAACAACAGTACATAAAGACAAAACTATTTACGTATACGATTCTTTAGATTGGAAATCACTTAATGAGGATTGCATTAAATTTTTAAAGAAAATGTACCCTACAACAATGAAGAAGAAAGATGCAATTAAATTCATGAAAACATTTCAGCAGAATGATAGTTATTCATGTGGTGTTCATGCCATTGCGAATAGTGTAGCATTGCTTAATAACATTGACCCCAGTAATCTTTGCTATAAAATTGAAGAAATGAGAAATCATTTATATAATATGTTAAATACCGGAAATGTAACAATGTTCCCTATAGTTTCAACGTCCCAAATTGATGAAAATAATAGTAATGTCGTATATAATATTTTAATGGAAATTGAAGAAATTCCAGAAAGCCCTAAGAAGAGAAAACGCGAAAATGATGATTTTGAAGATAATATTAGTTTTGAATTCCCAGAAACTTTTACTTTTACAAATAAAATTAAAGAAGAAAAGCCTTTATCACAACCCAATAAAAAGATTAAAAGTGAGAAAGACGAAAATAAAGATCCCCTTGTAGACATTTTTGATGATGACGATAATTTACCGAACGAAGATGTTATGCTTTTAGATCTTGATGCATATGAAGCCGCGGCTAGTAAAATTTGTATTATGGCCCCTGGTCAAGGAAAGAAACCTGTCTATTTTGATACCCATAAAAATCTAGAAGAACTATCCTTTCCAAAAATTTATTGCGGACAAACTTACAAAATTAATAAAATTTTCTATCACCAACGTGTCAAGTCAGAACTTCGTAGAAAAGACCCTCGATGTCGTATTCCCAAAAAAGTTTTATATTGCGCTAATATAAAATTGCGAAATTCTGTTTCTAGTACTGTCAATATATGTTTACGAAAATCCAAAAATGTTAAGAATGTTACTGCAGGTGATGCTCTTAACCCAACAAAAGTCGATAAACTCGTTGGAATTGATGATGGATATAGATTTCTTAAGGCCAATCCTTTAACTCCAGCCTATTTTATAGAGAAGCAAAACATAATTCTTTCCATGATTAGACAATTAGGAAAACCACATTTATTTCTCACAATAACATGTTCCGAAATGCATTGCCCAGAGCTATTGCAAAATTTAGCTGAAAATTTAAATAAAAACATAAGTTTCCTAGAAAGTATGAACCTTGAAAAGGCCGATAGGACCAAAATGATTCAAAATGACCCTATTACGTGTGTTAGATATTTTGAAAACAAATCAAAGAATTTAATGAAAATGCTAACAATTGATCCAAGTAAAACAGTCAAAGTAGGTGAAGACCAAATTCAGAAATGTGGTCCATTTGAAGACAATTTCGTAATTGATTATTTCCAAAGAGTAGAATTTCAAATGAGAGGAAGCCCTCATATTCATATGCTTCTATGGTGTAAAGATTTTCCCGAGTTTGACCCAGAAAATCCTGACACATTTGAAGGCGTTATTAAATTTATAGATAAATTTGTTACATGCAGGTATAAAGATCCAATTAAATATCCCTTAATTAAGAGACAAATGCATAGACATTCCGAAACTTGCTACAAAGGCAAACGGAAAAGGTGTCGTTTTAATATTCCACATCCACCAATGGATAAAACAGAAATTCTTTTGCCCCTTAACGAAGAAGAGAGAAAATTACACAATCGTAAAACTTTAAATGAAATCTATCAACAGATTGACAATGAAGTTCAAAATTTTTCGAAGAAATATGTCGATATGTCTTTTGAAGATTTATTATTTAAACTTAATATTACTAGAGAGAAATATATATTAGCTATTAGAGCTCATATTAAACGTCCCCGTTTGTTCCTTAAACGTACCAGTAGGGAAGTCAATATAAATGCGTATAATGAAGATATTTTAAATTATACGGAATCCAATATGGATATTCAACCCGTTTTAGAAGTCTTTGCTTTAGCCAAATATGTTGTCGATTACGTAACAAAAGCAGACTCTGGTCTTGCGAAAATTTTAAAAGATATATCAGCAGAAATTAAAGTAAATAAGAATTATACCTTAGAAGAACGAATGCGAAAATATGCAAGTGGACTTCTAAATGCTAAATTAGTAGGTGCTCAAGAAGCTTCTTATTATTGCTTATCACTTCCTATGAGTCGATGTAGTAGATCAAATATATATATCAATACTAGGCCAATTAACGAAAGGGCTAGAATGTTGAAACAGACGAAACAATTGAAAAATTTACCCCCAGATTCCACTGATATATTTGCCGAAGATATTATTCTCAAATATCAGAAGAGAAAGTCTGAATTAAATAATATAACTTTGATTGAATATGCGGCAGATTATACTGAAGTTAAGAGAAGTAAAGAAGAGGATGATAGTGACGATGAAACAGATATAAGTATGAGAATTCGTTCCAAAATAGTCAGATTTAAACCATATGATAAACTTAAAGATGAAGAAAATTATTACCGTTTTCAATGTCTCTTGTATTTGCCATTTAGAGACGAAAAGATCGAAATTGAAGATGCTGATTGCAAGCAACTTTATTTGAAGAACTTAGAAGCGATAAAATTAGTGCGCGATAAGTATAACTTTGTATCTGAAGAAGAAATAATAGAAGCTATAGGTAAAGTTCGTGATGTCCAAAGCGATGAAGAAACTGATATAAACAAACCTGTATCGAAATCACAAGAAGTTGATCCCATACCCAAAGATGATAAACCCGGTGATAATAAACCCAGAAAATATGTTTCCCCCGTTAGAATAACCAAAGATGATTTATGCTTAAAAATGCAATCTCTTAATGAACGTCAGAGGCAAATCGTAATGCATATATACAAGTGTTTCACTTCTAATAAATTGCCAATTCGTATATTTCTATCAGGATCAGCTGGTGTAGGTAAAACTCGCGTAATAAACTGCTTATATCAATTAATAACACACCACTTTGATAATTTACCCAATAGTAATCCAGGTACTATGAAAGTATTACTTTGTGCTCCTAGTGGCATGGCAGCCTTTCTAATAAATGGTATGACCATTCATTTAGCTTTCGCGCTCCCCAATACACAAAATCCTGTCAATACTGATCGTCTCTCAGAAGATGTTGCTAACTCAATTCGTTGTGAACTTAGAGACGTTGACCTTATTATAGTTGACGAAGTTTCAATGGTTGGTTCAAATATGTTTTTAAAAATGAATCAAAGATCAAAACAAATTTTTGGAGTAAATCAAAGCTTTGGTGGTAAATCAGTTATCGTTGTAGGAGATCTCAATCAAATAGCTCCTGTTGGAGATGTTTCAATATTTCGTGCACCGACTAAAAGTAGCATTAATATTTTAGATATCAATCCTCTTTGGGAAGAATTCAAGTATTTTGAATTAAATGAAATAATGCGCCAAAAGGGTGATTTAGATTTCACAATAGCATTAAATAATATGGCAATCGGAAAAATGACACAGAAAGATATAAATTTAATTAGATCTAGAACGGTTAAGAGTGCAAAGGACGTTCCATTAGAAGCTATTAGATTATTTGCCACACGTGCAAATGTTGACGCGTACAATGAAAGGAAAATTTCAGAATTTCCAGGAGAATTGCACACATCGATAGCAAAAGATAAAGTAGTTACTAGTAAAAAGTCCAAATCTATAAGCGATAAGAAAACGGATAAAATATTAAAAGACCTTCAAACTAGAGATACCAATAAAAGTGCAGGTGCCGTCTACACTTTGCATTTGAAACTAGGAATTAAATATATGGTAATTAAGAATATAGATGTAGAAGACGGCTTAGTAAATGGAGCTTGCGGAATACTCCGTCACATAACTTTTGACTCAAAGAAGAATATATCTCTATTATGGTTAGAATTTTTAGAAGACAGAGTTGGTAAGAAACTCAATAAGGAAAGTCGCTACCAAAATTATTTAAAGACAAATAATCTAAATGAAAATTTAGTTCCACTTGAAAAGTGCAATTTCAGTTTTCAATTACATAGCGGTGGTACCACTACAGTATCAAGGGTACAATTTCCTATTATGCCTGCGGAGGCTATAACAATGCATAAGAGTCAGGGCCAAACGTATCAATCAATATGTATTGATCTTACTAAACAAGAAAATATTAGCTTGTGCATGATGTACGTAGCACTGAGTAGAGTAACGTCATTAAACGGTTTATATATAATTGGTACATTTTACCCACGACAAATTTCACACGTAGGACAACGAATCATTAATGAAATCCATAATTTACGAACAAAAAAACCATTAAAAGACATTTTTGAAGATGTTCGTAAAGTAGATCGGAAAAAGATTAAAATTTGTTACCACAATATCGTATCCTTGCATAAACATTTCAAAGATATTGATACCGATTCATGGTATAAATGCTTCAATATTTTAATATTCTCTGAAACTAAAACGTTTCAATCTTATTCAATTCCAAGTTTCAAGGGTTACTTTACCTTATACAGACAAGACAATGAGATACAGAATATTGGAGGCCTTTTATGTTTGGTCAAAAATGAAGATAGGTCGAAAGTTAAAGTATTAGCAGAAGACTTAAAAATTGATCATGAGAAGAAATACACTTTAAGCTTATTCGTTTTAGATTACGGAAATCAATTTTATGTCATTTCTGGATACAAATCACCTAAAGTACCTTTCGATGTTTTCGCAAATTCATTTGAAAATGTTTTTTCAAAAATTCCTAAGAATTCAAAAATTATCTTAACAGGTGATTTTAATTTCAATATTCATGCGGATAACGTAAATAAGAAATTTTTAAGCTTTATTGCAAAGTTTCAGTTGGAATCTAAATTAGATTCTCATGAAACTACGACCAAATATGACAGTCAGTTAGATGTCGTTATAAGCAATATTCCAAATGAAAATTGCTCAGTCGGAATTTATGATAGTTATTTCTCTGATCATCGTCCCGTTTATTGCATAGTCGATGAAAAGAAACCCGAAACATTTATTCCAAAGTCACCTTCTAAAGCGTATACGCCGATTTCAAAATCACCTCCTAAACCCCATACGCCTGATCCAAAGAAACCAGAAAAAGTTATTTCAAAATCACCTCCTAAATCTCATACGCCGGATTCTTTGCCACCCCCCGAAATTGTCAAAGAGCCCCAAAATATTTCTTCTCCATCTACTACTAAGAAAATAGTCAAAGACAAAAGTCCAGAAAAACCTGTTGACCAACCTGACATTTTACTTGAACTATGGAGAACTGAAGATATAAGTTTAGACTCCACATATGCAAGTTCACTTCATATATACCGTTTCATGCATATTCTCACCGAAAAATATCCTGAATTTAAAAACGTTAATCTTGACTTTGTAGCCCACAATACAGACAAATGCCCTATAATTCGTCCCAATAGAAAACACATTCAAATAATACTTACTTCTGGACGAGAATCTAATTTCATAGGACATTTTACCCTCGCGATATATAACGGTGTCAATACAATAGATTATTATGATTCAATGAACGGCTCAACAATTAATGATCAGGCCCTAAATTTTTTGAAAAAATTGCATCCCTATTTACAACCGATTTCTAATCACATTAAAATTAAGAAAGTAATGAGTCAGCCAGACTATATCATGTGTGGCATTTTTGCTATGGCAAATGCGGTCAGTTACGTGTTAGGCAAAGACCCATGCCAACAAAGATATGATGTCAAAAAGATGAGAAGACACATAAAAGATATTTTGGAAAATAGAGTAATAACTCCTTTTCCTACAATATAGATAAAATAACATAATATGTAGTTAATTTCTTTTATTAGACAAACAGGCTATCTCAACGACCTCAACGGCCTCAACCAGCATCTACAAGCAACGCAGATCAACGGGCAGGCATACGAATTTTAAGGCAAGTTTTTCTGTAATATTTTGTTGTGAATATTTTTAATAATATTTTTCTTTCCAGTTTTTGGGTTCTTAATGGAATAAGACGCGACACATATAGCCTCTCTTATTCAACTTCTGTCCGCACCTCCTCGTTGGTAGAACCTGGGCGCTCATTCTTTTCAAGAATAAGTGGCAGACGCGGCAGGGGGAACTTTTTATTATATTTAACATGTAAAATTAATAAAAAGTTTGAACATTTTGCTAAAAATTTTTGTTTTAAAAGGTTTATAAGAATGATCTGACGACTTTGAATTTAACAACTGATGTTTTCTATGAAAAGTAACTTCAAAAGTACTTCATTATAAATCTGCGCCCCGCGTAGCGGGGCGTTTTTATATAAACTGCAAAGTGAAATATATAATTGCAAAATACTTCCTGCGCCCCGCGTAGCGGGGCGTTTATATATACACTGCAAAGATAAATATATATAATTGCAAAGTTAAATATATATAAAACTGCAAAGTAAAATATATATATAAATCTGCAAAGTAAAATATATATAAAACTGCAAAGTTAAATATATATAAAACTGCAAAGTAAAATATATATAAAACTGCAAAGTAAAATATATATAAAACTGCAAAGTTAAATATATATAAAACTGTAAAGTTGAATATTGCATAGATGGAACAGTATAAAGCGAATGTACGGTAAGTAAAACTTACAGGCTGTGATTCTTTCTTTGTCAGTGAAATGTGCAAAATTGGGTGAATGGGCTGAAATTAAGGAAAGGTTAAATTCTGAGGAAAGACTTACTCGCGCGCCCGAATCACAGCCATCGCGCGAGTCAGTCTTTCCTTAGAATTTAACCTTTCCTTAATTTCAGCCCATTCACCCAATTTTGCACATTTCACTGACAAAGAAAGAATCACAGCCTGTAAGTTTTACTTACCGTACATTCGCTTTATACTGTTCCATCTATGCAATATTCAACTTTACAGTTTTATATATATTTAACTTTGCAGTTTTATATATATTTTACTTTGCAGTTTTATATATATTTTACTTTGCAGTTTTATATATATTTAACTTTGCAGTTTTATATATATTTTACTTTGCATTTTTATGAAAATTGATATTAATTAGTTGGAAAGGTCTTGATGCCAGCTATAACATACTAAAATTTCAGCCACCTACGACAAACTTTAGATTACATTATATGTAGCTCAAAAGGACGCCATTTTGAAAATTGGCCGCCATATGCTTTTTAGCGGACGAAACCAAACCGCACTAATTTTCCTTCCTTTATATGCCCTAAGGAACATTTATGCCAATTTTCAAGTTTCTAGCACTGCCTGCAGTCTTTTGCCATGAATTGACCTAACTACATATTTTTCGAGACTGAACACGCTAATGTAGGTCCCCTGTCTAAGGCCAGGCCCTCTAGTGGTGAAATTCATAGCAAGACATTAAATTATAATAATTTTTTGACTTTTAAAATTCTAATCGCACGCTGAGAATCTATCATTTTGTAAATTATTAGTAGTAGAATTTAATGGTACAAACGGATTTGAGATTGATGATGTAATTTAAAAAGCGCAGTCCAACTTCATTTCGTACCAAAGAATTCTATAAGAAAGTTAGACCTAGACCTACATAAATTTTCTCCGAATTATTAAACTTCTCTCAGCCAGAATCCAAAATGGCTGAGTGTTTTTTTATACTCGACAACGACTTCCAATTTTAATCAAATTAAGGTTAATTACTACTCAAAGCAAGCCTCAGCGTTGTAGATACATCCTTGCTTGACACATCGCTTGACCAGTAAACTCTTTTAGGCCCTTAAAAATCATCTTGAACGATGCCGTTCCGTAGACTACGATAACTACCAGGAAGATGAAGCAAGTCAAAAAGATGAGGATTCTGCAGATGATTCAATGCTGAATGAGGACTCTCAAGGATTTGATGTGGTTCAGGTTAAGGAGGAAGATGATAACAGTATCACAGTCGAAAATTATCAAATAACGCCATCTGTCTTCAAGAAACCTCTTCCGCCGAAAAAGGAATCCCCAAAGAAGGTCCGAGCCAAGAAAGTTCCCCGAGAGAAAGGGAAGAATGTCTCGAAGAAATTGTGCTACTGCTGCGATGAAGATCTCGCCTCAGCTCATGTGAGTTAATTTTTTTTAACCAAGATTTTAGAAAGCTTTTAACAATTTAATTTTTGGGATTTTCTAACAGATGGGTCACATAAAATGTAAGCAGTGCCCGAAATCCTTTAAAGGACACAAGAATTTGGCTAAACACATATCAATGCTCCACTCTCCTATAACATACTTCCCATGCACCTTGTGCAAGGCTACGTGTCCAAATCAAGAAATCCTTGATTTGCACATTGAAGCCCACAAGACTGGCAAACCCTTCTCGTGCCAGAAGTGTGGCAAAGATTTTACGCGTAAATACCACTTGGAGCGCCATTTGACGCACACAGGATGTGATCGTGCGCGCCCCAAGGTGGAGCTTCCATGCGAAGTGTGTGGAAAAGTATTTTCACGGATTGATAATCTAAGGGAGCACCTCAGGGGTCATATGGGGCAGACACTGCGTCGAAAGGACTATCAATGCCCACACTGTGAGAAAGCCTTCTACGGGTTATCTCTGCTGAATATTCACATTCGTACGCACACAGGGGAGCGACCCTTTGCCTGTGATCTCTGCCCCAAATCTTTCCCATCGAATGGGGCACTACGGAAGCACCGTAGGATGCATACAGGCGAGAAACCCTACGAATGCAAAACGGTTAGACTATTTTAGCTGTGTTTCTTTCAGACACAGCTTTTGTGTACCGAGCAAAATCGAAAGTCGTCAGATCGGGCTCAAACTTGGGATGAGCACGAATTAGGGTCCCTACATTCCAAAAAACGTATGTGCCAAAAAATTTTTTGTCCGGCCGGCCGTCCGTCCGGATTATAAACTTAAATTGCAAGAGAACGGTAATAGATAGAGACTTGCGGTAAACGGCAAAGTTTAAAAGTCGACTGGAAGACGTCCGATTATAACGTCAGATTTTACCCCCCACCCCCCAGTCCGCCATTTTGAATAACCTCAAAATTTTGTTTTCGCTATATCTCAGCCCCTGTAATAGCTAAAAATCTGAAATTTTGATATGTTGTAGGGGCCATCAAGAGCTTTCCAACGATACCTCATTTTCGAAAATCGGTCAAGCCGTTTAGCCAATATGGCCGCCACAAATTTTCATCGAAAATCGACCATAACTCGAAAACGGCTTGACCGATTTTGATCAACCCAGGGTCAAATGAAAGCTCTCAACAAACCCTATAACTCTCTAGAACATTCGAAGTTTCAAAAGTGACCGCTAGGGGGCCAAAAATCGAAAACAAAATTTTCGATGAGTTTTCGATATCTCGAAAACGCCATTATCGATTTACTTCATATTTTAATATGTTATAGTTGAGGTTAAGACCTTTCCAACGATAGCTCAAAATCGAAAATCTATGGAGCCGTTCCCGAGATATGGCGTTTTAAAGATTTCTTGGGGGATGACTTTTCAACTTCTCCCGACTTTGCGCGTATTTAAATTAATTCGCGTTCTAGTTTGCTCTCACAAAATTGGTACACTGAAAGAAACACAGCTCCCGTAAGCTTGGTCAGCTTACCCGTACATTTTTAAAATTAATTTAAAAACAATCCAATCATTTTTATTAATGAATTTCTGCAGTGCTCTGCTCGATTTTCCGCCAAGGAGACGCTAAATCGTCACGTGAAAATTCACACGGGTGATCGACCCCACAAGTGCGATATCTGCGGCAACAGCTTCATTCAGGCCACCCAATTGCGTGCCCACATGTTCCATCACACGGGCGAGCATGGATTTCAGTGTAAATACTGCAAGAAGTCCTTCAATCGAAAAGCAAGGTGAGTTTAAATTTTCCATTAGTCATCTATTGATTTTCCTTTAATTTAATAAGGCTAAAATGTTAAATTCTGAATGGTTCTAACTTTTTTTTTTTAAAACTCCATATTCAACGGAATGAGTTAGAATGGAATCATCTTCCTGCTATTTTTGCCACGAATCTGTACAAAACCGTTAATTTTGTTAATGAGATTCCAAAGAAAATCAATAAAGGAAAATATATTTAAAAGCCATTTATTATGGCGATATCTACCTGAGAAATCTCCCCAATTTGTCTCAATTTCTTCTGACAATTCATTGGATTTTTCTCCATTATATACCTTTTCGTCTGTGGATTTTCCCCGCATGAATATTAATATCATGTCCACATTTTCTTTTCCTTTTTATACTTACCTCCAAAAGGCTTGTATCGCACATAAAATACACGCACGAAGGTCAAACACCATTTGAATGTGCTGAATGTGGTAGGACGTATTTGAGGAAGGAGGAGCTCGTTCGTCACATGGAGATGCACAATGGGATAAAGAGTAAGTTTAATGGCCAATTATTGGGGTGACCTTGAAGACGTGAAAGGAAAAGAGAAAAAAGAATGAAATATTAAAATTTTCCACTGAATGAATTTTCTTTGGAAAAATAATTTTATTTTCAGACTACATTTGTGAGACATGCAACAAGAGATTCACCACGAGGACAGCCCTCAACTCACACCTGCATATCCATCAGCCAGTTGAACCGTCAGCATGCAGTGAGTGCGGAAAGGTCTTCATTCGCGTGGACTGCTTGTTGCGTCATATGAAGTCAAAGCATCGAAGTGCCGTCGAGGAGATTCTCATAAATGCAGAAAAGAAGAAGATTAATGATCGTATTCGGGAGCTTGGGGTTGTCATTGAGAATGTCCCAATTGTCTTTGCCAATGAGGACGATGACTTCGATGGGACAACGTATATAATTGAAGAAGTTCCCGAAATCGCAACACAGGAAACACTCGAAGTTATTCCCTACAATGAAGAGGGGAATGATGAAGATCAGACAATCATAAAGGTGGAAGATAAGCCAAAAGAACGGAGAGTAGCAACATCGCAAAGGAAGCAAAGGGCTCAGAGGAAGGTAGCAAAGCGGGCAGATGTGAAAGATGAACTGAGCGATGAGAGTATCTTCATGAGTGATGAAGCTCTCAAGGAGAGTATTACAAAACTCCTCAGTACCCTCATTAATGCAGACACACTCAAGAATCTCGGATGGCCAGATGAGCCAGTTGAGAATGTCCTGAGCGCCCTCATTCGGCAATGTGGGCATACACCATCAGACTACACAGATTGTGTGGACTACACATCCAAAATGCGCGAAAATGCAAAGATTCTATTCACAGTTGTGATTGAGAATGATGTGATCAAGTCAATGCTCAACAATCACACTGTGGATGAAGTTATCAAAAAAGTTCTTAAACTGGCAAAGGGCTCTTCCTAAGCTAAGAATTTTTTAACGAGTAATTATTGTAAAGGATCCTATTCGAGTTAAGGTTTGAAAGTACTAGTTTTTACAATATTTTCTAAAAACTAATTTAGTATCTATCACTTTAGCTTCCGAAAGGTTCAAGGGATTAATGATTAAGGATTTTTTTTTGATAATATTCTTTTTTATAGTGTGGGAGGACATATTTTTTTCTTTATTATTGAATTTTTATTAGAAAATATAAGGAGCAATATTTTACGTATTTTTTTCCTTTGAATTATTGAGTAAAGGATTTAGCTTAAGTATTATTGAATATCTTAATTTTAAGTTTAAAATTGTTTGAACTATTAAAAGTAATAAAATATTTTAAAATAATGAAACGAAATTTCACAAAAAAATCGATTGAATTCCTTTCGCAGATCTATAATTACGATAAACGAGGAGTGATTATCATTTATTTTAAATGAGCCTGCATCCTTCTATCTTAGGATCGTGTGAAGAATCTACCGAGGTAGCGTAGCTTCCCTTTACCGCATCCTTCTATATCAGGTATAACTTTGCGATATAATCTCTTTACGCTAATACTAAATAAATTGTTTGAGCTCTTAGGAAGTCTTACAGGATGAGAATATTGCTTGAAAGGGACAGAAGAGAAATTCCTTCTTGTTCTTATTCAACCTAATTTGGAAAACAATTTGTCTATCGAAGTTTCGAGTACTAGAAGATAGAAGGGGCTTTACGGTTCATTTATCAGTGGCTCTATTTGGGAAAACGACAAAATAACCAACTGTTTTCGGATCTTCCACCTCAGACACTGCACGTAAGATTGCCTGTGACAGACATGGATGATAAACTGAAATCACCTATAGATATATGTACGAACAATGAACATTCCTGAAAATAAAACCAATTTAAAAATTTTCTCCTATAAATCAGCTAATGTGGACAAGAGTGGATTGGGAGATTTCAAAACTTTCCTGATTGCTGATTCTGACACACATGGACAAAGCAGTCCATCGGGAATGCACTCCTGAAAAAATAAATTTTAAAATTGAATTAATGTACCTTATTCAGCGACCAAGAAATCCTTGAAATTGGCTTGAAATCTTTGAAATTTGTACTGAAATTCAAGCCAAATTAAAGGGTCTCTTGGTCGCTGAAAGAGGCCTAATTCCAGAAAAAGGAACTGGCATTGCACAACGTATGACATCATCTCATAATAAGTGACTTGATAAACTCTTAAGTGTAATTGTTTTGTGTTAATTAAATCTGATCCATTTTCTACGACTGAAGGGATCTGTATTTGTGCAGTTTTCAGTTTTATGATCTAAATAAAAATTGATCAAAGTTTCTTTTTATGGAGCAAGATACCTGAATTCCCATCCAAGAACTTTTCAAACAGCAATGAAATATTATTTTGCACCAAAATGTTAACAATTTGATAAACGTTCATCATGTTCACATGTGGAAATTTTACACATAGGATTTTCTTTAAATAAATGTTTAAAACTCATAAAAGCTCCTTTCGTTTTTTTTACAATTATTTTTTTTTAAATTGCAGTAATCATTATGTTTTCATAGAGATAATTTGATGGAATTTAATGAATGAAATATTATGGATTACATATTAAGTTATTTATGTATATACTTACTGCGTAGTCCTCTCTGTGGGTCAGTTAGGGGCCAGAGAACTATGAGGGGGGGAGGGGCGTTTGAGAAACTTTTTGGTGTCAATGTTAATCGAATATGAGGTAATGCTATGCAATAAAAGGCAACTTTGGCTGTCCTGCGCCTATGTTGTGTTGTGGCGAAGAATGGCCCAAATTGACCGTATTTTTTGTCACCTGCATCTCCAGGGCAACCGTTGGTATCAACAAAGCCGCGCAGAGGATTTTCCACGGTGCCAGATCCCTAAAAGTGCGACGAGCAAGTAGTATTGAATGAGCTGTGGTGGTGCTAAAGTGGGACACATGTGATTGTGGGAAGAGGATTGCCCACAAAAACGGAAGAAGGTACTCCAAAGCACTAGAAATGGGTGAAGTGAATGAAGCTGTGATCAAGAAGACCCAGCAAACGTTGGGGAAGTACGTAAAGAGGCCACCATTGACGGAGAAGCTGCTGATGAAGCCACCGTTTCGTTTCCTCCATGACGTCGTAAATGTGGTATGTTATCCAACACCTCCGCGCGATTTCCCTATCGCACTGACCATCGCGGGGGTGTTGGCACCCCCATTGTGAAATCATATTCGATAGTACAAAGCCTGACCTAATTCCATCACTCAGCTGGATGCCTAATTTATTTTTCTTACTGCTGCTGCTGCTATGTTGCAGGTGATTAAGGAGACGGGATTCCTGAGAGGACTCTACACGGCGGATGAGCTAAAGTCTGAGAATATTCGGGATCGTGATGCCAAAATTAAATTTCTAGAGAAATTAATCAATATTGTTGGTATGAGGTTGAAAATGTTTTATCGATTCCCCACGGGAATCCTCATTTGTCATTCCTCTTTTTTTCCCACCATAGAAATGGTTACCAAGGAGGAGTTGAAAGTGCGCCCATCGAAGATTGTTGCTGGGCAGGAAGCGGAAAAAACCAATGAACTCCTTCAGGCCATTGGTATGGCAATTGAGCGGAAATTGGACAGCAAAGCTGCCATTGAAGCCGCAAAAGCTGACTCAGCTCCTAAAAAATCCACAAAAGCTCCTGTTGCGAAAACTAAACCCACAGCACCAGTTAAGACGACGCAGAAAACTACAACAAAACCGGAAAAGACTGCAGAAAAGAAGGTCAAACCCTCGGAGAGAGCAAAAGAAAAGCCCAAAAGTGAGGAGAAAGTGAAGACGAAGGTAGAGGCAAAAGCACCTAAAAAGGACAGCGTTGTGCAGAAGAATGAGAAAAATAGAAAGGATCCAGATAAGAAGAGGATAGATAGTGGAATTAAGTTGGAAGATTCTCCAAATGAGCAGGAATTAAATCCTGAGGATTCACCTAAAGGGATTCAATTGACTTTGGAAGCAACACCGCAGATTGTTTCAGAAGAACCTCCTAAAATTTCTGAGAAAGCTCAAGAAAAAGCCTCAGAAAAACTTCCTGATTCGAAACCTGTGGAAAAGCCACCTGAAGCGGAGAAGGTAGAAAAAATCATCCAGGATGCACCGAAGGAACGTGATGAATTGGTTGATGTGATAGATGAGGAGGCAGAAAGGAGGCGGAAAGAGAAACGCTCATCAAAGTCTAGGAATCAGGAGGAAGCACCACCACCCCCGGAAAATGTTGCAGAAGTTGAAGAACCTCCGAGGGATGAAGAAGTCCGCCCGGAGAGTCATCAGAGGAAGAGAACAAAGTCTTCAGAGAAGAAGGTAAAGAAGAAAGATGGGAAGGAGGAAAAGGAAGCTCACAAACCGAAGGAATTAGCAAAGCAATCAAGTGTCGATGGAAGCGGAAAGATTCAGAATGTTCCACGACCAAAGACTTCACTGAGACCACCAAGTGTCCGACCAGCTTCAGCACGTCCAGGGGCACCGAGAAGGCGTGATAGGAATGTGGAGATTGTCCTACAACCGGAGGAGACGATAAAAATGGGAGATATCAGTGTGAAAATGGAGAACTTTTCGATTGATCTTGAGGACGACGGGGAGAATTTGATAATCATCGAGGATTCAACGAATCGTGAGGATCTCCTCCCATCGGCTCCCATTGAGAGCGTAGACGGACAGGAGCATGGACATCTAGTGCAGCAGATTCTGGAAACACAGAAAGGCCTAACGGGTGGAAAAGTGGACGATGAGAAGAAACCCGAAGAGTGGAGTGATCGTCGCACGAGGCAGGCGTCAGCACAGCAAATGGACGCCTTACGGGAGGCCATCCAGAAGCTAACACGTGCTGTGAATCCTTTGGGGAAACTCATGAATTTCCTGCAGGAAGACATCGATTCAATGCAGAGGGAATACAACATGTGGCGTGAGATGCATCAAATGGCTCTCAATGAGCTCAATCGTGAACGATCCTCCACCCAACCATCCACAGATGCCCTTAAGCAGCTGGAAGCCTCCATAGTAGAACACACCGAACTCATAGACATCAGTCGCGCAAATATTTTGCAGAATGAACAGAAAATTGCGAGACTCCTCACCGATACTTAAATTCACATCTCCTCTAAATGACTCCATCACGTTTCACCAATTTCCCGGACAAAGCACACAATCCTCCATCCACGACGTAAATCTCCTTCAACAAATCGATTAATTTGCAAAAGTCTGCAAATTGAGCGAATCACCCACCTTGGAAAATATTAAACAACATTTCCTTTTTTCTATTATATCAGGTATTTTTCATTTTAATATATTTTTATACAATATGTTCATTTTATATTCATTTTGTTTTCTTATTCTGTCTAACAGACGTAAACACAACATTAAATATTTTTAATTTTTTTTTGGTTAAATTTCCATCAATCAGCTCAAAATAATATAAGAATTTTATTCCCCGCTCACAAGGTGCAATAAATTTTGTGTCAATTTTTTTATGTTTACGCACTTTACCCTATATTTATCTCTCTATGTACAACTTATGTACAATATTGTGTGTTCAATATGAAATTTCTTTTGCAATAAACTTGACGAAGAAAATGTGATTTTTTATTATTGAAAATTACTTTGTTGCAGCAGTAGTGGTGAAAAATTATAGCTGCAGAAATTGAAAGAAAAATTTCAATTTTTATTTTTTAGAGTAGGGATATGACTTGGCTTAAGGATCAAGACTGTACCATTTACCTCTGATTTCGGAGTATTCACAAGGGGTATTTATCTGACTAATATTTCGATATATTTTACCGAATCAGCTAAATCTTGCCGAATAATCCGAATTTCGACGAATAAAACGAATTTTCTTGACGAATAGTTGGAATTTTGAAAATAATCTGAATTTTGACGAATAATTCAAATCTTAACGTATAATCTGAATTTTAACGAATGATCTGATTCTTAACGAATGTCAAATCTGAAAGTTTTCCGAATAATCCGAATTTCTTTGACGAATAATCTGAATCTTCTCGAAGAATAATCGAAATCTTGGCGAATAATCAGAATCTTGACGAATAATTAGAATCTTAACAAATAATCATAATTTTCTTAATGAATAGTTGGAATTTTGAAAATAATCTGAATTTTAACGAATGATCTGATTCTTAACGAATGTCAAATAATCTGAAAGTTTTCCGAATAACCCGAATTTCTTTGACGAACAATCTGAATTTTAGCAAATAATCTGAATCGTCTCGAAGAATAATCGGAATCTTGACGAATAATCAGAATCTTGACGAATAATTAGAATCTTGACGAACAATCAAAATTTTCTTGACGAATACTTGTAATTTTAAAAATAATGTGAATTTTAACGAATGATCTGATTCTTAACGAATAATCTGACAGTTTTCCGAATAACCCGAATTTCTTTGACGAACAATCTGAATTTTAGCAAATAATCTGAATCGTCTCGAAGAATAATCGGAATCTTGACGAATAATCAGAATCTTGACGAATAATCAAAATTTTCTTGATGAATAATCAGAATTTTGAATAATCCTAAACTTGACGAATAATTCGATGAATTTTACTCAGATAAATACCCCTTGGATATTCACTCTGAGAACAAGTTAACATTCGCTGACCTATTTTCAAGCAGAGATCAAATAAACTTTTACAACGACGTTTCGAAGATTGATTCCTTCTTCATCAGGTATATCTGATCTGTGCTTAAAAATCTCATAAATGTGGTTAATAAACTTAGTTAAACGATCCGTTAATCAGACTTTAAAAGGAGCTTTTGAGCACTTGAATATCCCACAAATAATTCAAAAAAAATCACAGAAAGAAAAAGAATTCTCATAGCTCCAATCAAGATTTCGAATATTTATTACAAGGTCAAACATCTGGGAAATTCTTTGAAAATTTCGTGATTTTCTTATTTTTTCCACCACTGCTGCATGAACTAAAATAAAATGGTAAGCACGAAGAAAACTTTTACGTGTTTCAATGAATTCCCTTTTTCTTTTGCATTGCATTTTTTTTACAAGAGTGTCATAATATCATATTTACTCTCTCTCTCAGCTCTTTCCCTCTCAACGTATCATTATAGGAAATATATCTCATAGAATATTTATATTCTAATATTACAGCGCATGGAATAAATCAACTAAAAGTCTCTCAATTTTCATAAATTCCCCCCTCCCGTTCTTCTTCAACCCTTGTTAGGAATTTTTATTTTACAAATTCCCCAACACATCAAACATTCTGCTCTGGATCAGCATTTTTTCTCTCATTTTCTGACGTATTTGAATGTTTAGGCGTTCTTATCAATTCAATTAAGGCAATTTATTATTTTTCTTTAAATGAGATAAACCTCTCGCTCATTGAGAGAGCTAAAAATTGTCAAATTTTCAGACAAAAAAAGCATCACGCAATTTAAGCACTAACAAGAAAGAATTTTTCCTTTTTCTTTCAAACGTCTTTTCTTGCATTATTTACCTGTTATTTCACCCCTTGTTTTCTTACATAATTCCATGGCGAAAAATGCGGATTTATTTATAGAGGAAAAGTGGGATCGCGTATCAAAATAAATCGATTTTCTTGGTTCGTGTGTAGAAAGCTTTGTTTACAAGAGAAAGGAGTCTGTGTGATTAAAATATTGATTTTAATTAACATTTATATGTAGTTACTTTTGGAGGGTTAAGTTGTCGGTGTTTTTTTCCATCGATAAACTATTTCTTACCTTGCCCACAATTTCTTTTTCTCTTTCTCTTTTCCATTCTTTTTTTTTACAAGAAATGCGAGACATACAAAAAGGGATATGTTTTCACATTTTTTCTCTCTCAATATCTTTGAGTGCGCAGCAATCGCAATTTTTTTTTCAGGAAAAATGTTTTATAAGTGGGGAGTAATTTACCTCTTCATGTTTGTTTTTTTTTAGAGTTGTGCTCGTTTCACTAGACACTTGCTCTCGTCGCTACTATTTCGCAGCATTCTACTCATGTGACCACGGAGGTTGGGCAAATTGATGCAGTAGAGCTTGTAGTAGAACTTTGGCAGAGCATTCACCGAATGCTACAACTCGAACAGCTCATCCTGTTGCCGCTCAAGTCGCTGCAGAGAGTTCTGCACGTGACGTCCCTGCGTCATCACAATCAGGTGACTCGAGTCACTGCCCGATGAGCTGCTGTTCCTGTGATGCGATGAACCGCTGTATGATGCTGAATTGGTTCTCTTTGTCGGCGAAAAGACTCCATCGCCATCGACGCAATCCGGTGATAGGAAGCTGTTGAGGTGAAAAAGCATTATTGATTTAATTTCTTTGTTATACAAAATTAAATTAAATTGTAAATCGATGATAATAAAAACTGCAAATTCACACCACAATCAACGGAAGAAGATTATTTTTGCTTCAAATTAATCTTAATTCTTTCGCGATAAACGCAGAGCAATGTCCTGACCATTGTTAAGTTATCTGTTTGTGTTTCAATTTGACATTTTGTATTCAACAGCTAAAAGAAATGAAAGAATGATAGTTAGGTCATCTCATGGCAAAAGACTGCAGGCAGTGCTAGAAACTTGAAAATTGGCATAAATGTTCCTTAGGGCATATAAAGGAAGGAAAATGAGTGCGGTTTGGTTTCGTCCGCTAAAAAGCATATGGCGGCCAATTTTCAAAATGGCGTCCTTTTGAGCTATAATGTAATCTAAAGTTTGTCGTAGGTGGCTGAAATTTTAGTATGTTATAGCTGGCATCAATACCTTTCCAACGATAGGTCATTTGACTTCCTAGGTCCCCTAGAACCTAAGATATTGCCATTTTTAGGTTTTTCTTTATAAGCTCATATCTGCAGTTCTACGTAACGTACAAAGATGTTTGACCTATCATTGGAAAGGTCTTGCAATACTCTACAACTCTCTAGAACATTGCAAACCAATTAAAAGAACATTTATGGGTCAAAAATACAAAAAACAATGTGTAATTTTTGACGCAAAAATTTTCATTAAAAAAATAATTTTATCGGAATAAATTTTTTCTCAGTGTATTGTCCAGATTCAGACGTTTCCAAAACATGGTCATTATAGGCTGTAGCTCAAATAGAACCAGAGTTATAGCGATTTAAAAAACGTGAAATATTGAGAAAAAATTCTTGTAAACATTTCAACAAAAGGCAGAAATTTGTGTTTCATACGTCACTGAAATTTTTGTGATTCAAAAATGAAAACACATTCATGCTTTTTTTATGAAAATTGATATTAATTAGTTAATGTAATGACTAATTTTGGTGTGTGGTGTCAATTAAACATAATTATAATGTAAAATAAGACTTATTTTACCAAAAAAATGTAAATAAAAAAATTTTGCATCACTCAACGCCATCTATCAGTGACGTATGAAACACAAATTTCTGCCTTTTGTTGAAATGTTTACTTGTAATATGTACGGAACGTTAGAAAATAAACGTCAAACAATAGAAAACAATCGTCAACCTTAGACAGCAAACGTCAGACGTTAAAATGAAGAAAGAATCAAAGCTAAAAAGTGTCAAACATCAAAATTAGAATGTCAAATGTTGAGAAGAAAGTGAAGCGAAAAAAAATGTCTGACGTTGGAAAATAAATGTCAAATTTGAAAGAAACAAAATGGCAAATTTTGGCAAAAAAGTTGTTAAAAAAGTAATGTCAAGCACTATAAAAGGAACTTCAAATTCAAAAAGGTTGTTGTCAGGAAGAATATCTTTAAATCGGCAAACTTCTAAAAATTCAGAACCATCAAACTTTTTCTTTAGAGGTCAAATGTTTATATTTCCATGTAAAAAGTTGTGTTGAAAAAACTGAATTTTCAAAGGTCGTGAAAAAACATAAAAGGTTAGAAAAATCGACAAACATTTGAAAGAAAGATCAAACGTTAATTAAATAGCGTCAAACTCAAAAAAATAATCTCTATAAACAAGAAGTTAAATGATTAAAATTATGTCAGACGTTAAAACTAACATCAAATATGTACAACAAAAGAAATGTCAATCGTTAAAAATATATCAAACGTTAGATAATAATCACCTAACTTTAAACAATAAAAATATTGCAAACTTTGAAAATAAACGTTAAACGGTTAAACATTACAAAAGAAACGTCACAATGTTAAACACTAACATTAAATGTTAGAAAATAAATGTCAATTTGTAAAAAGAAAACTGTCAAGTCGTTTTCAATTTATTTTTAGATATCTTTAAAATTAAAATCAAATCTCAAAACACCACCTTGTATAGATTTTTTGACTACGCCTCTGAACTTCAAACATTAAAAAAGAAATGTCAAACGTTAGAATTGCACATACAAACTCAAGAAATATTTTAAATTTTGATACAACGATCATTAATATGGTTTAGTAATGATATCTTCCCTAAGTCGCCTCTTTTAAGACATTCTTTTTGAGGCATTTTTTAGCTTGTTTTTATATATTAAACAAAATAGTAAATAAGGATTGAAACTTATTGAATTTTCCTTAGTTTCTTTAAGGTTTTTGAAGATTTACAACTATTTTTAATTTTTTTTCTATTCTTTTTGATTCTATTCACTTCACTAGACAGTAATAGAATTTACATTAAAAAAATTACTCAAGAAGGCCCTAATATGCTTTAACTTTCACATTGTAAATGGCTTAAAATTTTCTTTCCTTACTTTAAAAAGAAATAAGTCTGTAAATGTCGATTAAAAAAATCCTAAAACTCCAAAAATTAAATCCATAACAATGCTTTACTATTTCCAGCACACTACTGTACATTGTATTAGTTTTAGATTTGCAAAAAGAAGGCTCAAAGTGGAGTTGAGCTGAAAATTTTATTTTTGTAGCTCAATAGTATTTTTGCCAAGCAACTTTGCGATTTTCTTAAAAGGCAACAAAAAATTTTGTTTAGCAACAAGAAAAGCAAGAGCGTGACCCAGTACTTTCACAAGCAACTCTACCAGCGCTATATTCATATGGTGGTATTTGCTTCCGAAATTAGACTTTCTCACAATGAAAATTGCTCTTAATTTATTCGACGCGTCGCTATAAAGAAATTCCAGGGAATTTTTTATTCTCTCAATCGCCACTCGTATAGTGACTCAACGCAGTCTCAGGAGATTGCAATTCTTACAACATCAGCATTTTTTGATTCAGTATTGTTTTACAGCTATTATAGTAGGGGAAGATAAACTAACATGGTCGTTCTGAATTAGATTTCATTCTTTTCTTGAAATGAATTTTATTTAAAAAGACACTGAACGAGAAAATTTATAATTTTCTTCATATTAAACCAAGGGGTGGTTATCTGAATGAAAATCTTCGGATTATTCGTCAATAATCGAATTTTTCGGAGATTATGGTTCTTCGTCAAAAAGAATCGAATTATTCCTTAACACTCGGAGGACTTTACTGGTACTTGCTACCAATTGGAACCTTAAAATCGTCACAGAATAAAATCTATTGGACTTATCTCGATGAATTTAGCATCTATGTGTAGGGAATTTTAATTACTTTAAGATAGCAGAAAGAAAATCTCGAGAAAAGTCTTTTCTTTGGAAGATAATTGAGGTCAAAGTCAGAATCCAACGTGGAGGATCAAATTGGTAATAACTACCAGTCAAAATCCCATACATTTTAGCCATTGTTTTGAGGTTATGTTTCTCCATATTTCACAAATAAAGTACTCTTGTTCACCTTTCCCCGGTGAAAATAATTAATGTGAACTAATTTTATTGCCGGAAGTGACTAAAAAGTTACTTTAAGAATCAAAGTTTGTGATGATTTAGGCGCAATAATAAATTATGTAAAATTGTAGCTAAAAAAGTCGTTGAATTGGCAATTTTGCATCGATTCTACGCAATTTTTTTTCAGTGACGATTTTCTCAATTAAATATTTAGCAATTAGGTGCAGGAATGCTTGAAGGAGATCGAGAATTAGTGAAACTTTCGATCCTCATTCAAGTCATTCAATAAACTGATTAATAATTAATTATTGAGCATATTTTATCAACTGGTAGTTATTGCCAATTTGATCCTCCACGTTGCGCCAATGTTGGGTCCTCCAAGTGTTAATATTCAGTTTATTCCTCGAGATTTGGAGATCTGAATTATTTATCAAAATTCGGATTGTTCGTTAAGAAGACTTGTATTATTCGTAAAGAAGAATCGAATTATTCGTTTAGATTCAAATTTTCCGACAAAATTTTTGGATTTTTCGTTGAAATCCGGATTTTTCATCAAGAATATTCATATAGTTCGCAAAGAAGAATCGAATTATTCGTCGAGATTCGTATTCGTCAAGATTCAGATTATTCATCAAAGAAATTCAAACTATTCGTCAAGATTCGGATGAATCGTCGTGATTCGGCAAAATAATCCAAATATCCGACAGATAAACGCCCCTTGTATTAAACAAAATTGTTTCAGAAAATCTCAAAGGGTTGGATTTAGACCATTCTCCCCTATAGGCATTATTTTTATCTCCTTTTGTTGTGTTTATATTTTTGTCACTGAAATAGCTCTTTGTTTTGGGATCAAATTACGCAGTACAACATCGGAGGAATGCTTAAATGTAGCATATTGTACCTTCCGGAGGGAGCAATGAACATAAAAAAATAAAATAAAACTACTCACTCAATACTATTCTGGGACTTTTTGACGTATTTCCGGGATTCAGCGATGGTACTATCGATCTTCCCGAGAAATTCATCGACACTCCTGCGATTCTCTTCGTCCGGCGACAGAGCCATGTGGTCCAGGGAGCGGCTGGTGTTTGCATTGGGATCAGCTGAGCAGTTTTCAGCCAGTGAGGCGGATCTCTGGGGCGGCAGGGAATGAGGACGATCATCTTTTGATGCTGCATACGGGGAATTCCTTTCCACGGGCACCATTAAGTACTGCCGCAGGAACAGGCTGTCCGACGCATACAGTCTGTTTGCTCGCCTAATTTGCTCAGTCTGAGGAAGGAGACAAAACACATATTAGCAACAACAACCAACTGTGGGCAGGACAAATTGAACTTACAGTGCAACCGTATTTGAGGGCAATTCCCTGCAGGGTGTCCGACTTTTCAACTTCATGCCGCACGAGTATGTCTGTGTTTCTCACGTGATTGCACGTGCTGCCGTACTTTTTAGCGCGTCCTCTGCAATTTATGAAAAATCATCAATATCTTCCTTTTCTATTTCACTCAAAAAAAATCCTTAGAAATTCCTCTGAAGCTCTGAGAGGGGTGTTCTTACCTCGAGATAGACAGCTTCTCTTGCTCAAAATCCTCCTCCATTTGCGACACTATTTCTGTGAACTAGATTTGAAGGAATTTACCATTAAAACAACTACAGCCTTATGTTGTACTCCACACAGCACAGTGAGGTGATACAATTTATTTGGTTTAGTTGCTGAATTTAGTGGAAATCTGCCAATTTTATTGAATATTTTCAGCAAAAACTCAACAGCACGAAATTTTTCCACTCAACTTTGACATTAGAAGAGAGCGCGCATTTATCTCTCAGTCAGCAGAACTTTCTCTTGCTCTCGTCACTCTCTTTGAAGAAGATGACAAAAAGGTAAGACAGTGCTGCCAACAACTGAACCAATAGACAACACATGAGATGCAAGATACAATTTGGGGAGCGTTAGAGTAGGAAGGGAATAACAACCCACTAAACAAAACAAGCTATTGATCAACATTTGGTCAAATATTGTGCAAAGGTATTGGATAGCTACGACTTTATTGTATTTTTATTCAAATCAACTTTGCACCGAAGCCCTACCATCGAATAAAACTTGAGATGATTTCCCGTTAATTAAAATCACATTTATGTGTATTTTTGGAAAATAATAAAAAGAAGAAATGTTTCATTTAAAACGGAATTGTTTCAAAAAACCAAAAAAGATTCAGGGCTTTTCAAACTTAACTCTTTTCCATTGCAATCAGTTTTATGAATTAAGTGTTGTGTTTTGTAGCTTCATAAATGTTTGAAACTTCGCACAAATGTTTCAACATATTTTTGAAACATTTTTAAACTTTTCTATTTCTAATAAAAGTTGTGAGTTTTGGTTATTTACTGATACAAAATGATTACACATCCTAATCATGGTTTTAAAAAAAATTTAAATATCAAAAACACAAAAAAATACTCAAAATTGAGCGATGAAACATAAACGCGAGTGTTTCATACTTTTCAAAGGACGAAAAACAGATAAAATCCCTCTTAAAATAAATAAAAAACATTAAACAAAATTATAGCAAAGTAAGGTAAGGATAATAAAGTTTGGATAGGCCTTGTGACTTGAGAAGGCTGGGGCCGTAAAGCTTTAAAAAATAAAAAAAAAAGTTTGAATACCCAACTTTATATCTAGTTTGGTAATTGATTAACCTCTGGAGAATTTGCTGGCCAAAGTGGCCAATTCGGCTTTTTTCAATCGCCACAGAATTAAAAAATTATTTACCATTTCGTGTTAAATTCAACAGCTGTGTATATAATGGAGTTTCATTACTTCAAGATCGTCTAAAGAAAACTTGGAAAAAATATTTTCTTTTGAGAGAAAATTAAGGTCAAACTTTTGAGGTTAGAAACCTCGATCCTCCAAGTGTTAAATTGTGGTTATGGCTTCAGTACAAAGTTTCTTCAATTACATTTATCCAATAAGGAGTAAGGCAATATGGAATCAAACTGATTTCACTAATTTGAATTGTTTTTAATTTTTTGGTTAAGTTTTGCCTTCGCCGTTTTAACAAAAAAATCCGCCCATGGACTTAATAAGTATATGGCTTATATGTCGTTAAATACGGTATGTATTGTCTTTTAGCAATGCTATTCAAAACGGCGCTTCGTGCAAGCTGATAAAACACATTTGCAGATCACCAAATTTTTTTGCCCAAACTTTTTACCGGCTTGAATTCATTTTATCTGTTATAACAAGTCAAAAATCTTACATGAAGAACTTTTAAATTAATTTAATTTGATTAGGTTGGGTCATGACCTGCTAAACTGTATTGAAGATTTGTCTATTGAATCTATAAAAAAGCTACTTCATAGCAGCATCCACATCAGCCACTTAATACAAAATGATCTTCCATGATCTTTTTACTTGACAAGTTTTCCAGAAAAATATATTTAGAAAATTATTCCAAAATTGGTCCATGCGCGGTAAAGTTCAGGAAGAATTAGCCTCAATTTCCTTTCGTCACCTGCACACAAAAGAATTATTGAGAATTTGACGAAAGTATTAGCGGTTTTGGTTGTGCTAATTGGTAGCCATATGATCCCCAAAAATTATCGCGATAGAACAACATTAACCAGACATCTCTGGAAATTATGTACAGACTTTCGTATACGTCTTTGTCGCCCCAAAAAGCAAAGTTCATTCTCACAGAGATTTTGTGATGAAATAGAAATGAAATCACAAAGATAAGTTGTTTATTCCGAAAGTATTTTAATATGTTGTTGGAAAAATTCAAAAATTAAGATGATCGCACGAAGATCACGGCCAAATCCACCCATTTGAAGTCAGTAGTGCTGGATAACAAAACTAATTTATTGTAGCTGTTCATTGAGGGCCTCTTCAAGGCGAATTAATCAAACTCACGATATAGTCAAGCTGTTCAATAAAATTGGCATTTCCCGTAAAAACTTCTTCGTGTGAAGTGACTCAATGGAAATATTGAATTTCTTTGAATTGAAAATATTTTGACACGATCGTTTAGTCGCGAATGTATACATTTTCCATACAAACACAAACTTTTCTACCGATAGAGCGATATTTTTCAGTAATATTGAATTTGATAAATAAATTCACACGTAGAAGTGAATAATTATTGGAAAAACACGTGATGAAGGTGAATGTCAATGATTTGGGAGAGATCTCAATTTTCCTTACGCCAGAATGTGTCCTCCAGATTTTGTAGGCACCAACAATGAGATCCATGGGTTAAGTGTTATCCTCAATTATATTACGTATATAATATTACACCACACACACTAGACAGACAATCGTGCGTAATTTCCACGATGGATAACAATTTTTCATTGGCCAAGGAATCACACACGGAAGGCAAATTGATAAGAAGAAATCAATGGAGAGTGGATTATAGATAAGGGATTTAATAGCACCAATATAGAGTAACTCGCAATCTCGTGCAATTGGCACGATTGTGGCGCGTAAGTGATTTTCTCGCCGAGTGGTAAATCACACTCGAGATTAGGAGAACGACTGAGCGAATTTTGCTAGTGCTGTAAAAAGTCTTATCACAATTTTCTGACCCTCTACGTGTGTATGCGTGCGTATTCTATCCTAACAACAGCCTTTTTGATACTGTTATCTAAACATTATATTCGTCACTCATAGAGCTCCGGGGGAAAATTGAGATTTGCCCAAGAGAGGCAAAAATATAAGTGAATTATATATGCAAATATGACGAGGGGAAAAAT
Source organism: Lutzomyia longipalpis (assembly GCF_024334085.1). Taxonomy (NCBI): domain Eukaryota; kingdom Metazoa; phylum Arthropoda; class Insecta; order Diptera; family Psychodidae; genus Lutzomyia; species Lutzomyia longipalpis. The sequence goes on from NC_074707.1 coordinate 28,758,885, forward strand.
AGCACAAAAGATCAGTTTTTGGATTCAATTGAGTCATTGTGAAGTGTCTGGAAATTTTTCCCATTCACTTTTCAACATAATAAACTTTATCATTTCCCAGTATCCGAGTGAAGAAAATTTATCTCTTGAGGACTTTTTCTTTGCAGTAATATTGGAATATTCTGTACATGACGATCGAGCAATTCCCACAGCAGTGTGAGTTTGTGCATGGCTTTAGTCAGTTGATTTTAGAGCAATTTCCACGGATTTTATGTTCTGTTTTACTATAAGAATTTTTTTATTTAAAAGTTTGTTTAGATTTTCAAATCTGTGTCTGTGGGAAATATTGCAGTAGAAATTAAGATATATAAATTAAAGAGGACAACAACATGTCTTATCAATTGTATAGGCAGACAACAGTTGGGATTGCTCTGCAAGAGTCTCTGGATGAGCTTTTTAAGGTATTTTAGATTTAGTAGTTGCTATAGAAATTAGCATTACAATGCATTTGTTTACGTTGCCTGCTTTCTAAGAATCATATTGAATTTTTTTAAAAATATTTAGAGATTATAATGAGAATTTGCTGTTGGGCTTGAATAAATATAACACGCATTTTAGAAACCAATTAAAAGAAAAGGAATATGATAACCTCTGACTTCTCACGATTGTTACATTTTATTTTATTTTTTAATCTCATTTCTCCTTCATTTCCAATTTCTTTTACGACTTGAGTGAAGATCTGGCAAAAATTTATGATCAGAATATTTTTCAATAGGTCTAAAAGGATACGATTTTCTTCTTTTTGTTCTCCATGATTTATTCTGGTTTTGAATCAGATTTAAAAGAGGTTTTTGCTTTGGGGTCGCTATTTTGCGCCACAGCAAAATTAAAGTTCTTATGATAGGGAGACATGGGCCAAAAAGTTAGTTTTTTGGGAGATACATTTTCCTGAATTCTCTGAAATATTTGAGTTTTCCCATGACGACTATCTTATAGGAAATTTTCCAGATTACAACTTTGTCTTAGACGATTATTTTCTAACTCAACGGGAAAATGCATTTTCAGTCCATTTTCTGAAACCTTGCATTTTTAACTTTTACCCCAATTATTGTTCAGAAACGTTGAAAATTGAGTTGGAAAACCAAACTCGCCGGCGACTCTACCGGTGAGTTTGGTTTTTCAACTCAATTTTCAACGTTGATCCCACGTCGCTTAAAACTCAATTGTCCAGAAACATCCTCAGAAAATTCGGAAGCATCGTGAACCTCCTCCTGCACAGACATTTCTCCATTTTCCGGCGAAATGTTCACTAACATTCTCACTCCACGTTGTTCAACTTCAAGACAATAATTTAGGAGAAAAGAATTGGTTACCTTTCCTTGTTCTACTCTCTGGATGGCAGTATCCTGTCAGGGTCTTTGGATTGAGGTTATACAGTGCAGCCGCTTGTGAGATTCTCATTTTTCCATTCCTCACTAGCATCACCGTGTTATTTATTAATTATATTTTTTATTCAATGACGCGTTTTTGCGGACATAGCGTCGCACCACAACACGAAAGACTTCCACGGCTGACGATTCCCAGTCATTGACATAATCTGCAGCCAAAACTTCTTAATCAAACTTGGTCGCCAAGTGTCCTTGGGTTAGGCATCCTTCTGCGAACTCCTTACGCGTTTCAATCAAAACGATTCTTCGCATAACTCCGGCTCAAACCAAAGATGATCTTTCAATGTTTTCTCTCTCATTTCCTCTTCCCAATTCATTTTTCTCCACCTTCTCACTCTTTTCTACATTATTAAAATATTTGCAAAGTTTTAGAAGTGTTTCTTTCAGACAGATTTTTTTCTCAATGATTTTTTTTTTTTGAAAAAATTCGCTTTATATTTTATTGTTTTGTTTGCAAATTGGTGCAAAATTTTTCCGAAATAAATTGAAATACACCGAATGTCGCAGAAACAAACATGAAAAAGAAGAAGAATTTTTCCGAACACAGGGTGATTCATCTAATTTTGGTCATGTGTTTGTCGGGTGTTTGATGGAAAAAGTAGTTTGAGTAGCGTGGCACCCTGTTCATCGTGGAGAAGGAGAGAAACGTCTCTGCGCGTCAAAATAATTATTTTCCCTGAAATGTTTTTAGCATAATTTCACAAAGAAAACCATAAAGTTGCTTGTGACAAAAGTGTTTATCGTTCTACGGACAAGATGTCCTATCAGTTGTATCGGAATACAACACTTGGGAATACGCTGCAAGAGAGTTTGGATGAATTGATTCAGGTGATTAAAACTTGTTGCATTATTTATGCATTTTATGTTATATCTCTCAATTTTCTTGTAAATTATGCACAAGTCTAGCAATTAGGGATTCCCTTTCTTTCTATTCAGGAATTTTATAAAGTTTTAACAGGTTTATTCTCAGTTTAAAAAGCTATATTGATTTAGTAATTGACCATAACCTCAATTGAGATGTTTTGATTTCTCTTTTTTTTGCAGTATGGCCAAATTACGCCCCAATTGGCTCTAAAGGTGATTCTGCAGTTCGATAAATCCATCAATGCAGCCCTCTCGAACCGCGTAAAGGCTCGTGTGACCTTCAAGGCGGCCAAACTCAACACTTACCGCTTTTGCGATAACGTCTGGACGCTCATGCTGAATGACGTTGAATTCCGGGAAGTGCATGAGTTTGCCAAGGTGGACAAAGTGAAGATTGTGGCGTGTGATGGGAAGAGCGAATCATCGAGTCACCCTTAGCCGATCAAAGCGGAAGCATGGCTCAATTAATTCGTACTTCAGGACTTTCATAATGCGCGTTTTAAATCAGAGACATGGGAAAAGGGACAAAGCGATAATTTGGGTCACCTGAGCAGGTTCACATTCCACTTTGGAATCTTCTAAAATTTGCACTTCTTCATGTTATCCTCACCTGCGTGGATGTATTGTGTTTAACGGGATGCAGGTAATACCAAATTTCGCTAAAAGTTTTCACATTATGTAGTTCAAAATGCTATAAATCTGTAGCAATTTGAATGATAGGATCCAAAAGTTTTCTCAATTACACAATCAAGAGGTTCCCAGTATGGGGAGCCTTTGTAATTGTGTATTATTTATCAAATAAGTTGTATTGAAGCAAAATGAAATGAAAATATAATATAAAATGTGGATTGTTTTATTCTTTCTTAATGTCCTTTCTTAAAATTCTTCCCCGTTGTCTCAAAAAAACACAATTGTGACGTCATTGTTTACATTTTTGGGCAAACCTATTCGTTCTTTTCCCTGCTGATCCCTAGGAAAAATCGGGAATCTCTATGGAGAGGTTTTTTTTAATGCAAAAACGTGTAAACTCCTTCATGGAATCAAAACATTTTACCAATAGTCCACAAAGGGTTGAAAAAATCATAAAGGCTGCAAAGGGTTCATTTTCTGTGATCATTGCAATATTTTTTATATCAATTCTATAGGTAGCTAAAAAATTTAGAATGTAGGGGAGGGCGGGGCTAATAAAGTCACTTAAGGGTTTAGAAAAAGCTCAAAATATCATATTTCCCAAACACATAAAGCGAAATGTATAGCTCATTTTTTTAGGAAATTTACTGCCCTACAACTCTTTCTCAGATCATTTTGTTCTATCTAGCTAGGAAATATGATATTTTGGGCTTTTTCTAAACCCTTAAGTGACTTTATTAGCCCCGCTCTCCCCTACCTATCTTTTCATGTTTCTTAAATCCCTTAAATCCCTCAAATCTGTAACATTTTTTTTCTAAGTTGGAGTTTATTCGTAGTTCAAAAACATCTAAAAATACACGGCGCGAAAATTGAGTCGACAAAGTTTGTTTAAAAAATCCGAAAAAAAAATTCAACGTGGATTCCAGAAAAAATATGAAGGCAAAAATGCTCCATGTTCATAAATTAATGGTTCATTGTGATATTAAATTACTAAAGGCATCTTTACAAGCCAATTAACGGCTGAGCTGGGGAATCCGCTAAGATATTAATGTCTTTTCAACAAGGTAAGGAAAATAAACACGTGAAATCCCTTGGTATTTCGTGGAAGTCTGGCGAAATGGAGGGAAAGATTTTTTTTGGGTGGAAAATAAACGAAGAATGTGGCTCCCGACATTTTTGGTGGTGCCTGAAAATAAACAGAACAAAAAAAAACTCATGGCACATTGAGGGAAAATTATGTATTTGATATTTTTCTTGCCGCACCTGTTGTTTTCCATTTTGAAAAACTCAGATTTTGCGAATTTTCTGAAAGCCTAAAATAATAGAAGAAAGGAATTAGACTTTATGGATTAATGAGAAAAGTGGGAAAGTTCACTGAAGATAATTAGGACGTACTTAATCTTAAGTTGAAATTGATTAAATGTTTAAAAAAAATCTTGGGAAAAATAAATTATTTTCTTCAATTTATAGGAAGTTTGTTTTCAGAAAGACTGGTTTTTATTTTTACTAAAATAAATATCAGAACTAAAAATTGAGTAAAAAAAATTGAAGGTGTGGTACCCCCGCTGGCCCCAGGGGTGGGTTTAGCTAATTAAAACACTTATTTATATAGATAATTCACTCTGCCTCTTTATTGTGCACTCTACACATAACCCTTCACCTGACACATCTCTCTATCTCCCTCACTCCCAACACCCAGATCACCACAGAAGGAAAAGTAAATTTAACCATTTTAACTAAACTTTAACTGGTTTTACATTAAAAAAGACTAATTTTTCAGTAAAAGTGTATTTATGTATTTTTATTTATTTATTTATTCAGTAGCCATACTAAAATTATTTTTGGTGTTTTAAAAAATTATTTTATGAACTTTCAAAGCATTAAATTGCATAAAAAAGTTTGTTTTTAAAAATTATAATGAAATCGAATAATTTTAGAAATTCTTCCGCAAAATTTGAAGAATTTTGGATTAAAATTGACTTTTTTAGAAAATGAGATTAGTCTTCGTTATAATTTTTATTAATTCCTGACTAGAATAAGGATTCATAGGATTTTAGTATAGACGAAAACCAGAAAACTATAATTATTAAATTTTTGAAACTCAGAGCCTTAAATTATTTTTACTACACTAAGTTCCTTGAGGTCCTTAGGTACCTAAAGGGTTAATTCCTTATATTTTTTTAATAGAAACCATCAATAAAATTTTTATCAAGCTATCATTTAATTCTGAATAAAATTCAAAGCGCTATTTTGTAATTTCTCCTTGGCAGCTGCGAGCACAGAACTCTCGCGAGAATCCTTATTTTTTCTTGTAAGTTTTTTTCTCGCATCGTTGAGTTTGTTGTGGAAAATTGCGAGGGCGGGTAGTGGGGGTTGGTGGGTAGGGTATGAGTGAAGAGTTGGAGAAAATCACCGAGTCTCTCCGCAGACGCACTCAGTGTGGGAAAATTGAAAACGATGGCAATTGGCAGTGCGTCGCGACGTTTGAACAGAGTGAGTGGCGTCGTTGGATCCACATGATTTAGGTTGATGCTGGAGTTGAGCACACCAGAAGCGTCTCGAACGCCGGCAATATCAGTCGCATTGTGACTGCCGTGCCATACAGAAGGTTCCTTGCGCGCGCGAAGGTTTTCCCCTTATTTTGGGCTGGAAGAACAAGTGCGGTGAACGAAAGACACTGAGGGTTGTGATTGCGGTGTCGTCCTGCGATAAGGGTCCTCATCACAGTGTAATGATCTCTCAATTCATATGCTTTTTTTTCGCATAATTTTCGCGTAAATTTTCTTTTGGCATAGAGTGAGAGGAATATCACGCTGTGGATAATTTCCGAATTGTATATTATTTTTTTGCGAAAAAAGGATTTTTTTTTGCGCCAAAGGATGAGGTGGATTTGTGTGAATAAATAATGAGTGAGAGGAAATTAGGAGATGATTAAAATGGGATTACACTTTGGATGATGGAGAGAGTGTGAGGAAGAAGAGTGAACGATGGAGATTTTCCAAGCGGGAAAAATGATTGCAGAGTGATAGAAGTCATGTGCAATGGTAATCGCAGAGAAACGGGTATTTTCTCGGCAATTTCCCTGCCCATCCTCCCCATAATACTTTCCACACATACAAGCATTTTCTCACGGATCAGCAAAAACACCACACCATGAGAAAATGAGTGAATGAAAGTCAATGACGTGGCTGATTTTCTCCTTCAGGATCTTTCCCTTTTTTTCCACCATCTACCACCGCACTTTTCCAACCACCCTCCGGAAAATCCTGGGGAGTGCTTCGGGGATTCTTCACAGAGAGGGATTTTCAGCGATAATTCGTCCTTCCCCGTCCCAACATGCGGGTGATGCGTAAAATCTCTGGCATCTCCGCCAGTACACGAGGAAAGAATAAAAAAAAGCTCCCTTTGATATTCCATTTTTATTCTTTTCCCAGCAATAAATTCAATTTCTCCCAGCGAGACGATTTCTTTCATTTCTCTCGCTCGTACAGACGTTTGGCGGGTGGGAAGTTAATAAAATTTGCTAAACAGAAAATTCGACGTCGATGCAAAAGTTCTTTTTTTCTTCTTTATGCCCTCCCCCAGCCCTCCCTAAATCCGCAAGGAGGGTCAGATGAGCCCCAAATGTTCAAATCATCAATCATTGCGTGAGAGTTTTATTGTCATCATTTCCCAATTACTGAACAGATCGAGCTTTCCCTCCATTCCGGATGGAGAGTTTTCCATGAATTTCCACACCATTGAAAATGTATTTTTCCCGCGCAATGGGAACCTTTTTTAATTGATTGATTTGCCTCCAAGATGTGTTCATGTCTATTTTAGGCATATTTGAGGTCTCTTAGCATGACCTATCATGAGAAAAATATTATAATTCCCATTGATAATCGTCCGCTAATCGCTCAAGCAGTAATGTTTGCTATTTTTCAAAAACAAAAAAAAAATTGCGCTCAATCTGAAATCAGAATGTTTTCATAGAGTCTGTTTTCCACACTTAAAGTGATCAAAGTGTCTCATAATGTTGGTTCAAGGGAGGAATATTTTGTGAAATGGTGTACTTGAAGTGCAGAAGTAATGTTTAAATTTTTTTCCAGGAAATGACCATATTTATGTTGAATTTTCGTTGATCTCCTTCAATAATTTAATTGTTTGTGAAGTGTGTTAGTAAGTGGATTTTCTATTTATGGTGCTATTCACGAATCTCATGTCAGGAAAAAATGTCATGATCATTTTTTTCCTGACATGATATTCGTGAATAGCATCATTAGTAAAGAAAATTATTGAGACTTGGCAAAAAAATAACAATTTCTTGGTCATGTCTGGGTTAGCACTTAAAATGTGTTTTAAAGTGTGGATTTAATTTTTCAAGACGTTTAAGCTATTTTGTTTAAAATTACTGTAGTCATCACTAGCTTCAGACAACTGTCAGAAGATCTCATCAAAGATATACCTACCTATTTATTGTCTGTTTAAAGAGAAATTGTGTGTGAACGTTTTTTTGTTTTAAAAATATTTTTTTCATAGTTTTTTTTAACATTAAAAAAACTCTAGATTACTCTTATACCACTCTTTCTTAATATTAAAACTTAAAAAAAAATTATTATTATATCCAAAGTTTACGGTTAAACGAAAATCTCTAGTATTAATTACAATGTTGATTATGCTGTTAATCTTTCTTTAGCACATAACATTGGCTATTTTTTGACCTGGTAAGTTATCAAGAACACAAAACAACATGAACGACTGACCCCATACAATCAAAAAGGCATTTCATTTTAACGCACAATAGATAGCGAACCTTTAGCTCTTGCAAAAAAGTTTCTAGCAAATGGAAAAAATTCTCCGTGGAAAACAAAAGCATTCTCTTGATTTATTTAAAAGATTCCTCCTTATTTTCCCAAAGAATTGTTAAACGGAAGAAAGTGAGCGTAGAAGAGCGATGATAAAATTGCCATTTGTCTCACAATTTTTGCCTTTTGAGTTAACAAACACTCAATTCACTCCCTCAGCATTGCTTTTTTTTTCTTCCTCACTCATTTCATTCCCTCATCTTTTTTCATCCACATCATTCACTTTGGTTGGGGTTTTTCGCTCGGTATCCACCCATCCCACCCACCACACTTTATCGTCATGCCAATGCGGTGGGAGTGCGAGAAGATGCTGTATGTGTGGAAAAAAAAGCATCTCGCAAGAGAGTGCACATAAAACTTCAAAGATCTCCCATTATTTTGATTTAAATCACCAATTGGGACCGTGTCTCCCGCACTTTAATGTGAATGGGGTGAAAAAAAAAAGGATGAGTTAGTCAAGTAGAAGATGCACATCATTTGAGTATAAATCCTCGCGACAAGAATATTTCAATGACTTTGGGTGAATTTGCACATTTTCAACACTTTTGCCCCCGTCCGTGGTTCCAATCTTTTTCTTTTCTCTTTCTCTTCTGGTGCTTAATCTTGCGCACTGATATGAAGTGAAAATTTCTATTGAAACATGGGTATGTCGCTGCACAGATGCATTTTTGAGTACCATTCATCCTCCCCACATGCACACTTTCAATTCGTCGCCACTGCAATTATTTCTTCTATCGCAAAACTTTTATTCTGACTCAGGATGCTGGTGTGTGATAGAGTGGCAAAAGTTCTCAAATGGAAAATTTTCACTCTTTTGTGAGCCGTTCTATATAATATACCACACAGAGACAGATTTTTCCTTCAGTGAAATACAATGTGACTTCTTTCTTTTTTTTTCAAATTTGAATTACTCATAAATAAATTTTTATAAAGAATTTGAATTTTTGGATTAGTTTTTTCCAATTAATTATAGATCTAATATTGAAAGTTTGGGAAGATTTTTCAGAAATACGTTGAAAATGAGGGAGAGTTAGGCTTAGGTCATAAAGAAACGTCGAAAATTGAGCTTTTATGAACATTTCTTAACACTTTAAGGTCCGCGTTCAATCTAGCGAGCTGATTGAACTAAAAATAATTTTTATGGGTTACTTTGAGTTCTAATAAGAAATTTTTAGAAAAAAAATCTCAACTTAAAAATTTTCGGTTTTTCGTCCTTCTTGATCCTGTGAGTCCTTGGGGATGTCCTATTGTGATCATAAAATGATCAGGGATTATAAAGACATAGTCTTGTATTTATTAGGTTTCAATATTTATAAAATAACTATATACAAAATAAAACATTTTCAAAATCGAGCCTTTGGGTCAGCGTATGACCCAATGGATCTGAAAGAGTTAACCCCTAAACTATATATTTTGTTTGTTATTTAACCCTTGGAGGATTTTTCTGGCCACCGTGGCCAATTCGACATTTTTTAAATCGTCACAGAATAAAATCTCTTATAAATATCGTGATAATTTCTACATCTGTGTGTAGGAAAGTTCCATTACTTTAAGATCATTGAAAGAAAACTTGGAAAAACATTTTCTTTTAAGAGAAAATTAGGAACAAACTTTTGAGGTTAGAAACCTCGATCCTCCAAGTGTTAACTATCTTATCATTGGCATTATTTAAACGGAACAAGGGCGTATTCAAATATTTATTTTATGAATTTTGACTGGAGATCGTGCCAAGAAGTCTGCTGCATCTGCACAACAAATGGATTCATTTTTAAAGCATTCAGAAGGTTCAGAAATAATTTTTGAATAATGAAAAAAAAAGTTGTTTTAAAATGATCTGCCCCAGTTATTTCGACATGGTCTACAAAGCAAAATATTGCAATGTAAAATTATCACATATTTTGACAAGATGTTTATTTTGAAAATACTGCAAGGACGTCCTGTGTGGTGGAAGTGTTTTCTCTCAAAGCATGGCCCAAGATTTCTCCATGTGCCCATGTTTGAAATTTCTCGTTTTTTTTCTATATAGTTTTCAGCCAAGAATACAAGACATAGAACAGTCTTCTTTTGACCAACTTACCAAGGAAAAAAATGTGAATGAGATTCTTTGTTTAAAATTTAATTAATTTGTCTCGCTTCTTGCAAATTCAGAACTCCCACTCCGGTTCGCATGGCAGAATCCTTTCATTTCTATACTTTTGTGCAGCAAAATTAGATTTTTGCACATGAAAGAAAGAACTTCAGCTGAGGAGACAAAAAGTACAAGTAGAAAAGATTATTCCATCGTCAGACAATGCTAACACACGCACATGGAACATCCGAATCTTGTTATCGTTTTTAATTTAAATTTAGAGACTTCTTTTTCGACGGTTTGAGAGATCTTTCCGCTCAATTATGGCAGTGCTACTTAGCTGGAACATCTGTTTTTGCTACAAATTGCATAAAAATACACACCATACGACATGAGCAAATGAGCGAAACTAAAATGCAAATAAATATAACACTATATTGAAAAATATATTGTACATATAGCACAAAGAGCATCATGGAAAATGTTATGCGCCATCAAGAATAACGTTATTTCCCCTCCACAAAAAAGCATAATATGGAGAGATTAAAAATTTATTTGTTTATTTCAATTAATTTTACCTTCATTTTAAAATCAATGCTGTCGATTTAACATGAAATCCAATCAAATAGGTATTCTCAGAGGGCTTTTAACGAATTTATTGCAAATTAATCCATTTTGATAAATGCTTTTACAATTTTTTTTTAAATTTAAATATGGGTAAAAGTGAATATTTTATGTTTAAACTTTATTTTAAATGTAACCAAATTTATGTTCTAATTTTATTTTCAATAGCAATTACATTTGTAATGCGGATTTAAAACTAAATATAACAATACACATGTAAGGTATTATAGATATATAAAATAATGCAGGCTGAAATTTTTCTACATTATTGACGAAGCTAAAAAGTTTTCAGTTGCCAATTCTTAATAATCCAAATAAAACAAAAAAAAACATTATATTAAAACGAGGTAAATTGTCGCTTCGCTCCAATTTACCTCGCCCCGCTTCGCGGGGAATTTTTGCGCTTCGCGCAAATTTTAGAGGGAGAAAGGAATTGTGATGAATTGAAATATATTTAATGGAAGATTTATTCGTTGGTAAAAACCGCCTGGTATCAGGAGTCTCTGTACCAAATTTCATCACGATCGGACCAACGGTGTAGAAATGCATAGATGAACAGGAACGAAATTTTAGAGAGACGGGCCACGCAAAAACCTCCAACAGATATTTCAAAGGGAAGAAGTGAATTTCACACAACATTTATGGCGCCGAATTCAAAAAGTAGTCAAAAAAGCATGAATTCTATATGGGGGCTATATGAAGGGGGGCTCTGGGGGGAAAATGAATGCCGTTGGTAACAATCGCCTGATATCAGGAGTCTCTGTACCAAATTTCATCACAATCGGACCAACGGTGTAGAAATGCATAGATGAACAGACACCATATTTTAGAGAGACCTTTCTTTATTATATAGATTAAATGACTGGAAAATTCCAGGGAAATATCACCACTATCACACGTAATTGGCGAGTAATACAAATTAAAATTTTCCGAATTTATAATGTGTTATTTTTTAATTTGACAAATAATTAATTCATAAAATTTTTGTTAACAACTTTGTTTTAATTATAACTTTTTATTAACAAATATGATAATAAGAGACAAAAATATTTTTAATTCGTATTTATTGAAAAACATATCCAATTGTAATTGAAAAAAATACATAATTGATAATACTTATCCAAGTATCGAAAATGTTGTAAATTTCGAGAACATTTTAACATTTTTTTGAAATATTAAAATTAGTCGTAATGGTCGTAATAATAAAGGATAAATTATTCCATGATTAACTGTTTTCTGTATCAAAATCCAACATAAAACAAATCATAAAAAAACCAAAATTTGAAGGGTTTTGAAAATTTTAGATTAATTTATTAATCATGGTGCATTGCAAAACGGATATGTGAATAGTATGCTAATTAATATTTTGTATGATTGATGATGATAACTCAATGGTTTTTTGCATTTAGTTATATACACGTTCTTGTGCCGCGAGCTCTCATATCTGGAGAGGAAAAGTTGAATTTTTGCCCTTGATTAATTACTCTGTGGTGCAAGCACCCATGAAAAAGGTCCTCTCACTCGTACGTGCCAAATTTGCGGCAATTATGCACTTGAACCACATATGAGACCCATCTGAAAATGCGGTCTCGTGAAAGTCATGGAGAAAATATTGTTTGGAATTATCTATTTCCAGTGTTTTCCCCTTTTGTGGGTGGATTCGGTGGCCTGTACGCGTCTTGAGGACGTCGACTTGCGGGGCAAAGTCACTCAGCATTTTAATGCGCCTTTTCACAAACTAACACCAACGACATTAATGATGAGCGAAAGTGTACTAAAAGTTATAATTGTCTGGTGAGGAAAATAATCTTCCCTTGCTCCTCCATTTTAAGAGGCAAGAAATAGCGAGACACAATCGCACTGTTTTGGGATTTAATGGCATTTTCGCATTCGTTCTTAGGAAAATGGCTTTAATGAGATGAACTGGGTGTTGCTGAAGAAGTGATGATCATTCTGCAATATTGCCACAGAGTGTGTGCGTGTGATTGGTAATTGAGACGAATTGGGGTGTATGGAAAACCCAGGGGAGTGGTACTGAATCATCTTAAAAAAATTCTTTTTGTGTATATCAGCCCTTTATACTTTATCTGCTACCACGAATTTATTGGATAAACAAGAAAATAAGGATCCTCAGTCTATACATTTTATGTGGTGTGCGCATTCAGTGGTTCGACTGACCAAAAATAGACGTTCACCATTTGTGCACATACGTTATTCAACATAAACAAGGAAAAATACACATAAGAAAGAAGAAGGAGTTTGAGAATCCAACAAGACGACGCCAGAAGGGACTTTTGCTCCGCCTCAGTCCATCCCGTGGGTGCTTGGTGAGCAAGAAAGGACTCTCTTTAAGAAATCCTGTGTGTTGTTTTGTGTTTGTCACAACAAAAGACTTTCTGCCCTCCTAAATTGCAAAACGACGTGGTCTGTTGGACTCTCTCTCACAATTTCCCGCCAAAAAAATAAAAAAGAACTTCCAAAGCCACCAACAAACCCTAAAGCTACCCGAAAAACCCCGGGGAAGTTGAAACTCCCCCTCAATACGACAAGAAGGGGTGAAAGCTACATTCACAAAAAAAAACTTACACCCATAAAGTCGTGTTTGACACATAAAACCAAAAAATAAAGTGTTAGTTCTTTTTTTGTCTCATTCACAAAAAACGCCCCACGAGCTCACCAACATTGAACAAAATATTGTGTTTTTGTGCTCAAGAGGGTTTCCAAGTCACAGCAAAACGTGTCATATATTGTGAAACGGAGAATAGTTGAATTGAAAAAGAATAATAAAACCGTGAATTGTTCAAGTATCCTCTTGCTGCGCGAGCAACAAAAATATCCAAAAAGAGAAGGAATTTATATTATTTCCAACGGACTGTGCAACGCAGGAAAAAAAGAAGAACTTGGAAAAATAAATATTTATGTAACTTTTCAACCCCAGGGGTGTTCCCTCGGTGAATGTGTGTTTTTTCAACTATACAACGCCCTACACTCGCACCCTCGAGACAAATGAAAAACAATTAAACCACCGGAACAATCTCATCAGCATCATCCACATTGTTGAGCTGTCCCAGCTTGGGGAGTGCTCAGTGTGCTTGTGGCTCAACATCCACTCCTTTGAATCATTAAAATGTGGCACAACACTAAAATCACTGCTTCTACATGGAGGCGCTTCATTGGCGTCGGGGTGATTCTGCAGATTATTGCTAATTGTGGTGAGTACTTTATGAAACATCCAATAATACACCCCCGGCTCTCTTGCCAACCACATCCTGCCACTACATCCCCAAACTACTACACATAGAACATATTGACTCGTCTCCAAAAATCCCTTACATCCTTCCTCGTTGGAAACTTTATGTCTATACTGTACGGTACCCTAACTGAAATTTCATTCTCGTATGTGCAAATCCATCCTCGAAATTTTCCAAGAAAGGTATATATGTTCTGTTTGAAATTTATCATGCAGGAATGATGTCTTGTGAAGGACGCCCGTTCATCGCGAGATTATATTCGCTCGAGCATGTTTGAATTCACCAAGAGAGAAGTTTCTTTAACACTAAATCCTTAAAGTTCTACTCTTTATACATTAGATTCTGCGTTAGTTCCCCAAAATCCCTTTTCACATTTTGTGCAATACTTGAGACGAAACATTTTAAATTCTGAAGAGGTAACCATAAGAAGATTACGAATAATATCCGCTTACGGGTATTTTTGAAATCAGAAGAATCCATGAGCGTGGTATTTTACTCTAGATAGTTCTCCTTTTGAACATTATATACGTATACATATTAAATATATGGTAGAGTACTCTCTGAAAAGGGAGATTGTCCAATTCATTCAATTTTCAACGTTTCACCCAAATACAGTGGAGAGGAGAAATAATGGCTTGAACTGAAACACCCACATGCCAAATCACTAGGTACTTCTATACTTGTTTCTTTTCTTCTTTTTTTAAATTTTCTTATGATATTAGTTGAGAAAATAAAATTTATAAAACGTCTAGGGCGGATTTTGTAGTTAATGATACACAAAACGTTTTTAGAAAATAACTAATTGAAAATAATCTAACTGAAACTATCAAAAAATATAAAAATTACATATTAACTCTTGAAGGATTTTGTTGGCCACCGTGGCCAATTTGACTTATTTAAATCGTTCCAAAATTAAAATTTATTTAATATTTCGTGATAAATTCTACATCTAATGTGTAGGGAAATTCAATTAGCTCAAGTTTGTAGAAAGAAAACTTTGAAAAAATATTGTTTTAAGAGAAAATTAAGTTCAAAGTTTTGAAGTTAAAAACCTCGATCCTCTAAGTGTTAAGGGGCAAAAAGAAAAGATCGTTAATCACCTTAGACCAAACCTATATCTTCTAATTTGATTAATACCTCCAAAGTATAGACTGTGCACAAAAACACTCAAAATGAATAAACTCCTTTTCGCATAGAGATGTAAAATAATATTCAAAATGGTATACTTCCCGTATTTTCAAATAAAATGCTTCCAATGCCTCTAAAATGTTTCAAAATCACAGGCAATTGAAATGCAAAAGCAGATTCGGCGCTAATATCTCATAGGATATTCATCACCAACTCCATCTCTTTACATCCCATCTCTCTGTAGTAAATGCTCGAATATAGGCATCGTATGAAAAATTTAGATATTCGAGTATTCCTCCTGCACTCAAGCTGCCACTTCAATCCATTAAATAAACTTGTAGAAGACATGGAGACGATGTAGGAACAGCTTCCAAATGTTCCTATATACGTGAAGGTGAACGTGACTCGATTATGGTTTGTTGATTTATGTCAACAGCTTCGTTTTTTTCTGGTACATTGGATAGGAAATAAAATTTCCAATAAACAATCTGTGACATGAGTTGGTATCAATCGTAACGAAGAGTATACTTTTGTCTCTTCTGTATTAAACCCTTTTGTTGTTTGGCAATTTCCTGTCTTGTTTCCCTTTTAGCTGTGTTAAGGAGAGAATTTTCCTGGGAAAGAGCTTTTGTTTGCTCCTATTTTGGAGATTAAACACACAGCAATTGTCTTGGAAAATTCTTTAAATCCATCTATACGAAGACAATGTGATACTCTACTACACAGAGAAGTCTCAAAGGGATATGAGAAAATGCCCTTCTAATTGGTGGCAATTTAATTGTAGTGCGCAGAAAATGTTCGAAGACACGAAATTTAGCACATCCAATAAGCCAGGGGGGTCGACGAAATTATTGTCTCACATTCTCGTTAAGTACCATCACTGGGGTTGTCTCAAGTCGCAGAAGACACATTAAATGTCGGAGAGAATAATCTCTGTCTGATACTGCGCCTCTTACTCCCCAGGACTTGGGGTGTTACCTTTCTGGCGTCTGGGTGACGAAGGGGGCACCACAGAGGGATAATAGGCAAAGCAATGGAGGCGACAGTGTGCAAATAACCTGGGAATTCTCTGGACTGTGACTCCCCAAAGTGTCATATTTTTTGAGGAGAAACTCCTCATTCCCCATGCCCAGTGCTGTTGTAACTTCAACTTTGTACCACAACATGGAATATGCGTGATGGGAAAATTGCTTCATTTGTAATTCATTGGCATTTTCCATGTGTTTTTACAGCTCTGCGGGCGGAAGAGCTACTAGTATATTGCGGGGTGACAATGGGGAGTAGAGCGAAATGTGTAAAACATGACTGCGGGTGGTGTTTTCTTCAACATCCACCCCACCTGTCTTTCCATGTATACCCACTACAAACAAGTGAAACTCTGTTTTAGCAAATTTTCCTCGTGATATATAACAATATGTACATAACACTGCCAGAAAACGTATGAGATTTACTTCTTTAGTGAGTAATATTCTTAACAATTACACATATACATGGATTGAGGGGATTGGGCATGGGCGTAGCATAGAGAGAAATTCGAGATAAATGCTGCAGGTTGTCTTGTATGAGAATAGCATTACTTTGCATTACTATTCATCAGCAGACTATAAATCAAAAGAAAAGGGTAGGCATGCAAGCAGGATAACAAGGATTGATTGTACATTTTGTATTGTATACACAGTATATAGCACAAAAGGGCTCAAACTTACCGTCAACTGGGGTGAAAACAAGAAAATCTGATTATTTTAATTATTTTAAAAATTTGATAAAACGCTTATATTCAATAAAAAAAAACGTTTAACAACTTAAAGATTAATTTTCTCTTTAAAAGAAAACATTTGTTCAAATTCTCCTTCGATGAACTTGGAGTTATCCGGATCTATAATAATTTCAATAATGATGGGAGCTCATGAATTATCATGAGCTCCCTAAAGCTTATTATAAGACAGCTATTGTCCCAAAATTGGATGAAGAACTAGCCGTTAAAGGTAATCGTGGACACGAAATTAAATTAGGTGTCCTCCAAAAAATACGTAGTGAGCAAAGGTCAGATCAAGATGTATATAAAGGTTGTGAAATGAGAGATTTGTTAGAAAGGTCACATGAAACTGAAAAGGATTATATAGATAGTATTCAATTCATGCACAATGAAAATCAATTTAATGTAATTCTTATTGCAAATGGAACAAATAGATTGTATTAATAAAATTAGAAAACAAAATTCAAATGAAAAATTTATTTTGCATTTCGACACGCCCGAAGATTATGAACCATACTCCTGTGTTAAAAGATAGGAATATGGTTCATAATCTTCGGGCACGTCGATTTGGATTCAACTGTAAGTATTGTGCGTCAACCAAAATGCCACAGCAAAAAAACAGATCCTATATTATGCTGCCGTTGTAATGATAGACATTGAACTTCCTGAGCAAAAAAATCGAAAACATGAAATTCTACCTGTAATTGGGATGGTTTCATCTAAGCATAATTTCCAAGTTGTTTGAAATATGTTGAAAGTTTTGCATAAGAAATTATACTTTCTCTTAACCTTAAGTTCTGAATCTTAACTCTTTCTTTTTTTCATTGCTTTTTTTTCTTACCGCGGACTATGTAAGAGGGGAATACCCTACTTCCGCGGATAAATAAATAATACCTAATAATAATACCTAAATTTAATAAAAAATACATAAAAATATAAATATATATAAACCTATAAATATACATATATAAGTACAATGATGGTCCAGCAGAGTAAAGGGAATGTACTGGTAAGTTTCACTTACGGGCTGTGATTCTTCCTTCAGATGACAGTCAAAGTATGGTGAAGTACAATGATGGTCCAGCAGAGTAAAGGGAATGTACTGGTAAGTTTCACTTACGGGCTGTGATTCTTCCTTCAGATGACAGTCCAAGTGTGGTGAAAATTGAGGAATGCTTTCTCACGCAACGAATCACAGCCAACGCGCATGAATAAGCCTTTCCCCAGAATTTAGACGCGTTGGCTGTGATTCGATGCGTGAGAAAGCATTCCTCAATTTTCACCACACTTGGACTGTCATCTGAAGGAAGAATCACAGCCCGTAAGTGAAACTTACCAGTACATTCCCTTTACTCTGCTGGACCATCATTGTACTTCACCATACTTTGACTGTCATCTGAAGGAAGAATCACAGCCCGTAAGTGAAACTTACCAGTACATTCCCTTTACTCTGCTGGACCATCATTGTACTTATATATGTATATTTATAGGTTTATATATATTTATATTTTTATGTATAAAAAAGGCGCCCCGCTTCGCGGGGCGCCAAATAGTTTGTTTAAAATGTATGTGAATAGGTGAAAGTTATTGTTGATGTAACAATATGGCAGAAGTCGGCCATTTTGAATTTTGAAATTAGTAAAATCTGATAAATCATGCCCACTATACCTGATGAAACTTCAATCGAAAAGTTTTTATCAAGTACCGTTAAGCCGATATAACGCAATATTACAACAATCGGTACATATCGAAACCTGTTTTGGTCTATATCTCTGAAACCACGACATAAATTTTTTTTATTTTTTTTTTATTAAAAGGTGTACCTATCACCTATAACATACTAAAATTTAATCGAAATCTATCGTCCAGTTTTTGAGATATTAATCGAAAACTGGTCGAAAACTCATCGAAACTTTGGTTTTTGATTGTAGGCCCTCTAGCGGTAACTTTTGAAACTTCCTATGTATAGATAATTGTAGACCTTTTTGAGATCTTTCATTCAAAACCGGTTTGGTTAAAATCGGTCAACCGGTTTAGGAGTTATGGCCGACTTTCGATAAAAGTCTATATTTGCTAAACCGCTTGTCCGATTTTTGGAAATGGGGTATTGTTGAAAAGGTCTTAAGGGCCCCTACAACATATTAAAATTTCAGACCTCTAGCTATAATAGAGGCTGAGATATAGCAAAAACAAAATTGAAAAAAATTAAAAATGGCGGATGCAGGGGTGGGGGGGTGAATTTGATATCATAGTTGGACGACTTCCAGTCGATAATTGAACTTTGCCGTTGACCGCAAGTCTCTATCTATTACCGTTCTCTTGTAATTGAGCTCCAAACTACGGCCGGACGGACGGACGGACGGCCGGACGGCCGGAAAAGTTTTTCGGCGCATACGTTTTTTTTGGAATGTGGGGACCCTAATTCGTGCTCATACCAAGTTTGAGCCCGATCCGACGACCTTGAGTTTTAGAGTGGACACAGAAGCTGTGCTATTCTTTTCTTCGAAAGAATCACAGCTAAAAACGTATTTAAATGCGTAGTTATTGATTGGTCTTATGCTAGTTGATATGTATTACTTAAATAGATTTTATTTATGAAAAATGGTTTTTAAGAAGTAAAATTTTAAGATCTAATAAAAAACTTCATCTACTGAATTCTTTGCCCATAAATAACCCTACTAGAAACCAATAATAAAAAGCTCTCAAAGTTCTCATTTTGACTTTGTATCTCCTGTGTAGAAATATGCAATGTATCTGTCTTGAAAATTAATCTCAGAATTGTAAATTGACAAAGCAAAGCGAAAATCCTACAAAATACCTCAAAGGTAAGTACTGTGAGAAGGAATGTTTTAATGAGAAATATATGTTTATTATACTTCCCTAAAATTATGTTCTTGGCTTTGAATGTAGAAAATTCAGCGTTAAAATGTTTTCTTTATGCTACACCAATGCGAAAGGCGCTAAACTATAATATCTGTTTGTGAAAATGCCGTAATTTAAAATTTATGTTTATACATAAGCGCATAAAAAGTACCGCAATTATTCATCGTGGTTGTCAATACAAGAAAATCTGGTGAAATATTTTAAATGATGTTGTTGTGAAGTATATTCGTTTAGAGACTTTAATCTTCTCTTCAATCTCAAATAAATACGCCATAAATCAGTGCAATCGGAAAATTCTTTTCCCCAAAATGTAGCACTTATGGGAAAATATTTTGATCTTCGTATTGGGACGATTTATGTGGTGAAAATCAATTTTTCACTTGTCAATTTTCACATCATTCCACAAATAATCGACTCATATACTTATAGAGCCCTTCTCAGTGGAAAATCCACAACACTTCAGGGTGCGATGGTACAAATCGGTTGGACGGATGTGCCAGAGGGCACAAGACATGAGGGGAGGGTAAAAACTTGTGGGAAAGAATGTGAGACAAATTGAGAGGGAACTAAAATCAAAAGTGACAATGAAAATATGCTTTGAATCTTCGAGCAATGAAATTGGATATGAAGAAAGTTACCCAAGACTTGAAATTAATTTGGTATGCCTTGGAGAAAAAGTGCGACGTGTGTCATGAACGGGAGGGGAAGACGATTTGAGATTTTGGTCTATTTTTGGACCAATTAATTGGTAAATTTGTTAATTTCA
This sequence comes from Lutzomyia longipalpis, assembly GCF_024334085.1. NCBI lineage: Eukaryota > Metazoa > Arthropoda > Insecta > Diptera > Psychodidae > Lutzomyia > Lutzomyia longipalpis. The sequence goes on from NC_074707.1 coordinate 28,779,129, forward strand.
GTAATAGGTACCGACAATGGGGAGATTTTTCCGCGTGTACCTCGTAAATTGTTGTCGCGTGAATGAATTTTTATGGGCTTTTGCGTTGACGATGATTAGATGGTTTTTATTGGACAACGAACACCCAAAGAATTTTCCCTTCACAACTCAAAATTATATAACGCACATTCATTTAAATATATTTTGTACCATACAAACACGTATATACATATATATAAGCTGCATGGGACACGAAATTGATGTTTACACGAGGGTGCCCCATGTTCCGTCACTTTTCCTTTACGACACACTGGAGATGAGCAGAAATTTTCTTCTATAGGGACACTCTGAGGAAGGGGACTTTTTTTTAACGAGTCATGCAATAAAAACCAAGCTTTGTTGAAAAAAAAAAGATTTATCGTCAAAAAATAGCTTTATGTTTTCAACTGGTTTAGTTTAGGCTTTCAGGATTTTTTTCTATTCAATTTGCTGGAATTTTATGTTTTGAAACTTGTTGTATTTTGATGGTTAACCCTTAAGCGAAAGAGATTGAATTTTCATCAACTATTAAGTTAAAAATAAATTTTAATGGAGTTAGTCGAAAAATGTGCATAAATGAAGAGATTTAAGTCCTACTCAGGTTATAGAGAAGTGGGTTAAACAACATCGTTTTTAACTTAATACTTTACATTCATTCATTTATGATCATTTCATTGTTAGAAGAGAATTTTACAAGAATTCGTGAGGGAAAGAATTGCCAGCAAGAAAAGCAAAGTCATAACCTTTTAAGCCTCACGCATGTCATGGGTCAAACATTTTATTTACCCATTTTTTATGAATTAAATTGTTTTTTTTTCTAGTTAGACATGAAATTCACGCAGAAAAGTAGAAGAAGACGTTTTGCCTTCTTAGAACATTCGAAAAAATATCGTGATACAAGAGCGCATGTTTCAATGTTTTTATGTTTCACGTGGGACGCGAAAGGGTTAAGACCTAGTGGTTAGAACCTTAATTTTTTATTTTGATTAAGAGTTTTTTAAATAATTCTTATTTAATTGAAAAATCTTTAAATTTCATTAATTTTTAAAACCGTTTTTTAAACGGATTAGGAAGAATTTAATCCGTTGAAAGCTTCCTTAATTAAATGGTTTAGCATATAGTTCTAATCCCATTTCTGCGAATCAAGCTAATTAAAACTTCATCAAGTTTTTTTTTAAACAACTTCCTTCCATTTTTGAACCAAGCTTGATTAATAAAATGGAATGAGAAATAAGAAAATATATTTACACTTTCGTAACTTTTCAAAATTGAAAATTAATTTACACAAAGCCAACAAACGTAAGCCATTGCCGCGGTATACGAAGTCAATAAATTATAAAGAAAAGCACACAAGACCAAGAAAATCAAGTTGTTAAATAACACATTAATGTTCCATAATGATTAATTTAACAGTCCATGGTAGAAAGAAATCCAATTAATGTAATGAAAACACCTTACTGCGGATATTTTTCTCCAGGTTGTTTTCATCAAAGCAAGGTGAACCGCACACCCCCTCATGGAATTTTGTCGTGGCTCTCAAACCCTTCGGTGAAAATTTCAATGACTTTTTATTAGCTGCAGTGCTGTGTAATTTTTTTGTAGTGCTTTGAATCAACTCCAGGAAAATCTCAGCGAAATGAGTGGATTTTCTCATTAGTTAGATATGTGACTGTGTATATAGCATAGATGGGAGTTTGGACGGAGAGTGTTGGTGTGTGGGATCCTTTGTTGACCAAACCCATGAGGAAACTATCGATGCCATACAGAGCATAGTGAAGAATGGAATTACAGTGAGTGGGGTATATTCTTGAGGCGTGGTGGACATGGGTTAATGAAAATGGCGACATTAAACGCAATCCCGAGAAAACTTTCACATTTTCCAACAATGATCCATTGTTGGGAGTAAATAAATTTCTTTGCGGCTTCATACATTTTATGTACCATATATATTTATCCCATATTATATTTTTCGTTCTTATTAACAACGAACAAAAAATATGGGTGAAAGAATGCTGGAATAATAAAAGCTCTTTTCGATACATTTGCTGGGCGCACCCCAAAGAGCCCCCATGTAGCAGTGTGAATTGCTTCTGGTCATCAACTTGGGGTGTTCTCGAGGGTGTTTCTGTTTTTTTTTTCTCGACACATTATGTGCGAATGTGGCTCTGAGGGTATGAAAAGGAAATTTTTCTCGCAAGGAATGATCCTTAATTGCAATACATAAATAGAATTTATTGAATATATTTCGATTTTTCACGAGACTTTTGCCTCATTTTCTCGTGCAATCAAAACCATTTGCAAGCACCCAGAGGGAAAATTCATCCTAATTAAGCTGTTTGTATCACAAATTTCATGCGGTATAATCCACGGCATAATCCTCTTGAGTATTTTTATCCATAATTCATCAACAAGGAGTAAATATATACGCAAACTTTTTTTTTGCTATCAAAAGTCTTATTTTTATTGATTGATTATTTTGAGAAATTCGCGATGATAATTAATTCGGTTAGAAATTAATTTGAGAGCTTTTGGTTTTTTTAACGAGATGCCAAAAAGAAATTAAGGAAATTCACTTAAAGACGTAATTAGTGAGACATTGTAGGCGTAAGGTAGTAATTTTGTACTCATCCTTTTCTTTTACTATCACGTAAAGAAAAAAAACTAACAAAACTTCTAATTTTGTATTCTTAAGTGGTAAAATTTTCCTTCTTTAATCGTAAAATAGTTTGAAAATCCTACAAAACTCTACAATGTATCATACAAAGAAAATAATCCAAGATTTTCGTGTAATTTTTCTCAGTGTATTATGCATTAAGATCCAATAGATTAGCAAGGGGTTGGGGGAAGCTTCTATTCTGTATACATTCTGTACCTATATGTGCAACATAAATAACCAATATATCTTGGAGAAAGTTTTCTTAACGGAAATAAATAAAAGTTTTGGTCTCTCTGAGATTCAAACTTCCATGTTCGAACAAAATCTCTCTTTCCGATGAGTTTTTGGTGGGTTTTAGTACTGGAAATAGAAGAGAAATTTACTTTTTTTTATGGGAAAAATGACTGAGAAAGTTATTACATATCTATGTGCACGAGTGCTTAATTTCGATGGAGCTCACATAATTCCCCAATTAACAGCCAAATAACGAACTTTTGAACTTTTAATGGGTTTCTGCATTAAGTTTAGATATGTTAATTTGTCGAATGCTGAAATTAAATTTCATGGCGTTTCTTGGAGTATTAGCACCGAAGTACTCAAGCATTTAATACAATACCTACAACACATACACACCCTAATGCACATATAACATACCTTTTGACTCCCTGTGGGTACAATATTCTCAGTAATTACATAGAAAGTCCTTGAATTTGCAATAATTCGGTAATCTATGAGCTTTAGGCTTACATACCTAAACCATAATAATTACAGGAGAGATATTTGACTGTGAATTATGATGAAATCTCATTGTGAAAATATTTGCTAATTCAGGAAAATTCAATCGAGTTTCCCAATTAATGTTGCTATATTGCTTCTTTCTACGAATTAATTACATTTTAGTACCGTATACCGATTTATGTATAGTAAAATTCGACACAGCATAATGAGATTGTGAATTCATGTTATATAAATTTTGTTGATTTTATTGTCGTTCCATTAAATATTTTAAATCTACATATATTGTAAAAGGTATTCAAAAAAAAAAACAGAATAAAATAAAATAATAAAATTGATTTGGGAATCACATTCTTATGCGTAATAAATCAGCATTAGATTTGTTGTATAAAAATATTATTTTGAATCTCTTTTTTTAATGTTGTTAATAATATTTGAGAATGTTTGTGACTTGAAAAGTTCTGTGGGAATTTGTCAAAAAAAGCTTCCAAGAGAGAGCTTTTTTGCATTTGGAAAGCACATCGTGCTATTTTCTCCGTCTATGCAGGTTCAATTTCCTTGGAGGAAGTGAAAAGTCGTGATGCATTTTGTGTCCTTTTTGGCGTACACTACGAAGTACAATAAATCGCTTAGATGTCAAGTTCTTACTCATCAAACACATAAACAACTTCCCAAATGTTGAGTTTTGCTATAGAAGTTATATATCAAGTAGACACTCCGAAAGGATAAATCATTTTGTAACCTGAAGGAGGTTTAACAGAGATTTTGCACACTAGACAATTTCATTCTGTCATGAATCTTCACGAGGATTTCTTTGACTTGCTTAATCACTCACTTCAAGGGGACATATTAATTGTCATGAACATTTGTCAATTTGTCTAATAACATCACTCGAGATGAGATATATATCCCGGTTTAAGAAGTTTAAGAATATTTTCATATAGGTGCAAATGGGGTTAATAGAGCAATCTCGTAGGAAATCTTCTCTATTTCACAGTGAAATGAAGTTTTTGAAGCTTTTTCCAAAAACTCACAAACCCACCCACATCATCCCGAGCTCCCCTATATTTTCTTTAATGATGGAAATTCTTGTTGTGAAATTGGGTCAAACATTTTCCTTGGGCGGGTAATCCACTCCATATCTTTAGATAACATGTGTCACTTGAGGGTTGATTTCGCCACAGAAGCTGTATGTTAAACATTTGCATGTTGTGGGTAGAATTTCTTGGTCTAGAAGTTTATTTGATTTAAATATATAATTTTGTTATTGAAATCTTCTTGGACTAGATAATTAATTCATAATTTTATAATTTATTGATTTAAATCTCTACCTTTAATCATGAATTTTGTGGTTTAAGCTATCTGGGGCATACCAGGGTAGGTTTTTGAATGTTTAAACACCCTATAAAAGCTTATTAAGTTTTGGAATTTATTTAAATGTTTAGAAAACTTATTTTTATGCTTAAAATGCATTAAAATTTTAAATTAGTTAAAGAAAAAACCGTTAAATTTAAGAAAATTCATCTTTAGATTTTGCCGTTAAAAGAAAATGGTCAATTGCCGTTAAGAGATATAGGTACCAAATCTTAGAAAATAAATGTTCAACCTTAACACAAATTTCAAGTGTTATAAAAGAAACGTCAAACGTTATAACAAACGTCAAATGATGGAAAGGAAACATCAAAGAGTAAAAAATAATTGTCAAACCTTAAAAATTAACAACGAGAAATGTCAATTTTGTCAACGCCTTCAAAATTAAAAAAAAATTTAAAACGTCTTCCCTGATATTTAATTTCGCCTGATTTTTACATACAAGTGACGTCAATCTTCTTAGACAGGGATAGTGCCAACATTAATTTGCTAGATAACATTAAAATCTGTCTTTTCTATAAACGCAAAAAAGTACATAACATGTAAAGTTCAGGTTCTTTTAGTATTTTCTTACCTTTTGAATAATTCTAGTGTGCCTTCCTGTCCTGGGCACATCCTATGGAATATTGCTAAATGACTTTATGACCGAGGGTGGATAAAACATCGTGAATAGCGTATAGCAATTTGTTTTTTCAAAATTTTCCGCTTACCTAATGGCTATAAGGGATGGTAAAAATTCTTCGAAAGAATAAAAAAAATATTCAACTCCGTGTGGAATGTGAATGTACAAGGAAGGGGCGCTAGGCGTCTGGGTGTGACCATTAGCGGGGCGTTTGTGAGGGGGTATGAGGTCAAGGGAGTTAATAGGAAAAGTAGCAAAATTAATAGGCAACACACAATGGGAGTTATTGTCTCTGAAATGTTGCGAAATGGAGTCCTCGGGGGCTGTGGATAAATTATGCACGAAAGGTGAGTCGAATTTGTTTGGGTGACTGCACGAATGAGAATTTGTGACCCGCCGCGCCCGCAATAATCGCACATGATATATTGCGATGGGAGATAGGTAGGTGTGCAGAGCTATGGCTAAAATGATGTACTTTTTGGGTATGTTTTCTCATTAATGAGTATCATCACGCAAATTGAGCTTGTTGCAAAATTTTGCCAAAGCTTGCGCTTACCCATTTAGCATGGCTATCTAATAGTCTCACAGTTCATCCTCCATCCTACGCGATGATGGATTTTTTTGGATCACACGTCTAGGCCAATGGCACGTATATTTCCTACAATATACCTATGATCTATCCCCCACTGTCCTTGGCGCGATTTTTGTACCATTTAGCCCCCGCAGTGTGCGATAAAATGGCCAGGAAATTCGTTTTTCATTGCTCGTGTGGCACACCTCATGGGAAATTGATAATGATTTATTTGAATGTGGTGCGGTAACACCAAAAGCACCAAAATCACATACTTTCAAGATACCCCCTTTTTTTTCGGTGTGGTAAAATTTTATTCAAATCAATCTTCAACCCTCCCGCGCTCATTTTGCATTACTCAAAGCCACCATCAATTAGGCAAATTGCCACCAGGAAAAGAGATCAAGGGGATAATTATTGTCAAACAAATGTGTTCCATGGGGGATAATGTATCGTCCATCGTTTTTCAAGTCACTCATATTGCCATATCCCCCAATGTATAAGCAAATATGTGGAGGCATTCTCACAATTCAGTTTGACTAATACGAAAATACCGACATTCAGGAATATGCAACAGCCTTATAACAGAAGATGAATGATAAATGACTCTGAATTTCAGCCGATTTAGCATATTCAAGCTCCTAGTTTACCGATGAGTAATTTCTCTGTGACATAGCACACGTCGTTGGAGAGTTTATAATTCGGAAAATTGCTAATATAAAATGCTAATTTGATTATAAAATTTGTTTTAATAATATTTCTATAATTTAAAATATATAGTTATTTTATGATAATTATATGTTACTTAGAGTTAAACACTGTGTTTATTCACTTTGTGACACCTAAGTACATTGTAATTCACATATTAATATATTAATTCAGTATGATAGTGTCGAATATCATTGGTTATGTATAATTATTTTATCCACCCACTGTTGCAATTTGCTTTGATCTTTCATTAATTGATTTTATATGTTGTGTAGCAGTATATGCTTTTGCGTGGGTAAATAATAACCATAATTTTTCAGTTATTATTATTTTTTAAATTAATAAAGCATTTCTGTATAACAAAGCTTTAATAAAAAGGATTTTATTCATTTTGAGGCTCTGATAAAATTTAAAAAGAAAAAGCAATTAAGAGATGAAAATTGTTTGGAAAAATTGAAGAATTTACGTGAACAAATCTTTACGAAGTTAGTCTAACAATTCCTGTGATCTTTCATTTTTTTTGTGTCTGCGAAATGATGTCATAAAAAATCGTTAGATTTGAAAAATTATACAAAATAGCAGATCCTTAAAAATTATTTAAAAAAAAAAATGTTTAACATTCTGTGACATTTTGAGAATTTGCTGGAAGTAAGTTAGGAGGAAGGATGATTAGTATTCGAAACGTAAGCAGCATCTTTTCAGTGGTTTCCTGAGAAAGGGATGTATTTTGGGGAGGGATTGAATTTGTGCTTCCACGTGGCAATTCGTCAGGTTTTTATCGCTTTCTGATCTTCTAATGACACTTTTACGATAATCCTGCCACCATATCGAGATACCCAAGAAGACACATAAGAGTCATTTAAAAATTTATATCACATACCCCATAGAGAGAGAGAGTGGTGACACCCACTGTTGCAATGTCCGTACAATCCAATAAAGTCACGGAATTTTGCTCCGTGGACCCATAATAAAGTCAATGTGGTTTTCAGTGTACAAGCAGTTGGGTCATAAATGATATTTTTATTGACACATTTTGAAACTCACGCCACACCACCAACCCGCCCCCAATGGCAACCATTCAATCCCACAAAAATGACGGAAAATACTTTAAGTGAATATCAAGCTGCTTTATGACTCTCCCTCATTCTGCTTCTTTTCATTGCAGGTTTGGGCACACTTGCGCTTCGCAATGTGACACTAATTGTGGATCCACCAGCTGTTCGACGCTCCCACAATGCAAAGCTCCTCTGTTTGTACGATTTGGAAGGGGCTCCTCTCTATTCCGTCAAATTCTACAGAGGTCTCAGAGAGTTCTACAGATACCTACCAAGTGAGACGCCCAAGAATAAAATTTTTCCCTTTCCCGGAATTCATGTGGATGTAAGTAAAATTGAAAATTTTATGAAAATTTTATTTAAAATTGATCAAATATTAGGAGCTGGCAAAAATGGGTTAATTATTAGGCTTTTTTGAATACGTGACGTGAACAATTCAGAATAGCGAGGGATACAATGTAAAACCGCGTAACTTTGTATGGGCTCGGAACCGACTTATCCGTTTTTACAATGTAACCCACAAAACATTGTATTAACAATATTCTTTTAAGTTACAATCTAAAATGTAATCTAAATTAATATTCCTATACACATTTTAACATTATTTGGGTAAAATTTCCATAAAAGCTTTGCTGGGTAAATGATGAGAGTTATACTAAACGGAAATACAATTAAGCGTTTAAAAGTGTTTCAAAATTAAATTTTCATTGAATGTAAAAATTGAATTAAATGTGTTTTTTTTTGTATTGTGTCTTTTCTCATCCGTTGGGTATCATAACGTGAACCATAAATAAATTCTTGTTCATTGAAATGGTGCTTAATCCGGTATTAATTGAGAGGGGTTTTTCTCGTCCATCCCCAAGAGCAATTAAGGATAAATCAGACCTCTTTTGAGAGTTTATATACACCCCTTTTTAATGGCCATGCCTAATTATTACATACAAATCCCTGTGAGCTGTAATGGGGACAAATTGCGTGTGTTTCCCTGAGTGTGTCTTTCTCAATGAATTTTTGGGCGTATTTCCCTTAAAATGTCTTCTCCGCCTTTTTCCAGTACACCCTCTCCAATGCTAGTCAAGTGGTGATCCGCAATGTGGGCTTTGGGCTGTCTGGCAATTTTTCCTGTGAAGTATCAGCCGACGCACCATCTTTCTCCACGGCAATGGCTGACATCCAGATGCAAGTTGTGGGTGAGTGTTATGTACATTATGTTTTATATATACTACATTACATATATATGGAGCACTTTTGCCTTATCACGGTGTCAGCTTGTTTCCGGGTTGATTTACTGAACTTTCTCACTCGTCACTTTCACACCATTCTTGGGGGATTTTGTGCGGTGATATCACTGATCGGCGTTTCAAGATAAATTCATCCACAGCAGCCTTATGCATGCCGGGAGTTCAAAAACAATATTGTTATCACGAATGATAGATAGTATAGGAGAAACAAATGCAATCCCCCGTGTTGAGAAGTCGTGGGTGAAAAGACAAGAAAAGTTGCGTGGAGACACATGTGGTGTAGTGGAGGATAAACCTGAGATTTATGTATTTATGTGACACCCATACTTACGGTTTTAATGATGGAAATATTGATGATTCCCTCATCTGCCGCATACATCAGTACCGCAAGGATGGGGTGTATGATATATAAAATGTTTAGGAAGAGAACATTGAGATTTTCCTTAATAAATCTTTATGTGGAAATCCACCTCGAACCACCTGCTTTAACCCCATTGACAAATCACAATAATTCCCACCCACGATAAGGCTTGATGTAGAAAATTCTCAGGCTGGACATGATTAACTGCACAACGATATTCAGCTGATTGGGATTCAATGTTACCAGTGACAGTGAAAAATCCCAGAATAGCACTCCGGATGATTACTGTTTGGCGCATTGTTAGATAAAACCTTTCAGTGGCGTTTCACATGGAGTATAAATCCTAAAAGCCTGGGAGGAAATTCTCATCATGTTTTCATTGGAAATGCATTGGATTCTCAGAATTTGGATTTGAGTAACTGCGGGTGTGGGTATAGAAGAGAAAAACAGCCAATCAAGATCAATGTGATTAGCAGTAGATTACAGGTAAATTCTTTAAAAATTTAAAAAATGAAGATTCAAAAGAATTATTCTTCAAACAGTAAAAGAGAGTCTTACCTATACTTTTAAGACTTTATGTTTCTTTTACGGAAATTCCTCTAGAAATTTTCCAAATATCTCATTGGCAATGTTAGTCAAAATTCTTACTCAAAGTTTGGTTTAGAGCTGCCCAACATCATGGGGAACTTCTCGTGGGAAATCTAATTCAGAAACATTTGTGGGAACTTTCGTTAAAGCGATCAAATGCGGATATTGGAACGAGAAACCACAAGAAACACTAAACTTTCATTGAACGCAACTTTTCTGCTTTAAGGGGAAATTTTGTAAGCAAAACGTTTATTCAGGAAACTACGAAATCTCGATAGAAGAGTATTCAAAATGAGAATACGTTATGCTAATGAATATTAACCACTTTTTGTGAAGAAATTTTATTTTATTTTGGATAATATTGTTTTCAAAGAAATGAGACCTAACCCAAGGATTATAGTATAGTGAATGGTGAGGATGTTCTGCATAGTAAAACTACCCCCTTCTATGTACGTTTCCCCAGTAACCTGCTAGGGGGGAAAAGAAAACAAAATGTTTAGTGCAAATGAAACAATCATAATTTTAAACATTTTCCTCACATGCAAAAGCTCTCTTTTTGTCAATAAAAGCGCGATGTTGTGCATTTATTATTCCACGCACTACACTGCTTTGCTGAATACCGAATTACTTTGTAAACTATATGGTTCCTTATATTAGGAACACGTGGGGTGGTAATTTCAGGCGCGATAAATACATATCTGGATATTTAGGGATCAGGGAATGTGAGCTTATTCCACCCATTGTGTGGTGTTTCTGCCAAAGTCACCGCTCGATCTTTCACATATCTCACATGTATGTATATATGCTTCGGTTGTATACATAAAGTGTGTTCCTATATTGTGGCGTAGAGGGATTCGGGCACTTTGTGTCGCTTAAACAAATTCCACCCTCGCCTAGAACTTTGAGTGGGTGGTCGATGTGAAATAGTTGACGCCTGATGCCACTCGACGGAGCTTCTGGAGCTGCCGCCCCAGTAGTGGTTTACACCAAAACTCCTAAGATGTGTCACCACAATGTGTGACAACGATGTGAACACGAGGCCACGGTGGGTCACACTCTGTGCCATATTTCACACAGAATGCCCCATTCTTCTCCCATATGTAGCGTGCTACCAACAATTCCTCGCAAGTGTTCCCTGGGTATGAGTGAGAGAGCTTTAAAGCTCTGCCAGTTCTCTCCCGTACATATAGCCCAAAGCAAAAAGGGGATGAGAATGCAGGGGCATATAAAAGAGCATTAGACATCCGACAAAGGTGTTTCACATAAATTTTTCAATGTGTTTCCAGTGTGTTTACTCCCACCCATTGCAGTGTCTTTTTGGGGTTTTAATGACAACACCAAAATGCTATAGAGATAGCCCATCTAAATCATCCTGTCGCCCCACATCTCTTCTTTGTGAATCCTCCAAACCGAATCGACTCTCTGAAATACTCTCTTCTGTGGACAGAGTATGGGGGAGATAAATATGCACATAATTGAAAACAACTATGACCGCATGGAATGTGATTTGTGGCACCCTATGTGATTTCATCAATGACTACATAACATATTCCCTTTGCTCCATCCTTCCACCGAAAAGGGGAAGATTTTCTAAATGGAATTGCAGATTTACACCTTCGGACTCCAAGGAGAAAGGGATGATTTTATTGACTAGGGAATTTCATTAAATAGGAACTCCGAAACCCATAAAAATGCTCACCTATCTTGTACGGGGACTAATTAAAGGCTTGGACTTTTTTTTGGATAATAATGACTCTTCTTTTCCCATAAAGATTTGCGTTTTTTAGATAAAAAGTTTAGCAAATTCTTTGAGTTTTTTTCTAAAGCTTAAGTCTATTTTTTAGTTATGCCTCAGACAATTGCCAAGAAAAGTCGGTTACAGTACAGTGAAAGAAAATCAAAGGAAAAAGAGAATCCCCCTACATGAAAAATCAGCAAGATCACTCATTTCAGACGTTTGACGATTCCCAAACAAAGACACAATTGACCACTGAGGAAGACGCACAGTAGCGTCGAAAGCTCTGGCCCCTAAAATTGAAAGGATGTGTTTGGGTTGACCTACCGTCCCTTGGCTGACGCAATTCGGAAGGATTTATCCTAAATCATCAAAACATCTATTTTTTAGTGATCGCAACTGTGCAAAAGTCTTCATTGACTTTTTTTTGAATTTTTATTGTTATTTTTTTTATGATATGATTTTACTTTAAAGAAAATTAAGACAGCTGGATTTAATCATTTAAAGATGTCGTATTTTCTTGAAAATGAAAGCTTCAAAAAGCTCTTTTTTCGCGATTAATCCAAGAATATAATCTATGCATCATCTGAGAGCTGTCAATTCCAGATTTTTAATTTCTAGTATTTCTTAATCCTCTCACTATCACAGCATAAATACTAAATCACATTATCTGCATGTGGCAAAGTGAGTGCATCGAAAATGGCATCACGTCGATTTTATCGCACAGTGGTGCACCATTTGGAATTGACACAGTTTCATGGAGGAAATGATACAAGAGCATTTTACTAAAATTTCCATTGAACGCTTCGCATCCATCAGAATTGAGGACATTTCACAACTATTGAAGCCCATCATCCCAATGGCATTTATGTTTTGAATTTTGTTGATAGAGAACCGTGCCATTTCCCCTGGAATGGAAATGGGTGTGTGTATGCGTTGTATTTATTTATGAGCAACTCAAGTCCATCAGAAATCAGCACCATATAAACATTAAATGCAATAATCGCACGATTACATTCGTGAGTTGCCGCATTTTAGCACTATATAGCATTTTGCTGAAGCTTTCAGCATATTGATTCCATCTCCCAGCGTCCAAATCCCCCCTGTACTGCTCGTCCCGAAAAGCACACACACTCCACTCGCATTAGGGCCCACGTCATTTTGTAATGTGGGACAATTTAGATGGGAAAATTGGAAAACGTGATCGTGTTGACTGATGAATATAATGATAACGTTATGTTCTGTATTTTAAATGCGCCGTTTGATTGTCAATCGTGATGTCGATATTTGCGAAATCATCCCACACCAATTCGTCTCGCTCATCTTACGCAACAAAACCCTTTTTGTCAGACAGATGCCACATTCTGTGGCTTTCTAAGGGTTTTCCCCTGCGAAGAAGGGAAATTATTCTAATTTGCCAGAGCGTTTGATTCTACTTTTGTGCCGGGGGTTGGGGGTGAGCGGAAAAGACACCAGAACCACGGAATTTACTCAAATATTTACATGGGCAAAAAGGAAGGAAAATTTAATTTATCCACCAACAATTGAATAAAATAATTATGTGAGCTTTTCTCTTCTTCTCTTCAACCCAACCACAACCATTTTACCCTTACAATATTCATCCTAATGAGCTTGAAAAATCTAAAAAAAAAGGAAAATGTGAAATTTAATACCTCACATACTTTTCTCTGATTTATGTGCTTCAAAGGCTTCAAAATAAAACTCAACAGGATGTCACAGTATTCACGTTTTGTGTGTTGAATTTCTCTCCTGCTGTTTCTGGATGATTTACCAACTACCCCAAAATTGCTATTTGTCCACTTGTACAGCATCACAGTCACATTGAACCCCGGTGTTCGTGGAACACCAATTGATTTTCAATTCTCTGAAGATCAAATGAACACACCCAGTTGATACATAAAAGAGAAATCCACCGTTTGGAGGTACTTTTTATTGAAAAACCCCCATTCCCAACGATTCAGCTGAATAATTGCACAAACAGAGTCCTTTGTATATGTAGATAAGGAGTTCCAAATTAGTCACGAGAGTGTATAGTCGCATTTGTCTTTCTCTCTCATATTAATTTTGAATTTGGTCATTTCGAGGTGAAATAAATAAGATCTTTTTGATAATTCAAACATCGAACAATTTTGAAAGCTTTGTGGAGTGATTAAGATAAACTATAGAAGAAAAGTGAAGGGATTTTCACAGTTTTTCCAGTTTGAAGAGAGTAGATTTTTCTTGGTGAATTCTAATAAATTTTAATTCCTGGAAGAGAGAAAAGGACAGTGAGATGGCGGCAGCGCCGATTGGCGCAGGCCGTAAGAGGGGGATGAATTCGGCAACGGATTCAGAATTCCCTCCGTTGGACTCTGGACAGAAGAGCAAAAGGAATAGAAACATTTTTGTGTTTGGGAGAGGAGAAGAGAGTGAGAGCCCGCGCTATTTGGTAGTTGAGAGAAGTGATGATGGTGAGAGTATGAAAGCGCTCTCGGTGTTCAAGGTGAAGAGAGAGATCAGCAAGTTGGTGGGGAAGGTGAAGCGTTTGCAACCGCTGTTGCAGGGTAAATCGCTGCTTATTGAGATTGCGTCGGACGAGCAAGCGGATAAGCTTCTCAATTTGAAGACCTTGGCTGGAAAATCGGTCAAGATTTCATGGCACCCGTCGATGAATAAATGCAAGGGGATAATTGCGTGCTTCGATTGGACGTTTATTCCTCTCGCAGAGCTGAAAGAGGAGTTGAAGGCATTCAACATCTCCGATGTGAATGCAATCAAGAGGAAAGTTGAGGGAGGAAAAATGGTCGACACAGGCACATTTATTGTGACCTTCGATTCGCCGAAGTTGCCAGAATCCATTGACGCGTTTTATTACCCTCTCAAGGTGAAGGCCTTCGTACCGAATCCAATGAGATGCTTCAAATGCCAGAAGTACGGGCATTTTGTGGATAAATGCCGTATGGCAAAGAAGATCTGTGCGAAATGCTTGCACAATGAGCATGAGGGAGATTGCGTTCATGCACATGCCTGTGCAAACTGCGGAGAGGACCATCTCTCATGGTCCAGGAAGTGCCCCATCTTCAAGCAGGAATTTGCTATTATGAAGATAAAGATCACCCAGAAGATCTCATACTTCGCAGCCAAGCAGGAGTACATGAGGACAAGGAGTATGGACTTGTCTTTTGCAGAGACAGTGGCTAAATCTAAAGCCACGAACTTGCGGAAGAGGATTAATGTTGGAGGAAAGACGGTTTTTCCAGGCTACGAGCAAGACAAGTCTGCGACTGCTGGAGTTAACGGGGTGGGATTCCCCCCGTCGGAATTTGTACAATCTTTGAGGTCAGATAGGATGGAGACTGATATAGTTCTTCCTGGATCTTCAAGAGATGGAAAGCCTTCAGGTGTCTCCCCAGGAGACACCTCTTTGGGTGCTAAGGATGACCTTAGCACCGGTAATATTTCAAATATTCCTTCTACAGGAACAGTAATCAAAGATGCGTTGAATATTTTGGTTGATGATGAAATTTAATTATTTATTTTTTTTTTTATGATCACACACAGAGTTAATTAATTTGCTTATTATTAAGTTTTCTTTTTTTCCTTAAATTAATCATTCTTAGTTTTCTGATTCTTTATGATCTTAATTCAATGGAATATTAATGGTTTTTATAATAATTTCTTTGACCTTCAAAGAATAGTGTGTGATCAAAATCCGGATTTTATATGTCTTCAAGAGACTCATTTAAGAATTAATGATGAGCCTAAGCTCAGAGATTATAATGTCATTGCAAACATAAACGAAAACTCTACCTCTTCGGGTGGAACAGCTATTTGTGTATCAAAGAAAACAAACATCATGTTTTCTGAAATAAGTTTTAACTCTGATTTAGATGCAGTAGCCATTAGGGTGATCTTTAAAGGTAGAGAGTTCTCAATTTGTTCTATCTACTTGAAACCTAGCCTCAAGTTGACCTATAATGCTATGCAGAGTTTTCTTGATCAAATTCCTTATCCTCGAATTATAGTTGGAGATTTTAATGCCCATAATGAGATTTGGGGTTCAATTAGGAATGATGCTAGGGGTAGAATTCTTGAACAGGTATTTCTTAATAATGAAGATGTTCTTCTAAATAAGGGTAAAGCAACTTATTTTCATCCAGGGCATAAAACATTTTCTTGTATTGATTTGGCCTTATGCAGCGCACAAAATTTTAATGACTTTGATTGGGAAGCACTAGATTCATATCATTCTAGTGATCATTTTCCCATTAAAATTAGTGAATTGATTTTTGGTCCAGACATACATAGGCGACAAAGGTGGAAAGAGCAGGATGTGGATTGGAATAATTTTGCAATAAAAGTGGCAGAATTGCTTCCACCACTAGATAATTTGAGCATTGAAGAAGCAACACAGACATTTACAGAAACTATTCAATCGGTAGCTAATGATTTGATTCCTAAAACTAGTTCTAAACCAAAAGGGAAGCAAAAAGCTTGGTGGAATGATCATATTGCATCATTGGTTAAAGAATGTAGAAAGGCATATAAAAGAGTATGTCAAAATTTCACTGACGAAAATGAACAAAATTATAGACTTTTGAAAAGTCAAGTTAAAGAAGCATCCTTAGAATCTAAAAAAAAGACTTGGCAAGATTATGTTCAGACCATTAATGACAACACATCATCTCATGATATGTGGAACAAAATTAATCGGATTTGTGGAAAATATGTTACTCAGAGTATTAGTCAAATGAGGATTGATGATTCTCTTGTCACTTCCCCCTTCGAAATCAGTAATTCTCTAGCTGCTTATTTTCAAGAGAACTCTAAAGATGATCCTAATAACTCGATCATGTGGAATAGGAAACTTTTACTGGAAAGTACTCCGCTGGCGGATACTTCTAGTGAAGTTTCTGATTCTTCTATGCTGAATGTTCCTTTCACCTTGAAAGAAATGAATTCATGCTTGAATAGAGCTAAAGGCAAATCTCCAGGTCCTGATACTATCACATATAATATGCTAAAAAATCTTGACTATTCTGCTAAAATAGCACTTTTGAAGATATATAACAGGATCCTGGAGAGTGGAGCCTTTCCTGATACTTGGAAGGTTGCAAATGTAGTACCAATACTTAAACCTGACAAGGATTCAGTGTATGTACAAAGTTATAGGCCTATTTCTCTTTTAAACTGTACCTCTAAGATTCTAGAAAAAATGATCTCTAAAAGACTAAATTGGTGGCTGGAACATCATGGTCTTTTTTCTGAGAGACAATATGGGTTCAGATGTACTAGAAGTACAGCAGATAATGTCACTTATTTGCAAAATTATATAGCTGTAAACAGGCAGCTAGGAAAACATACAATTGCAGTTTCCCTTGACATTACAAAAGCCTATGAAAAAGTCTGGAGGATTATAGTTATTAAGCAGCTATATGACTGGGGAATGAGGGGACAGTTATTAATTCTCATTGACAATTTTATGAAAAATAGAAAAATTCAAGTTTTAGTTGGTAATGTATATTCTAACAGTTTTGAATTGCACAATGGAGTTCCACAAGGAAGTTCTTTGTCAGTCACACTATTTTTGATAGCTATAAACAGTGTAACGAAAGAATTTTCAAAAACGCCAGGAATGGAGTTTTTACTCTATGCAGATGATTTGTTGATTTTCTCCTCGGATGTTAATTACGATTTTCTAGTAAACAATTTCCAAAATGCTTTAACCAATATTATGCAATGGTCTAGTCTTAATGGCTTCACCTTTTCTCCGGAAAAAACAGTTGGTATTCACTTTTGTCATAGACCTACATGTAGAGATCCAACTCTTTTTATGGGTCAATTTTTAATAAAATTTGTAGATAATATCAAAATTCTTGGTGTCATATTTGATAAAAAATTGTCTTTTGATGCTCATATTAAAAAACTTAAATCCTCACTTTTAAACAAACTAAAATTGATTAGAAACCTTTCGAGTCACAATTGGGGTGCAAATCAAGATCAATTGGTAAGAATAACAAAAGCTCTTATCTGTAGTAGAATTGAATATGGAGCAACAGCTGTGGGAATGGCTAAGGAAACAATTTTAAGCAAGGTTAATCCTGTTCTAAATGCAGCCCTAAGATGTTCCACTGGTTCCTTTAGATCTTCACCCATTAATAGTATAATGGCAGTTGCTAATTTTACCCCAATAGGTATCAGAAGACAAAAAATCAATATAAAGTATCTTACTAAAGCAATCTCTAGCAATAGGGATATTTTAAAAATTGAAGAAATTAATAGTTTGAGATTTGTCAAACCAGTTCCTTTTATTTTCAAGACAAATTTAGTAATTGCTTCACTAAATGTTCCTGTTTCAAATCTCCTATCTTGCTCTCCACCTAAGTTTGCTCCTTGGTTATTTAATGAAAACGTTATAAATTTTTCTTTGGCCAAGTTTAAGAAGTCAAATACTACTGCGGCTAAATATCGATCAGAATTTGAAAATGTAATCTCTCATTATTCTAACTATGTTAAAATATATTCGGATGGTTCAAAAACTGATAAAGGAGTAGCATTTGCTATTCATAGTTTAAATAATTCAGATGAAGAATTAGATATTCAAGTAAAACTTCCAGATTTCTTTACTGTTTTTACTGCAGAAGCAAAAGCAATACTGAAAGCTTGTGAAATTCCTTGGGACACTAATGAAGATAGAGTAATAATCTCCGATAGTATGTCTGTTCTACAAGCCATTGTTAATATAGATAATTTAAACCCTATAATTCTAAGTATAAGAGATCATATAATAGAGAATTTTCCTAAACTTAAATTCATTTGGGTTCCAAGTCATATTGGAATCCAAGGTAATGAAAAAGTAGACACTTTGGCTAGAGAGGCTATCTCTAAAGCCACAGTGGATGATGAAAGTCTCTATCCCAGGGACATAAATGAATTTATCAAGCCAAAAATACAAGAATTGACCCAGAAAGAATGGAATAGAATTTATGAAAGTGAAGGCTTGGCTAAAATTGGTTGTAGTTTAAAATTGTTTCATAGTCAGATTTCTTCATTTAATCGGAAAGATAGAATAATTCTAAATAGACTTCTGACCGGTCACACTAGATTGACACATGGACATTTGATGGTTAAGGAAGAAGCACCTAAATGTGAATCTTGTAATAATGTAACAATAACTGTAATTCATATTTTTAGAGATTGTATCAAATATTCCTTGGAAAGACTCATGTTGGATATAAAAAATTGTAAAAGTATTATGAATTTTGTAAAAAGGATAGGCATATATGAATTAATTTAAGTAAAACAATACTTTTGTATCTAATTTTTCCCATAATGGGTGACATGTGTAATCAATCCAGCATTCTCTGGATAATATCTTTATTAATGTAATTCTGAAACTCATTGTAATTTATTATACACTCTATGGCCATGGCCCCTGTGTAAAGATTATTTCTTAAATATATATATGTATATGTAGATATGTACACAAAAAATATAATTTCGTTACTGTCTGCGAAAATAAATAATTGAATCATGAATAATATTTTTCTGCAATTGATGTGGAATTTAAAAAATAAAACATCTTTTTATTCATGCCAATCGATTCCGGTTTGGATGCTTGATCTGATCGGACGTGCTTTAGACCACAGTGATAAAAGTGAAGTATTTAAAGTGGAAAAAGTTAACAAGAATTATAAAATACCCAAAAAATTGAAGAACAGAAATCAAAATTTATATTATAATAGTGAAAAATATACAAAAACCCTAAATATAGTGAAAAGAGCGAAAGTGAATGAAAAGGAGTGGGTCCACGTGGCCCACACCATTGAATTGAACAATATGCCAGAACTAGGCAGAAAAAATGATAAAAATGGACAAAATTCGCTACACAGTGAAAATAAATTCAACGTGCTCAAAGATGATGATGACGGTGGGTCCTTTATGACCACAAGTGATATCCAGGAGGAGCCTGAAAAGCAAAAAATGCCACCAATCAAGGTACTCAGCAAGATTGACAACATGAAAGTGTTCTACCAAGAACTCACAAAAATCGCGAAAAATGTGCACTTCCGATCATACCAAACCTCAAACAACATCATCACGTACGAAAAAGATGATTTTGAAAAAATCAAGGCGTTTCTCAATGAACGCAAAGTGGAATACCACACATTCTCCCTAAAATCTGAGCTTCTTAAAAAGCTCGTGTTGAAAGGTATTGACAAATCCTTCTCGGCTGAGGAAGTTTTCGAGGACCTCAAACAACAGATAGGATCTGTGAGACAGGTGAAACAGATGACTACAAAGGACCGCACATACAATGCAGAGAGGCCAGACGGAGCACCTCAGCCCAAAGTAAAAATAGGGGTGTACATGGTATATGTAACCCGCGACACAAATCTGAAAGAGATGACGCAAGAAATTCAATATGTGCTAAGGCACAAGATTTCATGGGAAAAACCAACCGCGAACCGTCCAATCGCGACCCAATGTACTAGATGTGCTCGTTGGGGACATGCTGCAAATAATTGTGGGATGGGAAAGAGGTGCATAATATGCTCGGGGTCGCACACCCTAGCAGAACATAAGGAGTTAGAAAAGTCCGCTGCATCGAGTGGAGAGAACAGTGCAAATTCACAATCAACAGTGAAGTGCCCCAATTGCAAACAGCAGCACGTTGGCAGCTACAAAAAGTGTGAGAGCTTCCAAAAATACCTACAAGAGAGGAGACAGAGGTCATCATGGCAGAGGGGAAGAGAAAACATGCCACAGATTCCAAGAAACACCATCAACACGAACATCTACACCAACCCAAACGCATCATACAGAGACGTTTTGACTGGAACTCAAAATCCACCAACTCAAAGCAACGAACGCACACAAGGCCCCAACCAGCCGGACAACCCAATGAACTTCTTGGAACAAGAGGTAATGAATTTATTCAACATGCCATTCTCACAAATGATGGAAAAAGTTAAAAAATTTTTGCCAAATTATAAGAGGTTGAACGATAAGAATGATAAGCAGTTTGCACTGCTGGGATTCATATTTGATGTGTGCCAATGAATAAAAAAATAAGATTAACTTTCTTAAATTGTAATGGAATTAACAGTAAAAAACAAGAATTAAAATTATATTTAGAAAAATATAACGTAGATATTATGTTTTTAAATGAGACAAATCTCAAAGAAAAACACACACTGAATGTGCCAAATTATACAATATATAGAAATGACAATCAAGATTTAATAAAAGGGGGAAATGCAATAATTGTAAAAAGTAATATAAACCATAAAATAATAAATCCACCAAAAATTTGTAGCTTTTCAAATGTTATTTGTATTAAAATTATTACTGATAATCAATCCTATACATTTGTAAATATTTATTTAAGACCAAATGAAAAATTAAATGTAAATGATCTGAAAAATTTAATAAAATTAGATAGAAAAGTTATCATAGCTGGGGATTTTAATTCTCGAAATATTAAATGGAATTGTCTGTCCTCAAACACAAATGGAAAAATACTAGAAGACTTTTTAGACAAAAACCCCAACATAGAACTAGCATATCCTAACAAACCAACATACATCCCATCAGACGAAAACAGAAACCCAAGTACAATAGATCTAGCAATTTGTAAAAATGTAAATATAGACAAACCCATTACACAACTAGAATTTAATTCTGATCACAACCCAGTAACCACATATATCAGACTAGACAATACAGACAATGTAAAATTAAATACACAATTAAAATATAATTACAGAAAGACAAACTGGAAAAAATTTAAAAAATATATTGATGAAAAGTTAGACCACACAATAAACATTCATAACAAAATAGAAATAGACAAACAAGTAAAAAATTTAACAAATGTAATACAGGAAGCTATTAAACATAGCACACCAAAAAGCAAATATGTTGGAGAAGAATTACCGATGCAAATTCAAGATAAAATAAGACTTAGATACTCACTAAAAAAACAATATTTAAAAACTAAAAACAGAGAAATAAAAACAGAAATTAACAAAATTAATAAAGAAATAAGCAAAGAAATAATAAATTGGAATAATGAAAAATGGAGTAAAAAACTAGAACATTACAAAAAAAATCAAAGCAAAGATGTTATGATGGATTTGAAAAAATTTACAAAAAAATATACCCCTATCCCGCCAATCAAATTTAAAAATAAATTAGTATTTGACGAAGAAGAAAAAGCAGAAATAATCGCAAGTACATTCCAAAACATACACAATACAAGAACCAAAAGTAGTAGTGCTAAAAATATAAATGAAGTAAATGATGTAGTTAATAAATTTATTGAACAAAACAAAAACAAAAGAGAATATGTAAAAGTCACCCCTACAGAAATAAAAAATATTGTAAAAACATTAAAAAATAACAAAGCTCCAGGTTTTGACGAAATTAATAATTTAGTAATTAAAAACCTATCAATTAAAGCATTCATTTTGTTAGCTAAAATAACCTCGGCTATATTAACAATAGGATATTATCCTAAAGAATGGAAGCATGCCAAAGTTATAGCTTTTCCCAAACCAGGAAAACCTCCTAACTTAGCTGAAAATCTTAGACCGATTAGCCTACTCTCATCACTTAGCAAAGTAATAGAAAGAGTAATTGCAGACAAAATAATGCTTCATGTAGAAACAGAAAATATTTTACCAGATGAACAATATGGATTTAGAAGGGGACATTCTACATTACATGCACTTACTACTATCACAGAAACAATAAGAACAAATATAAATAACAAAAAAATAACGACAGGTGTATTTCTAGATATAGAAAAGGCTTTTGACAAAATTTGGGTAAATGGACTTTTGTACAAATTAATAAATTATTGTTGTGGGTTTTTAGGGGATGATGATGTGTTCCCACAACTGGTCCTGTGCGCTGGATGATGGACGCTGGAAGCGGGCCTAAGGTCGAGTCACTGATACACTTGATTCTATTTTACACTTCCAACTTTATTTATTGATATAAATTTTACAAGTCCCAACTTGGACTACCTGATACAAATGAAAATGTCCCGATACGGACTTTCAGAATTAACTGATCGACTGGCCACTGACAAGTGCAAAATGGCCAGTGTGGCCCGAGGCCACACTCTGACTGATCGAACTGAACTCACTGTACTGAACTGAATGAACTGACTCTCTGATCTGACTGACTCCAACTGAATGATTCTCTCCTCGATTGAGGGCGTCAGCCCTTTTTATTAACTTGATCACCCCCTCACCTATCTCCCGTCTCAACACTCTATCTGATGAAATTCCAGGAAAAAGGGAGCGTCTCTATTCTCGGGATGACGAAATTCCAAGAAAAAGGGAGTTTACCCTTGCGAGAGACGCGAGGTGGCAGCTGCCCATTGGTTATCTTCAACGCATCTACCCCCGCTATCGCGGCGCGATCGCCAAACATTGGATCGCGCTTTCTCTTCCTGTAGCATCATCACGCATGCATGCTGTTACCTTCCCGCGCATCTTGAGCAATTAGGCAAGAAAAACTCTGTCACCTCGCTCTTGGTGATCGTGGGAGTTTACCTTTTTGTGAATTCTCATCTTTCAAATATGACCATATTTGGTCATAACTGTTGGGGTTCATCCGCTGTGGAATTTTACCCCTATATTGTATCAAGGTATAGTCTTTTACAAGTGAGAAGATCGAGGGAGGAAGAATGTCGCTAGGGTGACTTTAGAGATAATTTAGGCGCAAGATATTGAATATAATGTATTGAAAATAAGGGGTTGTGTTGGGTCACAACACTCCTTTCCCCTGTGAACAAGAGCTTTTATGCTCGTAGAGCTAAAAGCTCAGAAAAGCTTGAAGTTCCGAAGGAACTGAACGATTTTCTATAGGTATTGAAAATATATTAAAGGGGAAAAGAAAAAAAAAAAAAAATTTGCATGATTTCAAATTAAATAATAAATAAATAGGGTTTAGTGAAATTGGTACGATAGAAAGAGACGGGGCGGGACAATTTTATGGGGTAGGTAGTTAAATAGGTGAGTGTGTTATTCACACATCCCTTTCCCCCGTGAACTAGAGCTTTTATATTGCAAAGATAAAAGCTCAGAAACTTAAGGTTTTGAATAAACTGAAAATTTTTCTATTACGATTGGTGAGACGGAGGTGATCATATTTTGTTTACAAGCTATATTTTTTTTTTACTTTAATGATTGTAAAATCTTATGTTTTTTTCTTTTTTGATTAATCTTTAGTTCATTTTTTTTTTTAAGTGTTTTGCTTTTCTTCAATTTACTTATTTACTTATTCCTTTTTTTTGTATGGTTTATCTAAATTTATGGAAGAGAAAAATATTTTTTTTTTTTGAAAAGCAATTAAAATTATTATTATTATTATTATTTGTAGATTATTCATATTTGAATGTAATTGATTTTTTTTTTAAATTTATTTTACTTCTTAGCTGTTATTATCTTATTTCCATTAATCTTTTCTTTTTTTTTTTGTATGTATTTCTTTTATTTCGTGAACTTGATTTCTTTATTTCGTAGGTTTCATACTTTTTATTTCCTTTTTTTTTTGCTCTTAATTTTTATTATTCTTAACTCTTTATTGTTTCTTTGTTCAATATAGTTTAATTTAATATTTATGGATATAAAATGATTGACTTACTCTCCTTCTAAGTTAAATTTCCTTTTTTTTTTCTTTGTTACTCATACATGGTTCTTGTCTTATATATTTTTATTCATTTATTATTTTTTTTTTTTTATAATTTCTTTTTTTTTTTTATTTTTTTTTTTTTACTTGGAGATCGTTAAATGTGTATTATTTCTTTTCAAGCTTTCCCAATTTCTTTCGTCATCTACTATAAGGAATCTTCAAATGCATAGAACATTTGCCTTTAGTATTCGCTTTTAAACTTGGAGATCGTAAAATGTGTATTATTTCTTTTCAAGCTTTCCCAATTTCTTTCGTAATCTACTATAAGGACTCTTTTCAAATGCATAGAGCATTTGCCTTTAGTATTCGCATAATTTTCGTGATTTCTTATATAACCCGTGGAACGCAATGAGGGCGTCTTAATTCGATTTATTTCAATATCTTCATTATTCGCGGGACATATCGTGAACGTAGTATTTCGTTGATTTTTATTATATTCTTCATTATTTCCATTTTTTGCGTAGTATCTCATATTCGTATTATACCGATTAATTTCATTATTTTCATTATTTTTTTTTAATCTATTCCGATTTTTCGCGTCTATCTCATTTTCATTTTATTCCAATAAGTTCCCATTTTTTTTTTTTTTTATTATATTCTTCGTTAATTCCGTTTCGCGCGTAATATTCCATTTTCTTTTTATTTCGATTCATTTCATTATTTTCATTATATTCTTCATTAATTCCGTTTCTCTCGTAATATTCCGTTTTCTTTTTATTTCGATTCATTTCATTATTTTCATTATATTCTTCATTAATTCCGTTTCTCGCGTAATATTCCATTTTCATTTTATTTCGATTCGTTTCATTATTTTCATTATATTCTTCATTATGATTCCGTTTTTCGCGTGTATCTCGTTTTCATAGTTTTCCGAATAATTCCATTATTTTCATGATAGTCTTCATTAATCCCAATTTTCGTGAGGCACAACACAGGCGCCATCATTGATCCTTTCTAATTTTATTTTACTTTATCGCATTATTCGCGTAATATCCCACAGTCATATTATTTTATAAATTTTCATATTTCTCTAATTTTCCTTGTGTTCTTCGCTTTCTTCATTTTCTTCATTTCTTATATATATTTTCATTTTCTTCATTTTTTTTTTATATTCGCGGGACGCATCATTGGCGTCATTTTTCGATTAATTCCATTTTCTTCATTTTTTTTTTTTATTCGCGGGACGCATCATTGGCGTCATTTTTCGATTAATTTCATTTTCTTCATTTCTTATATATTTTCATTTTCTTCATTTTTTTTTTATTCGCGGGACGCATCATTGGCGTCATTTTTCGATTAATTTCATTTTCTTCATTTTTTATATATTTTCATTTTCTTCATTTTTTTTTTTATTCGCGGGACGCATCATTGGCGTCATTTTTCGATTAATTTCATTTTCTTCATTTTTTTTTTTCGCGGGACGCATCATTGGCGTCATTTTTCGATTAATTTCATTTTCTTCGTTTTTTTTTTTTTATATTCGCGGGACGCATCATTGGCGTCATTTTTCGATTAATTTCATTTTCTTCGTTTTTTTTTTTATATTCGCGGGACGCATCATTGGCGTCATTTTTCGAGTAATTTCATTTTCTTCATTTCTTATATATTTTCATTTTCTTCATTTTTTTTTTTTTATATTCGCGGGACGCATCATTGGCGTCATTTTTCGATTAATTTCATTTTCTTCATTTTTTTTTTTATATTCGCGGGACGCATCATTGGCGTCATTTTTCGATTAATTTCATTTTCTTCATTTCTTATATATTTTCATTTTCTTCATTTTTTTTTTTTTATTCGCGGGACGCATCATTGGCGTCATTTTTCGATTAATTTCATTTTCTTCGTTTTTTTTTTTATATTCGCGGGACGCATCATTGGCGTCATTTTTCGAGTAATTTCATTTTCTTCATTTCTTATATATTTTCATTTTCTTCATTTTTTTTTTTTTTTTTTATATTCGCGGGACGCATCATTGGCGTCATTTTTTGATTAATTTCATTTTCTTCATCATTTCCTTCACACTTGCTTCTAAGTTTTTCCTCTGTATGTACCGTGGGGGCCATATTATGATTTGTTTCCTCTTCTTTCCTTGTGTCTTTATTTTCCCCAAAAAAATATATCCGATTTTTATTCACGCTCATGTCGAGCACTGCTGTTTGATCTATTCTTTTTCTTGTAATTCCTTCCTCTCTACTTGTGCTACTTTCTCTACTTTCATTACACTTTCTACGCTTTGACTGTCGTGTATTTATTTCTATATTTCCAACTGTACCCTTTACATTCCGTTTGGGGTATCTTTTCCGAAAACTTCCTTCTCTCGCGATTAATTCTGTTTCTTCTTGTGAGCTATTCTCACCGCTTTTATCAGCGTTAGGGCTATTTATGTTTTCTGCATCTCCATGGGTGTTAATATTTCTCGAATTTCCTGCATTTTCATTTCTGTAATTATTACTAGGATTTCCCGTATTTCCGTTTACAATGATACGATTACTATTAGAGCTTCCAGGGTTTGCATTAATATTATTATCGTTAGAGTTTCCCGCTTGTCCGTTAACGTTATTGCCGTTATTGCTATTAGAATTTTCCACGTTTTCATTGACATTTCTATTATTAGAGTTACCCGCGTTCCCATGGTTATAGTCATTGTTTGAGTTTCCCACGTTTGTTGATCCTGGTCTACTGTTTAAATCATTCCTTAATGGAGATTCACTAATATTTGTGGTATTACTTCGCCGTCCATTCGCACTGATTACCCTTCCTATTCGGGTGTCACCTGTCGCGTTTTGTTCTGGTACCTGTGAGAGGGGTTCGTTTGCTTGGGGTGTTCTTTTTGGAATTCTACAATCTGTGAGAAATTCGGCTGTATATTTTAGAGTCTTAAATAATACCATTTTTTCTTGAGTAAAAATGCACGCGCCCATTTGTCGCATTAAATTAAATCCTATTATTCCATCATAGGGAAAGTGGTGTTCTCTGGGGAATACCTGAAAGTTTGCATTAAAATCTGGCGTATCTCTAGCGAATTTTAGTTGTAAATTAACCGATCCTAAAGTAGTGACAAGTCCTGTGGATATTCCACCCATAGTAATCTTAAACAGTGGGTTTATGTGGCAATTCGCAGGTACAAGTTCTTGTCTGATCAAAGATGAATGAGCTCCAGTATCTATTAACATATGAAGTGCTGTTATATTTGCTGTTCCATAACACCATACCCTTACTACCGGCGCAACGCGAGCTGTGTTGACAAAATGTACATCGATTTGAGGGGGCCGAGTCGTACTTGGGGGGTCAACTTCCTCCCAATCGGCCTCTACCCGTTTAAAGGTTCGTGGGATAATTCAAAATCGTCCCCGCTATCGGGTATATCAAATTCTGGGGATTCTTCATCCTCATATTCCACGAAATAATGGTTCTGAGGTCTCCCGGGTCCCACTCGGGGTGGTGTATTATAAGACGTTTTATTTTGTGCAAAATTGCCGTTTCTTGGGTTATTCGTGTCGCCGTTAACATTTTGATCCTGGAATCTAACATTGTTACTTGATGGATTTCGGAGAGATTGGGAAGGTGCATCATTTCTTGTCCGCGGGTTATAGTTTTGATCATTGGAGGGGTTTCGGGCGTTGTTGTAATTTGGTGCATAACGTCCTTCTACAGGGCGCGAAGCATTCCAATTGGATTCCCTCAGTGGGTATTGGGCATATCTTTGCATGTCGTTTCGTGGAAAATATGTATCTCGACGATAGTTTCTACCATTGTCGTTGTAACGATCTCTATTGAAATTAGGGGAATTGTACTGATTGCGATAATTAGGGAAATTATTATAATTATTATAGTTCCGTGGATTATTAAAATTTCTTGAATCATTAGAGTTTCGAAAGTTATCCGAACGATTGTTTTTATTGGAGTTATTGGGGTTGCTATTTCTATTGGAGTTGCTGTTGGAATTTTGAGACTCTGAGACATGGTTAGTTTTAGGTTCTTCCGAATCTTTATTCTTTTTCTTAAGTCGACGAAGGCGATTTTCCGCAACCACTATGACATTCGCCAAACTTTCGTGTCTTTCAGCGAGGGTGAGAATTCGCGTTTCAGAATCCCATATTGCTTGACAAAATGTTTCAATAGCAAGGGTGGTCAAGGATTTCCGTACTTTTGATGGTATGGCAATGGACGTTGCAAGTTCAAACTCTGAGGCGTAAGCCTTAATTACCGAATCTAAACTCTCGCTCACTCTTTTTCCAAATTCAGAAAGCGTTTCCTCATCTTTTTTTAGTAATGAAGCGAGATTTTCTCTCGCTTCATCTATCCCAATCTCCTGCGCCCTAGTGGCCATCAGTTCATTTCGCATACTTTTATAATCTTTCCTTAAATTATTTGTGTTTTTTATACATTTAAGAAACATAGGAGTTATTTTTGTCAATAAACTAGATGTGAAATTCCTATCTACCACTTCGTCATCTTCTATCTCGAATTGGTCGTAGATATTATCGGTGTTCAATAAAAATAGGTCAAATAACTTGTTAATCGAGGTATTTCCCTCAGATGTTCTCGCAGCTCATCCATCTTTCGGCTGCTTGCGGTGTCGGTGCATCTCTGGGATGATGTTGTTTGCCGCTCCGGGACGTCCAGAGAGGGCGATGGTGACCGATTATCGTTTGCCATATTCCTCGGTGTCGGTGAAGGGGTCCTGATCATGGTACTTCTTCTCACCACGTTTCTGTTCCGAAGTTGAAGGTCTTCGCTGATCATGCGTTTCGAACTTTCACTCTTGATTCTATTTGATGAAATTCGCCCAGATCTTTCTCGCTGATTATGCGTTTCGAATTATTGTGCAATTCGTTGATTCTATTTGATGAAATTCGCCCAGATTTTTCTCGCTGATTATGCGTTTCGAATTATTGTGAAATTCGTTGATTCTTTACCACTGAATTTTATTTGTTTTATTTTATTTGATTTTTGTTAAGAAGTTCGCAAAAGTTTTAAATTTATCGTATTTAGATTTATGATTTTCACTTTGTTTAAATTAGAAGTTTAGATTTCGATTTATGTTGGATTTTTTTTTTTCTTTTGCTGTGATCCTTTTTGACTTTTATGATGAAATATTCTCTCAGGTTTTTCTCCTGGCTGGAGACGCCAAAATTAATGTTGTGGGTTTTTGGGGATGATGATGATGAGTTCCCACAACTGGTCCTGTGCGCTGGATGATGGATGCTGGAAGCGGGCCTAGGGTCGAGTCACTGATACACTTGATTCTATTTTACACTTCCAACTTTATTTATTGATATAAATTTTACAAGTCCCAACTTGGACTACCTGATACAAATGAAAATGTCCCGATACGGACTTTCAGAATTAACTGATCGACTGGCCACTGACAAGTGCAAAATGGCCAGTGTGGCCCGAGGCCACACTCTGACTGATCGAACTGAACTCACTGTACTGAACTGAATGAACTGACTCTCTGATCTGACTGACTCCAACTGAATGATTCTCTCCTCGATTGAGGGCGTCAGCCCTTTTTATTAACTTGATCACCCCCTCACCTATCTCCCGTCTCAACACTCTATCTGATGAAATTCCAGGAAAAAGGGAGCGTCTCTATTCTCGGGATGACGAAATTCCAAGAAAAAGGGAGTTTACCCTTGCGAGAGACGCGAGGTGGCAGCTGCCCATTGGTTATCTTCAACGCATCTACCCCCGCTATCGCGGCGCGATCGCCAAACATTGGATCGCGCTTTCTCTTCCTGTAGCATCATCACGCATGCATGCTGTTACCTTCCCGCGCATCTTGAGCAATTAGGCAAGAAAAACTCTGTCACCTCGCTCTTGGTGATCGTGGGAGTTTACCTTTTTGTGAATTCTCATCTTTCAAATATGACCATATTTGGTCATAACTGTTGGGGTTCATCCGCTGTGGAATTTTACCCCTATATTGTATCAAGGTATAGTCTTTTACAAGTGAGAAGATCGAGGGAGGAAGAATGTCGCTAGGGTGACTTTAGAGATAATTTAGGCGCAAGATATTGAATATAATGTATTGAAAATAAGGGGTTGTGTTGGGTCACAACATTATAAATTTGATTATCACATAATTCTTACATTAAATAGTTATTTAAAAGAAAGACTTATCACAGTTGAAATATCACAGTATGCTAAATCACAGCCTAAAGAAATCAAAGCAGGATGCCCCCAGGGCGCTATATTGTCACCAATTCTATTTTCAATTTTTACAAGTGATATTCCAAAAATACCAGAAATTACAACCTCTATATTTGCAGATGACACAGCCTTATACACAGTAAATGATGACATAGAAACAAATTATTCAATATTACAAAAACACATAAAAACATTAGAAAAATATTACAAAAAATGGCACATTCAGATAAATCCAAATAAAACAGAATCAATAAATTTTACAAATAAAAGAAAAGTCACAGAACCACCCCCACTAAAATTTGAAAACACAAATATAAAAAGCACAAATGAAGTAAAATACCTAGGATTGACATTAGACAAAAAACTCAGATACCAAACACACGTAAACAATGTAATTAAAAAAAGTAAATTAGGTATTAAAAAAGTCTATCCATTCTTAAAGATTAATAACAATTTAAAAGAAAATTTAAAAGTAAATATTTACAAAACATTCATTAGGCCAATTATAACTTATGCAATACAAGTATGGAATAATATATCCAGCACAAATATGAAAAAATTACAAACAATCCAAAACCAATGTCTTAGAATGGCACAAAATGAAAAATTCAATCCAATAACAAAGAAATTAATATCAAACAAAAAATTACATGAAATAACAAATATGCCAACAATCCAAGAACACATAAAAACACTTACTGAAAATTTTCACGAAAAAACAAAAATATCACTCAATAAAAATATAACAAATATCTATCACATGAAAGACACATCAATAAGATCAAACAGACTTAAAACATATAAATCTCCATTTTGTATTTTAAATCAATAAACATACAAATCACAAAGGCGGGGTAGGGGGGTTAGGTTAAGTTAGGCTAAGAATTTTATTAAAACAAAAAAATGGATAGGAAAATATTACAACCAAACACAAATAGGTGACAAATCAAACACACACATGAATTAAAAATACAAATAATATGAAAGCAGCCAAGGCTGGAACATATAAAATGAAACATATAAAATGTACATATTAATGTAGAAAAGTTACTCAAAAAAAAAAAAAATAAAATAAAATAATTAAATAGTTAGAAAAAAAAAATTCATGCCAATAGCAGGGCGTAGCTAAAAATCTATTCAAAGGCTTAAGGATTTTTTTTTCTTAAAAGGACACTTTAAATGGTTAAACAGAACGACTTAGAGGTTGAGGTTTATTAAAATTGTGACTTCTAAGAATTTTTAACGACTCTTGCTTTTGAAAAATTATGAAATTCTAACGTATGAAATTTCTTTTTTTTTAGTTAGTTTGTTTTCTAATATTAAACATTTATTTTCTAACGATTTTTCCTTTCGACGTTTGACGTTAAGTTGATATGTTAAAAGTTTGTACTTGTATGTTTGTATGTTTTCTTAAAGTTTTCTATTTGGTGTTATCTAACGATTAACAAACCTTTTCTAATTCTTATATTTTATTCTACTGTTGACATTCATTCGAACATATTTGACGGTTTAATTGTCCAACGTTTCATCTTTACTTCCAAAGTTTGTCGTTCAATTTTCTAGCGTTTGTTTTTTCCAACGTTTTAAGTTGCTTTTTATAATTATAATTTTTAAGTATAGTTTATTTTGATTTTTAAAGGTAAACCTTACGTTTTCTTTTTTTTCGGTATTTTGACACTCAAATACCTTCCATAGCTACGCCACTGCCCAATAAGATTTTTACCAATTAAGCTTACAACGGTTATGAAGCTTAAATTAATAACTTTGTCATGAAGTTTTTGTGAAATGTGGAAAAGCAACAAAATTCCACAAAACTCTATTCTACAAAATAAATTAATTTGTATTTTACGATATAATTTTCATAGCCTTTGGGGGTGAATACAGTGAAAACCAAGACAAAAAACTAATTTTGTTGTATGTAAATTTCTTTGAGTAAACCCAAAGTGTAGCAAAGATAAACTTGTTTTGTGACACGTAAAAGGACAATTGCGAGGAAGTTTACACCTTATGGCGCTTTTGGGATTGCACGGGAAGTGTTCTTAAGTCAGCCAAAAGAGAATTCTGTGTGAAAGTTCATGATGCTGAAAGCTTTTCCCATGATGTCTTGTGCAAAGCCGTGCACTAATACTTCTCATATGAAATTTGAAACGAAATTTCCCTGCAACTCTCGCCCCGCTCTCATAGCTTTTAATTCACTAGGAGTTAAGGGAAAATTTCTTATGCTTGAATCTATTTCGGAGGGGTGTATATGTATGTAATGAAATGATATGCGGTGGTACTGAAAGCTCAATTTACGTGATGCTCTATGACTAGTGATATGTAGGTGCTATGTATAATGAAGAAGTGTTTGCATATGAGTGAACCAATGCAAAACTTTTCACCAACAATCAAGGCAAAAATATCTCCGTGTACATTTTAGAAAATTTGAATTGAATTTACAATTTGGGCGCGCAAACAACTGCAATTTGCGCAAGTTTCACTTGTCCAATTGTTGCTAATTGGTGGTTGGAAATTTTTCATTTTGTAGAACTACCCGACAAGCAACCATCCCTCTGGACTGAGCACGACCGCTATGAACCAGGTGATGTTCTCAGAGCAAATTGCACCTGCCCACCCTCACGACCCAAAGCCGAATTGACGATAACTCTCAATAATATTGTGGTAAGTGGAAATTTGCATTTTAATTCCATTTGTGAGGTACCTTTTTTTCAATTTTTTTTACCATCCTTCCCTGGTACATGTGAATTTTCAATTAATTCACCAATTTGTTCGTGACATTAATAATGTTTTTTCAGCTGTGAATTTCATTATTGTATATTGACGAAAAATTGACTGGTACATCGGATATCCTTTCCCAAACATCTATTTTCCTGTTGAACTTGCGAAATGAAATCAAAGTGTTAATTATGCAGTAATATATTTGGATAATTTGCAAATTCGTTTGAGTGTTAAAACTCGGCCCATGAAGCGTTAACCAATATTTTACATATTCTCGATATAGGTAGGTGCGTGAATACATATATTACAGACCCGTGGCAGAAATATTAATTGGAAAAATCGTGTCAAGTAAAATTTTCACAATTTTGCGAATCCATCAAAATTATTTCTGACACAGAACTGTAATAGCAAATATTTTGCCGGAAATCTATTGAAGATATTTTAATGCAACACTCAACCTATTCCACCAATATGTACACCAATTAATATACAATATCAATTAGTAACATAGTTCCAAAAGTGAATTTATCAATAGTAGAGAGAAACTACATTCACAGGAATTCTCACATTTCCCACAAATCTCTCTATTATGGTTATGAATTATCAGAAATTATTGGTAAATTGAGATTTTCTCTCGCATCATATTTGATGCTAACATTGAAATTATATTTCAATAGGAATGCAGTGTGGTTTCATTAATTTGCTGAGTTATTCCTAATGAATAATATAAGTAATTTAATGTGCTTTTATAGAGATATTCTGCAAATATTGGCATTGAAAGTTCATGTCATTACTTTTATCTTAAATACTTTCTTTGATTTTTACTTTTATTCATTTAATCTATAATTACTTAAATAAAAAATTAATCGTAATTTATGAAAAATATATCTGTAAGAAACTAATTAAAAAAATCCAACACAAATATTTTTTCTTTTTCTATTTTATTAAGCCAAGAAGTGAGGAGGAAAAAACTCTAGAGAATCAATTAATTCTCCCCTTTTTGGGTCATTTAAATGCCCCCCAAGATGGGTTTTAATCGCAAATGTAAATAGTGTAATAGGGAAAAAATTGTCTCCATTGGTCTCCATAAATTGTTGTTAAATCTTTCATGGAAGATACATTGTGGCAATTTAGTTGAGAGATTCGGAGAAAATGGGGAAAATTCAACCCAAAAGCAAGCATCACCCGAAATTCCTCTAATTATACAGGGAAGTTGCTTCAAAATGCTAATACGGTTGAAATAGTCCCCGGGAGTGAGTACACACAAAAGGTCATGTACTTTACATTAAAATGGTTGCCTCTATAGGTTCGTTGAATAAGGTGAAATGGGTGTCTTTCATTTGGATCCATTAGAGCCACCCACCCACTTGGTAGCCCATTTAGCAACACAGACTCTGAGTGGGTCGGCGATACATTGTCCTGGATGAGGGGGGGGGGGGGAGGAAGAAAAAAATGTTTCTCTGCCAAAAGTGACAATTTTCTTTATGTTTTTCTATCTCATGATTTTTTTTTTCTATTTCCCTTCCACGAATGAAATTCTTCCCGCATTCCAACACCACGCGAGCAAAGATTGTCCAACACCATGAAATTTGTCCTTTTCTTCTCCCTCGGGGGAGTGTGGAAATTTGTACCTTAGCTCTCAAAGTGGTTAATTGCAGGGGCGCAGGAGCGTGAATACTAGGATATCAAAGGACCCTGTGTAAGAATTGGAAATTACACCATCATTTCTTTTGATTTCTCCATCTCGCTTTTCTTTGCCTCTTTTTTTCTGGCCCCACCACAGACACACATACACCTTGTGCCTATTAATCTTGTCTCCTTTGTCCAGGTGTATATGTTAAACGAACAGGTATTTTTCTATAGGATCCCTTTGGTCGTTTTGTGAGACATCTCGGTTGTCATTGTTGAAATTCTTGGAAAAATTCTTCGTCATTGAATTACATTGTGCCACCAATACTATAGGTAGAATCAATTGTAGGGCTCGTAGGGCTTTACAAGGATTTAATGCGAAACATCTTATTCTCCTTATCCTTTATTGTGGACGGGAAAAAGTATCGAGTGAAAGGATTATGTCTTTATCGTTTTTAGGGGAAAGTTTTGCTTCGTTTCCTCAGGATATTTAAAGCATTAGCAATTTAAAATTAAAACTAGATTTTTTTTTAAATAAACCTAAGATTAACGACAGTCTTTTTAAGAAATAAAAGGATTATTATTAGGACAATCTTCTACGTTAAAATCGATATCTCATTATCCCGTCGCTCTCTAGAAGGTACAAAATCTTATTAATGGACACAGATACGAACAGAAAGCTTAAAAATTATCAATATGGTGAAGCTTTTATATATATTTTTTGAAGTCTGAGATGCATTTTCGCAATTAAATGATTTATACTATTATTATGACTTCTCAAATTTCCTCGCGTGAAAATAAGCTATAAAGCAATAAAATTTTCAAAATATATTTGAATATATTTCCACAAATGTTATATTACTTAAATTAGTGGAAAATTTAATTGAATTTATACTATAAAAATTATTTTATTCCAATTTAATAGTAAAATGAAATGGATGATGATTTCATTTTATACAGCTCTGATGTTTTTTATCGCCCTCCCGCATCATGTCTTTGCCATATAAGAGAGTCATCAGTTTATTTTGAAGTTGTTGTCCAGAGAAGACGAATGGTTGTGAAATGTGATAAAACTTTCTCAGACTTGAGATGGTACGGTCATCTTGGGACACTTTACCCTTTGACACAATAGTCGAGTGTTGTTGAACTTCTCTCCTGAAGACCAAACTGAAAAGACTTTGTGTTGAAACTATGTGTGTTCATTTGCACCCTTTCAAAAAGGCAAAGGCAACCCCTTTTCGCACCCAAAGTGATAAACTGTCCACATTTAATTTATATATGTACTGTACATACATATGAATATAGTGGGTAGTACATATTTGGTAGTATCTTGTAGGTACATATAATACGAAGAAAAGTAGGGTGGAATTGGTCAGTTCTTAAAAAAAATAAAATAAAATTTTTCGAGGTCTTCAAAAAAGTTCTTAGTCTTTTCTTTAATATCATATTTTTGTTAAAGAAACAGGCGCTATAATTTCTTAATTTAAATTTTGTACATCAGTTTCTCATTCATTAGCAAAAATATAATAAACAAAAACTTATTATTTCGATTATTTTCTCATATTTCGTAATAAATTTAAACTTTTTAAACTCTTTGGTATGACCCAAACTATCCAATTTTGTTTTTACATATTATTCTAAAAGTTTGTTTCAGTAAAGTTTTCATACCCTATGCTTTTAATTAATTCATCATAATAGTATTCATATAATGTTGTATGTATGTGCAACATAAAATCTAATCATTCAATCACTCACAACTTACAGTGCACCTCGTTCAAATTCGTTTCCTCATTACTTTGAGTATTTTCAGAAAGTTTCCCCATGGGTACCATCATATAAACCCACATGAAAGTTGTAGTGCAATCATTGAAGAATTCTCACAGCCTTACCCACCCGGTGTACGTACATGTACTTGACCGTGAGGCATTAACCCATACCCTGCCTCTTTTTCCCCAGAATCCATGGAGGAAATATTAGTTGAACCCGTTGTACCGAAACTGCATTTGGTATATTATAGAGAACCCAAAAACGAACTTTGGTTTTCAGATCAAGTATACATATGTACATATATAGCATTTTCCATCAAACTCCAGAGAACGCATGATATACCAAAATGTGGAGCCATAACATTTGATGGGTTGCGTCGTTGATGGAGCAAATAAACCGGGGATCGTTCACTTTATCTTGTTATAACTCATGCAGAGGAAATGTACATACATCGGGGGAAGTGACTGAGGGGGTGGCTCTCGAAAAAAAAGCAAATTTTATTAGTTTACTCTTCACACAAATCCTCGCGCGCGTACTTGCACCCAACTTGGGTGGAAATGAAAGCCTTTTGGTAGCAATAAATCGGTGAATAATTTCGCATATATTTTCCCTTGAGAAAATACAGAAAGTTTTACACTAATATTCTGAATGTTTCTTCATGGCGTAAATTGTGGTTTTATTAGGGAAAGTACATCCACCACCCCGGCCAAATGATTTTCCTATTAATTACTTCATCCCATGGTGGAATTCACATTGTTTATCTCTGTGTTATTGGAAAATTGATTATGCTTTCACAATATTTAGCGCTAAATGATAATTTGATGTCGAAAACAGCAACTATTCTGTGTAAATTTTAATAGGAAAAACGATATTGGTTGTTGCAAACAGCGGAGTTTTCAATGGAAAATTAAATATCATCTCATAATTACATTTGAATAATTAGAAAAATCCGTAAAATCACTTTTCAATGCCGGATTTATGGATTTAAAATTGAATATCAGTTAATCTGAAAATTTTTTTGAAATCCTGTCATATTCCCATGAAATTTAGAAAATTGTTTAGTATCTACACACTAAAAATTTTCACCGTAAATTTTACGGAATGGGCATTCTACGGTATTTCTGCACGTGTCTTAGTTAAAATTCTTTAACTAAAATTTTAGTTAAATGAATTTAACAGAAGTCTACAAAAAAAACCGAAATATTTTAGTTTTTTGTAACGAAATATTAGTTAATTTCTCTATGATGTCTCCGTATATTAAGCGATTTTTTTTTAGTAATTTTAACTAAAATAAAAAATTCAAACGGTTATTTTAGTTTTTTTTTTAATTAAAATTCTGAATTTAAAAAGATATATAAAAGACAGTGACTTAATTTATTTAACTGAATTCTTTATTATATAGAAGATATTACAAATTTATTTTTTTCATTTTATTGCATACAGAGGCATACGGCTTCGTATGCGGATTCTCGAAAACAAAAACATCAAAGAAGTTATAAAAAAATTTTAGTTTTTGTGGAAACTTAAAATTCAACACGAAATGAATTTTGAAAAAAACTTCAAATGACCGTAAAAACCTTCCACAAAGAAGGCACAAGAACTCCTCGTTGCGTATAAGATGACTTTCTGATTAATGATGTGGGAAATTCCCTGAAAATTCTGATGAAAACTCCGGCAAGAATGTTCACAACTTCACTGCTTGACATCAACTGACAAAGTTTTTCTTCGGCGCTTCTTCAGGAACAAATTCAAAAACCATTATTTTAACGAATATTTTAGGTAATTTTACTAAAATTTTAGTGAATTTTCATCGAAAAAGACTAAAATTTTGTTTCATTTTACTAAATTTCTACGTAATGATTAAATAACTAAGAAATTTAGGTTTTTATACTAAAAAAAAATTAACTATGTATATTGATTTCGTAAAAAAAAACGGATGAATTATTTAATTTAACTAAAACTTTTGAAAATTTTCTGGTTTTCCGTTTAAAAAAGAGAAATTTTCCCGTAAATGTACATTTACGGTGAATTTACCAGCAAATTAACTAAAATTATTTTTAGTGTGTATATTCACCGTAAATCATGTAATTTTTTTGAAACGGGCTGTGATTTTTTCTTTGTCAGTGAAATGTGCAAAATTGGATAAATAAGCTGTAAATTAGAAAAAGTTAAATTCTGAGGAAAGACTTACTCGCGCGCCGAATCACAGCAACGCGCGAGTCAGTCTTTCCTTAGAATTTAACCGACAAAGAATTCACTAACAAAGAAAGAATCACAGCCCGTAAGTTTTATTTACCGTTCTTTCGTTTTATATGTATTCTATTCGATCTATGAAAAAAATTTAACTTTGTTGGTATAAATACCTTTAATTGTAAAGATGAAATAATTAGTAAATCCTCCGGTTTAAAGAAAGCCCGAGAGGATGCTGAAGTCTCCGGATTTGTGCGACAGGCAAAATTATGCTCAAATTGCCTGGATCCAGGACACATAACTGACCAATGCACATCTTCAGAATGTAGACAAAGTTCGGAGAAGCACAGTACGTGGCTTCATGAGGCTTTTCATCCTGTGTCTCAGGGCAAAACTGCTACGACTTCGTCCAACATTGCGTCCGTGGAATCCAACGCAATTCCAGAGCAAATAGATTTATTCTCAGAAAACTTCTCCGCAATGAATTGCACTCTGCCAACAGAAGTACCCAACAATAAGAAAAAAAAATTACCAATCATTCGTAAGGAACCGTTTTTTTTCTGTTTGTTCTACATATCATCCGACATTTAAGGATTAAAATGATTTTCACTACAAAATTGTTTTAGTTATGCCATA
This sequence comes from Lutzomyia longipalpis, assembly GCF_024334085.1. Classification (NCBI taxonomy): domain Eukaryota; kingdom Metazoa; phylum Arthropoda; class Insecta; order Diptera; family Psychodidae; genus Lutzomyia; species Lutzomyia longipalpis. Next base: position 28,818,594 of record NC_074707.1, read on the forward strand.
AAAACATCATTTCTTCATGCAGCATTATTTGACAACTTCCTCAACACAAACCCAACAAAAAAAGTCCAAAAAAACATTCGCTTTATATGTACCTATTATTCGATCTATGAAAAATTTTAACTTTGCATTTTTTGTACTTTTTTTCATATTTCTTTTGTAAAGTTTTCTTTTTAATGTCCTGAAATTCGGCGGCTTTCTCTATAATTTTTCTAATAGTACTAACTTTTATCCCGCACTACCGCCCATTCATAGTTAGCGAATTCATGGCGAGCCGTTACCATATACTCGCGAATTTTGATTGACTGGTATTCAAAATATTTTATGTGATTTTTCAATTCTTCTTTTAATTGATGCGCAGTCTTTTCTTTCATTTTGATGTTTGACCTTTATGTAAAACTGGATTTTTTTGTACCTTCACAATAATTACGCGTATAAAATAAATGTCAACATTGAGAACGAATCACAGCCCTTAACTTTTACTTACCGTTCTTTCACTTTATACTGTACCATCCTTGCTATATTTAATATTTATCTTTGTATTTACACATATTTCACTTTTTTTGATTAATAATTTTAAAATAGTCGATTTATCGAGAAAAATCCCTGATATTTTTTTTTCTGTAGTTTGATAATTTTAACAGAGAAATTGAGAATGTTTAAATATTCCAAAAAAAAGAGAAAAATCCAAAATCGTTTGTCACCCTCGCTTTGAGGCATGTACTTAATCTTCTTCCCTCTTTTGGGACCTGTCACACGCCTCGAATTTAAACCCAATTCGGCTGTGGCCATAGTTCTATTTATAATTCCACCGCCCAAGTATCTCGACGCCGTCATCATATCAATCGTGAATGATGGGTAAATTTTGGGAGGGATTTTTTTTTTCACTCACTCCACCTTGTACTTCTTTCCCGCCTCATTATGCCCTAATACTCAATTGTATCTGCAGTTGACGTGAATGAGCTTCGTGAATTAACGTAAAATTAGACAAGAATTTTTTGTGGGTATGCCTGTTTTATTCTTTTAAATTTTCATGCTATAACGAGGGGATTTTTTTTGCTGTTGCAGAAACACCTTTTGGGGAGAAGAACAACGCAATAGCCTAGAGCAAGAGGGAAATTAATTTGTGTGGGATAAACATTTTAAAAAAAAAAGTGGAAAAGTCATTGAAGTCCGGAAAATTTGATGAAATTTTAATTTATTTCCAAAACATATTGTTTCGTATTGAATAATTTAATGGCTTTTAAATGATTTTATGTTGGTATGAATGATGGAATAAAATTTAAAAATTCAAATTGTTCCTGTTGAGGGAATTTTGGCTAAAATGTTGCGTGGAATGAAAATGTAGCAGACACATTTTCCTTTATCCTCGCCGCTATCGTGGTCTTTCTTAGAATGGCAAATGGAGGATATGGAGGATTTTAATGTATCTTTTGGATGTGATCCAGCGTTTGGTTTATGCTCAGTGCTATTGGCAATTGGTACCGGATCCAAATTTGGGAGTAAATGGGTGCCAAAGGAACAGAATGTATCTCACTTTATTCCACACTCATCTTGACTTATTTTTCCGCCTTTTGTTCCATCGAAAAGGAAAACCACACAGAGAAATGAATCTATTCGCGAGGAAAGATGGTGTGAATTTCTTACACCCCTCAGGCATAGGGGAACATGGGGCAATTTGTTAATTTTAATTGAGAATTAAATTTTCCTTGGTATGTACCGAGAATATATTTTAATTTTATAATGACGACTGTCTTATAGGAAATTTTCCGGGCTACAACTTTGTCTCACACGATTTCTTTCTATCTCAATGGGAAAATGCATTTTCAGTCCATTTTCCGAAACTTGCGATTTAACATTTTGCCCCAGTTACCCCTACAATTTCTACACAGAGAATGATCCTGCGAGGAGATTATATGTCTTGGATGATGTTAAGAAATGCCCAACTATTCAACTTTGTTTTTTTTTATTTAAGTTGCCCCGCAGAAAGGAATGTAATGAATTTTAAATTAATAACCCTGCCATACTTCCTTCTATCTCTATATTATATCAACTCTCAAACAATATGATTTTCCTGCGGGATTTTCCGCAAAAAGACGCACAAAAAGGCCAATACGAGGTTATTTTCGCATCTTGAGATTTTCTCTGTTGAGACTAAAAGAACTTCACTCGAGAAAGCAAAAAAAAACTTTTCTCAGATCTTTGTACAATTTTTCTTTTAAAAATTTCCTTATGAGGTGTGTTCCGTCTGTGCGGAACTCCATCCACAGCCAAGTTCCACGGAATCCAATTAGTCCAACATTTTCCGTGTTTCTCTGATGGAAGAAGTTGTCGTAAATAAATTTTACCATCCCCACAGTGAAAATGAATAATCACTGCCCCAAAAAAAAAAAATGCTGAGAAAAAAATCTTTGAACCTTTAAGGTGATTTTCCCATACTCCATTGCGCGGGAGAAAAGAAATCTGTGCTTAATTTGTAAAGTTGCGATTTATGACTTTTCCTAATCGAATCAAATTGGTTTTCTTGTCGTCTGTCTTTCTCCGTCGTTTTCCACCCACTATTGGGTGCGGAGGCTTTACATTCCCATTTTGTTCCCATTAATCTGATTAACTATTCTCCCGGGAAATATCGGTTACAAGATTGGAAGAAACTGCGGAGGGTAACGCAGAAAGATTATTTTTCCTGATTTTCCATATAGTTGTATTGCCTCTATATGCATTGCACATTTCATTCATTTGTGTATAATGTGTTAAAAATTTCCCAATAATTGCATATTATTGTAAGTAGAACATAGTAGATTTATGCAAAGTATGTTGTATAAATGTACATGATTCAAAAATTTGCAAATTTTGTATGCAAATCCGGATGCATCTCTAATTAGTTTTCAATGTTTGCGCGATTAAACAATGTTGAAGTACCACAAAGTTCAGAACAATATTTGCGATTTAATGACATGGAAAAATTGTTAGCATGAATTATGGGCCATTAATTTTAGTAGCTCAATATTCATGGGAGGAAAATGGATATAAAATACAATCCTCACGAGTTGACACAATCCATATGGCACGACAAAAACTTAACTTCCTGCTTACAAAATATTAATACATAAAAGGTTATTATTAACAATAAAATTTACACCGAATTGGAAAATTAATAAATTTTTACAAAAACTTACTTGCAAAAAGCAACAGAGAAAAGTCTTTAAGGGACTTTTAGAAATGTGAAAAAGTAGCAATAATTGCAATTGCTTATTGATTTTCTCACTTGCAACATACTTTGTACAAAGTGAAATGCATTTCTCTTCTTTCTCATGAGGACCTTTGTTTTGCTGGGATTCCGGATCTGCAGCAACGAGAAAATTCAGTGCATTAGCAGCTTTGTATAATTGAATGCAGCTTTTCTGGAAGTCATTCATTTTTACTCAGCAAATCCATCATTGTCTCCCTTGACTATATATTCACAAATCCTCAAAGACAGCACTTGAAAGCATGTCAAATAAATTCTTTTAAGAGATTGGTTTGTGAATAGATTACAGTGTTTCAAATTGACACTAAAAAGAAAAATTAAGTTTTCTGAAAATCTTGCATAAATCTTTATGAAAAATTGTAATTCTAATACTCAAAATTTTTACGTTAAATTGAAAAGTAGAAATTTCATTAATTTATCTTTTAAAAAGAAACATGGAAATAGTTCTTTTGCAATTTTTTTTTGCAGAGAAAATGAATTAAATTTGAATTTAAAAGAAAGTTTCTCTTCTCAGTGACACAATAGATAACTTTCTTACGGGATAATTAATGTGTTTAAGCTTTTCTCACTATTCTTTTTCATTGCAAAAGATTTGTGGATTTGCATTAGTTGACAGAGAAACTTTTTTTTTTAATGTATGTAGGTATATTCTGTTCATTTAGTACATCCACAAATTCTCAAGTTTTCTCATTAAGTTATAAAGAAGTTTGTATTAAAGAAAATACATGACATTTTTTGCTCTTTCTTTTTAGCTAATCATTTTATTAGGAAAGTCTTGAAATAATTTATCTTTTTTAAAGGACTAATGAAAAATAGTTCTTTTTAATAAATTTTTCCAAGAAAATATCTGCAGAAGCAATTATAAAATAGTTACGGAGGAAAACCTCACCCCATTCAAAAAGTATTACTTTTTGCAAAATGATTTTTTTCCTAACCATTTCCTCTCACTGTCAGATGAAAGTTCATACAGTACGTGTGGAGTTCCACCAGGAGGAAGTAGCGCTGCTCCGTACCTCCGGAAAAGGCATGAAGAGTTAAATGAATAAACACAAGTGCAGTTTGGTGCAGCACACGGCAGAAGTAATGAGACATTGGGTCAAGAGTTTTCTCGGGTAGGAATTTTATGTATGTTATTTTAGTGAAAAAGGAGGAGTGATGGGCGGGCACAGCATAAATTGGCTATATGGAGAATATGGTATGCTCTCTACCCGACAATTTGCCGGTGAACTTTTGTGGGACTTTTTCCGTGTGGGTGCGGAAAAGCTCTCATACAGAAAGCAAACTAAAACCTTCCAAAATCTCACCCGGCATTGGAACGACACGGTAAATGGGGGGATGGGGATGGTTTCCTGCAAAATACGTAGCAATTGGCACAAAGTGTGAGAAATGGTACTTTTGGCACATTCTCGGACAAATGATTTAAGTTGAATTACATTCAGTATGTTCATGTAAAATATGTGTGCTGTTCACTCTCTCATAGTTTTTGGCCGAAACTTTTCTACTACCAACCTCCATGTGTGCAGAAAAATTCTTCAAACCACCAAATTTATTTTTCATTTTTTACTCACTTGAAGGGATGAGAAAGTGGAAAGTTTTCGGGGTGTTAAATACACATACATAGCATAGTTTTGTACATGTAAAACATCTGTAATATTGCATTATCATTTACTTGTAAGATGGTGCGGCGCAATGTGCTGAAAAAGGCTTCATAACTCTTCTCACTGGGACTTTGGGTCCTCCAGATAAAAAAAAAAAAGCTCTCACAGTGAATTTCTCCAAGAAGTTGATATACGAAGAAGAAACATGCAATAGTTCATCGGCTGACAAATGGGGTTTGTTCTTTAAAATAAACCCCTTTTTCCTTTTCTTCCATCCCGGCGACATGAGTGGATAAATTGTGACAATCTTTTTATGGACCCAAAGGATAATTTATATTGCATGAAAGCTACCCTTTTTTTGTGCCTCCACCATGGCATATTTTACTTTTCGAAACTCATCCAATATTGCCAATTTCATTGGGTGCCACAAGAAAAGTCCATAGTGACAATTGGGTAGATATTTTGTTTATTTAGTCCCATCCGTTGACCGTTGAGAATTTTTGCTTTCAATCCCCTCAAGGGGGAAAGAATTCCTGGAAGTGGTGTTTGACTTGGAAATTATGTATATGACGTGAAAGAATGCAAATTATATTTTTATTCTTATACGAGAGCTTTAAAATTTCTTCTGAACTTTTATTCTCTGTGAGCTTTTGCGAATTTGATCATTAAAAGTTTTAAAATGAATGAAAAATCGTGTAAAAATGGTATCAGTGGAGGCGCCAGGTGAAAAACCCGGCGCCTCCATTTCAATTTAACTCAAAGTCAATCATAACGCGTCCAGTTATTAGAGTTGGTATACCACAACGCGGATGGGTCAGTCTATGCGTTGTAATATAATTTGTGAGCAGAATTAGTAGGCAAAGTTGATTTTTTTAATGAAATTTATCAATATGAAAGATAAAAATGCTCATATCTCTGGTTGTATAAGACCTACAGAAAGGACATGGCAGCAAATGCTCAGCGAATGTACCCCCGTTAGATTTCGCTCAAAATCGCAGGAAATCTTCTTTAAGGCATTAGAAAGAAAGGCCAGGTGGTCCCAGACCGGGGCAGTTCCCGGTTTGGCCGCTAGAGGTCATGGATGGTCTAATGCATTAAAGAAGATTTCTATGCGATTTTGAGCGAAATCTAACGGGGGTACATTCGCTGAGCATTTGCTGCCATGTCCTTTCTTGACTAGTTATAAAAAGGTATTGAAATAAGCTATAATCTGACATATATTTCGATACATTTCAAGGTCACCTCCAGAACATAAAATGGCGGATTTTTGTTCTACCAAAACAGTTTTTTGCACTTTTTGGCCTCAAGGAGTGGTTCTAGAGGTTTCTAATGTTCTAGAAAGTTGTAGATTATTGCAAAACCTTTAATTTGATACCAAATTGAGCAAAATTGGACAAGCAGAACAGAAGATATGGCTATTAGAACTTTTCAAATTCAAGAATTTTTCAAATGGCTATATCTTCTAAACGGCGACATAGATTTTCTTCATTTTCGGACTGGTGCAAGATTATTAGTTCTTCTACAACATATCAAAATTTAAAGGAAATCTATAACAGATCTTCGGAGATATAGCCCCTTAAAACTAGGAAATTTTTGTTTTTGATTTTAGCGCCTCTTGCGGATGTTTTTGTAACTTTGAATGTTCTAGACATTTGTAGGGCTTCTTGAATCCTTTCATTTGATACCAAGATGGTCAAAATCGGTCAAGCCGTTCTCGAGTTATATCGAAAAAACACTTTTTGCTTTAGGTCGCCATATTTGCTAAACGGCTTGACCGATTTTCAAGTATGAGTTATCGATGAAAATGTCTCATTGAGCACTACAACATACTAAAATTTCAGACCTCTAACTATAAGGGAAGTGATTGACGTTATTTCAAAATGGCGGATGGCGGCCATCTTGGATTTTGAAAATGCGAAAAAATGAAATTTTACACCCACATTTCTATATAAAACTTCAAACCGGAAGTCTCTATCTGTTACCGTTCTCGAGATATAAGATAAAGTTTGGACCACCGGAAGGCCGGCCGGATCAAAAATTTTCCACCACCATTTTCGTAATGTGGGAAGTCTAAAACGTGCTCATACCAAGTTTGAGCCCGATCTGAGGTGGTCGGTTTTTCCGACGATTACAATACTTGGTATGCCACGATTGTGGTATACCAACTAATAATTACACAAAGTACATATTTGGTTTAAATTGAAGTATCTTCTTGTTTGTTTAAAGTCCAAATAGGACAACCAGGCGTCTCCATAAAGCTGAACTATACGTTTTTGCTTACCTAAAATGTTCCTCCCTTGATATGCTCTTTTCCAAACCCCTTAAATCCCACCCGTATTGTCCAAAATGCGTATGAGTTTGTGTGCGAAATGAGGCCACGCGGGGGTAAGAAAAAGGAGAGCCTGACAAAGGGAAAGTGGCAAAAGAACGTGATTTATCGTTTGGATGTGCTCAATTTCTGCCCAATTCACATATTGAGATTGCTGTTTTTCGGGGAATTATTGCTGCAAAGTGAATTTATTGCAGAGGCAATCCCATTTTTTTTATAATTCATTAATCACCAAAAGTAGATTTTGGGATTAATTTTCCAAAAGACATCATTTTTGCTTATTTATATAGAATTTTGTTTGATTTTATGTACTTTGGGTGGTTTTTCCAAGTCCTTTTTTCTTTCTTTTAATAATATACCTTTTTGTGTCTGTTTACTTATGCGGGTTGGGGAGTTGGTTGGTAAAAAAAAGGAGCAACTCCGGATAATCTTCGTTAACGTAGCTGGAAATGCCGGGGTTGTTCTTCCGCCCAGCATAAAAAAGTTCACACGCCCCTTCCTGTGCTATGTATGTGTACACATTGTATATAAAGTTTAAAGCATTGACACTGTAATTAATTGCCGGAATCGTTCATTAGCCACAGACAGTGTGGGAGAAAATTCAGAGGGGTGTGATGTCATACAGCCCACTGATATCGAAACGACCACCACTCCCAGAAAACATCATCCACCCACACCGAAGTGTGCACACAAAGTTTTGACAGTTTTGTGTCTCCAAAGTCTGCCGTATAATATAAAATCTGTTAATTATCCCCTTCTTATACACTTTCCCACCTCCATCCTAAAAAGGGAAAGATTGGTCTATATCTCTGAACTCACACCCGGCCGGGAGAGGGGCGGAGGATGGTTGTGGGGGAAAACGATCCCTATAGAGGGTCTTGGTGAATTTATTCCAGCAATTAAGGATGTCGCCAGAATGGCAATTTTCAAATTTGATACATGAACATAGATGAACATTATATACACAAATGAGCAGGCAAATGGAGGTTATCATGTATGTGTGTGGGTATGTTTAAGGCGAAATTCCAATTTCCCATGTTGCAATATTATTCTTCCTTGATTGGATGATTCTTTGCACCCCATGGGATGAACTTTCGAACCTTTAGACTTACCCACTCGCACATATCAGTAAACCCCTCATTCCATATCCCATTCCTATAAATTAAGGAGAAAATTAAAGGAATACATTTTAAGGGAGGAAGTTTAGGAGAAATGGAAAATTTTCTCAAGCATTAGACTGTTTATAATTTGTGACGACTTTTCAATTTTCATTATCATTGTCTTCAAATTAGCTCTCTCAAGGAAAAGCGGATAAGTTCATTTACAGAAAGACAATAAAATATATTATGTATACCCTCTATTTTCTCTGCCCTCTAAGTAAATTCAAGTGGAATGTAAAAGACAAAGTCAATACATGAAGATAAACTGACAAATAATTTCCTAATTATGTTTAAATTACATGTAAACTCTACGGAAAATCTAATCAATCTAATTAGAAACTAAAAAAAAAAAATACAAGTGCACTGTGAAATCATTGACTTGTATATAAATTCTCATTACGTAATTTTCTAGGAAGTTTAGATCAATTTCCCAACGTTTCCCTAAACGTGCACTGCGTTCACAACATACACAGAGGTTATATTAGGAACCTGTAAAGAGCATTACTACAAAATCGAAATCCACGTCTAATTAGACGCTTATAAAACTTTGTGGGTTTCCCAATACCTATATATAATACTCCCCTATATTATCGTGTGAAAATTTAAGGAGAAACTTTCACAATTTAATATTTTTCCCCATCTCGTTGAAAGTTTTTCTCGCATCTCCAAAATGTTTTCTTTATCAGTAGCACATTCTCAATTTCCCAGATTTATGCTAAGCTTATGTATGCACAGTGAGACATGACAAATCCCACGAAACTTTTAAAGTAGATGGAAACTTTGAAAATATTGATTTAATTAAAATTTAGCATACATTGTATTATGCTATATGTAGCTACTGATGAATTAATCCCGAAAAGCATTTGGAAAATGAAAATTCATCACGAGAAAATTGTTTTGAAGGCGAAAGAGCAAAAATGACGAGGAAAATTATTTATTGGGAAATTGAGAATGGCATTAGTGATGGAATTAACAGGGAAAATTGCAATTTTAGTGCAATTGGAATGAATCCAGAGTGGGGAGCTAATTTGTCGAAGTAATTTGGCGACAGTGGCAATTTGCTCCTTTTCTCCGTGTTGGACCGAAACTTCCACCACCACGGCGTTTGGACCTTTCTCGTTCACAACTTTACAAATGTTTTTCCCTGCGTATTTGTGCAATTGTGAAATGCTCTCTCGGGAAACTTAATTCAATTTATGAAAACATTATTTGAGAGGAGTACCTTGAAAGCATACATATACCTCTGAATTGTGCCAAAAAACAACATCGAAAGAGCCAACAATACATGCGGCTATGCAATGGCGAAACAGAGGACAGATTTATTTGTATAATTATCATCCACATTTTAATTGCAATGAGCTATATGTGAATTTCAATGCGGAAAACCTTGGGAGTTAACCACATGCCACGGGTGAGGAAGGCAAAAAGCTCCCACCAGAGTGCTCAATAAAACCAACTGTATGTCAGTTAATTTAAATTAAAAAGCATGTTTTACCCCATTTGTTTAATTGCACCATCATTAAATATGCTATTGTCCTGCTCCTGTAATGCTCCTCTTGCCAATGCAAAGTGCCACAATTGATGCAAATCCATTGGAAGTTTACATCAAATTACATGGGAATTATTCCATAGAGCTTGCCCCCCGTATGATGCTCTCTTGCGCATACATGCAGACATTTTTACCGAACAAATCCTTTTTCATTTACATTTTAGCCCCCGAGGTAAACCATTTTTATCTAAATTAGAATTCTCTGCGTTGCTTTTCATTCATTACTATTTTATTTTATACATGACAATGTAGCATTATTTAGTAATAGCATGTATTTGTTCAGCTGAGATTGTTTGTCGGGGAACTTGCATCACTTTGCAAAAATGAACATAAAAAGGATCATGATGTTGAAATCCATACTACTACTGCAGGAGACATGTTGTGTTATTTTGTATATAAAAAAAAACAAGGAGCTTTAGTTAAATTATAATACCTATGTACATAACCTGTATTTTCAGGGGGTGTATAACTGGTGAAATTTTGATTATTTTGTCATTGAGAAAATATATGAATATGGATTAATTTTCGTAAATAACTCGTATATTTTATTATTGGAAAATTATCTGAATACATAATTTTAAACTCAAATAAACACCCAGTAATAACTTTTTTTAATTAAATAAAAAAGGGAAGTTCAATCAGCTTACACTGTACTATGCCTCATCGTTTTGTGTGTGACTCAAATCTATCCATGCAAATCATCCCCATTCTATGTATAGAAAACGACCCCTGTCATTAAAGGAATAGATGTCACATAGTCTTGGGGAGTTCAAAATTTATTCAATAGCATAGCATAATCTTTTCTTTCATGCACAAAGGATATCACTCACTTTTCACCAGAGAGAGAGCTTACACAAACTCTGAGACATATTCAATTGAATGGCGTCATATGTTTCCTATTTAGGGGGGTGGGTGGTGAATTTGCATTACCTGTATATAGGGAAACACCAATCACAGTGTCCTATCAAATTCAATACGATTCATTCATGTCGAAAAAAATAATTCTTGCTATTTTTTACCTTTTGACATGAAAGCCAAACACATACGGGGGTGTCATGCGGCAAGAAAATGGATCACGAAGAATGGCAATAAATGATATAAATATGGAGCTTTTCTCTCTCAACCTAAACGTGTTATTTTTCAGCCCATGTGAGATGGTGATGAGGTGGGTGACAGTGATGTGTTATCGCTGTGTGTTGGGTGGGGTGGGAGGGTGGTTGTGATGCAAAACGCTGAGCTACTTCCGCCAAACAGAGCAACAAACTCTCGAGTACGAAAGTGAGATGGAAATTTCACATCAAAGGAAAACACATAGCAGGAAGAGTGGCGTGTGAAAAATTACCTAGAAATCCCTTAAAGCTTTCCCCTCGTTCCCATGACGATTGCTCTCAGTGGCGCCAACCCACAGAATCTCTGTTTCCCATCACCATTGAGGAGGGTAAAGTCCCAAATGTAAAAGGCGAGACCTTTGAGAGAACCAACAAGTTCTCTTGTGGATTCTCATCGCCAATGTTTGTCTTCCTACAATTTTGTTATTTTCTCAAAGTACAACATATTTCTCTCAATAATGCTATAGAATATTTCATTGAAGACCATGTCCACTCTTTAAATATTCTTGTTTCCCTTCATTTTGCAAGGATGTTGATGTGAATTTCTCATGTCGGTTGAAATTTGAATTAATTTGAAAATTCAAAGGGTTGAATAAAAAGTAATTTCCACTCATTTTCATAATTTTCCCTCGATGTTTATAAAAAAAAGGAGCAACTTTCATTCATTGTGATTTAACTTTAAAGATAAGACACTTCAACTAAATCAGTGTGGTGTCTTAAGCATTCTCTCTAGCACGATATCACTATGATGCTATTTAACTAGTATATTATGCAACATAACTTTGTTACAAGGAACAATAAGGGTCTTTTATATAAGGGTCCTTTCACGTACAATTTTCCCATGATGTCTATAGCGAAAGCAAATTAATAGGTCGTTTAAGAAAAGGTGGGAGACATGATAAAATCGGAAAATTCCTAATAAATTTCCATCGCCTACCTCTTCAATAGGCGATGTATTTTCCAGGTGCTTCTGGATGAGGGTGTGTGTAGGGGGTGTGTGTGTGGTTTCTTGAAAACCCAATTTCGCCATAATGTATCCCATTTAGGCTCAATATTTCCAACATCATTCACGTGTGCCCACCATGAGGCAAAAAGTCAGGGATGGAAATTGATTTCTATTCGCATTGAGTGTAAAAAAAATCAATCATAACATGTTGCGGGGGAGTCATCTTGATAAATGATTGCGTTGGCCACAGAGTGAGCCTCCCTTTCATCGTGACCCTCCTTGCGATGAAATTCGACCCTCGTCTGGAGAACAAGAGAGAAAGACCCCAGAAAAAGCAACCGGAGATCCCTTCAATTGACCTGGGGAGCTCTGGAGGGTTGTACGGTGCCTTCGTGCGTCTGTGAGAGAAATACACGCATAAGAATGGTGGAGAGGTGAAGGGATAGGGAAACACCTTCGGGAGCTTTTCAACGAGGGCAAATCCTGGATGTTGAAAAAGAAAAGTGAACATCCTCCCAATTGATTGTGTGCCCTCCGTGGCACGACGGTGAGGATATAATAATATAATGTGAATGTGATACACATCAGTCAGTGCCAACATTGGAAAACATTTTTATTACATCACGTCCATGGGTGAGGGACATGGGATAAAAGCACACACATGTCAAAATGTGAGCTTTTTATGCGAATAACTTTGAGCCGCACCCCACCACAACCACCACCACCCACCCTGGAAAAGAAGATACTGGCCCCCCAAACAACCCGAGCGCACGCTTCATATCGGGGTTTTTTGGGAAGTCTGCAAGAAGAGAAAACAAGCGACATGACTATGAGAATGGCAGAAAAATGACTGGGAAAGAGCACTAAAAAAAATTTTAATATGACAAATTCCAAGAAAGTTGAAATTGTGTAAAAAAAAAACGACGAGAGCACAAGAGATAATAAATGTCACGGCATATTCCTTTTTCCCTTTATATTCCTTTACCATAAAATAAAGCGGACGTGCAGAAATTTCTTTGGCACACTTCTCGGTCCTCCCAAATACACCCCCATCGTCGTAAATTAGAACTTTGATTAAATTGTACTCCCATGCACAGAACGCCTCTCAATTGATTTTTTTACTATTCACCTTTACTACAGCACGGCAATGGGGGTGGGTGGAAAACCCCGAGAAAGTTTTTTTTCTTTTCCCCCATTCCTTTCTACTCCTTTTACATTCTTCATTCCCTTCGGTGGTGATGCCGCAAAGAAGCTACAAAAAAGAATTCACCTGACCCCCCAACTCACCTTCGCCACACTACCTCTTCTATGGTATTCCCCAAGAATTTATTGCATACGATTTTCCATAGACTGACACAGCTTCAATGATTTTTTCAGCTTTACCGTGTCGGAGGTAGAGTGATGTTTAAGAGATCATCCCACATAGAGATAAAAAAAGCTATACCAAAATCCAAAGTCAGAGGTAGAGGAGAGAGAAAAGAGAGTTACGTTGAGTAAATAAATCAGAATGATTAAGTGGAGTGAAGTAAAACGTGAAATATTTGCTGACGAATTAAATTTTCTCTTTTTCTCTGCATTTTCTTTCCTTATATAGGGCTGCCTCTTTTTTTTTTTTTTCAACGTCACCCCGCATCTCTCTGTCACCCCCAATGAACACAACATATTGCAAGATGCAGAGCAAATAATGAAAGTCATGAATATTTTCGTGATGGATAGACCACAGAGTGCATCATTACTTCCATCAAATGGCTCGAGGAGGTGTCACATAAGGAATAATATAGCGCAGAATGAGGCACTTTATGCTTCATTCAGCACACTCATGAGTATATCAGTCATGGTGAAATAGGAAAGATGGAGTTTTTTTGTTGTTGAAAATTTTATAAATTTTCACGAAAGTTCATCAGAGAACATTTTGTGTACTGTACATATCTATAATATTTTCTCGTTCCCTTTACCCCATTTTCCCTACAAGTCCATAAAACATAATGCGATATATGTGCTTCAATCGATGATATTTTATTTGTGTAATATCGATTGAAGAAGTAATGCATTGATACATGTATTCGAAAGTAAACTTTAAGAACAAAGTAGTAGCGATTTTTCCACTACTGGGAAAATCTGGAGTGTTTTTTTTACTTGTTATGGGGAAATATGAGAAAAGTAGACACTGTAGCCACTGAAGAAGGCTCCAAACGCAGCCGAAAGCTTTGGAAAGCGTAAGTTTTTCTGGGTGAGAGCCCCCATTTAACCGACGAAAAATCCGGAAAAATATTATTGAAATATGCGAAGTTTGTTTGACTTTTTTTTTTCAATTATCTGTCGTAAGACTTTTTTGTCTGTTCAAAGATTCCAAAAATTTATTTTACAAATAAAATTATTTCCAATGGAATGAAAATGAATAGACTCCATTTTTGAATGCTATGGAATTTTATGAATTTACCTAAAATATTCTGCTATGTTTAGAACCACATTTTGTAAGCAAATATTGTGGTTTCTCTTAGACGTTCATGCTGAAAGAAATGTCTTAAATCTCTCTGTTGTCAAATGTGGTGATAAAAACTTTCCCTTCATTAAATTCAGGACTTAAAATTCATAGTAGTATAATCTTTGTAGATAAAGTTCAGTTCAATTGTCCCAATCTGTGTACAGTAAAAGTCACCCCCATGTGGGTGATAAATGTGACAACATTATGAAAGGACTAAGGGAGCGATTTCAGATACAATCCCATATTTAGATTTTCAGCCATGGTCTCCATCAGAGTTGTATGGATGGCATAGACAGTGGGATTAAATGATTCCACCCCCCCTGTAGTGTGAAACAGAGAAAAGGATGGCTCAAAGTGGGATTTTCCTAATATACAAAATACATTCATACACATAGGCCCCCATAGGCCTAACCCATTAACAGCACACACGTGGAAATGTAACACGGAATATTTTGTATTCATCCCCTTTGGTGCTATTACAATAAAATGGAAATTAAGCCATTTTTATTACACCCTTCCAAGGGCTTGCGGAGCTCATGAATGTCATTTCGCGGCGACGTTCGACAAAAGGCACCATTTGTCAGGTATACATACACCACCATCCCCGTGTACGTCTCTCCCAGGCGCTGAGGCCGCGATGAGTTAATTAAATGTGATCCATTTTGTATTAGGGCGCCACATACCGAGATCAAGAGGTTTTCGAACCAGCACGGCATCCCCATGAAATCATCTGCTAGAACACGAAGTCGCTTTTGCTTCAGGCGCGATACTTCACATTGTTATATACATACATAGGTATACCACCTAGGATACCGCATTGTTTAGAATTCATAGCACTTTCATGAAAGCACGAGAAGCACCTGCTGCTATGGGAAAATTTTCAAAATTCTCACGATAATTGGAAATGTAATCAATATGTGATTTAGTAGTAAACTCAGGCCATTAAACCACATGAATTTCTTGCAATTTCCTCTGCCGCATTCCACATATGATGGGGGAAAGATTAGAATATATGAAAATTTCCGGAGGAAGGAAGGAAATCTCGCAAAGTGTGGCACGATTTTGGGAATCCGGTTAAATATACATATGTAATAATGTATGTATATATACTTACATACATGTAGGCTTTCCTTTAATTATAGATAAGATACTAAATTGTTGTAGCACCGCATGGTCAAATAGTCTACAAATTATGCGATTTAATCTATCACCCTTTAGTTTGTTTCAATTGACTTTCTCTTTATTATTTAAAGTAATAAAAAAAATTAATGAAAATTTCTCTTAAGACACAAAAGAATGCAGTCACATTGTAGAACAAATTGAATTTATTAAAAGTCATTTTTAATACGATGGAATGTCACCACTCTAATTCTCACAACTTCCTGAATCAACTTCCCATGGATTCCAAGAATTTTCTCAATTTAATTCACACGCACGACACTTCTCTTCCAAATATTGTCACTCACTTTTTCTTATTGTTACATTTTGTACCATCACACGTCGCTTTGAGGCCACATGCTCGAAATTCTTTCGCGTAAAATTTCAGCACATCCTTTTTGTCTCTGCATTGTGGTGGTGGATTCACGTAAAATGATGTGAAAAGCTCCGTGGTGAATTAAGGAAGAAAAAAGAAGAGCGGAAATCCACCGTGAAAACAGTGAAAGGCAGACAAATAAGCAATAATCGTGAAGGGAATGCGTGAACAGATTTTCCTAACAAACAATTTGAATCGTATACGATATAATTTCTTGGTTTTCGATAGAAACGATCTGGGTTTCTCCATTGAATGAGATGTAAACACGACGAATTGTGGGATAACATTTACCGTGGACCCACTTTCGATTCAGCATACTTATTATAATGCTCATGTATCTGTTATGCTGTTTTACCTTATTTTGCAAAAGGAGAAAAACCCCGCATGGAGTGATGTTGCGCCAGGCGTTGGGGGTGGAAGCAAAAGACCTTGGTGGTGATGCGAAAAGAATCCAAATCTCCCTTTGCTCACACAAATTGCTGTCTCTTCCCATATAATCAACTCTGAATTCATTCACTCATGAGAATATTTGCATACGAAAGACTCTTCGATCGACTTTTAGGGATATATTGGCTCCTTCTTTTTCCGTCTATCCGCAAATGCTACTGGTGCGACTGCTCGCATCAATAGGATGGAATTTTCTTCGGTGTTTGTGGGTGTGTGTGTGGGGATATATTTGGAAAGATGAATAACTGAGTTTGCGAATAGCTCCAAACCAACAGTTTGTTGCAACTCAAATACACAGACTAATCGAATTTGCCCGTAACTCTGTCGCAGTCTTCACGTACTGAATGTCTAATTTGATCATGAAACTTGATCAAAGGGAAGATTGCTGGTGAATAAATAAATTCCACCAAATCCATATCTGCCCAGGCAAAGTTGCACCACCTCCCCCCAGAGAACGGAGAAGGGGTTTGTTTCACTATGAAATTCACTTTGTGCATCCGTTCGAGGTTAAATCCCACCTGGAGAGCTCTACATAGAGAGACAAAAGAGAAGCACTATAATTTTGTTCTCTTGTTTAAAAATTTATTCAATTGCCATGTTTGTTTTGTATATTATTTTGAAAATCACATTTGTGGAAAGTTTTCCACAGGACCCACATAGCAGATAAGCTCCATGTGGTCACATTATTGGCTAAAATCCTTGAGATTTGGTGAAAAATCTTGAGTCCTTTTTTTTAAATCCATTCCTCTTTGATTCTAAAAGTGAGAAAAAGCTTTATGGCTGGATTTTTAATGTAGGTAATCTTTCAATATAATTTTTAAAAGTTTTTCTACATTTTTGTAAATATGTGTTGCAAGTTTAATTTGAGCTTTTTTAGAGCTTTTCGTGTTTTAATCCATTTCTAGGGAAAAATTATAATTTAAAGTCTATCCGGTCTACCTTTATTTTATTCTTCTTCTCCCTAAATCAACGAGCTTTGAGAGCTTTCACTCTCCGTAGATTCGCCAAACCATATAAAACATGAATAGCTGCAAATTCCTCTATTAGAACTTATTGAACCCAAATATGTATTAAATTTGCTTGAGATATGTTGAGATATTCATCCTTTCGATCCTTTCTTGCCAAACAAGTGTTCAATCAGTTCGGTGTATTATCTTTCATAGGAAGTTCCCATCAAGGCAGTACCGTATAGATACGTGAAAATGTGTAATATTTCTCTCCTTGTCCCGTGTATGCTTACATCTCTCGTGTGGTTTTCCATCAAGTTCCATTTTCATCGTCAATTACAGTACACGTGGACTCCATTAGAGAAATCCCCATTTGGGAGTGGTTGTGTGAGTAAATTGTGGCGTTCATGGCTTAAAATTTGATCTCTCAAGTAAATTTCATTTCATATCAATTCGCTCCTCGCTTCATTATTCAACCAAATCGCCTCAATCCAAATGAAAGGGTCTTGATTATAAATACAAAACACGAATCAATGAAAATTTTAAACCAAGAATTAAGAGGAAATTCCTGGAATTTGGGGAAAAGTTTCAACTCTGAATATAGGCTATCGAATCTTTTATTTAGAGTTTAATGTTTCGTAAAGTTAAGTCAGGGGTGAAGCTTGTTGGCTTTTCTTGTAAAGCTTAATAAATTAATTTTCTTACTGTTGCAGTGAATTTTTGAAACAAAAACATTAAATTGCTGTAGGTCTTTTTTTTTTTTTTTGAAGAGAAAATAGGAAAAATGTCTTGACCATGACAAAGAAAAAAATCTTTTACGCCATTTAGTGTTGGGTCGATTAACCCCTTTTTTTTCATCTTCCGGAATTGTGTCAGCGAAATTTTTCATCATTCTTCTACCTCCAAAGCTTTTTTTTGCCATATTCTCTCTCTTCTATATTTTCACTCAATAAAAGTCCAAAGTCGAACTATGCTATGTTGAAGGGGTTTACACAGAGCTCAACCCTTCGGCAGTATGTGAGCGGAGGGAGGAACGAGGGATGATGGCATTGAATGGGATGATGAGTGAGAGACGAAAAATGCGCTTCTGCAAATGACTTTCTCAGACAGAAGTGGAACGTGGGAAAATGAATGGAGGGGAAAATGATTATGTTCGCTCGTCGTTATCCCATTGAGAGCCAGAGTGTATATGGGGGGACATATAGAGATGCTGGAATCCCCATTATGTTGATCCTCGCATCTCCTGCAACCCCTCAATGGACAATTGAGTGATTGACTGAATGAGTCGACCGAAAGGAAATCTTCGCCCCCTTCGGCCCATGTGGCATGGTCTTTGTCATTTTGGCGGACACTGTGAGGTCAGGATTTTTTCCTCAAATGTCACTCCACCACATTCTTTTCCTTACCATTCAGCATTGTGTGCGTATATATAGCTCACAAGCATATCCATGGGTAAATCTCCTCCACCCTTTGAAGCATCAAAATGTCTCTTTCGTCCCCCCTTTCCTCCTTCCGACCGAGATGTCTCATCTAAAAGCCAAAAAGCTCCTCTTCGGTGCTCCTCGTTAAGCGATGCGAAGCATGATGTAATAAATCCCATCACAGCTTTCAAGCTCCCCTCGGGCCAGGCCCACCCAGCAAGACGCTCAGGCGACGGTGCTATGTGTATTTATATGATGACGGGGAGGGGGGATGTGAAATATGGAAAATGTCCCAGTGACTCCTCGTCCTCATATGCATATCACATTCGAACGACAGTCAATTCAGGAAATCGCTCTTGTTTTGCATATTTCAGGAGTGGTAGTGGGGTATTTCACTTTGGGTGCGCCTTTTGCCAAAGCAGAAAGCGAACACACTCATAAAATTTATAACATATCGCATTTATATTGTGAAGACAGATAGAAGGGGTGTTCTTACACTCATAGCGTAACTTTTCAAAGTTTTTCCTCTCCTATTTTGTTTCTATTGATAGATATTCTTCAATGTGGTTGTGCAAACGGGAGAAAATGCGACGGAAAATGTCAGATTTATCAAACTTTTACCTATATATTGGAAGAAAAAAACTTTCTCACAGGAAATGTGCAATTGTTGTAGCTTTCGAGTTTGTAGCAATATTTCTAAACAAGGGGTAAACATCTGAGGTCTGAATTGGTGTAAAATATTTGTATTCAATTGCATTGATTTTTATTTATTCAATGAGTTAAAATTTATAATTTTCAGGGTAGTTTCTGAATTTAATCAATTGAATTTAAAGTCTCAATTAAAAAAAAGAAAAATATAGGTCTCTAAAACCTTCGGAATAAAATATTCTCTGCCTCTTATTCGTTCAACAAAAGTTGTATTCATTCACTATGAAAACACCCGCGTGTAGAGGTTTCCCCAGCTGGCTTTTTTGGGGATTCACTCTTGCGTGCTGTCGAAGAATATTTATTTATTTCCAACATAGCATTTTCACTGATTTATATTGGAGGATGATATTTTTATGGTAATGCCTGTCGTGCCCACCCATCGAATGAAACACTCCCACAGGGACAGGCTCCAAGTGTTTTGCAGGATTTCCCTTAGCTCTGTTGACAATTTAATGTGTGTGTCTCCCCTGTATGAGGGTGAACTTTATGGGGTTGCGCCAGATATGTATGTGGCACATGTTCTATTTCTATGTACATTTCGAATAAAATATGTGGCAAATTTCAATTGAAGCTTGGCTGACAAATAAATTTGCTTATACGCGGAGAACAATGAGATATTCCATTTTTTAAAGAAAAATTTTTTTTCCTGTAATGTGAAACACCTTAAAAATTTCACGGATATTTTCCAAGAATTTGGTAAATAATACTAAATTATGTATAAATATTTTTTTTTACCCAAGGCTGACCTTTCGTTTCCAGACCAATTCTTCTGGTAAACTTTTCTAAGAAATTCTAAATCTCTACCCACTTGTGAAGGTTTCCTTTTTTTGGTTTTTCCTGAAAAATATTTCAAGCGTAAATTAAGTGTATTGTCGTTGTATTTATAAATTTATAATAAACTATTAATAAAATTCTCCTTCTAAAACCTCTCATGGGAAATGTTATGGATTGTAAAATTTACAGAGAAGTAAGCACACAATTCACAGCCCATTCAGTGAATTTGTCACTAATGTCGACATATTTTCCTTCTTCTCTACGTCCCTACAGCACTTGAAAAGACATTCACGTTAACTCCCTCTCTGTCACATTTCATGGAATTATTACTTTGTTATTTTTGTTGTAAACTTACTTTCAGTGTGGCGGCGCAGGAACATTAAGAGGTCAGAGGGCCTGAGGGTCACAAACTTGGTCACAAAAGAAAGGAAAATTATTTTAATTTTAAATTATTTTCTGGGTTTTATCCTAAAAATTAAATAACGTGAGATGTTGGAGATCTAGAATTATTCATCATACTAGAATCATTCTTTTCAGCACATTTGATTATTCAAAAAATATATATTTTTTACACATCTTCAGTTTTGTCTCTACTCAAATTATTTAATTGTGGTGATATTTTTTCGGAACTCTCTATGAGATTTTTTTACGTTTCTATTTTAATTTTTCCCCAGCATATAAATTTTCAGTTTTCCCAGCTGCGATGTTTTGACAACATATGGAATGATTTCAACTGGAAGAAGTTATTCTTTTAGAATTTATTGCTATGAAGAATTATCTAAATGAAATCTTTCTGTTCAGATTCTAAACAAAACCAATGGAATTCTCAGATTGGATTGAAAATTATACAAATCAAACTAATATATTGGCAAAGAGAATTAGAAAATATTTTAAGAAAATTTAGAGAAATTTCCCAGCTATTCACTTGTCATTGAAATGGCCTATCTTATCGCAACAAAAATAGAAATATTATAAAATTCTTCTCTGAGGTTCCACCGGAAGCAATTTTTCAATACACCATTTACTGCCCCACGATTATTAAACAAACATGCTTTTTTGCACCCCCTCCCTCGATCATGGAATGTTGTGAAAATTACATTACACTTCAAATCCAGAAGTGCCGAAGGAAATCACTCAGACATCTTTAGCAATCATCAGCTTTGGGAATTTCCTAGAAAATTGAGATTTTCCCTCAATTCAACTTGATTAATCTCTACGGCAACGCAATTTTATTGTATACACATATTTTGCAAAATTACACAAATATTCCACTCTCTCCTCTCAATTCACAACCCAACTGGAGCGATTTACATAATAAATAAAGTAATTCTGCACAACACTCTCAACATCCTCTCTGTATGCTCTTGATAAATTCCCCAAACTTTGTGGGTTAAACACGAGTAAGTCGACTGGGAATGAAAGATGGAGGGTGGAGGAAAGATGAGGATTGAGAATGAATTTTGTGCAATGGTGGTTTATTTAATATAGTTGTCTTCCATTCAGTGTTGGAAAATTGAATGAATTCCTCCCCCCAAAACATTTTGCACCGCGTGGCAGAAAAAAAAGTAGTGTGCGAGAAAAAGCTCTGCAGTAAAATCATTCTTCTATTATTTAAGCATTTCCGGAGTGGTAAAAGCTGAAAGTAGATGGTACCAGAGCGCAATACGCGCGATTTTGGTCTCTGGAGACAATTTAATATTTCAACACAACATTTTGAATATTCATGAGATGTTTATAAACGGGCATTTGCCGTATAAAAAGGAAAATAAATAAATTTGCATTATGCATTCCCAAGTATTTATTTACGTACATAGGTGTATTTTAATTGTGTTCAATGCGATATAATACGCATAAATAACTATTATTGTGGCATGTGAAATGCTAAGTACCAAACATGGCGTATGCATACAGCATAATAGACGTAGTTGTTGCGGTATTATTCTGCAATCACAATAACATAATATATGTAAATATATCGCAATAATATTTAAGTTGCATAATATGCTATTTAGCTGGATATTTATACAAACTATAGGATTGGAATTTCAAAATCTAATTCCCAATAAACATTGATAAACATGCGTTCTGATTCACACTGTGTAAAACATTTAATTAAAGATTTTAAAGATAAAATTTTAGTATCAATTTGGATATTTTTTGTTTAATTTAAATTAAGCTATTATAAAAATGAAATAAAATAAAAATGCATTGAAAAGCTTGAATGATTGTTATAAAAGCTACAAAATCCTTAGAATTAGCTAAGATGTTCATTCTGCACCCCAAGTAAAGTTGGTTTAATAATTAATTTGAAAATTACTTATGATGAACAAGCGGAACAAACACATCCTTCTTAAGCGTCCTCTATGACAACATCCTTATTATGTACAACAATGCAATATATTTCAACTAAATTCTTCATCATTAGTTGTGTAGTAATAATTGTTACATGCTACTGAAATAAGTATCAACATTATTATTCTACTTTT
Source organism: Lutzomyia longipalpis (assembly GCF_024334085.1). Lineage (NCBI taxonomy): Eukaryota > Metazoa > Arthropoda > Insecta > Diptera > Psychodidae > Lutzomyia > Lutzomyia longipalpis. Next base: position 28,841,331 of record NC_074707.1, read on the forward strand.
CTACTAATTCTACCATGTTAAGTATTTAAAATAATAATGCAATATGTTTAACATACAAATTAATTGGCCACACTGTCATATAGAGAAGGTTTTCCAAAAACATGGTCCAACAATAAAGTGAAGGGACCATAATATTTGGGTCTCGAGGTCAACCATTACCTAATTACCGTATACCAGGATAAGTCTAAAAGCGCACACATTTTAGGAATGATTTGTCTGTTTATTTAGGGCCATCCCTCGAGAGACAAAGGCCGTCTAAGGCCAAGTGACTGGAGTGTAACATATGTCACCATATCAGGACTTTTATCGGCCATCGTCGTTGAGCGATATCCTCAAATCCACCCCTTTTTCTATACCCAAACCGAATGTGCGTTGGTGCTGTTTAATGTTTACCATGAAAAAAAAAAAGGAGGCACATAATGTCGAACGAATATGAGGCAGAAAGCGAAAGCGGAAGAACACACACAACACTTCCTTTTGGCATCCTTCTCGTCAAGCCGGAAAGGAGTATTTAGTTGTGTAAACTCCCTGCGCCCCCAAGGAAGGATTCAGCTTCTCACATAGAATGAGTACAAATTGTGAGAATTCTCCATGCCTTGGCATGTGGTGAAGAGGGAGACATTTCAATTAGAAACAACCATGTTCTTAATTTTCAAAAAGTGTTCAAAAACACACTTCAACAACCCCATAAAGTGGATGTGTAAGAAATACGATCTCCTTTAGTGGATGCCGAAGAGATAACAAATAAAAGACAAAAATATTGTGATTGTTTGCTGTTGAGAGAAAATGAGGGAGAAAAAAAAAGAACGCCCCCCTTTTTCCACATACTTATATGCAACATCATACGTACGCGTCTCAGCAATTTAAGCCGTGACTGATGTAAATTCGTGTAAACCTCGCGTTGGGTGTTAAAATGCGATTTTAATGAAAGTGCTAGCTGAATAAACACCATAGAGATTCCAATAAAATGCGATCGTAATGCGTGACACCCTTGTTCTTTCCGTGAGCATTGGTATAGGATGGAATAAAATCAAATATAAGCGAGTTTTATTGGCGCCACAGACTAAATAAACAATCTCAAATGCTTATACTCACATACTTTTCCCTCCCCCCACCATGCGGGATAAACTTTTCACTACAATGAAAATTCAATCATTTTTCAAATTGAATTGCATTAAAAACTGTGCTTATGACAGAATAATTGGCAGAAAGAATTTTCTCTCTGTTGGAAAATTCGCTAAAGTTTTTCTTTATTAGATCTTTATTGTTTTCACAACCACAAACTGTCGCACATTTATCGGTATAGCATAAAGTGTAGCATTCAAAACAATATGAAATGTGATTTTCTTATTAAAGTTTCCTTTCTATATAGCACTATAAAATTCTAGAGGACTTTACAATGTTGGGTTTTCGCGATTTAAAAATAAATATTTTTGTTCTGTTTTTATATACGTATACATAGTGTGACACGAAGATGTTCTCTATTTGATTTTTAATCAATAACTTTTAGACTTAAAATTCGAATAAACACATAAAAAAGTAACGTAATTTTATTGTTAAGCTGCTATTAATTGTACTACGTACCTCATTTAGTTTTATGCTAAAATTAAAAATAATCACTTTTAATGGGAAAAACTTTACAAGAACAAAAATTCTCTCCCCCCACACCTTTCTATCGGTGTTATCTGCACTTTTTCTTATTATCTTATTGTATACGTGACCTCTTATGTTTTTATGAGAGTTCCTTAATAGATTTGCAATATCTACTCAATAAAATAATTTAAATTGATAAAATAGGGTAATTTATACTCTAGATGGAGTCTTAATAATGTTAACTTTTACTTTCCTTATTTCCCAGTAATGGCATTACCAAGTCTATACCGAAACTTTGGTAACCTAATTCCTGAAAATCCTTGAATTAGTCCCGAAAATCAATTGTTTCAATTTCCGCATAAACATTCTAAATGGGAGATTTATAATTCACCTCGCCCTCCTTCCTTTCTTTGGGTAGGTTATTGCCTTTGCTCAGCGTGTAAAACTTTAAAACGATACCATTGAATTGTCGTTGAGTGTTGTTTGGCAGAATTATGAGGATTGGGAGGGCATAACAATAAAAATTTTCTCTTCCGCTCTTTGGTATTCACTTGGAGTCCTATACCATCCACCTTTTCAAACTTTCCAACCTCGTGCCATTTTTCTTCGGCGAAAGTGAATTTCTCCATCCCCCAAATGGATTCCGCACTTTGTCGCCTCGTGCGTGAGGGATGGTGTGGCGTTTCCGTCTCTCCCGAAAGCAAAAAAAAAAGGGAGAGAAATACAATAAGAGGAAAAACCTTTTGCGAAAAAGGGATTGAAAGGCATATGTAGCGCATATAGCGGAATTTTGGTGGACTCAAACCTCCCCCAAACTGGTACACCCCTACTCGTTTTTCTTGGGTATGATTCAGAAAACGAAGTCAGAATCATGATGACGCAGTGCTATGGTGTGTTACATCTGCTATTTTGGCAGTCTCTGTATTCATTTCAACTGCTGAGAAATGATGAATTATTTATGTTCATCACACTTTTCGCCTAGGCACCGTCAGAATGGTGGAAAACACCAGGCGTTCTATATATGCGGGGTGCAGGGTCGGGGTAGGTATGAGGCCCATGGGGAATTTGGTGAAAATGGTGATGAGAGAGGAAGAATCATTCCATGTGCGAAACACACTTTCTTAATAATCCAATTTAACCCTTATTGTGACAAATTTGTCTATCCTTTTGAATTTTATTCCACACCGAGTGGATGTCTGTTGATAAAAGTATTTGTAGGGGGGTTTATACACAAATGCAGGGGATACGAGGGTGAAGAAGAAGAAAAAATCTCCAAGAGAAAGTTTCCTTCAATGGGGGCTTTCTTTGGGCTTAATTTGATTGAAAACTTCACCTCGGTGCTGAAAGAAAATGAAACCCCTTGAGTGAATACCAAGACCACTCACAAGAATACTGGGGAGAAGTCCATCTACTTCCTCTGGGATTTTTTCAGTGTCTCTTGAGAGAGGAGGTAAGTTCAGGAGATCAGTGAACTTTCTTGGGCAGATAAAAACTTTCCAACTAATAATCACAACAACAAAATTTTAGGTATAAACTTTATAAATAATTTAGAAAATGATTTATGATTTTCTCATTAACTTTTATGTTTTACCCAGAATAAAAAATCTTTTCAGTAGATTATGTATAACGAGCTTTCTGTGTGAATTTTATAATCTTAACAATTGTGATTACATGAGAGTTTAAATGCATAAACTCTCATAGCATAGCGATGTTCCTTGAACAGAGTGCTGAAATATGCTTTGATGTTCAAATAAAAAAGAGAGAACATCCCCTTTTATACTTTATCTCTCGAAAAATCTATGGTGTGTCAACTTTTCAATAGTGCGGAGTATACATTTGGAGCAGATAGAAAGGATATAGAAACTTTTCTTACAACACACAAAACACATCCCATTCTTCCCATTTTGAGGTCATTCAAAGCCTTTAGCACCTCCTCGACTTTCACCCGGTACTGTGATCTGAAAGCAGCAAGGTGGAATAAAAGTTTGCCTTGACAGCATTATCCTTTGTTCTCATTTTATGCGGCTTGAATTTTCAATTTAATTTTGCAAAACTTTTTAATGCAGTTTGCGATAGTTAAAAAATATACATTAAGCAAGTGTGAATTGAATAGATAGAACTTTTATGCAAAACACTTCTGGTGTCGCATATGGTATACTAAACTTTACAAAATAGACGAGTTAGTAAATGCATAAAAGCACATTCGAGTATCATGTGAAGCGTTTCTCAATCATGTTGTGCACATCATCTTCAAATCAATACTCGGATATACATCTTATGGCATTGTATATCTGTATTTTGGGGAGTGTCATGTCCTTTGACCTTGTCAAGCTATTCTATGTCACGTTCTGTTCCTCAAATTGATTCCATTTAGTATGTGCCAATTGCACACAAAGAGCATTTCCATATCAATTTAGAACCATGTTTCTATTTGTTCAGTATCAATTGTGATCGCGAGGGAATAATCGTTCCATTGATAGGGGGATGGTGGTGGTCAGTTATCATCAGAACCCACAATGAAACACCCTAAACACCAATTCAATTGTGGAGTTTTTGTGGCAATTCGCCCAGGAAGGGGATAAGTATAATAACTCGATGGTGTGCCATTGTTGAAGTAAATTTTCAATTTCCTAATATCAACAGTGTAGTAGTTTTGTCATACATGCACTGCACTTCAAATGACCTCTATAATATTTAGAATTCATCTCCCAGAACTATGAGTTACACAAAGTCAATTTATTCCCTGTCCCATTCCTGGATTAAACTTATTTTTCAAACTAAAAATAAAATTCTCACTTTTATGAGAAGAAAGTTGTTTTTTTTTTAAATAAAATATAACTTTATTAGAATTGTTCAATATTTTGTGATATACCTAATGAATTAAGTTGAACTTTAGGTGCTCTTTTCACCTTTTTCATTTTCAGCAGTAACCCCGCCGCGCAAATAGATTTTTAGCTCGTTTCACGGGAGTTTTATCACAATTGGTCCCTCTTATTTATAACGATGCCAAACACAATTGGGGAGAAATCGAATCTCTGCGACTGCAGAAAAATATCAATTTATACCCAATGCTGGGAGGAAGCTTCGGGTTCCACGGATATTGTCCTCCTGGTGTTTGTGTACCAAAAAGAAGGTATGGGGATGAAAGCACGGTGCATGTGGAAGCATTATGTATGGTGAAAAAGCAATTTCGCTTTACTCTCACGGTCACAATTGTATCTCGAAATTAAACAACTTCACCCCGGCAAAAGAGAAGTCACTGTGTGGTGGCATTTTAGAAAGTTCTTCCGGGGCTTTAGGGGAGTCTCTTTGAAATTTAAAGAAAACAATTTCTCACTCCTCTTTTTCACCAACCACACACACATCCTGACAGATTGTTCAAACGATTTCATATATAGTATTGTGAGTTCCCTGCGGAGGTGAACACTCACCCGCAACTATATTGAGAAAGGTGCTCCACCAGGTGATAGGGGAAAAATGAATATGTGATGCTTGAGTGGAAAATTGAGGAAGAAAATAGAAAGTAGTTGATAGAAAAAATTCAATGAATTGAAATGCATTTAGGATCGATGCAATAGAGCAATGGAAAATAGGGAAGATGAAATTTAAACCAAATAAAATTCTCTTTGAAAATTTATCCTATTGTCTGCCTATTATTTTGCTGCAGTTAAAGCTATTTATTTTTTCAAAGCTCTTTTTGTTCATTTTATGAGATAAAGTTTTTATAAAATAACTTTTTCTGCATGAGCTTCTTAAATAAAACGTTAAAATCTAATCCAATTCACTTTATTTTGCATTGTCTGTGTTAAATTCTTTTAACAATAAAAATATTCATTAATTTTAAGAATAGTTGAAACTAATTTCAGTTACAGGAAAAACCTACATCCAATAAAAGTAACAATATTATTGCAATTTTTCCATTAGCACAAAAATTTACTTAATTAGAAAAATAAGTAATGCACAACTCTGTGGTTGAACATAGAGAAAATACATACCAAATGTAGCTGAAAACTTTTGCGAAAATCTCCAACTTCCCTCCCATATATTGCATACTTTGTGCAACACTTACCAATTTGGAAGCATCTCGGAGATTAGATCAATTACTTTCAGTGTGGCGAAAGATATCTCAACACACTATGTGGTGGAGGATGAGACAAATGCAATTAACCCACTTTCCAGGAAGACTCTTCGTCATCAAAGACTAAATAGAGTCTCTCTGGTGAAATTTGCAAGAAATCATCTTATAATCGAAACATGAAATCTCTCCGCACACATATAGAGCTATCTCCACCCCACGTATTGACTTATAATTGAATTACTCAAAATGCACCCCGGAATGTCGAATACTGTGCTCATGTGAATTTCCTCAAGATCAGATATAAAAGCGTAACACATAGCTTGAGAGCTTAAACGAAAAAGTTGTGAAATTTTATTTATTTCATTGAACAAAATTGTGATTACTTTTTTGGGGGAAAAGCTGCAGAAAAGAAAATCTGCGAGGAAATTTGTAAAATGCACCCCGAGAGGGAATGAAAGCGCAGCTATAGTGGAGAGATTGGAAGAGATTTTATGTGAAATTGACTTTCATTAAACTAAAGATTTTAAACTTGTTTTCATTTGGCATTGGTTTTCAAAATACACCATTCTATGCACTTTGTGATTTCTCACAGTTTCGCCTTCAAGGAAAAGAAACGGAAAAGAGGCTCTTCTTTAGATATTTTTTTTCACAACTAAATAAAGCTTTGCAGTTGAATCGGATTTAAAGCAAAAAAATATATAATAAAACACATCTTTTCCTTTTCTCCGAAAAAGTATGTTAATATTCGGGTAGGAAAAGTGACGACAAGGGGTGGTGTGATTAACTAAAAAGGGCTGAATTCGTGCCATTTTGCTAAAATACACTCACAGATCCATTGGGAATGGTGTGGGGGTCCGTATTCGCTCAGTGGCATGGGTGGGTGAAATACCATGGACGCCGGGGTAAATAATTAAATATAAAGTTAATTAAATTCTGGTCCTGGAAAAGAGGATTAAATCCTCAACTGAGTCCTCTCAGCAACTCCTGGCCACTTCACACTCCAACACCCCGCAATGCTGCACTAACACAGAATTGTCACACCATTAGTAAGCTCCCAGCCTCAGCAAAGAGCTTGCAAATTGCCCGAACATTTTCCAAAGAGGAACTTTTCACACGGAAAAAAATGCCTTTGCCCCTTTTCCCAAACTCCAAAATGCAACGAAAAATCGGTGGAAACACAAAGATTTCTTCTCTAAAACTAATGCGGGGGAGGATTTTCCTAAATTATCTGCATTACGTGTAAATTTTATACCCTTCATTTCTCCAACATCTATAGACAATCTTTCACCCCCACTGTGTCCATTGTTTATGTTTACACAGAGACATTCATTATAATCTGCTTGGTGGTGAGAATTATTAATTTATCGTTGTAACGGCAATTGCAAGCCACAACATTGTATTGATACATTACATACATCCATATATGTGTACGTACATACTTACATATATGGGTAAGTAGTCATTTTGTATGTTAATACAATTTAGAAATGATGCCATATTTCACAGAGATTTATGGTGAAGAACCTCCTTAAGCATAAACTATTACCTACTTATAAATATTGTAATGTAATATGTATGTCACAGGGTCCAAATATTATGAACTCAACTCAAAGTCCATAGACGTAGTTAATCTCTTTTTCAATGAAACTATAAATAATGGATCTGAATTTGCAACTAAGAAATCTTTGAAATTTCAAGAATTTCTTCTGAAATTTTACCAATTCAGAGTATTTCTTGGCTTTAAAATATGATTCAATATGAAGTATGATGAATAAAAAAAAGTTAATTTTCTTTAATTGAAAATCAAAAATTAATAAATGATGAATAGATAATCAAAAAAAAATTAAGAAAAGCCAAACAAATTTCCCATTTCCACTGCAATCTTATGGTAAAAGTTCAGATAGATTTGTCTAAAAATTCTGAAAAAAAATCTTTCAAAAAAGTTGTTAAAATTAATTTAATTTTTAAATTAGAATGGTCAATTCGGTCAATAAGCTGTATTAAGCTGTACAAAACTAAAATATTTGCAACAGAATTTGAACCAGATCACATAACAAGATGTCGTGATCCACGATATCGTAAGTTATGTTGTTTTTTGTTAATATAATGTTGCAATATTAGGCAAAAAAATATCTTCCAAACAAGGTTCTAAATATTCTTACCAAGTGTGTCACGGTTACATCACTTTAATAATAAATAAGGGAGCTTTATGGTGTATACCTAACAAAACCAGGCAACACCATTAAATTCTTAATGCACACGACTTGATAATTAAATTAATGACTCTTCAACTGTCGTACAAGGCATTTTCTATGCCACCTTCCACGGAATTGTGTCTGTGTTTTCATTGTTTGAGGAATGGCTGGGTTGGTTTCATGTCCAGTCAAAGCAAATGTCTAAGAAAAGGCGATAGTGAATGAGAAATTGTTTCATCTCGTCTCATTAATATTATTCTTCCCCCACACAGTTCTCAGAGCTCTGGGGGTGTTTGGGTGTGCCTTTATTTTTTTGCAACATCTTGCGTATAAGTGTCTCCATGAAAGGAGTTTTGTATTTCGCCATTTATTTATCATGAGACTTTTGTGAGAGGGTATGGCAACACCCTCTCGGATAGGGATGGAATTACACAAAAAGAACCCATTACTAAAGCAACGGACGATCCCCCACCCCTAAGCAATGATGCTTTTTGGGGTTATTTTGATGGACTACCCCAGACGAGAATTTACGCGCAATGGATAAATATTCACCGAGCACTCTGTCCCCATGCCGCATAGCGAGTGGCTCATAAAAGCCACCATTCTCCGTGTGGAACCCATGCCGCCCTCGTCACTGGGTGGATGGATGAAACAAGGAGATGTCATTTTGTCGGATGATTAAAGATACAAGGGATGTTATATAAAAAATATGAAAACACATCAAACAAACTGTTGTAGGTCTTTATTTCACGAGGTGTGCTTATCCACTGAGCCGAGTGCGCCCAGTTACAATTCATGTGGCGGCGCCACTCGGCAATTATTAGAACAGTTTCCCGCCATAACAGCTTTCCCCCTTTAAATGAAAAACCCTTAATTACAATGTAATGCAACTAAGGATCTTGTGAAGAATCATGTTTTAGAGGTCTAGTCGATCAGGTGGCCTTCTAGCCCTTTGGGATCTCCGCAAGGGCTCCGGAGACGGAAGTGACGCTCCTGTTTCTGATAACACTTCATTTGTACCGGCTGGATCCTCTTCTGCATCTTCGAAAACATCTTCCTCAGATGGAGGAACAGGATACGATACTTCTGACTCTCTTGACTCATTGGAATCTGAACAATGGGGAATATTATCGTCCCAATACCGATCAACTTGATGTGAAATGTGTGTGCCGTTCTCGAACCGACCTGCATTTTCTCCCACTTTACGCACTTGATCTATATGTCTCTTCCATACAATTCCTTCATCCAGCAAGATCTCGTAATGTAACTTCCCCAGCCTACTCTTAACTATTCCGAATTTCCACTTCGGACCCCTTGGTCTAAAATCCCTTGCCGCAACCCTGTCACCTTGTCTCAATTCACGTACTTTTATAGACTGTTCCGTCTTCTTCTCACGCCCACCTTCCCCCGGCAAAATAAGATCCAGACGCGATCTAATCTTCCTGTGAAAAAGTCTTTCGCTCGGTGATTCACCCGTTGAGCTGTGTGGTGTCCTACGATAATTCATTAGGATAGAACACAACTTCCTATCAAGATCTTCTTTGTTTGTCGTCTTTAGAATTGTCAATTTTTCTTTTATTGTACGCACATACCTCTCGGCTTGTCCGTTTGTTGCCGGATGGTATGGCGCTCCTGTCTTATGAATTATCCCGTTATTCTTGCAAAAATTTTCAAATTCGTGACCCATGAATTGCCTACCTTGATCTGAAACAATTTCCTCGGGAATCCCATGTGTTGCAAAAATTTTTCGCAATTCCGTGATGGTAGTTTCTGCTGTTTGATCCGATACACTTACTACTTCAGGCCATTTTGAATATGAATCTACCACAATCAATAGCCACTTCCCAAAAATAGGACCCGCATAGTCAATGTGAATTCTCTCAAATGGCTTACTTGCTGCTTCCCATGCATGTACCGGAGCTTTCGAAGGCTCCGGTCTATTTTCCTGACAATCTGTGCAGTTGCTAACCAACATCACGATATCCCTCTCTATCTTGGGCCACCAACAATAACTTCTCGCAATCATCTTCATTTTTGTCATTCCCACATGCCCCTCATGCAACTCCTTAAGAATATCTTCTCTAAGTTTCTTAGGAATGTAAGTTCTCTCTCCCCTTACAAGGCATCCCTGCTTCAGTGAAAATTCCTTCATATCAATATCGAATCGATCTTCTTTAGAGACTGCTTTCCCTGTTCTAAGTCCTTCCAATAGCTTTCTGATCTCTACATCTGTACGCGTTGCTTCCTGGATTGCTGTAAGGGTCACCGGAAGGGTGGTAATGAGATTCAACTGAACTATTTCTGCTTCATCAGTCTCATACTCCGAAGTTTGTGGCAAAGGTAGACGCGACAACCCATCGGCATTCCCGTGTTCACTGGATCGTCTATGCTCCATTGAGAAATCAAATGCTTTTAAAAACAACGCGTAGTGTTGCATTCGGAGAGCGGTATAATGCGGAATACCCTTTTGTGGGTGCATTATTTGAGACAAGGGTTTATTGTCCGTGATCAGTACAAAATGATTCCCATGAAGGTACGAAAAAAATTTCTTTAGGCCGAAAATTATAGCATACGCTTCCCTGTCTACTTGTGTGTACTTCATTTGGGTTTCTGTCAATGTTTGGGATGCAAAACACAGTGGTTTCTCAGAACCATCTTTGTACCTGTGACTCAGGCAAGCTCCTACACCTACTGGACTTGCGTCCACGGCTAGTACCAGCTGCTCTTGTGGATCATAATGTCCCAAAACGACCTTATCTTTCATTTCCTTCTGAATACTCACAAAAGCCCTTTCGCATTTTTCATCCCACTTAAAAACAACATCTTCTTTCTGCAAATTATTGATTGGGTGTAGCGTGGTACTCAAATTTTTAAAAAACCTCCCATAATAATTTACAAACCCGCAGTATGCCTTAACTTCCTCACGATTGCTTGGTCTTGGCATTTTCTCGAGAGCTTCAATTTTCTTTGGATCCTTATTGATCCCATTCTTATCAATAACGTACCCGCAGTACTCAATTTGATCCGCAAAAAATTCGCATTTCTGAAAATTAACTCTCATGTTCCTCTCATTTAGTCTCTTCAATACTTCCCGCAGTCTTGCCAAATGCTCCTTATCATTAGACCCTGTCACGCGGATATCGTCTAAGAAAACTTTAACCCCTGGAATATCCAACAATAGATTTTCCATAACCCTTTGCCAAATGGCTACAGCCGAAGCTACACCATACATCAAGCGAGTTGGTCTAAAAAGCCCCTTGTGCGTGTTCAAAGTGAGCAATTCTTGATCTTCTTCGCGAACTTCCATTTGCATGTAAGCCTGTGAAAGATCCAACTTTGAGAATTTCTTTCCTCCCGCCATGCCACTAAACAATTCCTCAACTGTTGGCAACGGATGCCTATCTATCACCAAATTAGGATTCAATGTAGAGCTATAATCTCCGCACAAACGGATCTTCCCAGACGCCTTCTGAATCGCTACTATCGGTGTCGCCCAAGCGCTCTGATTAACCTTCTGTAGAGCCCCTTCTGCCACTAGCCTATCTATTTCTTTCGATACTGCTTCTCTCTTAGCAAATGGAACACTCCTTGCTTTCACAAACACCGGATTTGCTCCCTCTTTCAGTTTGAGTTCGGCACTCACCCCTACGATTTTTCCCAAAGAATCATCAAACACATTTTTAAACTCTTGTTTAAGGTGTTTCATCTCTTGATCAATATCAATTGTTTCTGAAATCTTATTAATCGCCATAACTTGATTCCAATTAAGCCAATTGAGTCTCCGTATCCACTCCCGGCCCATCAGAGGTGTCTTCTTAGAACCCACGGCCACGTACAAATTCATGTCTCGAAGGACACGCCCTTCAACCTCCACGGTAGCCCTCACGTACCCCAACACGTCAATTTGCGAATTATTATAACCGATAAAATTCCTTTTAGTAGGAAAAATTTCGGCATCTGGAAACCAATCATCTTTGTCTTCCAATGTAATTATTGAAATCGGAGACCCACTATCTACCTCGAAATTCATGTTTCTTCCACCCACCTTAATGCCCAGCCAAACTTTCCCAACAAGACTACCCTCAAGATACGCTATCTCTTCAAATTTATTCATCTTCTCCCCTCCCCCAGAATCTTTCTTAGTTTTGCAAAACTTCGCAATATGCCCCTTTTTGTTGCAAGCATAACACGTAACCTCCTTCTGGGGACACTTGTTGGCCAAATGGGTACTCACTCCACAACGGTAGCACTTCCTGGTAGCTTTGTCTTGGGGTTCCTCCTTCTCTGGAACCTTCTTCGGAGCATCCTTGTTGACGTCATCGGATATCTTGTTGACAACATTGCCCGTCTGCTTATCTCCGAGCACTTCTTCTCCCTTCTCTGATGTCTCCATTGCCTTTGCGATTTCCAAAGCCATGTCCAGTGTGAGATCCCTTTTCTCGAGTAGTCTCTTCTGGATTGTTTTGTTCCTTATCCCAACCACGAATTGATTTCGCAGTGCTTTCACAAGGTAATCACACTCTCGACATCCGAACTTGCAATTAATAGACAATTTCCTCAATGCTGCTAGAAAATCGTCGCAAGATTCTCCCTCTTTCTGCTCTCGCCGTTGAAATTTGTAGATTTCCACGATTTCCAAAGGTGTCGGATCATAGATTTGTTGCATTTCCTTCCCGATTTCCTTATACGTCAGCTCCCTTGGAATTCTTGGTGTGATTCTGTCACACAATTTATTATACGCCTCAAGTCCCATGTAGTGCGTCAACATCCTCTTCTTCTTTGAATCCTCGCGTATTTCGAAGAATTCAAAAGTATCTTCAAGCCGCATCATAAATCGACGCCATGTTCCTTTGTCTGGCTGGAAAAACTCGAGGTTTGTTGGCAGTGTCAATTGCGCACGCTGTCCTTGATTTTCATTAATTTGCCTCGCTTCTACTTCCATAACTCTCTCCTCTGGCAATTCAGGCAAGTCAAAATTTCTTGCTTCCGCCATCTTCGTCGTCACTGTAGTGAAACTCTTGCTCTGTGTTGTAGGTCTTTATTTCACGAGGTGTGTTTATCCACTGAGCCGAGTGCGCCCAGTTACAATTCATGTGGCGGCGCCACTCGGCAATTATTAGAACAGTTTCCCGCCATAACACAAACCTTCATTATTTGGATCATATTGCGCAATACAACCATCCACCATGAACCTCCGCACAAGACAACTCAAATGCAAGAAAATGAGACAATCAGTTGTGTAGAGGGTGAATGATTTTGAAGCCCACCCCTTATACATAGCTTGTGATAATTTATCATAAGTAGTCCAATTTTTCTTTCTCTTTATAAGCATTTTTTCGACACGAGGCATTTTTCTTAAATTATCTTTTATCAGTTTGTCTCCTGAAAAATATAAATTAAGAAATTAAATATAAACAGAGATATATACTTTTTCAAAAGAAGCTGATTTCTGTTTAATTTTTCTCTTTTTGCCTTTTGTCAAATTTAAAAGGTTTTTTTTTTACAATTGTCAGAAAAACCTTTTCAATATCACAAAAGACAAAAAAAAGAGATTTAATATTTCTTTAAACAAAAACACTATGAGAATGACTCCAATTTTACTTGAGATTATCTTCTCTGGAAAAAGTATGAATTTTTTATAACACCTGCCTGTGAAAATTGTATGTTTTCCCTGCTTAGTTAAATGTATCATCTGCAATTCTGTGTCTCCGTGCTGTGTGCCAATTTAAATTAATCATAAAATGAATAATTCCTTCACAGGTTAATTGAAATTCGCAATGTAAATACAAGAAAAGACAGAGAAAAGGATGAAAATGGTTTAGCACCTAAGAATCTTTTGTTGAATTTGCTCATTGAATTTAAGTGATTTTTTTTAACAAAACGAATGAAGTTCCCATAAGGTTAAACTACAAGATTTTCTTTAAATTATTTTCACTTAAGAATTAAGTAAACGTATAAATGATGTCCGTAATTAAGTAATTGAAAAATCAGTAGTATGTATTTCTCTGTATAAGTTATATGTGTCCCGTAACATGATCTTTGACTCATACGGGAAAGTTTCCTTCACTTTGAGAGTGAAAATTGCAATAATTTAAAAAATGAGCGTTCTTTCCCTAGTCCTCGAGCACTTTTGACTTTCTGAATGAATATGAGCTCAAACTTTCTTTAGTATACCAATTCATTCAAGATTCCATCATTTATAAATGTAAACTTCCATACAAATGCTTGTTTTCAATTAAATATGCTTGCTGCTATGTGAGTATGAGGACACTACACTTGGAGCAAAAGTGTTTTCAACTTGGCAAAAGTTAGACTTTCGCCTGGAAGAGTAAATTTTTAAGTGAATGCATAGAGTCGTTGAAAGTTGGTCACCAGAATAAGTTTACGGAAGACTTATATGCCTCAAATAACTCGATGTTGTTCAACGTGAAAATATTTATGGGTCAACAGCAATCTATATATTTTGCCATGTTCACGATTTATTCGTGAATACTAGGAAGCATTACAAAGTTAATGAAATGCATTATGATGACGTTAATTTATTTTTCGAATTTATCCCTGAATAATAGATTAAATTGCTTTGTCAGAAAATCTGTAATTTCTCATAAGTTGCAAAAGCTTTTGGAGCTTTTCAATGATTGAAAATAAGGCCATAGATACACATCACAAGCTATAAATAATGCAAAATTAGCAGAGTTACGAGAATTACCAATTTTTCTCATTTTCATGCGACAGATAATTATCAAATCTCTTTCATCTCATGATCGATTGACAATAAATTGCAATCGATGCAAACTGGCACCAACGCAAAACTGAGAATATCTCCCTATAAAATACCAAGAAAACAATATTTTCACAGCATACCGTCATAGAAGAATTTATACTCGTTGTGAAAGCTCATCGCTTCATCACAAATTGTTTTTCCTTGACTTTTGCTTTCTCTCTTTTTCATTTTCTTTACTGTGCTGAAACATCTTCAACACATTTTGCATGACAGAAATTCAATTTACATATGTAGATAATACAGCGAAGAAAGCAAAAAAAATCTTTCATTGTTCCTTCATTGGGCTTTCGCGCAGTGTAGGTACTTGTTGATTGCTTTTACCAATTTTCACGTGAAAACTCTCCTTCGCACCCATCCCATCAGCTTCGCGCAACTGGGAAACGAAAGATGATCATTGAGATTGATTGAAATCTTATTAGAAGAGCGAAACGCAATTACGAGAGAGAGATGAGATAAAGGAAGAATTATGAAGTGTTGGAAAAGTTATTTTTGGAAGCATATTCTCGAAAAACAGGTGAAAGCTACAAATCTCATTCTTTATTAGCTTTAGGCAATTATAGAATTTTTGAAGAGAATTTCATATTAATTTGTAAGAAAACTTTGTAATCAGAACAACAAAATTCTATGGGCAGTGAACCTTAAAATTAGAGAATATTTTAGCTAGAAACTGGCAAGTGAGGAAAAACAGGAATTGCATTAATAAAGGTGTGGTCGGTGTGGATTTTTTCTTTTCATTAAATGTAATATATAATACCAAAATGGTGTAGATGTGGGCAAGATATATTTTTCCTTTACACCCTACAATTTTCCCTTCAAAGAAACCTCCCTCGCAATCTTCTCATTTGCTTTTCTCCACCACGAACGGAGATTGAGCAAACACGCTGAGGAAATTGATATTTTTCACTTTAATTAACTAAAAGGTATTGGGCGATAAAGGAGTATAAATCATGCAATGCATACAAAGGGTCTGAATAAATATATTCTTTTTTTTTTCTTGGTATAAGGTTCGAAATCAAAAACCCTTTGCTATTGAATTTCACATTTACTTTGTGGCCATAAGGCGGGGGATAGATTAAGGGGTTGCGGGTGGAATTATAACAAGAAAGCAGCAAATAGCTTCTTCAGTCAAAATATGGGGTGACAATGAAATGAACTTACCATAGCTCTCAGCAACAGAAACACGAGACATTTTCCACCAACAATTTTTGATACTCCACTCCCAGAAATAGATTTGAGATTATTTTGGCATCTTGCACTTTGTGTGGGTTTCACATGACAAATTATAAGAAGTCCTTTTGTGTTTCTTTTTTTCCAAAGACTTATAGAATTTGTGAGACATTGATTTAATAAAGGACATTTATTTTTGCTTTTTTTATCATTCTCATTCTTGACTTTTGTTTCAAGATCAATTTATCACTCTGTACATTATTCTGTCGAATAATAAATTACTAAATTCTTTATTCTCAAAATTCTAAGGATTTTTTTTTAAAAAAGAATTTTAAAGTTTTCCCGTTAAAGTGCTGTTATCACGAAATTTATTTGAAAATGTTGTTGTATTTTATTTAAATAAAAGAGATTAAAAAAGAAAATTTATTACATAAGAGGGGTAATAATCTTTCAAAGGATTACCATTGCACATAGTGTATGAACTTTGATTTAGATTTTGCACAGTTGCTGAAACAAAAGCTCCTCCTATATAGAAACAAACAAAAACGGAGAAAAAACTACTATACAGGAATTACATATTCAGGTGGGATTAAGCAGAATGTTTGAGGAATGTTTGTGGTGCAGCATCAAGAAGCTGTAATTTAGAATCTTTATTGGGGCGAGGTGGTTTAATGGATTTAAACAATGACAGGAGAAATGATGGCAAAGTCTCGCGCAAAGCTCCTTGAGATGCTCAATTGATAATTCAAGCATATAACTCCCACTGATGACTATTTAAGTTTGCTGCATCGCTAAAAGCACCACACGACGTTATCCCTCTTCCGTATATTTTTAGCTAAAGGACTTTCGGTGTAGTATAAAGCTCAAGAGGCAACCTTATTGAGTTCCATACGGGTGGAAGCATTCACAAAAGTACCTCGTTCAAAACTCACACAATAGAGTCAAATGCACATCAATTCACGGGTATTATTGCATAATCACGAGTCGTTACAGATGAGAGCATTCGTGCAAAAGAAGCGCTTCTGGAATATTTTTGTGGTGCACACGGATGAATATGAATTCCATTCTTATGCCAAAAGTAAATTATTTTATGGAAGAAGCATCTTCAAAATATCTTCAGGTGAAGTTTTTTTTTATTATAAGAAAGCTCAGAAAGCTCCATTGAGGTTCAGTGCATGGAAATAATCTGTAATTATATTTCTTTTGTAAATATTTTGTTTTGTTGTTTTTAGAGCTCTCTATATGGGGAAAAAAGTTAATGATATAAAGGTCGGTTTTAAGTTAAAAAGACCTGGATATAAAAAAACGATTCTTCTTGAAAAAGAACTTTGAAAAAATCTCATATAAACAAATTGTTATCTTAATGCCTAAACCACATCATTTTACCAACGACAAGCTAAACTTTGATAAGATTGAAGCGGGAATTCTTGGTAAGTTGACAAAATCCCGGGTATTTTCCTTGCGAAAGTGCAAATGATGTGTGAAAGTTCGTTTAGTGGAAACTCCTTGATTTCTCAATGATGCGTGATGGGAGTCTGTTAATTTTGCATGATGATGGATTATTCTATGGGTAAGTTGCTTCAATCTCTTTCCTTGCTTTTTGGACTTGAGACAGAAAAGTCACTCAAGCGAGGGAAACAATTTATTGGGCTCCCCATTTCACTCAATTAATTTGTTGGAATTAAAATTGTGCAAGAAGAAAAGCCAAAGTATATACCAAAGATAGTATTTCTAATTTATTTTTCAAAGTCCTTCCTCTTGTGCTCCATTTTCTGGAGGGATTTCTATCATGTTTTAATTAAAAGTATACCCATTTCTCTTTGTTGTCTTCTTCGTTTTTTTTCAAGGTCTCTCAGAACATTTGTGTATGTTCTTTTTTTATACATATTTTTTGCATATTTTATGTGAATTTATTTATCGCAATATTCACTTCATCACGTCCCAAGATAAAGCGTCATTCAGCTAATATATATACCTTATATAAAAAAATAAGGGGGTGGGTGGTGAAATCCAACAAAAAGGGCAATCCTTTTGTCTTTCTCACCAGCCCATACTCATTTCCCGTGAATTTCTTATCGTGAAGAATGATGGGAATGGCGAAGAGGGTGCGAAAACCGTGACTGGAAAATACTGCTGTAATGATTTTCATTGTTCCTGCCGCCCCCTACTTTGACAAGAAAAATCTTCGAGCTTTGTCTCTCAATTTTCCCACCCGTGTACTACCCTTCCCCCGCGTGTATAACTTGTGATGCCGAAACACGGGCTGGGTGGGTGATATAAAGTCAATGAATGGAAAATTCAAGCAAAAGGGCGGGAAGCAAGATCGAGCTGTTGAATTGCGAATGTCATGTGTGATGAAAAAATCCAATAATTTACCACCATTCAACACCCCCCAATCAATGGAATGGGGGGATGGATGGCGGAAAAAAAGGCCCCAAAAGCGGTGTTAAACTTAGAAATTCAGTGTGATGCTAGATCTTTGCACGAGATTCCGGGGTATTGTGTCAGGGAGGAAAAGGAGAAATGGCTGGGAAAACCACATTGGGAATGGTCCTCAAGAGTGGTCAAAGGGATGTTGGAACAGTGAGTGGCGCCAAATTTTAATTGAATTTCTTAAATTGAGTTAAACTTTGAGATGTGGGAATTGGTCTCGGACGACAAGTTCTGATACACACACACATTTACAACACTGTGAGACATATAGGAGGGAACTTCTCTAAACCGCAATTTTCTTCTATCATCCATTTGGTCATACGAGATGTCCCTGGGTTTGAAATTACTTGCTGATGGAATTTATTATACCAACACAATCAGACTTTGGGTACTGTCCCAGTATTGGATGATTCTCTGAATTTAGCTTATGTATGTGAGAGCTTTTCTGTTGCATATGTACGCTGATTAAGTGAGGAATCAATGGAACTTTACATCCTCAAAGTGTCCTTAAATAAAAGGTAATACTTACACACAGTCGTCCATTCATATAAATGTTCTTAAGGCTAATTTTCTTCAAATTACAGCGCAAAGAAAATTATGAGATAGGCTTGGAAAATGAGAGAAAGATTTTTCTTAAATTCCCCTTTTAAATAAAAAAAGCTTCTCCTTTTGTTGATTCAACTAAATTGCAGGGCAATCCAAGAAGAAAAAAAAATGAACAATCTCAAGCAGGACAATCAACAATATAAAAGACATTACCAACTGGGTCGGGGAGTCGGGAGGGGGGAGGAAGCATTTTTGTGAAAAAAGCTGGTATAAATCTTATGTGAGTGGAACAACAATTCAAGAGAAGGGTGCAAATGGGCAGAAAAGTGGGTATCATCAGATACAGTCACACGCTTTTAAGTGCCAAAGTTCCTAGACCTGCTTCTTCCTTTACCCAAAAACGAGAAATACTCGACTCGATGACACTCGTGGGGCGAGGATAAGTGAGAGGGATAATTCTTCGTGGCGGAAGATGTGTTCCTTCCACAGCAGATTGCGAAAGAACAAAGTTATAATTGCTAATTTATAGTGCGCTTCTGCAGGCTTTAACCCCTTTTCTCACAGCACAGTACTTGAGGAGATGTGGAAAAGCTCCAGTGAACTGTATTACGTTTTATATATATTTTTGCTGCTCCCTGATGCCAATGCAATGAAGATTAATATCACACTCGACTCCAATTTTGTCTTCTTGCTGCTTCATTAAGAAAATTAAGCCACATGAAAATGTGAAGAATCACTTGAAAGTTTCTCCCATCTCTACGCACAATTGGAATGAATTCCTCGAGGTTTATTCTCACACAGCTCTCTGCCAAGGAATGATAAGTGCTTTGGAATAGAGGAAGTTTATTCAATTGTGCTGAGTGCTTACAATAATAGAAAAATTAAGAGAAGTGGACACTTTGACGCCATTCCTACTTGTACAATGTACAATTGTTTTAATTTTCTTTATATACATTTATCATGGAAAATGGAAAACTTTCTGAAATCCCCTTCCGTTTCTTTTCTCTAAAAGAAAGTCTTTTCATTAACAAAAAAAACCTTAAAAATAATACTTCACTTTATCTTTACGATGCAAATGAAGAAAATGCAAGGTTATGAATAAAGTTTCAAATTTAATGATAGACGGTAGAAGAGTTTATGTTTTAAAGTTCAAAAAGTTGAGAATACCTGTGATTCCCATTCGTGGAATGAAATGGAACATAAAGAGCTTATTTTACAAGTTATTTTTATGATGCTTTCATAAAAATATCTCTTCCACTTGTAATATTTTCCTCAAAGGAAAAATTGTCTTCAACTTCCCTTTTGGAAATGTATCCTACTGTGGGCTAATTTTGCAAAGTGAATGGGGATGATTTTTACGTGAAACATCATTTCAATTAATTTTGTTTTTTTTTTGTTGTTCTCGTCTCATAGTGTGGGTGGAGAAAAAAAAGGCAATTTTTAGTTCTCTAATAAATAAAGTCTCAGTTGAGCGTTGTGGTTTATTTTTAAAGAACAATTAAACTGGTTAATTTCTCCATGGTCTTCCCAGCGCAGTAATTTGCGTCAACAATGTAAGTCCCACGGGATGGGCATCATAAATCCTTTTGGGGGAATTCCTGCAGGTTCTCGCCACACTTTGCTCCCTTAAAATATATAGTCGTAAAAAAAGAACAACTTTATAAGCTCATTTTGAACAATGAGAAGGTCTTTTCGCCATAGAGATTTTCCAAAAAGACGCTGAAGGGGAAGTGGGGTGTTGGGATGGAAAATTCTGGAAGGCAAAATGGATGAAATTGAGGCTAAACGTGAAGAAGATGGCCTAGATAGATTGGTTTGACAAAACAGGATATTCATGCATGACTCTGCCTCAAATATTCTCATTTTCTCATTTTTCTTTTGCAACTCCAATATTTCTTGGGATAGGAAATATTTTTGCTGATTCACTGACAAATACATAATATACAATATTAATGTCACGAAGAAAAGGATGGCTCAACATAGAGAAATAACTTCCTTGACCGCTATTTGGATTTAAATGCTGTGCCCCATTTATAATTACTTTTCTTTTCTCCCCTTTGGCTTTGTAGATAAACCACGGAGAGACACAGTACTTTTACACGACAGACAACCTCATAATGGCCCATGCAGCCCTCCGACTGCAGCTTCAGAGTAGTCACTTTGGGGGTCCGGTACCAAGTGTGGGCACTGGCTTGGTTATGCGGTGTACCGCAGATATTGGCAATCTCTATCAGGAGTACACGGAAGTTGAGTTGGGCGTTCCACAGCGGGATCCAGTTCCAGCACGAGGTTTGTGGATTTTCTCATTAATTCGTGCAGTGCATGGTTTTCATTTTCACCACCCAAAAACCCCCTTTTAATGTTCTACCCGCCGATGGGAGTTAAGAATTAAATAATCTCAGCTCAAAAGGATGGTTTTTAAGTTGAAAATTGCACAAGGAAATTTCATTCTGGATATGAAAAACTATTTATTTTTTTTACTTGAAAATAGAAAAAAACATAAAAAGAAAATTTACCAATTTTCAAAATCTTTTAATTTCTGAGAATTTTCACGTGTTCAACGATTAACGAAATTCCCATCAAATTCAATTTAAACGTTTCCTATCACTTTAAAATTGAAGATT
This sequence comes from Lutzomyia longipalpis, assembly GCF_024334085.1. Classification (NCBI taxonomy): domain Eukaryota; kingdom Metazoa; phylum Arthropoda; class Insecta; order Diptera; family Psychodidae; genus Lutzomyia; species Lutzomyia longipalpis. The sequence continues at coordinate 28,862,751 of NC_074707.1, forward strand.
CCGGAATTTATCGAATTAACTCTTTAGCAAGGCTTTTAAAAGGTTTTCCCGGAAATGTATTTAATAAACAAATTCACATTTTGTTAATTGAATTTGAATTTATTCGTGGAATTTCATGAAATGCTCACAGTGAAAGTGATGAAAAACCAATAGGCGAGTCGATGAAAATATCAAAAATGGGCGCTAAAGCTCATTTGGTGCGTGTTGAACACAAAAACCAGAATCGATGGCCAATAAACAAAAATATTTTTCTCTATTTTACTGGCTGGGGCCAAACTGATGCGACTTTCCCCCCCAAAAATGACCATCTATTGACCATGCGAGCTATTGGCCAGGCGGGGCACGTAGAACAATTTTAAAGCACTCTCCTGCGCTGCTGGAAGTGCCAATAATTCAGGACTTTTTGCAATTTTCGGGACGCATTGATCGTTGTTTTGTTGTGAAAATTCATATTTATGTATTTTGCGTGCTTGCATTCAACAACATTTTACTATATTATTCCACTAAATCGCCCTCTTTACGGTTCACGGGTGTATTTTCGTGTTTTCCTTGGTGACATGTTAATCACATTAGTGTGCACATGAGCCCGACATTTAGTGAAATTGATTGGATTTTCGGGAAATTAGGAACCGATCACCCGGCGCCTCCATTTAACCACGAAAGCTCCATAGTTGATAGTGCAAGCGGTAAACAATCAAACGGATAATTATATTAAATTTTATAATAAAGCTCTATTTTCTATGATTGTGTTTTTTACTGGATGTCCTTAATTTTATTAAAATTTTATGGGTTTGAGTATTTTCAATGGAAGATACTTGAGTGAGATTTTTTGGAAAAATGTTTCTTTTTTCTCATTGTCTATTAAGAAAAGATCAATTTAGGTCTCATTACGAAGCTTTAAGAACTTTCGGGGTAAATATAACGAATTTTAGTGTCAAAGTTTTGTAAGATTATGAGCTTTATGGATTAAGCTCCCATAAACTGGTATGTGGCCGTAAAATATGTATATTTTCCTTTTAACGCTTATTAAAGCCATTTTTTTTTGATTTTTTTTAATACATTAAGAGTTCAATCCTAATAAGGCTAATAAGTAATTTTTAAAATATCATAAAATCCCAATCAATTCTATATACCGCCTCAACTACAAAAGATTTTGAATACTTTCAGGCGTTCAATGTGCCCAACCGAGTTAACCCTTCATTATCGCTTTTGGGTGGAAGTTTAATTTTTAAATAATAATGCTTAATTGATTATATGTAAATTGGCTCTTATTATATGTTTCTTTTCCGTTTTCTTTACTTTCAGTGACATCATCTCGATCTCATTGTCTTCACTCAAATATCCGGCATTATATTTCAGCATCGATGGTGTCATTTTTTGTGCTGCGTACCCTCTCTGTGAGATAGTTACTCTGTTATTAAATAAACTATTAGATTTAAAGATTTAAAAGGGGAAATTGAGGGAAAAAATAACGTAATTTTATCCACTTTTGCGATGAAGAAAAAATTGTGAGAAATAATGGAAAAAAAATAAACTCCATTTGAAAGCTTCTAGCGCGGAACTTAAAGAACAAAGAGGTATGAAGGAAGAAAATTGATAGGGCAAAAGGAATTTGTATGCGATACTGAGATTTTGGTTAAACATACATTAAGCGTAGGCAAATTAAGGGGTGTTACTTAAGGATGAAAGACATGATTTCCATAAAAATTTAAGGCAGCAGATGTAATCAATTAGGTAGTTAAAAAAATGATGAGGACATGTGAAGAATGTACATAGTTAAATATTATCTTGCAAGAATGATTAATTCCTTTCGAAAATCTATTTTTTTCTCAATATGAAGATTAATTGAAAGTGTTATATTTGTATAATCATATTTTATGGTAAGTCTTAGAGTGCAGAACAAGAATGAAAATATATAGAAGAATTTTAAATGTAAATGGCTGTCCGTCCTCGAGCGATTTCTTGCATCAAACTAAAAGATAAAATAAAAATCAAGCAGCGAACTAAAAAAAATCAAATTGACAGGAAGATAAATAAATGGTCCGTCAACAGGAAACAGTGTCAAATAAAAAGTATATTGCTAACGATTTCTTTTAACAACAGCTTGAAAGAGTAAAAATGGAGTTTGTCAAAAGATGAAATATCAGGGAATAGTCAGAGTTGGGATTTTTTTAAACTCCTTGTGTGGGCTCATACAGACATCTTGCGTGTAGTGAAAAAAAATGTAATTATTCCCCAAAGTAATACATAAATAAATTTTGTTTAAATGTAACTTTTCACATTTAAATTCATTACGTGACTGAACACAAGGATTTATAAAAAATTATCTTCAAAATTCTCTTCTCGACATATTTACTGGACCAATGTGGAACATCGAGGTTATAGTACTGCTAAAATCAGTGCAAAATAAAATAAATAAAAATATACATGCTCTTCTACTTCATCACTGAGAAGGATTTTAGCTGTACAAAACCTCAAATTGGAATTAAAATATAATTTTTGACCTTAATCCTAAATATTATCACATCATTGACATTGTGCAACAAACCATATTTCATATAATAAATAATTATGCTGAAAAAAATCGATCATTATTAATTAAATTTCAGTGTTTAAAAAAACAATATAGTGCATAATGAAGCATGAGAAAGGATAAGCGTAAACAATGGGAGGAATTATTGAAATTACACAGATAAATATTACTATAGTAAAAAAAAATCGAATAAGCCTAAAGGGAATTAATGTATATTACTACAATTGTATAATATAAAAAAAAATATGAATGGAAATAAAATTCAAATATGAATACTCAATAAATCAAACTTCCACTTTTATGCTGCGCACTCTTCCCATGGTCATGTCGGTATGCTGTCCGGAATTCATGAAACTAGGGGGGCTTCTCTTTTAGCAAAAAGCCCCACAATATATGAAACAAGTTTTCCTCTCTTGGATACTAATTCGTTTCACATTGACATTGTTTTTACCCATTGCACTTAGCACAGAGCGGCCGGATGACGACAGCAAGCGCAGGTATTCCTCAACAGAAGCATTGAACTTGGCCCAACTAGCATAGTGATATTAATAAATTCATGAGGTCGTTTTGGAACAAAGAGAAACAAGAGAAACCACGATTGCAAGTTCAAAGGCACCATAAATCATTCTTTTTCACCAACATCTTGATTTGTCAAAATATTCACAGACACAGTCAAATAAAAAAAATTATACATAATACTGAACCCTCTGGTGAAAATATATAAATTATTGATGAAATAATTTATCGAGCTATTTTGCAATGATTTTACAAACAATTAAAATCATTCAGTTCACTGGACGTGCCACAGTCGAGCTTTTTCAGCAGGGGGTGCACAAATGCGAGTATTTATTGCATATAAAATGAACAAAAGAATCTTCCTCTTTGAAGAGGTGACAGCTAATTACTTACCAATTTGTTTGCATCTTTATTACCTGTCTTATTTGACTTAATTTTTCAAATAAATTACGAAATATTTGTCCTTTAAATACCAAAGAGTAGCTTCTACAGGTTGTTATATTATATATGAATGTAACCGAATGTACGTTTAATGAAGCTTTTAGAACTATATGTAATGGAAAATCGTTTAGGAAAGCTTTAAGAAAGCTTTCTGTCGGTAGTTATTAATCTTTCATAATAGAAAAGTGAAATACAATTTTAATCCTCTGCTGTTTAATCTAGGTGCTTTTTGTAGATTAAAAAAAAGATAGCATTTATGTACATAATTGTTGAAATTGTTTTTTTTTATTATTTTTAAAATTTTTAAATTCCTATAATAAAACCTGATAAAAATCTTAATTCAAGATTTTTTGTAGAAATCATTTTTGAAAAAATTGGTAATCATTTAATACAATTTTTTTTAATACGTATTAGAAGAAAATTTGAAGTATTTGTTTTTAAATTTTCTAAAAAAAAATATTAGAAAATATCCCTAAAATGTCCATAAATATCGGACAATCCTTTAAAAACGATAAAATATCGATATTTTGCACTGTGTGCGTTCATATTAATCCTACCTCAACCACCCTCACTCTCATTTTCCATTTTCCCGGTAAACCAACGTAAATTTTCATTTTTGGTTATGAAACTTTTTCCCCTTATTAATGAACTTGATAGCGAAAATCTAAAGTTGAATTGGTTTGTATGGATTAAACTTTCGCATAAGTACCACCCCCTCAAAATTCACCTTCTCACCTCTCCCTTCTATTAAGGTTTGTAATTTCAATATTTCCAAGAATTATTAATTTTTTCTTTTCCTATTTGATGAAGTGACCTAATTTTTTGACAGCCCAAAGATGAAAGAACCGATGTTGCTTAAAAGAGAAAGAAAAACGTGAGAATTAGGACTGGGGTCACTTTTCCCGTAGTTGGATGCCCCAGAAAATCAATGCGGCCTCCTCTCCCACATTTTATCACTTGAACAGAATAATAATTCATTCAATCAACATGTTAATCCAATAAAAAATTTGTTATTATGAATACAAAAATCATGCCTATTGGAAAATCCAATGAGAATTTGCAGAATTTCCTCACAGAATTATTAAGGGTTAGATAAAATATTTTTAAAAAATGTAAATATGAGGGATGACTGAACGTTGTTGGAGTAATAGTGGTTGAAAAAAAAAAGCCGCAACAGAGCATTCATCACATTGATGAATTAATTCCGCCTAATTCTGATTTATAATGCAAAAGTGATAATGTTTGTGGCTGCATCTATGTAGGAGGAAAAAAATGTTTGGCAAACTTTGGCCGCACAGCGGGGCAATTTTGTGTGTGTGTGACGAGGGTGGAATTAGATTTGCTGTCCGCATGTTGCCTACAGGGACGAAATCGCATTTTTAATTGTGCCCCAAGCGTGCAACGCGATACATGGGCGTTGGGGGCGTAATTCAATTCCAATGAGATTTCCATATAGTGAGGGGTTTTTCGGGAAAAAGGGCCACCACAGCCAAAAGTTTCCACACAGTATGGTTGGAGTGGGTGAACGAATTGTGGTCTGAGGGCTGTTGTGTCGGTTTATTTGGTTGTTGTGTGAATGGGTGTGGGAGAGGGGGTACGCCGAAGTTTTCGCTGTGCGGGAAAACGATAAAGTTTTCCAGTGGAGTGCCAATGAGTCTGGTGTGGTTGAGATGTTTGCACTCTGGTAAGTGGCTCCTGACTCACGACACCGCATTCCCCGCTAGAAAATTCTTCTCCCCCACTTGGCGCCACATATACCCTTGTTCATTGGTAACACCACCACCCACCACCCTCACTCTCTCTTGCACCCCAAACACGGAACTCAAAAGTGCCTAGAAGACGTTAAGGCAAGCACTACAAATGCCCAATTCGTAATTTATAGTCTGACTAAAGTATACACAACAAATGGTAGAGCTATTTCTCACGCCCAACACTCCCACTCTCGAAGATTTTCCACACACAAAAAAACAAGCATTTCCCAAAAGTTGTGGAGCGCATTTTGATTTATGACCAAGACTTTTTTTTCGGACGATAGTTTCCTAATAAAATGTGCCAAAACTTGGGGAAAAATTGCAATAAATGACCATGGGATTTTCACACCTTCCTTTCTCATTGCAGAGTGGGATGAAAATGTTGCATGTTTTAGGAAAATATTTTTTGTACATAAGCCAAAGTATTTTTTTAGTTTAAACTATATTTACATAAATAATTTGAAGGTTTTCTTATTTAATTATATGTTCTTAGAAAATAGCTAGATGGGTTAAATTTTAGAAGGTAGTTACATGAAGTTTTAAGCTCAAATTTTGCAATTATTTGTCAGATTTTTTACGTCAGTTTAATGTGATGAACAGAACCATAATTGCCCACTATATTATATTATGTACCTACATATTTAAAACGTTCGGCAATTTTACTTTGTTGACTTTAAGTGCATTAAAATGACATAAAAATTCTCTATTTTCATAAAATTTAAACTGGTTCGGTTCATTCAACATTTAGACAAAATTTCAAGACTTTTCTGAACAATTTTGAAAACAAACTTTGTAAAAATATCAACAACAAAAAATAATTTGATCATATCTTGGTTCATTTAAAATCAATCATTCATGTAAAATTATTCATTTAGATGTAAAATATCAAGTTCTATAACTTCTGCGCGTTTTCACTATCTTAAAAAATATATTTAGCATGAAAATTCCTTTATAGAATAAAAAGATCCTATATCATTGACATTCTTTTCTTTCCCACCATTTGTAGTCTTTTTTTGTCTTCAAAGAAAAAGAAAACCTTTAATCCGCGTGAAAAATTGAATCACATACTTGCATTCCATTGAGGGAAGAATTCACATGAAATGTATCGCTAAATTGAGATTTTTCCAATGCTTTTCAGTACAAAATGTACACACACCGGAGAGAATCCACTTTCAATCTCTCAATTGGAGTTTCTTCGCTGTACGATGTTTTGGCGCGTCTCATGTCACCTTGACTCGCGAAAGACCGCAGAGCTTGAGGTGATTCCTTTACTTCCACTGTCTGTGCCTGTTGATCTGTGCTTGGGAGAAAATTATTGTGACATGCCCAATGGAAACACCTTCGCAAAACACATACAGATGGTCGTTAAGAGTGTAATTGCGGACAGTGTACCCTCTCTCGGCAATTACCACACTTACGCCATTTATACGCGTTCCATAGTTGCGATTAAGCGCTCTTTTGTTGCTCATCGCGCTCCATCTGCAAATTGATCTGCGGCTCTTCTTCATACCCAAGGTCGTTACAACAAGTACAATGGCACTTGACTCCGGCATCAAAAATGGTTCGACAGGTTGGCGATGCTGAAGCATAGTAAAACAGTAAAACAAGCACACCATTGCATCGAATGTGATGTCTTTTCCATTTGCAACAATTCTAAAATTAGACTTTGCAAGAAAATAACCCCGTGCGACTCATGTTCCAATGGGAAGTTCCATTCCCCGGTATTTTACTGAAATGAATTAAAACCCTCGCTGTGACCACTGATTAATAAATGTGCATAATGAAATTGTGCCAAATTAATATTCAGCTATATATTGAGTGGAAAATTGCAGTGAATAATTCAATAACATCACCACTTAATTATCTTTCATATTGTTGGTTGTAATATTTAATACAGTCAGGTATTGGTTAACGTCGCATGGGATATACTCTTTCCATCCATTAATAATAATGAGTGGAAAGAGTATATCCCATGCGACGTTAATCAATACCTGACTGTAACACTATATATAAACATTTTCCATTGTTCAATGTAGCTTTCGGCTAGACACTGGTTGTAGGTCGTGTAGTCAATAAATGGTTTAAATTTTGAACCATAATTTGACTAAAACACCGCCTGGTCAATAAATAATTTGATTTTTGCAAATTGAAACAAGAAATTTTGCAGAACATATACACATAATTATTATATATCAATAAAACCACAAAATCATATAAACCCATCCGCGGTAACCCTTTTAATTATTTCCCTTTGAGCTAAACCAATTTGGTAAATTAATCGACCATACCAATATTTTTGAATTTTAACTGATAATTTTTCCTTTGAGGTTTAACTTGGGATAGTATGATAAGGTTAATTACGTCAAAAAAAATTCTTTTAAGACAGTATAATCAAATCATACGTAATCTATAAAATCCTAACCTAAATTTTTTTCTGTACGAATTTGATCCCTACAAATCTATAATTCAAAAATCGCCAATTTGTTAAAAATTAAATTTAAATATTGGTTGAGAGTTAATATTCTAGACAATTTTGAACTAAGACTTCGGAAAAAATCCTAGGCATGTCTAGACCGTTTTTTAAACGTTTGGGAAGTGGTCTACTAAACCCTACATTTACCTAGGAAATTGCGATTTCTGACTTCAAAATAGGCTTGACCACTTCTTAAATTTTGCATAATAAGTTATTATCAAATTAATTTATTTTTGGTGTGAAAATTAAAGGTTTTTGTACTTTTTAAGCACTTAAGGACAATAAAGTAAAATTGCAAAGCGTAATAAATATAGTACATGCCCAAATTTGAGTTAAAATGTAACCGGTAACCAAGAAATCAAGATTTTTAAATCTTGACCTCTGGATTTGAGCCAATTTGATCATTTAATAAGAATTCAAAAATTTTTAAATTGACTCAAAAATTTCTCGTAAAACTCTTCAAGTTTCCTCTATGACCATTTTCGTTTAAGAAATATTTTTGGGTTTTCATTGTGTGGTAAGCAGTATCGAGAGAAATCTAATTTTAGACTAAATTCAATTGATAAAGAGCTCAAAAAATGCCAGCAAAAATAAAATGAATAAACTGAAGGAAAGAAATTGAGGAAAATCAAAGAAAATTATATTATCTACTTTATACAATTTTTTGGGGTAAAAATAATCTCATCCTCTTTTCAGTAATGCTACAAAATTACTGAAAATTTCCAAGAAGTTTTATCTTTCCGTTGAAGTTTCACAATAAAGAGGAGAAGAGTGAAAAATTATTGGAATGGCGTGCAATTGGCAATAATATCACGAAAAGCACTTATGTTTGCAGAAGTTACGAATGCAACAAATAGGGATATGATTTTAAATTCTCATTTAGAATCCAATGGCTATAAGCAGGGCAATAATTGCTGTTTTCGCGTGAATTGTGCTATGTGCAGAAGGGAAATTAATGGATAGTACACGTGTATAAAGTTAAAGGAAAATCCACTGTCACTATCTATGTTCTGCCTCTATGGTAATTATGTGACCTACTAGTGGGGAATTTTCGGGAGCGGGGGTTAGTTTGTGAGGAGTCCCGGCGTAACTGAATTCAGTATTTTCGCATAATGCTTGCGCGGATGGGATTTAATTAATTGACACATTATAAGTGGGCGTGGTGCGGGGGGAATAATTAACTCTAATACGATACCATGTAATCGTCATTGCGAGGTAATAAATTATAATCAGCTTAAACGTGTTCACCGTGAATTGCATGCATAAATAAATGGACACAAAAGGGTCCCCGATTGGGCACTATCACTTTGTGTGCGTTTGCCTCCGCAATCTCCCTTTCAAAATGCAACCATCGCCGCAGGAGAAAATTTGCTGGCTTCCGCGTGATGTGACTCCAAAACCAATCCCACCAGTATAGGCAATTTTATTCCAATGCTACACAACGTGCAAGTTGGCAAATGCCATGAGTACCCATGGTGTTCACTCTCCTAGATTTAGAATCTAAACAGAGTTGTGAAGTCCAACAAATCAATGCAAAAACGGAGGATGAGAAATCACACGCGATTCTCTGCGAAAGCGACGAAGGGAGGATTAACCTGATATAATGCGACAGAAATCCTCATGCTTAAATAAACGAAACCACTGTCGCATTGTTTAATTATTTCATTTTATTTTAGAACTTCAGCATAAGATTTCGTGAGCGGTTGTGTCTTCCTGATATTTATATTCTTCAATGCGTTTGTCAATTATTCGGAAAATCCAGTGAATTGGCGGGTCACGAAAAGAACTCTTAAGATGTGCTAAGTACAGTAAGAGATATCTTAACCCATTTCCGAAGAGTTAAATTCAATAAACTTTCACAAAATGCATAACGATGATTTACTTGCAAAGCTTTATAAGTCATTAACCCTGCCATTAACCTTAGACTGCTTTATTGACTATTCAAACTGATTTTGCAATGAAGCTCCGCCTTCGGATGGAACGTAAATCAAATTCTAGCTTTAAGTATACCTATAGGGTGGCCAGGAAATTAGGGCATGATTTTAACCGAGAATAACTTTTGATTGTATTAAGATATCTGAAAACTTCTGCCACCAAAAGGTGCGTAAACTCAAAAAGTTTTATATGCTTTTTATTTAAAGTCGATATCTTAAAAATTGTAGCCGTCACGGATACATTTTTAATCGTCACGGACACATTTTTGATCGTCACGGATACATTTTTAGGCATCATGGATGCATTTTTAGGCGTCACGGATACATTTTTGAACGTCACTGATACATTTTTGATCGTCACGGATACATTTTTGAGCGTCACGGATACATTTTTTATCGTCACGGATACATTTTTAGGCGTCACGGATACATTTTTGATCGTCACGGATACATTTTTAGGCGTCACGGATACATTTTTAGGCGTCACGGATGCATTTTTAGGCATCATGGATACATTTTTAGGCATCATGGATACATTTGGAGTTTGATTTTGAATTTTATTTATTGTAAAAAACCTACAGTGTCGTTTTTGGTGTAAGTTTGTGTAAATCATCGCCAAAGAACGTAAAAAAGTTACGTATAAAACGTAATAATTTTCTTTGAGTTAAAGAGCAAACTTGAAAAACTTTTAAATTAAAGATATTTAAGAAATTATATTATCTAAGAATTCCTGATTGATTTTCAAACATTTTTTTGGGTTGAGTAACCTTTCTAAAATCGTCATCTGTGATTATAGCTAATTCAGGCAAAGCGTTTTCATTGGCTGATATATACATATGTACTTGTTTGAAAAATACGAAATAACGGAAAAACACGCGTTAAAATTGCATATTTTTGTAAATCACGCATTTATTACGCAATATTTGTGATAACACAACTCTACAGAAAAAATCCTCATTCAAAATCATTAAACTAGTCTAAAATCACACTTAAAAGCAATAATTTCATATTAGCGAAGCAAATTTATTCGTTTCAATGTTGCAATTATGATAATTTTAATGTTTGTCAATTACTTTAACAAACTCTAAAGTCATTGAGCTAAGAGGAAATTTCTGCATCATCAAAATGTGTTGCTGATCTTGAATGTGACTCCACTATCTCTAACGTATTAATTTTCCGTCGATTTAATTTGCACTCCGAAGAGAATCTCTTTTCATCATGCAATTAGCTCCATTTCTAATCTCTCCCCGTTCACCGCAGGTTCTTTTGCATGATTAAGATATGCAAATAAAATGGGAGAAAAATATTTGGCCAACCAAACTGTACGAATTCCCATGGCATGTGAGAATCCATTTGAAAGCACTTTGGCTGCGAAATGCTACACGACGAGACTACTCCACCAGCAGAGAACCCATAAAGAAGGGATAGTGGGGGTATGGAGGAGACTAATTAAGTGATGGTGAAAATTATATCACATCCACTGCTGCTGAAAGCTCCCTCCTAAAAGCTTGTTTGCTGGGGAGAATATTGACACTTTCGTGAGGAACTGGAGAAGCTCCCCCATTCATGCCCGTTAGATTTGAATTAAAATACACTCACATGATAAAATCTGAAATATTTTGCTGTTTTCAGGCAATAAAAATTGAATTATTTAATACAACCTGTGAATAGCTGAGTGTGTCTTCCTTCTTCTGTGTTCTCCTTTGTGAAATTCACCGTGAATTGATAATGATTTCATCGTAACATTTCTATACATATATCGCAAAGTGGGCTGCCAGAAAAGCCAAAAGAGCGAGACGTGTGCTGAGAGAAAGATTTTTATATATTACACCATCGAGAATTGAGGTCAAATCTGAAAATTATTTGCATGTCTTTTTTTGCGTGTGATTTGTTTGCTGATTTTTCACAGATATCGAAATTATTTGGGAATTAAAGAAGATTCTTTTTATTTTGAAAATAAATATTTTAATGTGAAGGTTTTTAAATAGGTAACAAAAGAAATAAATTAGATCAACAAAAGCTGAGCTTTTAAGCTCTTAGATGATTAAAAATCTCTAGAGCTTCTAAATGAGTAAAATTATTATTTTTTAATTGATCTCATTCTTAACGATCCCTACTTTTTTCTTAAATCTTATATCCTGTTTAAACCATTTTAATTAAACTTATGACTACCTATAACACATCTTCCCCTGGTTTAATAATAAAACTCCCTGATACCGTAAGCAATTTTGCATTAACTTCAACATGCATTTCCCTAATCAAATCTCACATTTCCAAAAATGAAAAGAAAAGATAGAATCTGCATGTAATTGATTGTATTGGTGGACAAAGGAGCCCATGCGCTTGATATGGGCGAAGTACCTAATTGAAGGAAACGCAGAAAACAATTTTAACCCACCCAGTCTTGTAGGGAATCAAAAAAGGATAAAGAATCGCCAAAAATATTCACCATTTTCCACTGGGGTCACAACGAAAAAAGGCAATAAAGTTTTGTAACAATTCAAAAAAATTGACCGCCATTCGCCATTTTGTTCATTTCAATGCATGAAGCATATGTTTCAATGCTTCGTCAATATGAGCTTGTCGATGGGAGTTTGACATTTCATTTTTTTTGGGAGAAAATAAAAAAAAAATTGCGTATTTTTTTAGTTTAATTATCGTGGTAAATGTGTTTTACGTGTTGTTCAAGAGTGATTTTTACATCTGAATACCTGGGATGAATTCCCGCACAACTTGTGACCGTCTCAGCGAGCACATCATTGGTCGTGGAAAAGGTCTTGGGAAAGGTGGTGCCAATAAACATCGTAAGGTTTTGCATGATAACATCTAGGGAATCACAAAACCAAGCAATCCATCGTCTTGTCCGTCGTGGTGGTGTGAAACGCAAAGGATTCCAGCGCAGAGGATCTCTCGATTCGTGAAAAAGTCATCTTCAAGACGATCCACGACCATTGTTTTTGGATTGCTTTGTTTTGTAACGAGAGATGTGCTCGCTGAGACGGTCACAAACTGTGCGGGAATTCATCCTTCAGGTATTCAGATATAAAAATCACTCTTGAACAACACGTAAAACACATTTACCACGATAATTAAATTAAAAAATACGCGATTTTTTTTATTTTCTCCCAAAAAAAATGAATGAAATGTCAAACTCTCATAGACAAACTCATGACGAAGCATTGAAACATATGCTTCATGCATTGAAATGAACAAAATGGCGAATGGCGGCTATTTTTTTTGAATTTTTACAAAACTTTATTGCCTTTTTTCGTTGTGACCCCAGTGGAAAAAGGTGAATATTTTTGGCGATTCTTTATCCTTTTTTGATTCCCTACAAGACTGGGTGGGTTAAAATTGTTTTCTGCATTTCCTTCAATTAGGTACTTCGCCCATATCAAGCGCATGGGCTCCTTTTTATTTCCTCACGTGAAAAATGGGTAACCATTAAGAAGCTCCACCTTTGTGAGTTAACGGAAGAGCATTCACGGAGAGGATGATTGAGTGGCGGCGATGAACTTCTGGGTGTTCTTAATTGAAGATCAGAGGGGGCGAAAAGCGGTGCGAAGAGTAATTTGGTGAATTTATTTAACACCTCAATGGCCCATTGAATGACATGCAGCTCGGGGGAAACTTTCCGAACACCGTGAATAATGCAGAGGTAAGTCGCTCCGGACGACCAAAAGTGTGGTAACTTCTGACGCTGATGAGTACGCGATGGGCGAAGTAAAATCGACAAAAGAGGTAATACCTGTGCAATGTCGAGGTCATTTGTTGACCTTGTTCTTCATCTTTACCTCTTCGTGTCCGCTTTGTTCCGATCATTTTGTGTGGATGCACACGCGCCTTTTTGCAATGCATTTATATACCAAAGACCACTGTGGAGGAGATACCCCAGACAATTGCCACCCAATGGAGAAATAATATTGAATTTGCCGCGTGAATACCTGCAGTTTGAGCATGTTATAATGCAATTTCCATCCAGGGGAGCTTCACACTACACCATTGCACTGGCGAAGCTATTGATTTGCGCTCTATTAATAAAATAATAATACAAACTGGCAAGTGCCTCCCGATAATTTGTGTATTCAGGAAGGCTTCCGTGCCTTCAAGATCACGTACCAACGTTGCATTTCTGACTCTATGCCGGCACAAGTGCACAAGGATGCTGCACGCGGAAGGGTGATTCTCAAATCAGCAGCTGATTGCAAAGCTCCACGGGGGAAAACCCTTTGGCAATTGACTGTGAGAGTTCAATTGAAATTCCATTGGGATGAAGTATTCACCCCATTCACCCCTTACTCGCTCCTCAGGGAGGGCTGAAAGACATCAAACACTCCCACCCGCGGACTCATTGCGCCACTCTCGGTACCCCCATCCGCAATCATGTGTTGCCTGGAGATATTCGTCTTGTTGAAAATTGTCTCTCAATTTATTTGCAATAATTTAAATTTAATTGGCAGCAAATATTGATTGGTGAAGTATGTTGAAGTGAATTTGTGATACCAAGAAGAAGATTCCGCGCGTCTTATGTATTTTGATACAACGCAAATTTAAATGGGCAATCAAATGTGAAATTTTGGAGATGTAAAATGTAAATTTGGCAAAATGAACTCTCGGCAATTTCAAAGTACATAAAGACAAAAATTTAATGAAACACGTGTAAGAAGCTCTTAAAGAGCATTAAATGTCGAGTTATAAATTAAAGTTAATATAATATGACCTTTTAACAAAATTAGAGTGCCTATTGAAGTAGTAGTGTAATAATAAATTGTTAAAAAAAGGAACAATTTTAATTTTTGATTTTTCTGCATAAAAATTAGGGTAATTTGTTAATATTTGATAAATCATTTAATTTGATATTATTCTATAAGTCATTTAAATAAAAAAAAAGCATTGTTTGCATTCAAAAAAAAATGATTTGTAAAAGGTTTGTCAATTTTTTTGAAAAGTTCGTAAAAGAGTTTAGTTTCTGTCTCGTAAAAGTCGTTTTAGCTCTGTTTACAGGTACAAGTTTGTTGAAATTGAACTCCAAAGTTTGTAATTCTCATATTGGGTTGTAGTCAGTGACCAACAAATCCTTGAAATCTGTAAAATTCCAGAACAAAATCTTGAAATTTGAAGGATTTCCTTATCGCCGAATACGACTCATTGGACCAAATTCAGCGACCAAGAAACCCTTGAAATCTTTGAATTTTGTACTGAAATTTCAAGATTTCAAGCGAATTTCAAGGGTTTCTTTTCTTGGTCGCTGAATAAGGCCTATTGTCTCCTTTTTTTAACATCTACAAATCTACACAAAAAATTAAAACATTTTTTAATTCTAAACATTAGACTGAATATTTAAAAATCTAAAGGAAAAAACATCCCTTTACATTGAATTCTCTTTTCTTTTCTTAAGAAATGAAAAGAATAAAGTGAAAAAACTAATTTAAAAACATAAATTGTATAAAGAAAAGAATGAAAAAGGCGTAACCAGCAGAGCTTTCAAACCCCTTTCCACACACAGAAAAAAAATGACAAAAAGTGGCAGTCAAATCGTCAATTTTTGCGAGTGGGCCACTCGCATAGACAAAATACGAATATTTCACTCGCACTCATTCGCACTATTTCTCGAAAATTTTCACATTTATTGGACCGAAATTGAACATTGAATTCTATAAATACTGATTTGCTCAATCACTTACACCAATTTAAAAGCAATATTTCTTCCATAAATAGCATTATTTGCCCAAAATAGATAAATAAAAATACAATAATAATTGATAAAATTGACGAGAAGAAAGCAAATGTTATATCAGAAAAACATTTAAAAGGTTTCTTTCACAAACACTAGCGCCGCGCGGAAATTGGGCAGAATCACCAATTTTACACATGTTTGTTAATTTTTCATCTGGAAAAACTATTAAAACACCAAAAATCATTATCTGATCTCATGTAAAGGTCCACAAAAATAAAATTTCTTCTCGAAAACATAAATTTTCGCATATTTTTTAAAGGATGTCACAACCATAGAAAAAATAATTTCTGCAACAGAATTTCATGACGATATGTCGTAGGATAATCCATACTTTTTCTTTTTTCGTCATTGAATAATTTCATAATGACTTTCAAAGTTTGAATTATTTTTTATAATTAAAAAAAAAACAAAAGTTAATTAATAGACCCTTAAATAAGGCTGTGTTACAAAATCTTACGTCGCAGGGTTACTTTAAGATAACTTGAACTACTTTAGAAAGGATATTTAAAAAATATCGTCAAAAACTAATTTAACTTGATAATGTTTCATAAGACATTAATTTAACTTTATAAAATAAAATTTAAGTCAATCGGACGAACAATCCTAAACCGAAATGTCCGATCATAAATATTAAAGCTTATTATAAGCTTAATGGTAAAATATGAAAGTATATTACATAATATGGTTACGTTGATCAATTTTAGATAAAAATTTTTAAGCAATTCAAAAATGGCCGCCATTTTATCCGAACTTTTTTCCAACAAATGTAATGTAAAATAAATATTTTATTTTACAACCACGCTTTTTGGATGATGTTTCTCACATTTCCCATAACCATAAACTTGTATTTCACGCGAATATTATTTTTTTTTATTTTAATTATTAATTTATTTGTTTTAATTTAGGAAAATAGATCTTATGAAACGTTATAAAGCCCTATTTTGTAGAATCAAGGATATGAATTTAAAAAAAATCAATAATAGTTTGGTATGCAAGATGGCGGTCAAAAGAATTTGAGGGCGAAATCCCGACTGAAAATCCTTTCTAAAGTAGCTCGTGTTATTTTAAAGTAGCACTTTGCGACATAAGATTTCGTAAAACAGCTTAATTTAATTTTCTATAAATAATTTTTGGTTTTTTTTTGTAATTATAAAAAAAATATTTGCAAAATTTTGTAAATGATTGGATATATTAAGAATTTATTCAATGACGAAAAGAGAAAAAGGTATGGATTATCCTATGACATGTCGTCACGAAATCTTTTTGCAGAAGTTAATCTTTCAATGGTGTAACATCTTTTATAAAATGACCCAAAATCATACGTGTATGATGAAAATGCTTTTTTGTTGCAGGAAAACCAGAAAAAAAACGTGTAAAAACGTTTTCTGGACTGAATATCTCATATACCACGTCTCTAGAAAATCGTGTGTGTTCTTTAGATGAGGCATTGCGGTAACGGCCAAATTGAAAATAAACAAGGAGCTTGTCAAAAAAAACCTGTCAAATGTTAGTGAGAAAGAAACTATCTACCATAGACTCGTAATAGTAATGTGCGAGTCTACCTGAGGCTCGCAGATTGAAACTGCGAGCCATTTCACTCGCATTCACAAAATGCGAAAAATTTTTCTGTGTGCATGTATTCGCAGTAAAAGTCTGGCGACGTGAGTATTTTATCTCATTTATTTCTGTGAAAAAAAAAGAAAACTTTGCGACTTATCAAGGTTTTGAAAATTAATGGCCAAGTAGCTCCTCTAAATGGTAAAACTCAGATGTTGCTTTGCATGTTAGAAAAGTTGGCATTTTCCCAAATTGGGCGTATTTAGCTAAAAGAGTGCAAGATGCTAGAAGTTGTTGGTTTGGCATGAGGCTGCTGCGGGTGCCCAAGTGGAGCCGAAGGCCTAAATGCGGAAGACGTGTCCACACAATCGTTGTGTGGAGACATTCCTTTGGGTTCCGTTGGGAATTTCCCCATTTTGCATGGAGCCAAAATTGATAGCATCATACTCGAGACTTGCAATGTACTTTGTAATCGGTCATCGCCATATCCTCGTGTCCCCCGTGCGACCGTGCACACGAAGAGTCGCACTTGAAACCTCCCCAAAAAACAGATAAGCCTCGTTTGGCGTGAATTATAATTTCAGCGAATTTTTCTGGCATTTTTGTTTATTTTCCTCATTTTTGCGGTCACCACGAGTGGCTCGTGGGTGGAATTTTGTCATCATCACCATCCATCGGGAGCTGCACTTGGGTAACCGCAAGATTTACAAAATGCGTCAAAGCATCACGTCTGTGTGCTATGTATATTACAACCTGGTGAATTGGGATTTTACTGTAAGTTCAGTGCGCTTTGCCACTTTGGGAATCATCGCGCGCGGGGAATTTGTGTATTCCCAAGAGTTTTCAGGTTAATTGTTATTATTACTCTGCATTACATGTTCCCTGACTCACCAGTTCAATTGAACAAGATCGCGAACAATCTCCATGCAGGTGGAGAAAAAAGAGTCAAACGGGTCCATTAAGCCCTCGAACTTATGGGACCGTTTGGTAAAATATCGCCGTAATTGGCAACCAATTGAGAAGTGCAGCACAAAAAAGAACTCAAGAATGCAACAAGGGCTCAATCTCAATCTGGAGCAGAACTTGCTAACCCACTTCTTATGTTCGGGCACACACCAAAAACCCCAAAAAAAATTTCATGTAGTCGATATGAAGAAATTATCTCAGCTCTCGGCTTTTTGCTGTACGTACACATTACATACATATATTTCTCCCACAGTGGGCCAGCAAAGGTGGAAAAGGAATGGAAACTGTGTCACTATAACCAAAGTGAACGTGCCCACTGTGGCCGCACTTGAGGTGATACGAGAGTCATGATTAGTATTCCGCAGATTTCGGCAACACTCCCATGGTGGAGAGACACTCAAGTGATGAGAGATTCTTGCGGTGCTCTCCAGAGTCCAATTTCCCACATTGCCAAACTCACAGATATCATTTTATGCTCCACCGCGAGGATTATTGCCTCGTCTTCCCAATTATACTGCCTCTGTGAGACTCCGTCGCAGTGCATCTCACGTCGTATACGGCGGTATATACATTGTGAATCGCATAAAGGGGTAAAAATCTTGTAAGCAATAACTAACCGGTAAAATTCCATTGAATCGTGGTGTTGGATGCATTAAGTTTGATAATAAGTTCTGCGCTAAAATTGTCTGGAAAATTGAATCTCTAGAAAGAATTATAAAACTTTAAAAGAATAATTTAAGACAAGTTTCAAGAATTTTTGCTTTTCAGACCATAGTGGGGTTTTTCAAAATTTCCCAAAAAAAATTCACAATTCCTATACAGAGTCAGCAGTTCAACTAAGCCCTATCATCGAAGTGACATTCCGGACACTCTTTCGGTGTTCTCCTCTTCCTTTTCATCTTGCAACGGAAGTGATGCTTGCATCGACCAAGTGTGGAAAATTTTCTTTTTATACCTTTTTTGCAGCGATGATGACATTCTCATGAGTGGATTTATTTACATGCATTGAATACAGAAGATCTCTACAAGTGAACACTCTACCCATTTTGAGAAACAGGCTCGAGTTCATCATTAAAAAGTATGCTGTGCGGTGCACAGTGGCAAAGTCAATCTCAATATGTAATTGAAGTGGCGCACAATTACAGGTAGGTAGAAACGATTGGGGCGGATAATCAATTTTGCATGATTTTTTAGGTGAACACCCCTCAAGAAAGACTACCAGCAATTAGACTTTTAAAGCATCTATCATCATTTCCCCAGCACCGTCGCCACTGGGTACAGAAATTGATGACCAACAGAGGCAGAAAATTAAAATGAATCGCAGATCAGTTGGCACAACAAAGGAATATTCCTGCTAAAGCCACGTCAAATTGTATTAAGTGAAAGAATAAATATAAATGCGAATAAGGTTCGTGATGCTCCTTTTTCTCCGAATGAATGACAAATATCGGTGGGGTATAGCAAAGAAGCTCTTTGCGGTATTTAAAAAAATATATTTACACACATTAATAACCAACAAATTGGTCATTAATAAAGTGATTATATGAATTATGCGTTGCATGCAAAATATATGGTCAATGTTACACAAGTCGGTAGGTATATTTACTCTGTGGTGAGTGACATCATTTGGTGGGATCGATTGTGTCACTGTACTCACGAAAAACTTTATTTTTCGGGAACTAAAAGGACAGAAAGAACATTTCTTCAATTTCAACGTCCACACCTTTCTTCACTGTTATTCACAATCAGACGCAATAAATCACCTTATATCAAAATTTCTCTTTACACTATCTGCTTCATAAAAAATTTTGCAAATTGAAATTAATGTGCGAGAGAACGGTCGAATTTGGACCTCTCAAGTACCTTTACTATTCCGCAAAACGTTTAAGGTTTTATATATTAGAGGCATATTCAAAAATTTATTTGGGGATTTATTGTTAAGTTTTTAAGAACGTTAAAAAAGGGAAATGAAAGGAGACAGTAATCAATGTTTAAGTAAAGCGAAAACAGATTTTGCATTCAATTTAGCAACTTTTGCCAATTTGCGCTGTGTAGTAATAACGTCTGACGTTTTATTTTTTACATTTGACGTTCTTTTAAACTTGACGTTTCTTTTCAATTTTTGACTTATTTAAACGCTTAAATATTATGATGTTTTTTTCTAACTTTGATGTTTCTTTTATAACGCATTAAAAATTTGTATTATTTCGTAACATTTGACGTTACTTTTCTTACGTTCGATGTTTCCCTTTAGGACTTGATTTTTTTAACACTTGACCCTTATTCTAGCACTCGACGTTTAGTTTAATGTAGGACGTTTTAGTCAAAAGTTTGATATTTATTCGAACTTTTAATGTTGCTTTCTAAAGTTCGACATTTCTTTCTAACACCGTTTTTTTCTAATGTGTGTGATTTTTTTATCATTTAACGTTAACTTTCAAAGATGTCCTAACGTTTTTATTAAACGGTTGAAAGTGCCCAGTTTAGGTTTTTTATAAAAATATTTTTGTTACTTGGTAATAATTTTTTTTAGAAGTCTAGTAATAAATAAATCTAAGTTTTCAGTGTGATAAGACATACATTAGGTTTTAAGATTTCGTTATTTTTTTTAAATATTAATTTATACGGGTTCCATCCAGAAGATGATTTCCCCGGATTTCATTAATGAATTTTTTAATTCATTTTGGTAAACAAAAGTATTAATTATGAAACTTAAAAGATATTAAAATTTTTAATTAAACTTTCTCAGAAATCAAATGATGCCTCACCAAACATATTAAATATCCGCAGACAAAATATTGAAAATAAAATTTCCCAAAAAATCATAAAAGTTTTATGCTATGGTCCCAGACTTTATTGTCCACATTGCTATTACATGTATAATATATACATAGATTATGTAGATGGGGTATTTCTGTATATATTTCAAGCTTTAAATAAAATGCTATATTTTCATGTTTCTAGCATAGTCTTCAAAAGCTTTTGAACTTTTGTATTGAATTTTACAGCCATATGTAAATACAAGTTCATGAATTACGTGCTCGAGATCAAAGAACTTTTTGGAATTTTCAATTGGTACATTCCATTTATTTGTGACAAACTTGTCATCTTCAAAATTTCCTTATATGTACAATATTGTTTTAAATCAGGTTTCCTGCTGCTAAATGTTTGCAGATAAGCCAACATTGTACAATTTACAGTGCAAATGAGTTTGGGGGCACCTGACGTAACTTTATGTGGTTTTTGACATTTCACGCAGAGACTACATAAACTTTCGGATTTGGGTAAAGTTTTTTTCCGTCTTATTTTTTTTACACTAAAAATTTATTCATTAAAGACCAATAAAAACTTTCCATCGATACAACCATTTTGCGCGCTTTATTGTAACGTCCAGTCCAGCAACATTATGCTGTACGTCGGTCTTGCTGGTGGTGTGTCTTCCGCCTCAGGAAGGGAGCGACTAAAATGATGAATGAGTTTCGTTGTTTAGTTTGTGTGAGCTTAAATGGGTGGAAGCATCATCAGTAGATTATTGTGGGTGAACGTTTAGGGTTTCAGACTGCAAATGATTATCACAATGTTCCCCAGACTTTTGAGATGGGGCCCCTCATTCGCATTTATAACCGTCGCAATGGCGAATATGAATTCCTCCATATAGGCGAGTTGAGTAATGACCTCCCCGATGGAGCCCTTCAAACATACACCACCCCCACAGCCCTCACTCCTGGGTCACTTCCAGGATGCCACAGGCTAACTTCCCGCTTACGGATACTGCGGCGGGATGCTTTTCGGGATAGTGTGCCACATACCGCACGTTGTAATTTATTAGTGAACGACGCATAAACCGCGCAAACGAAGACACCTCCGGCCCATTTGTATTATTCTTTTCACTCATATATTTTCCTTTCATTCTCGCCATTCTCGCGAAATGCGAGATTTTTGCGACTTCGAAAATTCCCCAAATATAACAGTTTTTTTCACCCAAAATACACACTTTGTCACATAAGCTCTCTGTCTCGATGGGTTTTCTTGTGAGCGTGAAATACAGCTTCGTATATTATAAATTGATTTTGCATGATGTAATTGTCACTGGTGACCTAAAAAGCAGATAAAAAGAAGCTCGCCAAGTATATTGATATCCCACCTGAAATAACAAAGCGTGTGTTGGAAGTGAAGAAGCTTCGTTTTCCTCAAAATTCAAAATTATGTGCAATGATATTGTTGAATTGCGATGAAGGCTTTCGTTTCTTTTCTTCTTTTTTTTTCTTTTCCCCGGAATTCTTTTTTGAGATCAATAAGCTAATTAAGATGGTAAAGAAGTTAAAGAGAATAATTCAAAAGAAGTTGCACTGAAAATTTTATTTCTTTCAATTCTGGATCTTTGAAAAAATGTTCTTTTCTTCTTAAAGAGATTCTTATGGCGGATGCTAATTCTTTTGCAACTTTAAATAATGATTACTTCATCTCTTAATGAACAAATATCTGAAGGAATGATTTTTTTTAACACATTAACGATGTTTCAGCAGGATCTACTTGACTCAAAAAAAAATCCCTGTATGAGGCCTTTCTGATACTTTTAATATACCTCGACCGCCGCAACTTCTTGAACAATGATTTTTTCTTCCATTGAATCTCATGAAATGTTTTTGATGCACGTAGTGCGAACTCATTCGGTCTGTAATTGAACATCTCCTTAATTGCAGACTTTCTTCACTTCTTTTTTGGTACAGATACACCAAAAACTCATAAAGAGTAATCAATACTGTCAGGGGGCCTATACATTATATGGTGTGTACTTCCATCCTCTTGTACACAGTGAGATTTTCAGTAATAAAAAAAAACATCCTCTTTTGGTATCAAATAAATCCACACGTTTTGGTCCTTGTAATGGCAAACTTTGGCCATTCGATACAATTAGTTGAGGGTGAAATTGTAATGGATGATTTGTTGGATTAGTCGCCCCTTGGGCAGTAAATGGGCCAGAAAGATATGAACGGTGGTGGCCAAGGCGAAGAACCGCGAAATGACGACAACTCAAGGGGCCCGTTATAATGGACAAGGAATTGGCAAAAGAATTGAATTTAAAACTGTTGATATACCATCGAGATGCCCAATTTGGTGGCCTCTCTTGCGGCCAGATATCGTTAACAGCATCTGCCACGGCTTTGTGCGAAGAGCATGGAGGAGGAAATTATGGAAATTTCGGAAATACCCAGAATGAATTGACACAAATTTAATCACTAAAATATTTCATTTTTTAGTGAGCATTCCCCGATAACACCATGTACGATAATCAAGTTCCTGGTTCCCATTCAATTTTGTCCAAATGAAGATGAGCAGAGCATTCTGTGGCGAAGAACAAAAAATAAAGAAGTTGTGCAGCAAAAGTGGAAGAGATGCCAGGTTGATTATGCAACTTTTTGCGCTGCCCATGTTGGCACCTCATTAAACACCCAACATTACTAAACATCAATCAACATCTTTAGGAGTTCACCTCCGGTGTCTTCGGCACGTCCGTGGTCGGTCACACAACACACGCGAAAGTACAGCTGAGAGTGAATTTTGTGGGTTCTTTTTTTGGTTGGTGCTCGGTCAAATTTTAAATTCGTAATTAAATTACATAAAAGTTCTTGGTGTGGCATTAATAAAAAAAAACTCACATGTTTTCCTTCACAGCGAAATTGCTGTCTGAGAGAGAAGAAAAAGTTCAAAGTCATGGACTCTTGGCGAATAGTTTCACCTTAACACACGTTTTTTTGGATGCTTTTTTGGTATTTTGCTTTCGCCTAAGCCATTGAATTTTTATATCTGCACATAAAATCGACGAAAAGACATTAAATAAAGATGAAATTTTTCTGACTATGAGATTAGCACTGACAAAATTTCTCTCTTTATTTTTCTAACCTTTTTTGGCGACGAGGATGAGGTCAAAAATGCGGGTCAATGATCTCCTCGCGCACCTGTGACGTGTACAATTCCACGGGAAAAAATAAAACTTATCGATTTGGTAAAACTAGCTCGTGATTATCGATACGATGGCGTCAATGTTTTCTTACACACAGTGCTGCCGAGAATGAGTCGCAATGGAGGCTCTTATAAAGAAAATATCCCACAAGTCAGAGAGTCTCACAGAACATCCAGTTTGAATAATAAACACATTAAAATGCTTTCTTGGCTGAATTTGACCTGCAAATTCGGTTGTTTACTAGTATAGACAAATAATTTCGCGCCATAGAATACAATATATATATATTTTTCTCCACCGAAGCACACAAGTATTAATTTATTGCTTTTGCGTTTCCTCTGCCAATGTTTTCGCGCAAACACCTATATATAGCCAAATAATCTTCCTACGATCTTTCACTTGTCCCATAGAAAAAGCTTCATTGGGTATTCATAATCTCTCTCGCTATGGATGAATAGAATTTCAACAAATCAATTCCAATTTTTACTCACAGAAACTTACACCAAAAAAGCCCACCCTCAAAATAAATTGCTCCCAAGAGACCACAGAGAGAATAAAAAAAATCTACATGTGTGGAAAATTCCCCGAGAACCCACAATGTCCAGCATGATCCAAATTTACGGTCATTTGAGTTGACGCAAGTTGGGCAAAATTGGTATATATGCGATGAATGAGAGAAAGAGCAAAAGAGGTCAGAAAATGAATCCCTGAGACGATGATCCCACAACCACCAAAAAGGCCCTTTCTGACTTCGACAAACAAGTGTCCAAATTGCCGGCGGCATGGAGAAAGGGCAAACACCCAGAAAGCACAAAATGTGGGCCACGGAACACAAAAGTGGATTGTAAGAAGATTTTTATCCATTGCAGAAAAATTGCCTCAAAACCCAAATTGATTGCTCTGTGAAGCAAAGAGAGACGCAAGGACATGTGCCAAAAGTTTCCAACAATCATTTAGAGAAGTCTCATCCATTACGAATTTGGCATCTTCAGAATCATGAAAATTGAAAAATAAAATATCACAAATAGTTCCAGTCTGTTGATTTTGCATATTTTGAAGTTTATTTTTTTTTCTTCTTTAATTGAGTGCACAAAATTTTTAAATTTTGCAAAACATATTTCAAAAAAATATTACTAATCCAAATAAAATTCTAAATAATTGTGGGGTATCTACATATATTTGCAATAATCTATTTGATTTTATGCAAAGTAGTGTGCATCAATTTATTTTTAACACCCGCCCGATAAATTTTTGTATATATTGCAAATCAGATCCACTCCTACATTTTTATGGATTATTCAATTTTTGGCAGGAACTTCAAATTCTTCTCACTCTGAAAGTGAAATATTTTATTGGCAGTAATCCTATGAGGAACATCGACATAAAGCTTGCACTTAATGTGACAAAAATGTAAATTGGAACAGATTTTATCCTCAATTTAAAGTTAATTTGAAAATAAGAAAAAAATTGCAAAATGACAAGATTAATAGAGGAGACTAGGATGAAATCAAGGATTCGAAATTATAAATGAAAAAGTAAAATTTCGAGGAATTTAGTGATTCTTTTATGCTTCCGGCGACGTTTCGATTCAACTAATTGATTGGGAAAATTTAATCCTTAACAAATAATTCTTTTAAATAAAGCTTAAATACTAAAAGCTTCAAAAATCATGAACAAGAGACGCGATTTAATTGCTCAAAAAGTGAAAGAATTTTTTTCCAGCAGACATCATTCAATCAAAAAAGGAAAAGTAGAAAATAAAATTATATAGCCAAAGATTCTATTCTATACCAGAAATATAAAGTCTTTGCATAAATCAAAATTCCTAAATATTCGTAAAAGTTAGAAGTGTTCCCCATTGGGGATTTGATGAACCATCATGAGTTTCAAGTGCGGTCCCCTGCTTGGAAAAGAGCAGAGAGAGCTTGTAACAATACATAAAAAGGAAGCGAAAACCTTAAGCGTCGTGAAAACGCTTAACGAGACAATCACACCAACTCTCAAATTCCCTGCGAAATCAAAAGTTTACGATTTGTCTGCATTGCTTGGGCCATTTGATTTGCCCCATGAGAACACACGAGGCATAATGTCTTGCTCTTTAAACATTTTCATTAAGAATGTCTTGTGTCTGCTATCTTAATTGCGCGCACGCTATATCGCAATTCATGTCACGATCTATTTAATTTTTCATACCATAATCCTCAACAATATGTAAATGAGACAAAATATTCAACAACCTCTAATGTGATTTCTATTACATGTAATTCTCTAAAATGTTGTTAAATATTGCATTGACGGTGTAATGCGATGTCTCGAGGAGGGCACGTGAATAAATTGGTAGGTATGGTATAAATATAGATTGTTTGGGACTATATGGATGCGGGTGGAGGATTATTTTGGCTGGAGCAAGTTCAACGGTCCATCAGGAATGAAAACACTGTGAGAAATACTATGGATGATTTGGTGCCCTATGACAGGTGTCAACGATTGTTGACTCCCCTCCAACTGGCTGGGGATTACTCGGTGGCTACTCATTGTGGTCACTGCATGAGCTAACCCACAGAATCAACAAAACAACGTGTCAACGGCCTTTCGGCATTGCTAAAAGTCAAGAGCAAAAACTCGAGCATTCGTCAGTTGGGCGGAAAGATTCACTTAATCATCCAAAATACCTGGAGGAGTGCCGACGAGGGCAGGAAAACCAGTGAATGTATTCAGTAAATTAAGATGAAGGAGTCACATGTTTGTTGGCTGTGATGATTCCTGAGAAATTCGTGGTATAGCCCCTCTAAGAACATATAGACATAACACATAATGTACCTTTTCGATATGTTTTAGTGGAATCATGCGAAAATCATCCAACTTATGCTAATTGGATGTCGTTCAATTTATTATTTGGCATCCAACTATCTCCATTTCCGTCTTATTCCCTCACATTATGTTATTCTCTCCGCACCAATATTTATGCAATATTAAAGATTTTTTTTCGCACCAACTCTCCAGCTTGGCCAAAAACACACAAATAAGATAAAGAACGGTACTTGAGAACTTGAGCATGGAGTCTTTATTTTTTTCTTCTTCAGTGTGAGGCCAATCTTTTCGCGCATTCTCTCCACCTCTCAGGTGCGTTTTGCATGAGTAAAAGAAATTCGCGGTTCACAGTTAAATTTGAGGTCGAATGGAGGAAGAAAGAAGGAATTTGTAACACTTTTGATTTAGGGCCTGCACTGCTTCCTTCTCAATCGACCTCGACTCAGTGGGTACACCACCTTGTCGCGACTTTCAGTGCACCACACGAAGATTTTCTTTTCTTCTCTCAAACCACCTGGGATATTTTATAGGCTTTCGATTTTTTTCCGGCACTCTTGCATGACAATCAACCATTAAAAAAATACAGAGCCTCATAACATTGTCATAATACGATGAAATTACTCCACACTGCTTGCAACTTGAATCATCCTCCCGACATCATTCATGCAAATTGCTTCAGCCAAGAAAATAATTCTATAATAATAGTCTCATTTCACTCATCAATCACTCGCCATGGTGGTCAATCACTGCCTATTTTTTTTGCATCATCAATAATCACGACATTTAATTCACTTAACATGAAAATTTAATTTGAAGCGGTGACAACTTTTATTAATTTTATTAATTTGACTCGGATAGATGGGCGCGAAAAAAAGAAGATGAACAAAAAGATACTTTGCGTGTAATTCATGGCGTCAAGAAATTACAGAGAGAGATTAATTTCATACAACTATTTTACAGTTTTCATGTGGCACGCCGTGCTAATTTGTGAAAAATTTATAAATACCTTGTCCGAAGCTTTCTGAGGGAACCTAGGGATGGAATTTTTCGTACATGGTTGCAAAACTGAGAGAACCATAAATTTCTAGCCTTACAAGAGTGCAAAAGCATGATCATAATAAATCAAATTCATTGAAGTTTAAAAATTTTTCAATGAAAAAGCTGAAAAAGTCGTTTAATTAAGGAAATATTCCTAAAGCAAGTTTCTGCAATATTCTGCATTTTTATATTTAGTTTTTGTTTTATTTTAACATCAGGAAATGGCATGGTGACGTCATGAGATTTTTAAGCAAATAGATGCTGACTTTTTCCAACTAATTTTAAAGGAAAATGACTTCTTATTCGTTTTTAATCCTCTCGATCCTCTATAAGACTAGGTATCCTAGTCTATCCTAAGTCTACTAGGTAGACTAGGGAACCTGGAATTAGGAATTTTCTCATATAAAATCGGGTAAAACCCTTTACTAATAATGAATGCACTTGACTTTGTAATTATTCGTAATACTTATATGCAACGCAGCTGACAAAAAAGATTAAAAAGCCGTGTCTGAAAGAAACACAGCTAAAATTCGATTTTGAGTTAACTCAAATACGTTTAGAGCTTTTGGAATTATAAGTTAATTTTCAAAATTACATAGAAAATGCCAATTCTCAAGTAAAATTCTTGAAGTTTCGCAAATAAAGTTCCTAAACTATCCCTTTAATCAAATCCATTTGACTTTTGTTAAAGTAAAAATTTTTTAAGCTATATTTTTTGTACTCAAAGTCAATAAATAAAATTTTCTGAAAATATCTGAAAATAAACTTTTCATGTTTATTCCCATGATTTTATTTAAACATTTGAACATGCACACATGATCTGACGATAATTAAAAGGTACATTACTATAGGATTACTGAACGTTGGTAAACCCTTTGGGCAAACCTCTAAAAGAGGCGGAAATGAAGGAAAATTCAATTACATTCGGGTGATGCCTTTTAATTAGAACGAATGATGTGTGCCGCTTACATTTTATCCCTTTTCGAATGATCGTTATCAAGGAGGAGCTCTCTGTGTGTATGGAATCCACTGCCGAAGGAGACAAACTCATTAATCTGTTTACAATCTCATTTCCTCCGTATTCACATTGTCACTTTTTCACAGCAAAAGAAAAGGATATGGCTGCGAGGAGCAACAGCAATGGCAATATAAGAAAAATTCTCGCGATGAAAGAGATACCAGAAGCCATGGATAGAAACGCTAATGGGTCTTGCTATCACGGCGGGGAGTTGGATAAGAAGTTTTGTGTAATACATCTTTAGTAGCACCTAAAGTATTAATTTCATGTCTTCACCAGTTTCTACGACTCTGTCATAAAATGCCGCAATTACACTCCGCACCACCGACGTCATCTCCGGAGCTCCTTTAGCGCATCCCAGACTAAATATGATGTAAGTCATCCCAAGAGTTTTATGATTCTCTCCATCCCCCGCACACTCCCATGGGCAAAAGTATCAAATGACGCTGGAATTGTGCACATAATATTGGTACATCGTTTTGTTCCCTTCGATCTCGGCAACAGTGATCAATCTTGTTGAAGATGATTCAATAAAGGAATAATAAATTGACTTTGAGAAGAAGCAATTTATAGTCAATAAATAAATTGTCGATAGTGTTTCATTTGCGATGGAAAAATCGACAGGCAAAATCGAAAAAACCTTTTAATTCGATGAGTCGACATTAAGCTATATGGAAAAGCTTTAAGAACTTCATTTTGCTATTTATATACATTATTTTTGCATGTGAGATGCCGGCAATGTGATAAGTTGTTACGTAGGAGGTGGTTTAATGCAGCACTAATCAAAAGGCAGCTTAAATTATGTCTGAAAGAATAAAATTCATTTTGTAATGTAAAACATTTATCATGGATCCATTATTCCAATGTATTGTGTGAAAAATTCTTTTCCTTCTGATGCTTTAACGCCTTCAGAGAATTTTTTAGAAAAAATGAGTCATCTAAATTCACAAAACGAGATATCGAAAAATTCCATCTGGATGAACCAATAAAAGATTGAGAATAAAAATTAAGATCAGCAATATTTTTAGATTCTTATGCTACAGATTTTACGACATAAAATAATGCAAAACATTTTATAACTAAATCGTGACAGAGAAATAGTTTTGTGGCAAAGGCTATTATTACATTGTTGTAAAAAAATAATTAATGGTTAGTGGGGAATAAAATTAAAGAATTAAAGATTTTTACTGAAAATGTTTTCGTAATTTCAAGATCATCCTCATTTTCACATCAATTGTATCGTTTTTTTTTGCTCTCGAAGGGAATTCAAGTACAAATGCTTTAAGACATTCCTCACACATTTATTTTCCTAAAACTAGGAAGTGATTATGAAGTTGGCGTGAAAAATATCAACCAAAAAAAAGTATTTTATTCAAAACCATTCAATTAATCTGCATAGATTAGATGTACACGCAATTGTGTAAGCAATTCCATACCTTGAACGATATGCAGGTAATAATTAATATCTTCCCAAAATAGGCAAGCGAGAAGCAATAAGAATGATGTCGTGGTCCACCAACCTTTAACGAGACACAGGCAAAGATTAATAAACCATCAGAAATGCACGTAAGAAGCAATAAGCGCAGGAGTCGTGGTCCACCAACCTTGAAAGACAGAAACAAATGATTAGAATCCTCGACCTTCCGGCCGGAGGACAAAACTTTTTGTGTCCTTGATGAGCGCTGTCTTCAATTGGTGGCCACGAACGGCAGGTGTGGTGGACAAACGACGTGAAACTAGGCGCAATCACGCACGAATGCAAGGTAGCCACGTGGAGTTCTCCTCCGGGAATGTGCCGCAATTGAAAGCACAAGATTTTTCTCCTTCACAACTTTATTTCTCACTAAATTCCCTTACACACAACTTCTACTACTTTGTCTTTATTATTTAAACTGAATTTGAATAAAATGCAAACTGAAATTGAAGCACAAATTAATTATTTTATGGATCGCACAATTCCACGCGTGATTTTTCTATGTATGCATGTATAGATGGCACCCCCTTTATTAATTAAATAAATAAATAAATAATCTGCATAGAAGTCACAAATGGTCATCAGTGACCATTAACGCGGTTAGACAAGTGAAAACGCCGTATAATTGAAAAGTTCTCATGGAGCATGTAGTATGTGTACAACGAGAATTCCCAGAATCACTCATGAATGGATTGTGTTGTGGGGTTCCCTTTTTGCGCTAAATTCACTTCTTCGTCGAATGTCTAGGCCATCGAAAGTGATCCACGATTGTGCTGTGAGCTTTTGGCGTATGGATGGAAGACAATGAGGGAGCGTGTGTATAAATTGAGAATGACGAGCACTTAGGATTTTACCTATTATAACTACTCGCTCGGATTTAATTTGACAATTTGTGTGAGATATTTAATGAGAGATAAGGCGGTATTAAATCATAAAAGCTTACATAATAATACATCGAAGATGGTGATTAAATCTAAAGGAGGGAAAAAATACTTGTGGAGATTAATTGTTCTTCACACCGATGGTGTTTGTCTTTATATTACATCCAAAGGAATCACCTGTGAAGTCATGCTTTTGCACTGACTGTGAGGTGGGTATACTTTTTTGTGCTGACATCTCATCTCTCGTATCTTGTTAGAGTTCTTGATCATCACTCCACAATGGGAATTAGAAGATCACCGCGGTGTGGATGAAGAGATTCAATGGCGCCTGGGCCTTGATATATCGAATTTTGACGGCCAACAATTATCACACAAGTATAAATTACATGTGGAATTTGCAGATGTTTGCCACTTTTAGACCAACTCCGGCTTATCTGCTAATCAATTGACTTTTTTTCTTACCCCAATCCCCACCGAGCAATGTGATCTGCGTGGATTTAATTTAATTGTGGTGTGTAGTCTTTCATATGAGAGGATTTACTTCGTGAAATCACTTAATCTCTTCTTCGTTCATTCGGTGCCAGAATGGCAGAGAAATAAAGAACAATTTAAGGCAATTTTTCATGCGTCGAGATGGTTTTTTCTTCCGCACGAGAAAACTGACCTATCCACAGAATTCTCCGTGGTGATGAAGATGCCTCCTGCGGCATGTACCAGGGTCACTTGAGCAAGTGTCAGTATTTTTTCTTGTCTCCGTTTCTCCTACCCAGCCAGAATACCACAGCTTTGCAATGATGGTGGAATGAGACAAAGGGGCAAAGAACGCATCATTTTCATTAAATTCTCTTCCCTTCCAACCACGCCACAACACGCAAAGGTGGGATGGAAAGATAGTGGACTTTTTGAGAAAATAATTATCTATGAGAAACTTAACTTTTTTTAAGGACTGCAACCTAAATAGCGAGTCGAATAAGGTTAAAATATTATTTTTGAGTTATTTTGAGCTCAAATTAAAGATTCTTAGCGAATAATCGTGATTTTGTATTTTTTTTTGTTTTTCGTCCTTCCTGATCCTGTGAGTCCTTTTGTGGTTTTATTGTCCATGAGCTCTTGAGCTACATGATTTTGATCTTTTAAAATTATTATTATCAACTAAAGCTTAAAGAATCTGTAAAACAAAAACAAAAAACTAATGAGATGAAAATGTTTCAATAGTCCTTAAAGGATTAAATAGGAATTCTATAAAATAATTTTTATGATGAGTTCTGAATTAGAGTCTTTATTTTAACTGGGTAAATCAATAACTTAGTTTTAGAATTTAATCTAGAATAGAATCTAGTTGAATAAATTCTAAAAATTCCTTATCGTTTAAGAATCATACCTGAAGAAGGATAGTATCCATCTTCGAAACGTCTTATAAAAAAGAAAAGATTTAAAGAAAAGATGTTTTATCTCACATAATTCCGACTTTTTGTTAGAATCATAATAAAAATAATTAATTAAATAATAATATTTTATTTAACAGCTCAGATCGTAAGAAACATAGAAAAAATTTTAAATCGAGGGCTACATTGTAAAAACGGATAAGTTGACTAACTTTGTATGGGCTCCGACTTAGCCGTTTTTACATGTAGCCTTAGAAATGTACATTTCATATTATTAAAAGAATTATAAAAGCTTTCAGTGTTCTAGTCAGAACCTTAAACCTAAAATTAAAAAAAAAAGAACATGCAAAGACAATACGGCTTTTCTAGCCAACCTGACTTCGAGTTCTTTAGAACTACGTATAATTTCAAAGCTTGTCGTGTTGCCAATAAAATTGATCAAGTTATTGGAATTGGTCATAAATGTTTGGAAAAATGGCAATTTTTGGACATTAAAAGACTTATATGCTAAAAATATGCTTATGGTAAAATCATAGGTAATGCTGAAAGAGAGAAATGTGAGTGTTGCGGGTGTGTTTGGGTGGCGGAGAAACAAGAGGTGATTGGTAAATTGTCGTGGCAAATATCGCCAAGTATAAAGTGAATAAGGTTAAAAATCTGAGAGAGACACTTAATCACCATCGGGCCCCGATGGACAGAGAATCCAGTGTGCTGGTGTGGTGGGGAGCTTTGAGACTTTGCGACTTCTTGGCAAAATTCTTCCACTTCCAAGCGACCAAGAGCATCGTCGCTCCTGCCGATGATGATGATGGGCTCTGGCGCGAGAATACAAACACACAAACTCCCGTGTTCTGATGCTCTCGCTCCCCCAAAGGAGAAGGTATATAAGAACCCACCGTGAGGCGCGATTGAGCAATACTCTTCGGCGGGCTGAGTCGCGATGCGGTAGTTGAACGATCACGGATCATAAAGCTCATTTGATCCACCCCCCAAATTTCCTCATAGGAAAAAAATTCAAAAAGTGCTCTTACGGCCAAAAGTGCCCAAGGAAAAAAAAACAAAGTGCGCGCGATACTTACAAATAGGGTGGAAAAGCTCCCGTGAAATTGTCTTCTGGAAACTCTGTTGTGAACGATGGAAAACCATTGAATTTCCTCCTTGGGAAAAAAACTTTTTAACTGAATTTTTTTGGACTTGTGGTGTGAAAGAGTGCCTCGACGGAATTGTGTTGAAGCTGACGAAGAAATTGTATTTGTTAGCAAACATCTCGTCGAGAAAAGAAGTGAATTGGCAAGAGAGATATCATTGATAGGAGGTACGTGATTTTTATTCACATCGAAAATTGCACAGCAATAGCATTCTTGCCAAGAATTATTGCTGAGAAATGATTTTTTTGCCATTGACACGACAATTTTATTGCAAGATGAGCCTTGAGCTATACAACTTTATTATGATAAAACCCCATCTTCATTGTATAGGAGCTTTTTCAACTGAATCAGCTGAAATTGATAAATTGACTTAAAAATTTTTGTTCTTCTCTAATAAGATAGATATA
Source organism: Lutzomyia longipalpis (assembly GCF_024334085.1). NCBI lineage: Eukaryota > Metazoa > Arthropoda > Insecta > Diptera > Psychodidae > Lutzomyia > Lutzomyia longipalpis. Next base: position 28,896,786 of record NC_074707.1, read on the forward strand.
CTCCTCCCTTTTTTTGGAATGAGGAAGATTCGTAATCGTCTTAAGTGAAAAATTATGTGTAATTTCTCACCCTCAATTAGTCGCTATGGAGGATGGCACCGAAAAAAAACCCACAAAATCATCACTTAACGAGAATTTTAGAGATGATAGAAAAAATGTGTGCTGCTCGATGGCGAAGATAGTGATTTTTTAAATCCTGGTTGACACGCAGAAAAAGTGCTAAAAATTAGTTATAATTGCAGAGCCATGAAGATGGACAATTTTCCATTTAGTGTAAACATAATTAGCAATTGAGCAATCAAAAGTGCCTTCAAAAGTGGCTTTCAAGTTTAAAATTTAGTATTTTTTTTTCTTTCCAAAAAAATCTATTGAGCATCTAATATGATTAAAAAGTCATTAAATGTGTGTTTGTCTCACGTTTTATTTACACAAGTTCTCAGTGTAGAGCTCAATTTCATCTCAAAGATCTCAAAAGCCAACATGTCATGATTAATTGTTCATCTTCGGTAGCAATATTCCATTGTTGAGTTATGTACAATACAAACAATCCGGAAATTGTCGTAATAAATCACTTTTCAGGAGCTGATTGAGAAGTTGCCACCAAAAAAAAATAAAATGAGGCACAAAATAAAGATGAGAAACAATAAAATTATGCCTTCGCGCGACCATTACGCTATATATGTTATTACGCTATGTATATATTACACAATATGCTCGAAGCTTTCACCTTGGCAGTGAATGCGCTAATCGTAGGCCAGACAACTTGCGCAACTTTCCCACTGCAGCATTTCTCGGTGTCTCGTGCCAATTGGGGATTACGCCACTCTTCTCGCTCCCAATAAACACTGCGAGATAAATCCATTAGGAAAAATATCTTCCGAGTAAATTATGCAAATTAAAAGTGAATACAATCTAATTTTCCTAATTCGCATTTTCACTATCAGTTTGAGATTTGCACGCAAAAAAAAACTTCAGCCGCACCTGCAGAACCGTCTTTCCACCACCTATTTTTAGACCCAAAATATTTTGATATCCCGCCACGGTCTCCACACACAATGTCAATAGCCGATAAAGCGGGTATTGCGGCAAAATTTCAAAACTTATTGAATGAGACACTAAAGAGATGCGATTTTTTGAAAGTCATCGGACTCATCTCTTTCACTCCCATCGCCTTTTTTTCGCAGAACGCAATTATGGGCATGTAAAAACTGTGCCAAGTTCGCTCATCACTTATTCTTACATTAACTTTATCAGCAGGTAACATCTTTTGAGAAAAGAATATTCAACCATCCGCCAACATTTTTTTTTCCAAGCAGTTCCTTCGAGACATTTATGTACCTACATTATTTTTTTTGTGTGTGCAACAACATACAAAGTGGAAGAATTCCTCCTGAAGGCTGAAGATGCATATTGATTTTATTATTATGTCCACTTTATTGAAAAATGCTCTCACAGAGTTTCAAACGGTATCCTTAAGGGGATTTTTTATGATGCAATAGGCAATATTTTAAAATTCAAAATTTTACGGGAAATTCCCATAAAAATTTATATGTTTTATATATACATATATTTAAGAAATAATCTTTACACAGGGGCCATGGCCATAAAGTGTATAATACCTTACAATGAGATTTAGAATTACATTAATTAAGATATTATCCAGAGAATGCTGGATTGATTACACATGTCACCCATTATGGGAAAAATTAGATACAAAGGTATTGTTTTACTTAAATTAATTCATATATGCCTATCCTTTTTACAAAATTCATAATACTTTTACAATTTTTTATATCCAACATGAGTCTTTCCAAGGAATATTTGATACAATCTCTAAAAATATGAATTACAGTTATTGTTACATTTCTATGTTTCTTTATAAATATTTTTAAATTGTGAATCCTTCAACATATTTTGACCCCAGAAATTATTTTATTGATTTTCAGTTTATTCCAACTTAATTTGTTGATCAATTATGGGCGCTATTAATAAAATTTACAAATATTTTTCAATTATTTTCAGCATAATTTAGTTCTTCTTGCTTTTTAATAGCTTTTTATGATCTCAAAAGAAGTAAGAAAAGTTTATAAATTTGTGGTTTTTTGACTTAATATTGGCTTGTTTTAATTGGGATTAAAGAAACTAAAATTCAAAGAAAATTATGCAAAATTGGTGGTATTCTGAGAGAAAAATTAATATGAAAATGACGGATAAAGGATCCAAGTTTCAAAAAAAAAAATTCCGAGATAATGGATTCTGTTCAGTTACCAATAAATCCTTAAAATTCGCTTGAAATCTTTGAAAAAACCTTAAGATTTTAAGAATTTTTTGGTCACTAAATACTATCCAATATTGGATATTAAACTTGGATAAGATATTTCAAGATTATGTTATTTTAGGATAGAGATTTACGGTTAAATTATAGCCTAAGATCATGTGATTAATTATACAATTTCTAAATCTGGTGGAATTTTCAGATGTGAATAAAAATTAAAATCTAGACTTCCAGAAAGAGCTATCAAAAACCTGGATATCCCACTTGGATAAAAATATTCCAAGATTTGCTAATCTGAGATAGAGATTAGTGGTCTAACAATAACCTCAAATGTCTTAATTTCGTATTTTTTTATTTCAATTTCTTGGATATTTTTCCGTAAAATCACGAACCTCTTTGTAATGAATTTAATTTTTATCTTAATTTTGAAAACTGTCTGTATCTCACAATACTACCAAATATATGGAGAATGTTGATAAAATTTGGAACAATTGGACATTAAAACAATTTTTGGATGTAATGATACTTATAATTGTTATTTAAATTTATTTCGACACGCCCGAAGATTATGAACCATACTCCTGTGTTAAAAGATAGGAATATAGCTCATAATATTCGGGCACGTCGATTTATTCATTTGATAATAAAATTACAATACCAACTTCTTTTAAAAATTAATTTAAATTTAATTACCCCATTCACCTAAACTATCCCATTCACCCTGTGTAAAGGTATTCAATTAAAAAAACCGCCATAAATTTCATCTTCACTTTAGAATACCCCCCATTGAGATTGTGAGCTTTTATTTTCTTTATCTCTCAGTGTAAGAACTTGTCGGTAAGTCAATTTGTTACACGGAGTCAATATTGAGATTATTGTTACAAATATTATTCAGTTCAACTGAAGAAAGTTACTTTACATGTGAAAAACATATTGAATGCGACATTGTGTATTGAGAAATTTGTAGTAAAGTGAGAATGAGCATTTGTAGAAATTGCTGAATTTATATTTGTTCTATTCATGTTCTCAATGTATGTATGAGATTATAGTTCGTGTGCCAACCAAACAGCATACACTGTATCAATATTTGCATAAATGGATATTGTATGTGCGGTGAGGTGGGGGGTTAGAGGGAAGAACTTTTCATCTTTGGTCTTGTCGCTGTGAGTCTTCTCCCCATCTCTCGTGGGGCCCACAGAAATTGTATTTGCATTGGGAATATTGTTGATTCAGCAGCACAGTGCGAGCATAAAAAAGCTCGATGACAGTTGATAGACCACAAAAGGAAGGGCGAATAATTCGCTATATATGTGAAGCTCCTCTCTCTCAGCACGCGGGAATATATTGTTTACGCGCTTGGAAGATATCCGAAATCGTTTGGCGGAATGCGAATGGACTTGCACGAAAAAAAAAACAAACATCAAGTTGCATATAAGGGAGAGGAGTTGGGAGAGACAGAGAGAGATTGCAGAAATGTGATAGAGTTTTAACAAATAGCTAAAACCACCATGAGATTGGAAAAAGTATATAAATAGCAAAGTCCAACCCACCGGCGCGCGATATAGGTGGTTGAACCCTAGGAGGAACTTGTGAAGATTGTTCACACAACAATAATAATATTGGAATATTATTTAAAATGCAAATTTATTTATGACAAACTTACTTTATACACGGTAGAAACCGGTTGAATATTGCATAAAAGTATTTTTGCTAAATTGTCGTGGAAAGTCACTTTGTCCCTCACACTTCCTCTGCGTCCGATAGAGTGGATAAACTTGACACAACCGATAAATAAACAAAGAAAACGACCGAAGGAAGGATAAAAAAAAAGAAGAAAAGTCTGTCTCTCTTTAAGGCGTCGTACAGTGGGACTTCAATAAAGGAGTGCAGGTGGAGGCGCCCAGTTAAGGCAATGGAGACGCCTGGTGTATGTGTGGTGTATCGAAAAAGGCCAGGAGAAATGCATTTTGCAATTCATCAATTACATATGTATTTTGCATGAATATTTCCGCTATTGCCCATTTAAATTGTGCACAAACAATCATTGTTAATTCTGTTTGTATTTTATTGTGTTATCATTTACATTTTTTTTTCGTCATCCCCATTCCACGCGAACCCAAACATGACTACATATTTACCCGCATGCATTCATGGAAAATATTTGGGTAATGGAAAATGTGCCTAAAAATCATTTTAGCACCGCAATTATGTTGGGAAATTGTCAGAATAGCAAGTGAAAAATTCGCCCTGATATAAATTAATTCAACCCCCACCCCCATGCTCATGCGGATACAAAAATTGGGGCACTTTTGCATGTTGATGCGTGTATATGAAAAAACAACAATTTTACACAGGGAGAGGGATAATACGGTGTGCATAAGAGGAGCACGCAACACAAATTTATACCCATAATCATTTTGATGGGAATAAATGCGGAAATATATAAATTTTTGTGCATCTACTTAACACAATTGCGCCTCTTGAATGTCAATTATTGACAATTTGCAACACTCCCTCGCATCCATATGAGCAAATAAATATAATTCTCGCAGCAATTTTTTTCTCACACACAATTTGGCACAGTTCTGCAAGAGCGCGACCCACTGATGGTCATCGCGATGGTCACCCACGATTGAGTGAGATGGCACCGCAATTGCGGAATTAAACAAAGTAGATTTATATTACAAACAACACCTCTATCGACTCACAAAAATCTCGCACCATAACAACTATATACGTAACGAAAAAGACATAGCCAATGTCACCATGCTGAACTTGTTTCGCGGTGTTGAACGGAGGTGGAGATTTTATGGTTCTGTTGACACAACTTTATTTGCTAAGCGATCATTGACTTATTGCCTTAATTTTTTTATTGCAATTTTCACGCTCAACACCTTCCTAATCAACGAGGTATTTATCTACCCAATTAGCGTGCTAAAAGTGATCGTAACTATTTTTTTTATTTGCTCTGCTGCCATTTATCCTTTCGTAAATCGATTTTGTGCTTCAGTGCAATGAGACAGTAGCACGGGGTATTTCATGGGAAATACCCCTTATGCTAATATTGAATTACTTCATTTAATGGTCTACCTGGTGTACACATAAACGTTAAGTCGTTAATGAGATAGAATAATGGTTTTAAAATAGATAGGTATTCTACGTGTTTATGGGTATAAAAGAAAGCCCGACTTAAATCTGTCTATCTATGGCAAGGAGCTTTTCCAAAACGGCTTGACCGTTCTATTTTTTCTTCTCTTTTTTGTGGAGTTTTATGCTTTCAAATTAATTTTTTTTAACGAAAATATTTCAGTCGAAAATACACAACGGGAGTAGTATGGTAGCCGCTGGAGACTGTTGCTTAGTCAGCATTTTTATGTTTGTGGAGCATCGGTCTGTTACGTCATCATTTAAAGTTCCCTTATGACGTCATCAATTACGTCTCGAGAGTACCTTCCCCCTCTGAAGTCATCATTTTTGTAGTGACGCGTGTTGTGGTGACGTCATGTTGTGGACGCCATTTTGAAAATTTTATTTTGTCCGCCATATTGAATTACGTCATGTTTTAGTCTGTTATTTAGTATGACGTCACATTTTAGCCACCATATTGAATTTTAGCAGCCATATTGAATTTTATTCCTCCATTTTGAATTTAAATCCGTCATTTTGAATTGTGTTTTTTATATTCCTCCATATTGGATTTGTCCGCCATATTGTTTTTATTCCGCCATCTTTGTTTTTGTCCGCCATCTTTCATTTATACCCGCCATTTTGATTTCTGAATTTTTATCCCACCATCTTGTTTTCTCTGTCCACCATTTTTAATTTTGTACCGCCATTTTGAATTCCGAATTTCTATTCCTCCATATTGGGATTTGATTTATTAACGATTTTTAATTTTGAATATTCAATTTGACCGTTTTTGATCACCGACATATTGATTTCGCGTCTTTGAATTGATTTTAAATGTTTGAATATTTAAATTACTGTAATTTTTGTAATGGAAAAAATCTTGGTCTTTTATGAGATTTGAACATACAAGGTTTGAGTGTCCAGTACGAAGCTCTAACCATTGGGCTATAATTGACTTGTCAGGCAGCCCCCCATAATTGTGAACCGTACATCCGACCCCACCTTGATGATTCATATCACACACATTAAATGAATGAAGCGCGGACGAGAAAAAAATTGCTCAAAGGAAATTTGAGCAGACACTTGGCAGCGAAGAAAGGTTGAAGCGACACTGAGAAAAATTTCGCTGACGATACATTTTTTCGCGATCACTTCATGAAGTGCATGAATTTATTTGAGGGGGGAAAAAGACAATGTATAAAAATATAGACTTTTGGTGTTACATTAATTGTATGTGGAGTTTTCGTCTTTTTCCTCTCTCTCTATGATCACCACTTGTGTGTCTTAATTGTGTGGGGGGAAAAATGCAATTTACTCCCATGCATAATTTTCACGTGGTTTTGCATGCTTTATCACACATCGTTTGTGATCAGGGCTAAAGTTTCTTATGATATTTTTTTTTCAGAAATAAACAACTTTAAAAATTTACATTGCAATAAATTTGCGTTTTTAAAATTTATATTTCAAACGATTTGTGTTTTTAAAATTACCATTTGAAAAGCACTGCATTTTTAAAATTTACATTTCAAAAGATTTGTGTTTTTTAAATCATCATTTGAAAAACATTGCATTTTTAAAATTATCATTTGAAAAGCATTGCATTTTTAAAATTTTCATTTCAAAAGATTTGCGTTTTTAAAATTATCATTTGAAAAGCATTGCATTTTTAAAATTTTCATTTCAAAAGATTTGCGTTTTTAAAATTATCATTTGAAAAGATTTGCGTTTTTAAAATTATCATTTGAAAAGCATTGCATTTTTAAAATTTTCATTTCAAAAGATTTGCATGAAATTTTCATTGCAATGAATTTGCGTTTTTGAAATTTTCATTGCAATAAATTTGTGTTTTTGAAATTTTCATTGCAATAAATTTGCGTTTTTGAAATTTTCATTGCAATAAATTTGTGTTTTTGAAATTTTCATTGCAATAAATTTGTGTTTTTGAAATTTTCATTGCAATAGAATTGCGTTTTTAAAAAATTTTCAACTCATAAGTTTGCCATTTTCTCATGTTATGAAATTCCAAACGAGACTTTGAGCATGCAAATATTTGTCACCATATTTTACCTACCTCAATAATTGAGTTGTTTATTTTACAGAGTAAAATATGAATGCAAAATTTGATCCGCACAATTGTTTGGTCATCACAGGTTGATGACTTTGTTCTGAATTTCTTCATTCCTTTGTAAAATCATCGTTGAAGTGTTATCATGAGTGGAAACAATAATTCCAATAAAAGAACTTTTTAGAGAAATATTATTTATTCTTAAATAAAAACTTATTCTAATATCACATTTCATTTATTCTTAAAAATATTTATTATAAAAAAAAACTTAAAAAATTCAGAATCTTTACATATATTTACATAAGTAGATCAAAATCTTATCAAATTAATATCCAAAAGGTAAAGAATCAAAATTTTCGATACATTTTCTTTTGATAAATGTGAAATTTGCTGTCTTTGTGCATGGCCCTGATTGAATCTGGAATAGTTGTTTCCTGGTTATCCTATCCGGATATTCAACTCTTATACCATCATTTTCATTTAGGACCAAGTTTTTGAGCGCTTCAAAATTAATATGCTTTTCAACCTCCCTGTTCATCGATATGCCTTTAAACACAACCTTATATGAATAGGAATCGGTTCCGGGGGAATAAATTTTCAAACCGTACGCCTTCGGTCCACAGCTCACAAATTCATCAATGTAAGAGCCTTCACTGAAATCCGCCAACTCATCGGTTAGTTCTCCTAAAAATTTTCCAGTTTCCAAGGGGTTTTCTTGGCCATTAGGTACAAGATAAATTACTGAATCAGTGTCACAGTAAAAAACATTGCGTCCTAATTTAGAAAGAACAGAATACAACTTGATCCGAGCATTAGTCGTCGTGCAAATTCCAACACCCAAATTTACGTACTTTGATGGAACTTCATGTTCATCAATGTGTTTCCATGAGACGAAAATTTGGGTGGGCCCTGCAGGATACAGATCAAGTATCTCTATATTTTCTGACTGCAAAATATCGTTTAATTCTGAAGAAGAATTACAAATTGTTGTTTTACTGTAATCCTCCCTCATAATAAAACGACCCCATAAGCTGTTCAAAACAATTTTAGAGAGAGATCTCATACCCTTATTGACAGTTATCTTATCTTTCTCAAGTTGTATTCCTTCCTTCTCCAAATATTCTTGGATGTAACGTTCCTTATCAGCGTCTGATTTGGCATCTTTTGGCCACCCACTTGATTCCTGCTTGATTTTTAGGAAATTATCAACGTAATCAGCGAATAGTCCTCTCTCACCGGTCTCACGATTGTACTGTGAAGTTTCATAGGCCCATAATTCAAAGCATTTTTGGATTTTGTACCCATGTTCAACCGCAAGACGGACTTCATCGAGAGACCAAAATCCAGTGAGGGCTCTCTCATCGTCTGAATGTGTGCAATTAGAGATTTTTAAGTCTTCCGCACACCGTCGACACAAAGGAAAAGTCAGACGATTATTGCATCTGTACGGAAGACATGGGATATAGAGACCACGTGGAGGTAGAACTTTACATTTTATTACGCCATCATATTTTAGGGCCTCCTCTTGGCTTTCAATATCCTTGTGAATTGTAGGATGACCAACAAAATATTTAGAATATTTGTTGGCCCAAGGATACAAGGAGGTAAAATCGTAATAATAAATACGATCACCAGGTTTGCATTTATGGTAAAGTCGAAAAACTTCAGTTCTACCCCCATAAACCGCAGAACGCAAGTTAAAACCTGAATCCGTGATCTCTTTATGTTGCTCTATTTGTTCTGTAAGTTGAGGATTATCTTTTAAAATTTTACGGAAATCGCATTCCCACATTGACACTACATTATATCCCAATTTCCTTATATGTTCCAACCTCCTCAACGTAGCCTCGTAACGATTGTGTAATGTATCATTGGGGTCATTAGAACATACTTGCATCCTATTCAGATAACAAGTATGCCCGTGATAATAACATCCCTCAAAACTATACACAGTGTTAGAGGTTTCGTCATAACCATCCGCAATATAACGACAATTTTTTAATTTTACTTCGTACCTTAAGTTTATATTTTCTTTCAATTTTAAGTAAACGAACCATTTGAGAGAAATTTTACTCTGAAGGTGAATAAAATTGGAATTATAATTATTTTTTGGAGTAATTCCAAGCGAGTTTGGCTTGAGATAATTCTTTCTATAGACTTTCATCACTGCATCAGCAATGGTGATAGCCTCTAGAAAGGGATTAACATCAGATGTTTCGATGAAAGAAAACATAAAATTAAGGCATCCCTTCATTAAAATTTTGACATCTTGACGACAATACCGAATTAATTCTGCGTTGTTGTTGAAAGTATTATGCTTATTTGCATTGTACCATTCCAAAAAATCATTATATTGAGGGGTGGTCATTGAGGCGATAGGATACATATTCATATCTGGATACGGCCCCACATAACTTCGGTTTTCAGGTTTGTTGAATTTATAAGGGTAATACCCTTTCGTACATTCCTCTAAGCCAAAACTCTTACTGAATTGTGACAGTGGAAAAGGAATGAACGAAAGGGAGTCCAAAAATGTGATATTCTCGATTGATGCACAGAGAATTTTCATTCCTGAAAGAATTGGGGAAATTTTATATTCTCTTTTGCATAATTCCTCGAGAATGAACTGTCCATCGTAACTTTTTGCGTTATGCGCTATCACACGGGTGCACATTTCACGATATTGCAAAACATAATCGAGAAATTTTTCAATTGAGGACTTGTTTTCATCACTCTGAAAAATACGTTCTGAGGGACCGCATCTTGGACAATAGGAATTGGGAGTTGCTGCACATAAGTGACAAACCGTATACGAGACAACCAAATTAGGCGTATGCTTAGAATATCCCCCCGGTAGAGATGTAAATTCCGATTCACAATCATAAAAGATTATGCAGTATTCCTTACGGTTTTTCCTATTCTTATACGGTTGCATATGGCAATAATGAGGAATAGAGCAGTTTTGATCACAAATGTCACATTTCCTTTTATTGCAATCATGATCTTTTGAAGCATCGTACGTTAAATAACAGTGTCTACACATTTTTAATTTGTCACAAACACCTGCAAGATTGTGGTTATTAAAACAGACCTGTCCTTTAAACCTACGATTGCAAGAGGAACATTCAATCATTGTCTTGACATTTGGACAAGGTGGATTTTGAGTACAATATTTGCATTTTTCGGTACAAACATGACGACGATCATAAAGTATATCACAAATTAAACAATGACGTTCAAAATCGAAAAATCCCGGGAGGTTTGATATACAAAAATAATGTTCATTAGACTTATCATAGAATATGTTAATTAATTTTCTCTGATTTGTAGCTGTTCTTCGTGATTTGTAATCAACTACGTGAAAATCAGAGAGACATGTGTATACATTAATTCGAAAATCTTTTGAATATTTACGATCAAAGGCATTTATAAAATCAAACCCGTATTTGCCATCACCTCTGATTTTGCTAGGTGAGATTTCTTTTACAAACGACTCTGCAATACGGTTTAATTTAATAGGGTATCGTTTATAACTTTTAAGCTTTCTGTTCATTTCTTCTTTGTTGTCGTCCAAAAGTAACATACCGAATATAATTGCTATAGGCAAACAATTCTTTTCCGCTTTAACGTCGATCATGCTTCTATACTTGAAGCGTTGTACTTCTTCAGCAGTCATTCTAGAGGGGTTGCGATGATACCCTCGGCCTGACATCTCATGTAGAAGGTATGCTCGAACACCCAACACATCCGTTGAATGGAAAACAGTAGTACTTTGCTGCACTTTTTCCAGATGGGCGAAAATGATGGGTACGTTGAGTGCAGAAAGAGGACGAATTCCTATGAAGATTGGTCGGTGATTTGGATTATCATGAAGAAATAACTTCATAACAATTTTATCGCCATCTTTTGACTCCATTCGAACTATTTTAAGTACCTGAAAATAACAAATCGATGATAATTAATAAAACACCCAGAAAATTATTTGTGCTATAGAATTTACCTCATCAAAGGCATCTTCCATCCAATTTTCGTTTTCCATGTTGTTTTCGGGTTTCTTTAATTGAAACTCAATCTCCAACTGCGTATAATTAAAGTGTGCATTGTGAGATTTGAGTTTTTCAATCACCGAAATATTTTTAGTCGTCTGAATTGGATCAATTGTTTCAATTCCACCTCCTTGTTGTAAAACAGATGCATCTTGATCATGATCATCATCACTTTCACTTGAACATAAGTCAATGATATTATCCTCTTTTCCAACATATCTAATAATACTGGCTCTCTGATGAGGCGAACGTGAACGATCATCATGTTGTCCGGTAGTACTCTGATATTTTCTCTTACCAGAGAGAATTCGGCATAGACTGTCAGATATTCCTGAACATTCTCCATGAGCTACAACGCACTCGAGTAATCTTTTTCTCTCGGTATAGGTGAGACACGTTCCATTATTCACATCACTTTCAATCCGTTTAATTACTTTTTTAAGGAAAACTTGACCGTCTTTATTCTCAATAATTGCAATTAAATCGCTTACCGATTTGGTAAGTGAAATAAAATTCATTATCTCGGACAAAGACATGTTGTTGAGATGATTCATTGTAAAGAAAACACTTGCACTTTTGACGACAAACTGTTGAAATTCTAAAATGCAGCTGCATTTTTATAGATAAAATATGTTAACTCAGCAATTTAAAATCATAAGAAAAAATTTTGTTTATCAGCAAAATTTTCTTTTAAGAATTTCACAACATGATGAATTTCATTCATATCCAGCAGGCAGACACCTGCAAATGTGCAAGCGTTTCATTAACCTATTTACTCTTAAAAGACATTAATATTGTGCAAACCATGCATTAATTATGCTGGAATATTCTTAAAAGCTGATGACAAATATTTTCTTCCTCAGCATTTCTTTTGGAATTTCACAACATTATGAAATTTACCGTATTTAATTTCTCACTTCCCAACATATAAAAGGTATCATCCTCATGTGACCGCTTCATTTTTTTTAAATGGAAAATGTGCAATCGTTTCATTTACTCACTTACTACAACAAAGTCATCAACCTGTGATGACCAACCAATTGTGCGGATCAAATTTTTGCATTCATATTTTACTCGGTAAAATAAACAACTCAAATTATTGAGGTAGGTAAAATATGGTGACAAATATTTGCATGCTCAAAGTCTCGTTTGGAATTTCATAACATGAGAAAATGGCAAACTTATGAGTTGAAAATTTTTTAAAAACGCAATTCTATTGCAATAAAAATTTTAAAGTTGTTTATTTCTAAAAAAAATATATCATAAAAAACTTTACTCCGATCACAAATGATGTGTGATAAAGCGGGCAAAAAAAAACATGTGAAAATTATGCATGGGAGTAAATTGCATTTTTCCCCACACAATTAAGACACACAAGTGGTGATCATAGAGAGAGAGGAAAAAGACGAAAACTCCACATACAATTAATGCACGATTCAAAGCCAATATTTATTCATTGAAAATATATTGTCTTTTCCCCTCAAATAAAAGCCACATAATTCATGCACTTCATGAAGTGATCGCGAAAAAATGTTTCGTCAGCGAAATTTTTCTCAGTGTCGCTTCAACCTTTCTTCGCTGCCAAGTGTCTGCTCAAATTTCCTTTGAGCAATTTTTTTCTCGTCCGCGCTTCATTCATTTAATGTGTGTGATATGAATCATCAAGGTGGGGTCGGATGTACGGTTCACAATTATGGGGGGCTGCCTGACAAGTCAATTATAGCCCAATGGTTAGAGCTTCGTACTGGGCACTCAAACCTTGTATGTTCAAATCTCATAAAAGACCAAGATTTTTTCCATTACAAAAATTACAGTAATTTAAATATTCAAACATTTAAAATCAATTCAAAGGCGCGAAATCAATATGTCGGTGATCAAAAACGGTCAAATTGAATATTCAAAATTAAAAATCGTTAATAAATCAAATCCCAATATGGAGGAATAGAAATTCGGAATTCAAAATGGCGGTACAAAATTAAAAATGGTGGACAGAGAAAACAAGATGGTGGGATAAAAATTCAGAAATCAAAATGGCGGGTATAAATTAAAGATGGCGGACAAAAACAAAGATGGCGGAATAAAAACAATATGGCGGACAAATCCAATATGGAGGAATATAAAAATCACAATTCAAAATGACGGATTTAAATTCAAAATGGAGGAATAAAATTCAATATGGCTGCTAAAATTCAATATGGTGGCTAAAATGTGACGTCATACAAAATAACAGACTAAAACATGACGTAATTCAATATGGCGGACAAAATAAAATTTTCAAAATGGCGTCCACAACATGACGTCACCACAACACGCGTCACTACAAAAATGATGACTTCAGAGGGGGAAGGTACTCTCGAGACGTAATTGATGACGTCATAAGGGAACTTTAAATGATGACGTAACAGACCGATGCTCCACAAACATAAAAATGCTGACTAAGCAACAGTCTCCAGCGGCTACCATACTACTAACGGGTGTTTATCTGGCGAATATTTTTGTTTTTTAAGCGAATCATCCGAATATTTCCAAAGATGAGAATGTATGACTTTACATGAATATCTTTTACTAAAAACCAAAAACTCAAAACCGAAAAAATCCAAAAACGTATTTAGAACTTTTTCAATTAAATTATTTTTTTGGGTTCAATTTACTACTTCTAGGTTTGAATTTAGTCATTATTTAGGCTTTAATGATTTTCTTTTTAAATTTTGTTCCTTAATCTATGCAGTTTTGGGACTGAAAACCTAATATTTATCGGCTTTAATTTAGTCTTTACTTGGGGTTGAACATACTACTTTTTAGCTTGAATTTAGAACTCTTCTGTCCGAATTTATTACCTTTCGGTTCGATTTAAGTGTTTTTCTGTGTAAATTTAACATTTTTAAGCTTAGACTTATATTTGAATTTTCTTTGCGAATAATCCGAATATTAGAGAATAATTCGAGTATTTCCGAAGATCCGAATAATTTCGACCCAGATAAACCCCCCTTGAAAATACATCTTAAGAAAGTTTTTGATATCTTTCCCACATGATCACGATTAAATACGCCTGATTGCAAAAACTGAAAACAAATTCAATCAAAAACGAATAATCATAAAATGAATGACTCGAAAATTGCTTATTGACCTTTTATAAAAAACAAACTTTAGCACCGTGACTTAAGTCGACATAAACGTCGGTATTTCCTAAAAGTACGAATTTCCTGTCATAAATGTCTTGTTATATCACTTTTGGTGGGAAAAAAATAAACATTTTAAAAGCAACAATTGCATTTCCAATCGATCTTGATAAATTGCTTTTGGGACATTCATTGCGAGAAATGCGGTGCGGCGCAAAAGAAAATTACTTTGGCAAAAATATTCAAATTTGTGCGAAAAAATGCATGAGGATTTTGTGATTGATTGATGGTCGAAAGTGATGATAAAATCGGTAAATTGAATATTGTGTCACACACGCCACACCATGCAAATAAATATGCAAATTCGGTTGAATTGGAGGAGATGCAGTCAGGGTGGTGTGCTGGAGGATGCTATAAAGAGAAGGATGACCCATTTGTCAGGCACTTCTCGCACATATTGTGGCATATAAGAAATAAATTTTCATGATTTTGAAATTTGCATGTGAAAAGAACAAGGCAAGTGCCCACCTCCAGGGGTGGAGCACCACTCAACTGTTTCATGCTTCTGTATTTAGGATTATATTCATTAAATTGATGGACTTTAAGTCACCTCTGAGGGTGATTTTCATTATAACAACATGCCACACACCACTGCTGCATATTATGTCTCTCGTAGAACGCATAGAACATTTTATTGAGCTCCTTGCCGAGCTCTCATTCTCGCTGGGTGAAGATGTTTGTGACGTTGAGCATGGTTAGAAATTAATGTAGTCCCATTGTGCTATCGGTCCCTTCTTAATGGCCGACACGTAGTATAGATAAAATGCCAGAGCTTTTTAAGCTCGACATTTTTCAGCATGGGATGTGTAAATCTATTTGGGTGTCTATTTTTTGCTGACGTCTCTTAGATAAAATTTCAAGGGAGAGTTCAGGGACACACGGTGCGCCTACATTGTGCGTTTGTTTTGTAGCCAAACAGCATTAAATGGATATTTATTAAAAGCATTCTCGTATTCAATTTGACAACTTAACGACTTTCTGTTGCTGCTAACGGTCTTGCGGTCACTCCATGTATAATGTTTTTTCTCCGCGCTTTTATTTTTTTTTTCGCGCTCCCAATATCGCAAGAACTGTGAGGCTTTTTGCGCAAAAAGGGGGGCTTCATTCTTCTCTCTTTTTCTTCTTCTTCTTCTACATTGCCACCAACGGATGGTCAGAATGAGAAATAATCTCGGACGCAATGACAAAACACGAGGCGGATAATCTCTCCCTCGGAGTATTTTCACATGAAAATGTTTCTATTGAAATTTACATAAATATTCTGCTGAATGTGATTAGTCACTAAATCGCTCCTTTTACTTAAAGCTATCGCACGTTCCTTTAAACATGGTA
Source organism: Lutzomyia longipalpis (assembly GCF_024334085.1). Classification (NCBI taxonomy): domain Eukaryota; kingdom Metazoa; phylum Arthropoda; class Insecta; order Diptera; family Psychodidae; genus Lutzomyia; species Lutzomyia longipalpis. Next base: position 28,912,812 of record NC_074707.1, read on the forward strand.
ATTGGATTAGTCGATAGTATAAGTAAATCGCGTCTCTCTTCTTTCCCAGCCTTATGTCCAGCACTTTGGAATTAATAACCAGCATTTTGCGTGGATGATTTGTCGGTGTCTCGTGATTGAAGGTGAATAAATATTGGAGAGAGAAGCTCTTGAATGATTCTTCGAATATTCAATCAATTTCAGCTCAATAATATGCCACACCCAGAGAATTTGGCAAAATGACTTAATTAAGATTGTAGGAGTATGTCCAAATGAACATAAATTGGCGCGTGGAAAAGAATTTATCTGTGCTAAAAAAAGCCTGTTTTATTTCCTTTTTATCAATTCAATATTGAGTGTAATAAATATTTATGGAATTTATGGCATTTCTTTTTAGGAGCTTTCGGCAGAGTGTTAATTAAATGTCTTTTTGAAACTTTTAGAATAAACATAAATGATGAGTTTTATGCAATGCGATTGAGATTAGTGGGAGGAAAATCAAGGTAAATTTTTTATCACCTTTGACTGAATTAGCCCCAAAAGTTTAGCAAACAATAGAAGCTAAGGGATCATTCACATGCTCTCAATTGTTTGTCAAAATCAATTAGAAAATTAATTATTTAAGTATTTCAATTTGGTACATCTGTCTGTATGATTTGCATGATCAAATGCAATTTAAACTGTGGCATCACAGAGGTTCAAACAAAACACTCCATCGGGGAATAATGAACTACATACTCGGAATCAAATGCATTCAAATGGTCATACAATCAAAATAGTCATTAGAGTGCATCTTGCACTATTGCACCTGATAGCCCTTTGGCGCTACAATCAATGATGTCACACTGTGAGCGGTATTAGTGTTCATGGAGATAATTCTGAAAGATAAATATGACTTGGAAATTGTCTGCAATTTGTCAGGCTATGAGCTTTTGGTTACTGACCCGTGTTATTCATACAAAACTTATATTTTCTACGCGCGAAATTTCAATTCAATTCTTCATCAAATTAAATTCTCAGTTTTTCAGAAGAAAATTCCATTTGGGAAAGCTACGAGGAAGGAAGCACATAAATTAAAATCTTAGCAAATACCTATGTGCTACGAATAATTAATGACATAATGTTGATGAGTCGTGACTGAAATGAAAACGAAAACTTCACTTTTTTTTATTTCACTTTGAAGCTTGTCTGCGCGAGGCCTTGACCCTTCATACCAACGCCAGAGTAGCCTCATTAATGGCAAAGTGTTGAAGATTTGCAATTAAAAAATTCCTCCAGCATGTTCGTCTTCTTCTCATCTAGCACATACCCTAAGCAGTATGTGTCTGGGAGGAGGATGAACGAGAGGGAATAAATGTACTGTGACACACTCCTTGACATGTGTTTGTCCCCAATATCGCCTTTTCAATCAAGATGTGCCTTTACTTGGGGATTTTTCTTCGTAGAAGAAGCATGGGAAGAATGCCCCCATACGGGGAGCTTTTTTCCCGTTGGGTGCCTCCACGTGTATACTTTATTTTTTCTCTATGTGCGAAGTATCAAATGAAAAAAATTGCACTCCCCACGAAGATGAGATTGGCATTTGAGTGGAGTCGCCATGCCCCTTCCTTCTGGCGACTCATGTAAAATGGATACAAAAGCGACAGTTTACAGGCATATAATAGTACAATGGTGGTACTTGTCGCTCCGCCGCAGAGGACGCACCAATTGGACGGTAACATCGTTTTGTTGTCCAAAGAAATCTCCTCTCAATTCCACCTTGCAATAGTGCGTAAAGAGAGATTACAGGAGCAGATAGATGTTGAATGTCATCGTGAATCATCGCTTTTTAAAACCCCCCTTTGGTCCTCCTTCTTATGCCACCATGGATGCTTCTCTAAAGTATGGGATGCGACTTTTCCTACCTACAAGCCCATCTATACTTATACATTGTCCCATCATGTATCTCTTCATTAATACCTCACTTGCCATGCTGCACCGGACAAGATGGAATGAAAGCCAAAGAGAATGGGGCTTATGTTGCGTTGATATTTCACATGATTAATCATTTGTTTTAATAAGTTCATTAAAAATCCATCTTCATAAAACGATTTATAATGCGATCCCCGACGAGGATTAAGGAGACATGAGCTACTCCTGGATGAAGTTTAATTATGGTCAGTAAGACGGAGAATAATAAATATTAGCAAAATTAAGCCTTTTATAATAAATGGGTGTATTCTAAAGGTATTTTTAATTTGTAGGTTTATGTCAAGTTTTAAAGAAATAATAATAAATGTTTTCAGAATTTTCGCGTAGGTATTTTTCTTAATCCGATTTCTCATTAAAAAATGCCAGTAATTTTATTTTTAAAGAACGTCAAATTGATTCGATTGAAGAAAGAATGTTTAGACCTTTGCACAAAATTTAAAGGATTTTAATTAAGAGCTGCAGGGCATTATTAGTCAACAGCCGTTAAAAGTGATTTCTTAACCGATTTTAATGAATTTTAAATTTAAAAAATTTATCTAAAAATACCTACATTTTGACCATAAGAATAGATCGTCTTCTGTTAAAATATGAATGAAAAATATTTTAGTTATTTAATGAAATGATTTAGTCCTGGTAGATTATTAGAAAATAGTTATCAAATACAACACCAAGTTCTATATAAAAAAATCTAACTTCATTAAAATTTTATATTTTGTGACCTTGACCTACAATCGAAGTTTATTTTTAAATATCTAAAATTGAAAAGATTTTTTTTATACGTTTTTTCTAAATTATTGCCATCCCTATGCAATTTATTAGTTCTCCTTCAAACAATTTTTATCATCATAAACGGAGTTTTTATATTTATTAACGGAGAATTTCATTATAAACTATTTAAATACAAAATAACATATTTTCACCTTTTAATCAAATATTTGCTACACAACGCAATTAATTTATATACATACATACATGCCTACTAATATATTTATTATTTGGAAATGTTACCTACATATGTATATCAATAAAGTTAATAATTGAAATTTTGATTAATTCTGAGAATGTTATTTATCAATAAATCAAATTAAAAAAAGCTTCTTTGAATCACTGAAAAATAATAATTTCTGATTTATTGACTAAATTCACTTCACAACTAGACTATGATTTCAATAAAATGCAATCTTATTGCATTGGTCTTGACTATCACAGAGTGAAAAAAAGGAAATGAAAAATGTTTTATGAGATGAAATATTTATTTTTCTTTATGCAAACATCCCCTTTGGAAAAATCATAAAACTTTGAAGCTGTTTGGGCGGATCTTTCATTCAATTTTATCGCGTGAGTGGTTGGAAGAGCGGGGTGATTGAAATAGAAAACGCGCGTGGGGTGTATGTACCTACCAACGATTTTCGTGTTAAAATATTTTAATAAAATTTAAATAAAATTGCAAACAACAGACCAAACATGACTGCATTGTCAGGTATGCTAATTTGATTCTGACCGTTTGGCCACTTTGCGTACCAATTGGAATTAACTTTTATGACAAGTCAATTATACGCCGAGCAAAAAAATGCAGAGCATGAGTTGAACAAAAAAATACAATTTGCTTTTAATACGCAAGCGATAAAATTAGCTCCTCTTTGGGAATTACAATTCAATCTCGTGCTGATCCCACTCTCGGATTTTTTTTTAATACTTTTTGCTCAACTTCTAAACTAGACACACACTTCATTATTTTCTTCAGGCGATCATGTCATGTTCTGCGTGAGGAACATCACACTAATTCTGCGAGTATTGAATTATTTATACTGATCTCATCCACCCCGGTAAACAAATAAAGCATCATTTCGGGAGGATGACTTATAACTCTGTGAGAGTGACCCAAAAAAAAACTGCATCAATGAATCAACTTTGATGCTTTGGCAACATGCAATAAATTAAACATTTTGTGTGGAATCTGGCTGTGTCATGTCGTGGGTGCCACTTCATGGACCGCGACATTAATTCATCTAATCAAAATGATTTTTCATCAAAAATCACCAGAGCGCATCGACACCCATTCCCCCCAATAAATTGGCTCTCATGGCTTTACAATTGATGGAGCCTCATATCCTCGTGTTATTCCCATCATGTTTGACATTTTGCACCAAGATATTTTGTGGGTTGATGAAAATGTTTCTTTTTTTTCATTTTCCAAAAAAAAACATATTTTGTATCATTTCTCATGCAACTGATATTTTTTCTGATCAACCAGCGAAATGAACTCAAAATACACAAAATTAATGAATCAAAAGCATTCAAATAAAAAGCACAGGGTGTGAAGAACAAAAAAAGCTTTTTGAGTTTTTTTATGATTTTTATGTCATACAAAATTAGTCATAAATTGATTACTATTTGAGAAAAGAATAACAGTCAGTAAACAAAATCAATAAAAATAATTATTATTAATATTATTATTGCATAAAGAGTTATGCGAGAAAAAATATTAATTTTTTTCACCCTGTATGTAAAACAATTTTTCACATTTTGCAAAAATATACAAAATTCCAATGAAAAACATACAAAATGGGGAAATGGCAAAAAAACAGTAAACTCATTGAAATTGTCGTATTTACAAAACATGCCTTTTTCTCTTGTAATTTATTTACAGAACACCCCAAATTGGCGGCGGCCTGAAAGCACACAAACAAGAATCTCGTTCCCGCCCAGGGACACTTTTCACCTCCTCGCACGTTCCCAGGGTAATTGCGACAAAATATCCAAGACATGGCGCCTCCACTGCTGCTCAAATTCGCCCTCTGTGCCGTCTTAACTCTGGCTCTCATGAGATTGGTCTCAGCACAAGGTGAGTTTCCTCTCCGCACAAGGAGGTGGTAGTTTGTCATGTTTTTCAATTTATTTCCTCGGAATGAAATTCATGGGGAAACGTATGGAAAACTTTCGGTGTGCACGAACTTATCTATACACGTAACTCGTACAAGCAAAAGTACACACAGTAACCACCAATCGATTTTTGAATTTAAGCTCCCAAACATCTCCATTCCCATACCCATCCGTTTTTAACGTCGCCCTGTAAATAATCTGTAAGACAATCTTGCGTCAAATTGAACATCAGAGAGATGATTAATTGATTTATCAATTACAGGTCACGTCACGAAAGTCTAGACTCAAAACCTATTTTGTATTCACCTGGTATTATGTTATATGATGGTAATTATGGGAATATATTACATTATATACTATGTATACTATTACATTTTGGTAAATTGATGTTGAGAGTTCTTTTATATTCCTCTTTTCATTTAAAATGTTGCAAAAACTGTTGACTCGTTGATAAATCTATCGACCATTGAAGCTTTTTCTTCCATGAAATATTAAATTCAATTAACCCATAAAATAACATAAACACAAAGTCTACCGATTGAAATTTATGCATTGCATAAAATTTTCATCACCAAGTCGAGGGTGAGCTTTTGAAAATGAAAGTTTAAAGCAAAATCTGCAAGATAGAAATCCAATAGATATCATAGCACAAAGCAATTAGGGGAATAATGGTGGATCATAAAGTTAATAACCCAATAAAATTTTCGCACTTTTTTTTTTACACACATTTGCAATATTTATGAGATAACTTGCTCGAAATATCGTGAAAATGGTACTAAATCGATTAATAGTGGAGGAACTTCTTCTTCGAGAGTTTGAGTCTAACTTTTCTACCATGAACTCCGTCGTGCTCTTTTATTGTGCCTCTTTTTTACGGCACCACCGTGAATCACAATATTGATGCCTAATGGCTGCCATATATTTTCTTTTCATTTTAGTGCTATATGTGTAGGATTTTGCAAAAAAATAGGAAGATGAAAATAGAAATGAGACATCAATGAAATACTTTGCGACATTATTGGGGTCAATAAATTATGTATTATTTTTTTTATGTGATTTGTATATCATTTTGTCTTTTAAATTCTTTTATTTAAAATTGGAGCTTTTTGACGAATTTCTGTGGGATGCTAATTTCTAAAATTGAGAACATTCATCCGTTGTTTTGTTCTGTTTTAGTTTCAAAATTTTAAATTAAAATAAAATAGTTTTATTTCTCATAAAGTCCTAATACTATCGATACATAACAGATTTTATTATGAATTTTGCGACAAAGTTCATAAAATACTAATTACTTTCATTTTCTATGGAATGCATCATAATTCAAGCATTTTTAATGTTTCAAGTGAAAGGAATATCTATAGTCAAAGCAATGATCTTATGCCACTTTCCATATAAAGAAAAAAAATCCTAAACGAGTTCTATCGTGAATCTAAATATAAGTGAAGGAATACCTTGCCTGGGGTAGTAAATTTGTTATGTCTCATGTAATCCTTTTACCACACCAAGATTCCCTTGAACGTGGCCAGAGGTGGTACTTGTGTGAAAACTTCCACTGGCCATTCATCTTATTTTGAAAATTAAAACACCGAGATATTGCAGAGGAGCAAAACACGCTTTTAGTTCTACTATGTGTACGTACATATATAGGAGAATCGCGGTGTTAATTTATGTTGTCGATAGAGCGAATTGGAATATATTTTCTCTTGGGCATAGGAGAGCATAACAAGACATAGGTACTTATGTACAGTACATACATATAAACGTACATATATATGATAAAAAGTAGAGCTGTGAGAACTCAAAACACGAAAGGTGAGTTCTCTCGTGAAGCATATGCATCAGTGAAAAATTGCACATGAAGATGCGTCTGGTAAAAAGTGAATTGAACTCAGGTCGACCGGATTCCTTGTGCTCATCCCACCGCAAAAGAGAGGGCTACTGACCACTTTATGATGTGGTCAAGACAAGACAAGATATTCTCTATACATATAACTCGCATCCGAGCATTATCAATTCGCAACCGCGCGCGGTAGATGAGTGGAATACATTATAAATTATCCTGGAGCATCGAGATTATGGAGTTTGGTGTAAGACTTTTTCTTTACTGACGATGGTGCGCTTTTTTTTGTTTGATGGGACCTTAAGAGGGAAACATTGTGATTAAAATCAGACAATTTATAAAAGCCAAAGCTTAATCACACTCTGTAATCTTTTCTCCTCTCCAATTGTGCCACACGGTTTTCTTGGGAACCCCCTTCTCTATACCTGATTCCGGGCGTCTGCCAGCAAACACCTCGACTGTGGGGCTTTCCTTTACTTCCTACATGGCGACAGTGTGGTGTCTTTTTTTTCTTCTGTAGAGTAAGGATAAAGTTGGCACATCAATTGAACCCATATGTTATCGCACCTCTTCCTTTTTGCACTATCTCCGTGAGATTACAATAAATAATAATTTTTCTACCATCTCCACACGGTGCACACACATTGGCAACAATACAAAAGTTGAGGATGGAAGTGAAGAAAACAGATTGCCTCATTAAATGCAAAAATTCCTCGAAACCATTTATCAAAGCGCGAAATGGCCAGAGCACATTCCTCCGGATCTCACAAGAGTTTTGCCCCCAAATGGATTGCAATGGGCCCGGAGACGGGGCGAAGGGGAGTGGGGGTATGGGGGGAGGTTGTGAGGTACCAAAGACCTCCTTGACTGCCTCCTTGTCGTGCAATGTGTCGCTCCCTCCAAAGTGCATCTCACATGCAATGGCACTTTTACGTTAAATGCAGCATTTATAACTCTATGCGACAATCATCGATAAATATACAAGCACCTTATAGCAATGATGGGGAGACTTGAAGATCGGGGGCTGACAGCCACATAACAATATAAACGAGTTCCTCTTCGACATTGCAGAGTGAGAAAAATGCATCCACCCTGTGAGTGTCTATCTATGCTTGATAGCTCTCACAACTAAAAGGGAAAACTCGATTGTCAATCGAGATGATCGTTTCTTGACTTGCAATTGTTCCCATGATTTGCTTTTTGCATCTTAAGAGGTTCCCAAGTTCTCTTTTTTTGTTAAAGATTAATTAATCTTAATAATCTTGAGATTAATTAATGAAAAATATTTTTGTTATAAAATTCATTTCAAAAGAATGATTTTGCTTAAGATTGATTTTTTACATGAATTTTATAAAAAAAAAGATTTATTTCTTTGGTGAATCCTATTCATTTTTATTCGCTTAATTATCGCTTTTGAGCAGACAAACCAGAAGATTTAGTGGAATGAGTAGAATGAAAAACAAATAAGAAAAGTCGAATACTTTTTTTTCTCAATTGTATTAAACAAATGACAAAGAATTGTACAAAATCACGATTATTACAGCTTGTCTTATGCAATTGCATAGAGCATATGCGTCTGTGCTTCCATGATTTAACTCAGAAGGGGCGTGGTTTAAGTGTTTGAGTACAAAACATATCCGGTTTTTTTTGCTAATCTCTAAAAGGTTGTTTTTTAGTAATGATCTTTAAATTGCTTCTGAGGTCTTGGAAATTTTGATCTTGAAACACTTAATTTTGAATTTGCAATAAAGAAAGTAAGACATTTAAATCTTGACTCTAGAATACGGACCACTGTTTTTTTTTAGTATACATATTCATATTTTAGAGTAAGAAGAGTAAGATTAAACTTTTAGAAATAGAATTCAATAAGAATTCTAAGATTTTACATTTTACCCTCGAATAAGTTACTTAATAGCCCCTATTATATACTCTACATAAGCAATGATACATATACGACAATAGACAGAGAGAATTCATAGCAAAAAATGCGTGGAAACAGTAGTAGTAAATTAAACAAGAAGTTGGTATCTGATCTTCTTAGGAATTTATTTTGCAGACGCGTCAGGTGAAAAGTTGAAGAAAAACCAATAAATTGCGATGATCCCGAGGTATTGGATAATTGGGACAAATTGCATGTAATCCCGATAACTGATTTCTCCTCACGGGGATATTTTTTTCGTCGGCGATAAATGATTGTCAAGGTCATGCTGTGGAATCTTAAGTAGAATCATATAGGGGATGTATCATTACAGCATTTATGTCGGACAAAGTGGCAGGATGTTTTCTTTTGCCACACTCAACTATGCAATTATCCTGTCTGATTTCTCTTCTCCCGGGATATTGGGAAAATTGTCATGCAATAAGGAAGGGTGGAGACACAATTATCATATATATTCCTCCCATGCCTTTCTCAACGTATTTAGGGAGCAAATTACAGATGAATGCCTGAAATAGTTGCTCAGCTTTATTTTATGAGAAAAACATTTAAAGTTCAAACATTCATATTAAACTTCTTTTAACACGAAATGCATAAAAATACATAATAAATCAAAAGGAAATATCTTACATAATCTCAACAAGTTCACGTTCTCATTAAATCAATTTCAATTAAAATTAATTACTTACTGCAAATTGCTCGCGATGCTTAATGAATTTATTCATTTTGTGTGACAAATAAATCCCATCTCTTCTGCTTCTTTTCTTACTTTACTTATTGATGGTAATTCGTAAATGGCAAACACACAGCCACGATCGAAGAAGAGGAGCCATTCAATTGCAATTCATGCAAATCTCAATCGCATTTGCACTCCCTGCTTATGCTATGCATCTCTAAATCTTCTTTAATTGGCATTTTACAGGAAATATTTAATTGAAGGTATCGCTTACATTTTCAACCCGTTCCTTTTCTACCCTTTTCCTTTTGTACATGTCTCATTTTCTTTTTTCTTCTAAAACCCCTCTTGCACGCACAATCAGCATGCTATAGCAGAATGTAAGTAGTTTTTCTCGTTTTCCATCCTCCAAGATCATGCTCATAGATTAACAATGTTTGTACCTACCACAAGATAAGAGATCCACAATATAATTGGGATTATATGTGTGTAAAATATTTTCAAGGTGCTTTGAATGTTGCTAATTGAATCATTGACAGAATTACACCCTTTGAGACATTGTACACATCAAAATGCATTCAATAATGTACTTCAAAGCTGAATTTCACACGATATACAATTTCGTAGGATAATTAAATATAAATGCTCCTACTTATTGGATTAACCTTGACTTTGAAGTGCTTCATGCTATGGATGTGAAGCTAATTAATTCGCCATTTGAGAGATATTCAAATTACAATCAATAAAAATTGTGCTTAAGATGCGGGAAATAAAATTAGGCTTAAAAGTTACACAAGAACATAGAAAGAATAGATTCGAAATTGGGACACATAAAAAAGCAGAAATGGTGGAATTTGTCGTTAAATGGCAAACAATAATTTAATGTATTTGCATATCTAGCTTTTACTACTTGTACGACGAAGAATTCACAGGCAAAATGTAACTGGGAATATCACAGTGAAAATTCGTTCAGTATAAACATAAATTTCCTCACATGCAAAGAATTCTCTTTAGGCTAAATTAATACATACAATCTTCTTGAAAATCTTTGAATTAGTTTAATTGTTTGTACAAATGCCTTCAAAGGAGTCTATTCATTTTGCAAATTGAAAATAAACCCAAATTAACACAAAAATTGAGATTTTTCTTTAAAAAGAAAACCTAAAATATAAATGAGTGAGAAATTCTTAAGAGATAATTCTTTAAAATTATTTTTCTTTTATCTTTAATTTATTTCCTTCAAAAAATAGAATAAAATTCTTCTTTTTTTAAACTTCTCTTCTGTCTAGCTTCTCACAGAGTCTGTGTTTAACGTATTTTTCAAAACTGTATAGAGAAAGATTTTAAAAGAAATAAAAGGAAATATCAGATGACAAAAAACTGTATAAAAGAGACAAATTTTGAAAAGACATTAACACAGGTATTAAAATAAGGAATAAATTATGCAAAAATCCCATTGAAGATTCCAAATAAACTGCCTCGACCCAAATTCCATTTCGTAAGAGAGTGACATTCCTGTTAGGAAAAACTAGTTGCTGTAGATTGAACTAGTGCCTTTGGGGCTCTAAAAAGGAATAGCAGCAAAGTAGAAATGGGTGAAACTAATTAGTTTTGATTGACTCGGGTGAATTTAGCCTCGTTTTCCATTTCTCACCATGCTTATCAAATGCTTGCGCGCGAAATTGTATGTTGTGCCCGAACGTGGTGAGTCTATCAAAGGAAGACAGATATGCGAAGGTGTTTTTCATTTCTAGCTACATATATGTGCATATATGTATATTGTATAGCCTGGGATGCTATTTGTCTCGGGATATGTGAGATAATCCTGATGACATTGTCACTTTTCCCATTTAAACCTGCCACAATATATGAAGAGATGAGAAAGAGATTCGAACGCTAGAGGCTGGTTGGAGGCGATGCGAAGAGGAAAGCCTGAAATAGCATCAGTACTGACCAGTCGCAATGTCAAGTGCGTTGGGGCCGGTTGGTTGTGGCCATGGAGTGGCCAGTTGGACGAAAATCTCGTGTGCGTGGATGCGAGGTGCTCCAACAATACAGGCGCTTAAACATCTTTCGCGTGATGACGCTGAGATCGGAGCTTGGCCAAAGTGGGCAGTTCAATCGCCAATTTATTTGCTCTTTCCTCCTTTTGCCTCTTCTGGCAAGGGGCCCGAAGTGGCCTCTCGATGGCGCAACATAATCTCTAATGCCACGAGATGTGTGTTATTTATGAGGGATACTATACGGGGGTCAAACACCTTGCAAATTTTGTCTATCTCTCTTTCCTGTTTCCCGGGCTTCTGGTCGTCGTGGGCACACAAGAGGGGGAGGGTGAGGTAATTTATTGGAATTTTAATTAAATCACCTCTCCATACTCTCTTAATCGCCACATGTGACTGTGGGAATGACTTAGAGACAATTTAAAATATTTTTTCTAGAGCAATGATTAAAAATCCCACAAGACAAGAAAAAAAAGTCCCGCCACTAAATGGACGGACAATTCAAGAAGAAAAGAAAGAAAAGAACCCAAAGCGGTGACTTGGGTATGGGAAAAGCTCTTTTTTCTCTTATCTGATGGCTGGAAAAAGAGAGAATCAAAACTATAAATATTGCACCCTGTCAGATGGTGTTTCCCCAAGACATTGTTATTTCTTAATCACTTTTCAATACCCAACTCCGCAATGGCTATACGACCACTGTGAACCAGAAAAGGTGGAAATAGGAGAACAATAGAGTTCATTGGTAATTCGAGTCAATTGACTTCGCACAGGGAAGAAGCTCTTGTGCTGATTTTCAAGTGATATCGAAAGGTATATACAGAAGAAAACGTCTCAAATTGCTGTTTTATTAACAGAGACCTGCGTAAATTGATAAACCACAGACGATTAGGTAATATATATGTAAAACTATATACATTACATACCTATTTTGCTGTAGAAAATGAAGTAAAGGTAAGCTTGTAATTAAATGAAAAGGAGGCTATTCATTCTGAGGCTTTCATTATACATATGTATATACCATACATATCAGGCATTTAATATACATAAGTTCTATAGGAGTTTAGAAGATTTATAAGAGAATCCAAACTGATTTTTTTCATTTAGGCTAGCTGAGAAAATTCTGAGTAGTTTTGCATAATTTCGTCTTTAATTTTTGCTTGTTTTTTCCGTAATGTTGGTGTGATTTATGATTTTTCTTGGCAGGTTCTAACAAACCTAACTGAAAGCTGTGCCTCTCTTTATTTAATTTTTAAAAGATTTTTTTTTCATTTAACCCTTTCGCGTCTACCTGAAACATTGAAACATGGCTCTTTTATCACGGTATTTATGGTCTCGGTGCTTTTGCATTTTGGTCTCTTTTGCGTGAGTTTGATTCATTTGAAACTTGGAAAAACGATTAAATTCATAAATACTAATAAAAAAAAACGTTTTACGTTTGGGTCAGTTAATGACCTGAAGAACGTTTTTTTTTAAAGTCGAAACGTCGATGGAAAGCTAAAATAAAGACAGAATTCCGCAATTTCATTCCAAATCAATTTTTTCTCTTGAATTTCGTAATGTGCACAACTTTATTTAATACGTTCCGCAATTTTGACAAGAAGAACTTTCTTAAAGGAGCTTTAGTGAATTGCTGAAGACGGTGCGAAAATAGGTGTGCAATATATCAAATTGCACGTGACATTAGCAATCTCCTGAGTCTGTGATGTTTGCGTTTGGTTCTCAAGAAGCCACCCGGAGTGGCAAATGATTTGCATGGGGAATGCATTTGCAAATCTTCTGGAATATTGGCTCTGGGGTTAGGAGAAGCGAATGATTATGGCGTGAATATATGGGTAAGGATAAGAAGTTGTCTCAATTAAGATAACTCCTCGAGGCGTCATCGTCTAGCGCTCCCACTTGGTCTATGCGCCCATAAAACACCCATTTACTCCTCAGCGACAAGTGAAGATTATTCCCCAATGCATCGGGATGGGAGAGCTTCTCAAAGGTTATAGCGGAGAAGAAGAGGAGGTATTCTCAAGACACCGCGCGCCAATTGTTTACGGCTAATCATTTTGTTTGCTACGGCACAGGGACTATTTTTGCCCTCATCCCCCATGTCGAAGTGAATTAAATAAAAATGGCAGTGCAACTTTTGTGCCAACTCTACCATGCTCCATAAATTCCATGCATAATTGCTTATTAATTCAAAATGTCTCTCCTCCTTCCCATTGGTATAATATTATAACTCCCTTCTTCCATTTTGATATTCCCCCCGGCTTGGCGTATGGTGTGATGTGCGGTGAAAAATTTCCCACCCACCCGACCACCTCTTGCGAATATCAAAATACTTTCCGTCTTGTTGAGAATATGCTGCGCTCAGGCATGTGCTTGGCACCAACTTAGAAGCATTTTAGATGATTATGGGGGAAGTTGAGAAAATATCATGATTACCGTCGTAAAATCTGACCATTTGCATATTTCCATTTGTTGAGTGTCCAACCACCTCCGTATTATCCACTTCACAATTCCCGCGCGCGCAAGAGCTCTCTCGGGATGATTCCACAAAATATCACCAAATGTCTCCTCCACAGCCATGTGAATGTTGACTTTCAAGTTTAATCCCACTATTTTATTGACTTCACTCTTACGAGGAGAGACAATAAAGTCAATAGACGATTGCACATAATAGACAAGATATTTCAGCACTTTCCTCTTTTCTCTCCATCTTCTTGCAGAATCATTCAAATGCGAAAGTGAAGGATACCATGCGGATCCAGATGACTGCGCTGTCTTTCATCGATGTGTGGACAATGGCAATGGGGGCTTAACTGATTACCGCTTCACCTGTGGCCCAGGTACTGTCTTCTCATCCGGGAACAATGTCTGTGTTCACCCAAGCGATGCCAACAACGAAAAATGTGGTCTTGCTTCGAATTCTGTGAATCCAGAATCGGAGCATGATTCACAGCAACCAGCACCATCGTCCACAACACAAGCATCAACAGCACCATCAACCACACCTACAACAACAACAACAAAGAAAACCACAACTAAAACCACAACAACTACAACTCCACAACCTCAGCCTGAACCAGAACCTGAACCAGGAGCTGAGCCTGAACCCGAACCCGATGCAGAACCAGCTCCAGACACAACGGACAAGGAGGGTCTCTGCAAAGGCGAAGGATTCATTGCACACCCAACAGATTGTCGTAAGTTCTACCGCTGTGTATCGAACGGAGAGGGACAGTACAACCGCTACGAATTTGAATGTGGTGAAGGCACAGCCTGGGATGAAAGTATTCAAGGATGTAACCATGACTACCTCGTTGAACGATGTGGAGGCAGAGCAACAACAGCATCAATGGGAGATGACTACCAATCAACGAGTTCACAAAGTTCCAGCTCCTCATCAAATGATACCTCTTCCTCATCATCGTCATCTTCGCAAAATAGCACAAGTAGCTCCAGTAGCAGTAGTTCATCGAGTAGTTCATCAAGTAGCTCATCCAGCAGTTCATCGAGCAGTTCCTCAAGCAGCTCATCAAGCAGTTCATCTAGTAGTTCATCCAGTAGTTCCAGCAGTAGCAGTAGTACATCATCGAGTACTCAGTCTTCAACCGAGCAATCCAGCTCTAGCTCAAGCTCATCCTCTTCATCAAGTGAAGAGCAACAGAGTAGTAGCTCTTCGTCAGGCTCAGAACAAAGTAGCTCACAGACTGAAAGCAGCAGCCAGAGCAGTGGTAGTAGTTCTACTTCTGAGCAAAATCAATCATCTAGTGGTTCTTCAACTGACCAATCATCTAGTAGCTCTTCGACAGATCAATCATCTAGTAGCTCTTCAACAGACCAATCGTCTAGTAGCTCTTCTACAGACCAATCATCCAGTAGCTCATCCACAGATCAGAGTAATAGTCAAAGCTCATCCAGTTCAGGCTCTGAGAGCAGTTCATCGAGTGAAATGAATCAGACCAATAATGAAAATAACCAGAGCGGAAGCTCATCGACTTCCGAATCATCTTCAGGATCTAGTAGTTCCTCAACGGATAGTGGACAAAGCAGCAGTTCAACATCTGAGTCAAGTAGTTCATCCACTGATAGTAGTAGTCAATCGTCATCTGGATCAGAATCTTCCAGTAGTTCTACAGATAGTGGTCAGGGTAGTTCGGGATCTTCTTCTGGTTCTGATACTAGTTCTGGATCAGGTGGAAAATGCGAAAGAGATGGCTTTATGGGTGATCCCGAAGACTGTCGCAAATTCTATCGATGTGTCGATAATGGCAAAGGTGGATACGATCGCTATGAATTCACTTGTGCAGAAGGAACTGTTTGGGATAGTGAACAGGATACTTGCAACTACCCATGGGCTGTGAAAGATCCTAAATGTGGAACGGGAAGTAATACGGGTGGATCAGGTGGAGAATCTTCCAGTCAAGCACCGTCTTCATCTGAATCATCATCTTCGCAAGCAACTCAATCAACAACATCCGCTACTACCACATCTTCACAAGCTCCGTCCTCAACTACAACATCTTCTTCGTCTTCGTCAGCTCCATCGTCAACAACTACAGCTTCTACAACTACACAAGCTCCATCCTCATCAACAACTGCTTCTTCATCTTCGCAAGCTCCATCATCAACAACTCAGCAATCCTCCGGATCTAGTACAACTTCTCAGCCACCATCATCCGATGGTCAATGTAGAGAAGAGGGATTCATTCCACATGAAAGCGACTGCAAGAAATTCTATCGATGCGTTAGTGATGGAAATGGAGGCTTCACTCGCTACGAATTCAGTTGCGGAGAAGGAACTGTCTGGGATACAGCAACAACATCATGTAACTATCCTCAGGATAGTGCCCCACCGTGTGGAACCGGGACATCATCTGGATCAACTGAGTCATCAGGTGGCGGAGGATCTTCCACTGAAAGTTCTACTAGTCAGCAACCCCAATCCACGGAAAGTTCAACACAATCGTCTACAACCTCATCATCAACAACTACGTCTTCATCAACAACGTCATCGTCAACAACAACATCATCGTCAACAACCACATCTGCTCCAAGTTCATCTTCCGAGGCACCTAAAGAAACTGAATCAACTACTGCTGCCCCTTGTCAAAATGGGACAACTAGCACTACACCTAGCTCGCAACCAGCTGGTACGGAGTGTGAAGGTGAAGGATTCATGGCTGATCCTGAGGACTGTCACAAATTCTACAGATGCGTAAGCGATGGCCAAGGAGGCTACACAAGGCATGACTTTACATGTGGTCAAGGAACTGCATGGGATGAAGCTGCTCAAACGTGCAATTATGAAGACTCTGTTGAAAGATGCAAAAGTGGAAGTTCAAGCTCTCCACCACCATCGTCTTCATCTTCAGCACCACCAAGTTCAACCACAACTAGCAGTTCCTCTTCCTCACAAAGTACAACATCGAGTCCACAGAGTTCAACAACAACAACACAGTCATCATCAAGCGCACCACCAAGTTCATCAAGTTCTTCGTCATCATCAACAACGACTACAACTACGACCACAACAACAAGCGCACCACCATCTTCATCGTCACAAGCACCTAATCAGGGAAGTACGACATCTTCGCCTTCCAGTGGTACCTGTGAAAGAGAAGGCTTCTTTGGGGATCCAGATGATTGTCATAAATTCTATAGATGTGTAGACGACGGAAATGGCGGATTCACTAAATATGATTTTGTGTGTGGAGAAGGAACAGCCTGGGATGATGCTGCTCAGACATGTAATCACGAAAGGGATGTCCCTGCTTGTCAAAATCAATCGGGATCATCTGCACCGCCATCTAGTACTACAACTTCATCGCCATCGAGTTCTGAATCCACAACGACAAGCAGTTCGAGCACCACAACTGGTAGCAGTACAACCACATCTTCATCATCCAGCAGTTCTACAACATCTGCACCATCTAGCAGTTCAACAACATCATCTACAACAACCGGTTCATCCTCTAGCTCGGAATCCTCATCATCATCTTCAACGGAATCTACAACTGCTGCACCATGTGGAAATACAACGAGTGAAATAAAATGCGAGGAAGCTGGATTCTTCCCAAATCCCGATGACTGTAGGAAGTTCTATCGTTGTGTTGACTGGGAAAATAATGGAGAGAAATTCTCATTGTATCACTTTGAATGTGGAGAAGGTACTATTTGGGATCCAGCTCTCGAAACGTGTAACTATCCCGAAAGTGTACAACCACCGAGGAACTGCAAGACTCCCCCTCCATCTGAAAACCAAACGGGTGAAGAAACAACATCTTCTTCAACAACTACCACAACCACTACTACAACAACTACGACAACTACCACCACAACTACAACCGAATCGCCAAGAGAGGAAACTACAGGTTCTACCACAACTGAAGCAACCACAGAAAGTACAGAGTCTACAACGACGGAGGGTACAACTGAAAGTACCGAATCCACTACCACTGAAGGTACGACTGAGAGTACAGAATCCACCACAACAGAAGGTAAGATCATTTCATATCTATTCTAAGATAGTAGTACAATCTCTGAAGGGAAGAAAATCCCCGACAGTTCCGTACCTTTCTCTTTTGAGGGGAACGTATGTAGATGTCGCGCCGACTAGTGCAAATTCGAGGGTAAGCGAATATGCAAGGAGGACTTTCCTCCCATTCACAAGATCATTTGCTTTCGAGCGTTCATGGTGACCACATTTCCGTTCATTCCCATTCATATACAACCAAAAATGTTGTAAAAGCTAAACTCAGTCAGCTCCCAAGTTTCCTTAAAAAGACCTCTTGCGCTATCTACCTTCCTCTCAAAAGAGGAAGGGCCGAAACGTTTTGGGCACTTTCGCCCATCTTTGTAATACTATCTCTCTATATAACAAAGGTACAACAGAAAGTACGGAATCCACTACAACTGAAGCAACTACAGAAAGTACAGAATCTACGACAACAGAAGGTACTACAGAAAGTACGGAATCAACCACAACTGAAGCAACTACAGAAAGTACGGAATCAACGACAACAGAAGGTACTACAGAAAGTACGGAATCAACCACAACAGAAGGTACTACAGAGTCTACAACAACAGAAGGAACAGAGTCAACCACAACAGAAGGTACTACAGAAAGTACGGAATCAACCACAACAGAAGGTACTACGGAATCAACCACAACAGAAGGAACTACAGAATCTACAACAACAGAAGGAACAGAGTCAACCACAACAGAAGGTACTACAGAAAGTACGGAATCAACCACAACAGAAGGTACAACGGATTCAACCACAACAGAAGGTACTACAGAATCTACAACAACAGAAGGAACAGAGTCAACCACAACTGAAGGAACCACAGAAAGTACAGAATCTACGACAACTGAAGGTACTACAGAGAGTACAGAATCCACTACCACTGAAGCTAATACAGACTCAACCACAACTGAAGGTACGGCCATTGCATATCTATTCTAAGATAATAATACAATCTCTGAAGGGAAGAAAATCCCCGAGAGTTCCATTCTTAAGTGATCTTGTGAATAAGAGTAAAGTCCTCCTTGTATTTCACATATCCCCAAAACTTTTTAAAACGATTCCATGCGCCATCTACCTTCCTTTCAAAAGAGGAAGAGCCGAAACGTTTTATGCACTTTCGTTCTTTCTTTGTAATACAATCTCTCTATATTACAAAGGTACTACAGAGAGTACAGAATCCACTACTACTGAAGGTACAACTGATTCCACCACTACTGAAGCTACTACCGACTCTACAACAACAGAAGCTGCTACAGAAAGTACAGAATCCACCACAACTGAAGGCACTACAGAATCAACCACTACTGAGGGTACTACAGAAACAACAGACTCTACTACAACTGAAGGTTCAACGGAAACGACAGATTCCACCACAACTGAAGGTACTACGGAAAGTACAGAATCCACCACTGAGGGTACAACTGAGTCGACAGAGGGAACAACTGAGGGTACCACAGAGGGCACAACAGAGGGTACCACGGAGAGTCCTCCGCAGAATTCTTCGTGTCCTCCTCTAGAGAGTGGCCAGGCATACTTTGTTTGTCCCACAGGATTTAGACGTCATCCACAGAACTGCAGTCAATTCTATCAGTGCACACAGCAACCAGATAGTGAAGACTACAACATTGTTGTCTTCAGCTGTCCTGAAGGAACAATTTACGATGATGAACAAACACAGTGCTTACCTCCGGAGCAAACGACCCCCTGTCAGTCATCATCAAGACGTTCTCTACGTGGTTTCGTTGAGAAGCGATCAACAGTAAGTTCAACTGCAGTAATGATCCGTGAACGAAAAAATTCGCATTGTTTTTCTTTTACAGATTCAACTCCGCAGACCAAAACGGCTTTGTCCTAAAGAAGGTTACTTCCCGTTCGAGGATACCACGTGCAGCACGATGTTCGTTAAGTGTAGTAGATCATTGGAGGAAGAGAAACTCGAAGGAACTGTCTACAGATGTCCAAAAGGATATGCTTACTGGCATGTGAGTAGACGTTGCGAGAAACCTGCTAGAATCCCCAACTGCCGAGTCAACACATACGATGAACGCAACCGAATTCCAATCGAATGGATCAACCTCGGACGAGGTCGAAGCCTGCGAATATAGATTATAGAGTGAGAGAGAGATGATTTCCTAGCGAGATAGGCCATTAGGTAGTTTTTCGTCAAATTCAGTCAGGAAGTAGCGGCTACAATGCCACATTTTTAATGCTAAGAAACAAAAAAACCACTTTGAACTGATTTACTTTTACTATCAATAATATAAAATGATGCAATCTTAGCATCAGCAACACGAATAGGAGCCATTAGAGAGCATCCTGGCTGTATAGGGCTTAAGATGCGCTACTTTTGGCTCTTTTTGGGACATTTTCCGGTGGCGGGGTATTTATAATGATGTAATTATGTGTACTGATTGACTTTCATGTTTCTTTTCCATGTCCCTCTCGAAATCCTTTTCATGTGCACGATTTGTGAAAGTCATCGTGCAATTTTTCTTTTTAAGTAATTAGGTTAGGAATCATTAAAGGACGCCATACAGAGAAATTGATAAATTGTCATTGTAAATAGTGTGAATGTGCATTTATGCGAAACAAAATGCAAAATAAAAGTCTATTATGAAGACGACGGGGAGTTTTTTTCTTTGAATATGAAAATTTTGAATGAAAATCAATTTTCTTTTATGTTGACCGTTTTATAACGGTGTTTTTTGAGAAATTGTTCAATTTATGTGTTTCTGCTGCCATCTTGTGGAATAAATCGAAATTTTTATACGCGCCTGGAAAGACTGGAAATGAATTGGCGATTTTGAAAAGGCGGTAGGTTCATTTAATTATTTTTATTTATCTGTGTAATTTTGCGTGAATTATTCGTCTTATTTTTTGCATAATGTATAAAAATTAATTAAATTAAAATCAGTTAAAAAATTTTAAGAAAAAAAGCTCAAAGTTCTCAAACAATTTAACTGGAAGTTCAATTACTTTCCAACCTCAACTATTCAGAAATAAAAGTAAACAACAACATTCCAGGAAAACCACTTCACTTTTACGCAAATTTTGGGATTTCTCAGATTTTGAGGTAATTTTAAGTGAAAATGTTAAGCAAGAAGCTCAAGAGGAACCTTTCGGGGAACCATCAAAGTGCAGACAATGTCCAGGAGGAGCCAACAGCGAAGGAAACAGAACTCGGAAGCGCCATAACCTCAAATTTATTTTCCGTACCGCTCTGGCAAAAGCTCTATGATGTGGAAATCCGGATGAATACTGAGCTCCGGGAGTTGCAATTTAGTGCCCCCGTTAGTGCTGTGTACAACCCCATTGAATATGCTTCGGAATTGCATTGCGCCTATATGAGAAAGTTTCTAAACGACAGGAAGCACATTGTGCTTGTTGGGATGAATCCAGGACCATGGGGGATGTGCCAAACTGGGGTACAATACACCATCTCTTGGGGATCTGTGTTTATGATTCTCATCTCTGTTGTTTCCGTAGGTACCTTTTGGGTATATTCCAGCGATTAGGGATTGGATGAGGCTCGAAGGGAACGTTGAGAAACCACCAGGAGAGCTTTCTGTGCGCCCTGTGGAGGGACTGAATTGTACACGAGCCGAGCAGAGTGGTCAGAGATTCTGGGGGCTATTTGAATCACTCTGTGGACCACCTGAGAATTTCTTCGAGAACTGCTTTGTCTACAATCTCTGCCCTTTGGCTTTCTTCCATTCCTCCGGAAGAAATATTACCCCAGCTGAGCTCAAGGTGGAGATTTTCTTTAACAGTTTTTTGTTTTCTTAATGTATTTAATGACTTTTTTGGTTTTCAGGGCACAGAGAAACGGAAGCTTCAGGAGATTTGCAACAAAAGCCTCGCAGAGGCAATAAATCTCCTGGAACCTCGAATTATCATCTCAATTGGACGCTACGTTGAGGATCGCGTAAAGGAGCTTTTCAAGCAGAACGCAATAGACAGTTCAATTGCCCACAAATGCTTACCACATCCGAGTCCCAGGAGTCTCAACAACACCAATTGGGACGAGAAGGCACGAAATTGGCTCATCGAGAACGACATCGATCGCTTTCTCCGGAAGCGTCAGTAACACACTTTATGGTGGATGCTCTGGCGGAAGCAAAGGAGGCGCTAAAGAGAGGAGAAGTCCCCGTTGGATGTCTCTTCATTCGCAATGGGACAATTATTGCTTCCGGTGGGAATGAAGTGAATGACACAAAAAATGCAACAAGACACGCTGAAATGATCTGCATCGATAAAATACTCCAAACGGCCAAAGATGAAGGTGAGCCTATCCCAGAATTAATAAAAAAAAAACCTGCTAAATAAGATTTTCATGTACTTACCCTGTATTTTCCCAAATTATTCATTTGGGATGTGAATTTTAAATGCAATCTTATGTTAAACATTCCTTTATCTTGATAAATAAACATTCAAACCATTTAAAATTCCTTTTAACTCCGTGGCGGGATTAGTTAGAAAGAAGCTGAACACTGAAGAGAATCTAATCTGTTGATCACAAAAAAAGGCTTTTCTTTTTTAATTTTATCGTTTTTTGTGACAATTTCTCGAAAATGCAATTTTTTAGACAATCGCAGAGCATTTATGTATTAAAATTCGATTTGAACAAAATCGGTCAAGCCATTTTTAAATTATCGAAAGAAATATTTTTGTTTTTAAAAATAAATATTTTTGTTTTTACGTCAAAAATATCTGAACAACAGTCACATTTTTCCACTTTTCTCAGCCCCAGAATGGAAATTCCAAATTCTGGTACATCAAAATCTGCATTGGTATTTCTTCTTTCATTTGCTTTTCATTTCACCCCATCAAAATCCATCCAGTAGATTCTGAGAAAAACCTACCTTTGTGCTTTGAGGAAAATCACAAGATGGCGTCGCACCTAAGATGGCGGAAAGTGATTTTTTACTCTTCAATAATTAGTTTACAAATGTGGCCAACACTTAAAAACCGAGTATAAGAAAAACCTCAAGAAAAAATTAAAACATTTAATTTAACCATGCTCTCAAAAGAGACCTCCCTTAAGGCCTTAACAGATTGACGAGAAGCTTCTAACCGCTTCGCAACTTTTCGTGTCCGATCGCCTTATCCGAAATATTTCGAAGTTTATTTCAATAACAATTTTTCCACTTCTGATAGAACGATCGGATTCGGAAATTTTCGTCCATCTCTGTTGATAGCTTTATTAGCTAAACGGCTTGACCGATTCTCAAGTAGGAACTATCGATGAAAGACTAGTCAAAATCTGAAGAATTTACTAAAATTTTTAACTTCTAGCCTTAACCTCTTTAGGACCGTAAGGAATCCAGCGGGTGGAATTACGTTCTAATAATTTTCAGGGGTTTCTTTGAGCTCAAATAAGACATTTTTGGCCAAAACTTCCGACTTTGAAATTTTCGGTTTTTCATCCTTCCTGATCCTACCAATCAAAAATCAAAGATTTCAAGACGTTCCCTTCACAGACGAGGACTTCCGAAGTGTCTTCCCGGAAATATCAGTTGTCGTAACAGTGGAGCCCTGCATCATGTGCCTTTCAGCCCTGAATCAGCTCAAAGTGCGTGAAATCATCTTTGGCTGCGTTAACGATCGTTTTGGTGGCTCAACTGTTTTGGATGTGACACAACTGCTTCCACCTGAAGAGAGAACCCCCTGCAAGGGTGGCGTACG
Organism: Lutzomyia longipalpis; assembly: GCF_024334085.1. Lineage (NCBI taxonomy): Eukaryota > Metazoa > Arthropoda > Insecta > Diptera > Psychodidae > Lutzomyia > Lutzomyia longipalpis. The sequence continues at coordinate 28,936,303 of NC_074707.1, forward strand.
TGCTGATGAGGCCATGGAGTTGCTGAAAACCTTCTACAGTGGTGAAAATCCCTCAGCTCCTGTCCCAAAGACACGGAAAACGAATAAATTGTCGTCAAAATGAAACATCCCTTTTATTTCTTTAGAAAATTTAAGCAATTTTATTATCAATTGTTCCTTTCACATTTCTCCTGGGTATTTCGAGGGATGTCTGGGGGAATTCATTGAAGTAGATCCCTGGGAATGGGGTATGTGTGTGTGTGTGATGGAGAATCTAAAAAGCATTGCCTTTCGTTGGTGGTGGATGCGAGGCTTTACCCACGCGGCGAGAGGGGATTATACTGTGGGGGTGACTGAGGATTGGGTGACAGTGGGTGCTGCCCATTGAGGAGTTCCCCATTGTACTGTGGCGGTGACTGGGAATGTGAGTAGCCATTGCAGAGCGGCACCTTCGGGATCGCCTGGGCTTCATCCTCCTCATCACAGAACATCGTCACCTGCTCACGACTCGAGCAGCTGCTGCTGCTGGAGCTACTGCTACTGGATGAGCTGTCACTCTCACTGTCCTCACTACTCGAGCACACCATTCTAGCTGCTGGAGGGACATTGCTCCGGTAGAACTCCAACTGTCTGCTGAGATCTGCAAATGACACAAAAAAAAGAAAGATTTTCAATCATTCTCCTGCTGCACCACCGTCGAAGGTTAATGGGGGCGATAACACCGGTAAATTTATTATTTATTGGCCACGAAGACCTACACTGCACACACATACTCAAATAACGCCTTATCGGGAGGAATGGGAAAGCAATGTGAAATATTATTATAAAGTCAAATAACCGTGTAGAAGTGAGCAATAAGAGGCAATGCAACACATTGTGGTGCAGGAAAGTCTATCAATTATGGCCTGGCACCGCTAACACCTTTTTTCTGCTTCTTCTTTTCAACCCAGAACGACTTTCTCAAAAAGGAAATTGCAATTTTTACTCTAAAATTACACACTCTTTTAGCTCTTAAACGCACTTTTAGCACGGAGTTTTTTTTGTATGCATCTCACGTACATGCAGTGCTATTAAAACACAAAGCAACTTTTGAGATGAATAGAAAAATATTTATTTTAAAAGGTACTTTGCAACATATAGTCGTTAGATTAACTTATGAATTTTCGAAAAAGTTCATACGAAGTTTACACGAAATGGTGGAGCTTTTAAAATTTGCATAATTTCCTTTAGTAAACTTTAGGAAGATTGATAAACTGTCGTTTGAAAGGAGTTTATCCGTTCCTGTATGTAGGGCACGGACTTTCGATCTGAACATCGAAGCATCGAAGCGTATTCGAAGCACTGCAAAAGAACTGCTTCGTTTTTAAAATGCTTCGATTATTCGAATAATCGAATAAGATTCGAAGCTTCGAATAATTCTTAGATATTCGAAGCTTCGAAGCTTTTTGAAATATTCAAATCTTATTCGATTATTCGAATAATCTAAGCATTTTAAAACCGTTCTTTTGCAGTGCTTCGATTTTTTCTCCACATTTCGAAGCTTCAAAAAGTTCGATTTTTCGGAGCCCTACATGTATGGGAAAATTCCTCATATGTAATTTATCCCACGTATCCCACGTAATTTTGTAAAGTGTCACAAAAGAATAAGAAATCGGAAGAGAAATTTCCCATTTTCAACTAGGAAAGTCGGCAAAGGTAGGCCTAAAATTATAACTATGACGTCAATATCAGGTTTTTTTTTAAACTATGCATGAAGAATGATAGTATAGTGGGGATCCGTAGTAAACATGGCTCGAAGTAAGTATGGATTAATTTTTTTTCTATAAATTTTTCAAGTACAGTGCTTTCAAACAGTTCAGCAAATTGCTTTGCTAGTGATGGGTTAGGATGCCTTTTTTCCACAAAGGTCCTTACGTCCTTCCATTTTTCAATGATACCTTGAGTGGCGACTAGAGCCGGTGAATATTCTTCCTCGAGAATTTCGTTCGGAATAATTTCATTTTCTTCCTCATCCACCAATGCTTGCGATTCCGCCACAGATTCTATTGTTGGTTCTTCTGTCATTTCTTCAATGTCTTCCTCATCTACTTCTAGATTAATTCTTTGTCCCAGATATAAGTACTATTTCATCAACAACCCCTGTGGATTGTTGACTAGAAAGTTCGTCTTTATTGGTGATTTCTGGAAGTAGGGGTTTCCATGCGTGTTTTAGTGTTCTGGTGGACACCTCATCCCAGGCCAGTCCCATTAGCTCTGCTGCCTCGATTATATTGTATTTTGTCTTCCAAAATTCCGAGAGTGTCAAGTCCTCGTACATTATGTCAAAAATCAAAATATCAAAGCAAAGGCTGCATTGTAAAACCGGCTAAGTCGGTGTGAGCTCCGAACTGACTTAGCCGGTTTTACAATGCAGCCCTCGAAAGCCTTTGTTTTTTTTTATTAAGGAACAGGTAGACTCCTTACTTCTCAAAACGAATGGCTGATTTTCAAAATATGTATGTAACTGTTTTTATTTTAAACAAAAAGGTGATTTACCCCCAATAAAATGCTCTGTTTTTGAAAATGAGTTTTTATTGAACAACAGTCCTTTATTATTTCAACCCTTAATCTTTTATACATTTTAATGAAACACTCACGAGCACGAGCATTGTCATGCGTTAGATCGGGGTAAGCGACAAATAAGGTTTTATTAAAATCTTGTATTACTTAAAGAAGTTTTTTGTTCATTTTGAAGCAAAAATTATTTTTAATGGCGTTTTCGAAGAATGTTTTTGGTTAGAATTTTCAATAATACGTATTTTATCAACTGAAAGTTTTTATTTTTTGCTATTTAAGCATTGTGATTTATCAGCAAGACCTTCGGTCTATTTCACAGAAAAAAGTTCAATTCAAAAGCTGATTTTTAGTGATTTTTCAAAGAATGTTTTTGCCTAGAATTTTCGAGAAGTTTTCTAAACAGGGAAGTAGAAAGGGAGAATTTTCTTGATAATTCTTTTTGGTAGCTTTTAAATCTTATTAGACGTTGAGATAGACCAATAGAGTTTTCATAGAAAAAAAAACAGAAAAAAAGATTTAAAAAAAATTTTCTTTGAAAGTTCACAATTTTCGCAAATACCTATAAGAAACTAATTTCCATAAGAGTGACCACATTGCGAAATAACTCTGGGGCTGGTCACCACATGATATACCTACAGTAGAAGCATTTTTGGGCAATACAAAATTCGATGATTTTTCCAGTTGATTCTATACCTACCTATTGGAAAAACTAAATTCCTTCTCGCATTTTGAATGTTTTATGACCATCAACATTTTGTTAATTGAGGTCATGACATGAATAAAAGTGAATAGACTCCTTTTTCAATTACATTTTCAGTAATAAAATGCACGAACTTAAAATTTTATCAACATCACTAATTTCATAAACGTTTAAAAACAAATGCAAAAAATTATTTTCAAAAGCTCTTTCGCGCTTTTTTTGTGTAAAAAAAAAATTTAATAAAACAATCTTGAAACTTTTGAAGGAGATTATTCACCAAAAATCGATTAATTGAAGTACTTAAACACAACTAACTCCCTTCTACTCGCTCTTCTACATTCAGTACGAGGAGTAAAATAAATAAATAGACGCGAATGTGAGCACAACTTTTTGCATAAATTTTAATAGAGGTATTTTATCGTAAAGCTTCTCTCTCTCTCTTCATGTGCTTAAACAAGTGGCGTTATTAAAATATTTAAAACGTTTTTTTTTCTTCAAATAAATGCAAATTACTCTTTTAATGCATAATATTTACACTGCAGAGAAATTATTTTTTTATCAAGTGGAAAATTCCTGGAAAATCTAGGGAAAATGTGGGGAGAGATATAATAGAAAAGAAAAAAAAAACGAGACTCACCCATATTATCTTCTGTGAGCTTGTGGATCTGCTCCTCGAGGTTGCGAATGTGATCCTGAACCTCGTAGCTGTTGTGCTGCAGCATCTGTTCTTTGGCATCAGCATGTCTCTGGGTATTCTCTCTGTTCAGCTTCTTGCTCACCATCTCAAAGTTGGCCTCCAGCTGTAGGTACTCCTGGATCAGTTGACTCTTCGTCAGCCCATCGAGGCGCTCGCACTTTGCATTCTCATACACACTGCTGAATTCTTTGGTGAGGAACTCCTCCTCATCCTCGGGCAGGCTACAGAAGTAGTTCTCATCCGAATCCAGCGATAGGCTCGGATCACGCTGACGTCCCTTTGGTGCCTGCATTTCGGGCATGTGATCCTCCATGAGGAATTTATTGGTGTTGTATGGCACAATGGAGCTCCGGATGCTGGCTGCGGAGCGCCTACTGGACAGAGGAATCTTCCACGCATAGGGCTTCACCTGACTATTATTCCTCTTTGCTTTGGCACGCCCACGGCGGCACTTCCGCTTCCCCTTGGGCCTTTCCCCACCCCCCGTAGCAGCACCTCCGCCACCCTGTGGCCCCTCACCCATAGCGCCCTGCTCGACACTCACACCACCATCCACGGGCACCAATACACCCGCATCAACTTGTTGTTGTTGCTGTGCAGTTCCCCGAAGTGCCGCCTGTGTCGCGTCAGTCGTCGTCATTGTTCTCGGGCAGGGAGGTTCGACGTCATTTTCTTTCCGGGAAAAATGCTCCTTTTCGATGTGTTCCACCCCCTCAATTGCTGACATTTTAGCACGGGTGCACTTGTAAATGCCTCACTTTTCACCAAAGTCACAAATAAGTTCACTTGTCGCAGAAAAAATCGCACTTTTTCGCAAATTGCATTCACTGAACTTCTCAGCTTTTGCAGCCTTACGCCATGTTTGACTGTGTTTTGTGCAATAGACACCGTAGCGCTGGCTGCGCATGGAAAATTCAGAGATGCAATCAGGGACGTTGGCGCCCGCAAGATTTTTACTTTTGGCACGTGCCCTTCGATTTTATGCTTTCTCTCCTTTTTTTCTCCCTTGAAATCTTTCTGTTCCTAATGTTTATTTTTATAATTTTAATTAAATTATTTATTGAATTAATAACATGGCTTGGTTTATAATTTTTATGTTTTTAGCGTGTACACACAATTTTCCGAAGTAATTTCTTCAAAAAAAAAGTCAGCTTCTGTGTACCATCCTAAAATGAAAATCCATCCAAACCATATCAAACATCGTATGACTACGAATTCATGTTACATACATCTGTTACATTAACCCTTGGAGGATTTTCTTGGTCACAGTAGCCAATCGATTTTTTTCCAATCGCCACATAACCAAAGTCTATTGAACATTCCGTAGGTAATAAATTCAACCTCTCTGTGTAGGGAACTTCAATTTCTTTAAAAAACGTCAAAAGTTAACTTGTAAGAAAATTTTCTTTTTGAGAGAAAATTATCATCATCACAAAATAGCACAGTGCTCAATAACAAGAAAAAATTAAGGTAAATTGAGGTTATAAATTTGGAATTTAATTTTCTGAGGTTTTGTATCTAACATTTAATTACAAAAGAATGATAAAAGATAAAGACTTGCGGTCAAAGGAAAAGTTCATGGGCTATGGACAAAACTGGTAATCTCTGCCAATTCGACTTTTTTATTTCGGCATTGATTAAAATCTAATCAACTTATCATGATAAATTCCTATATTTATGTGTGGGCAACTTCAAATATTAGAAGTTCGTCAAAAGAAAATCTGAAAAAAAAACGTTTTTCTTTATAATAGAAAATTAAGCTTAAAGTTTGTGGTTAAAAATTCGTGCCCTCCAAGTGCTAACCGATTTTGATAAAATCGTGTTCAAATGAAAGTTTCAAAAAAAATTAATGTCTAAACCTGTAAAACTTAAAACATCCCGTCAGTTTCCACTGGAGTAAACCTGTAATGCTTGAAATTTCCTTTATAAAGTCCTTGTGTTTCCTTCGCACAACTTTTTCCCTGAAATGGGTATGCAGAAATTGTTCTTTATTTTATTGTTAGCCATCAAGAGAGTGTATGGACGAAATAAATTGATACAGAAGTAGTCTCATCGGGAACTTTTCCCCAGTCGCTCTGTGGAGTGTTCCCCAGAGAGCGACTCTGGTGCCATTTTCAATACCTTTCTTTGCTCACACACGCATCGTCGTCACTCAACTTGTTTGCTGGTTTGCGCGATATATGCCGTATTTATTTCATATATGGAAGGTTCAAAATGCTGTAACAATTTGGCCAATCTCTTTTCCCAACTCCCATATTTTCATGACGATTTTTCCTTGCTCGCCCTTTTTTTTGGGCTCCCTTTTTGCCAATTTGACCGCAAATTGTGCATACCGATATTCGATTTCAATTTGAAAATTAATATGTTACCAACACATTTGACTTTCCATTTAAATATAAATATAAATTGAATGGAACACACATGCTCACACGCTAGGGCGAGATGCGATAGATGGTGGGCCATGGTAATGGGATGGAGTGAGAGGGGGAGTATTGGATGAACGGTTTACAACTAATTTTGTTTATTATTTAACTCCTGTTTATGTTGCGTTCTCTGTCGCACGTGCGCACAGGCACATTCGGCCTCTCGCTCTAATGTGAGATTTATTCAATCAAAGTGTGCTGTTTTGGAAAATGTAGTGTAAAACGACGATGGGGGGAGTATCACTCCCACCCACCCCCCATAATTGTCCCCCCTTAGTTCCACTCTTCGTCCCAATGATGAAGAGGAGTGAGAGCGGATGAATGGAGAAATTGGGATTTCCTGGCATGAGGAGACAAAATGACATTTTCCGCGCAAATTGTCACCATCAAGCTCTTGATACAGATCCAATTTCCATGCACATAAAAAGTTCGGTCTCGCAGAGTTATTTGGTAGCTCGTAATTTTGGGTGTAGAGTTGCGAAAAATACTACCAATTTGATGATAAATTTTAAATGCGCAGAAAACATAAAAGCATACGACGAAGAAGTTGCTTTTAATCGAGATCTATGCCACTATTCAAGCTCGACTTGTTCTCCATAAGATGCCACATTTTTGCTGATTTTCTATTATAACGTATTACCTACTCTTTGTTATTCTTCTCACCTAACATTATGCTTTTATTATGTACACACTGTGCAAGTACAATAAATTCAATGATATCATGGTAGTCTCTACCTCTAAAATATACATAAAAAAGGGTCAGGTGGATTGTGTTATGTTGTCATTGATATTTTGCGTTGTTATTTGATTCATCGGCTATGAATAAGTTTTTTTTTCTTTGGAAGATAGCGAGTAAAATTAATCATATATGCAATTCTATAAAAGATTCAGACAAAAATCTTTCAGTTTATGATTTTTTAAAAATTCTATCACATTCCGATACACTACAGAAATCAAGAAAAACTCTTATAAACCTTTACTGGGCTTGGTTTATCCACTTATCTTCTATATTTAGAATAGAATAGAATAAGTTATTTGTTTATAATATTCAAGAGTTTCTGTAACGAAATTTAAAGAGATCGTTACAAAGCTTTTTTTCACTTTATTTTTAATATTCATTGCTTTTTATTTAATTAAAGGATATTATTCGTCCTTGTTAGGAGAATTTCATAATTTGTATAATTTTGTAAAAAAAAAAAGAATTTAATAATCCTAGAAAAGATTTCATGAGAAGAATCGATAAAAATTTGCTTAAAAATGTAACCAATGACGTCACTTTTGCGTTTTTTATATCTTTCAATTCTATACCTCCAATTTTATTATGCCGTAAAAAATAAAATCCATTTTGTCTTACCCACTTCAAAACTCTATAAAATGTTCTAATCTTACATAATTAGAATAATTATTGCCCTATCATACATTCGAGTTTTTCATTACGATGCTCATTCTATGGAAGCTCTCAGGGTATATGAATATGAAAATGTCATTTTTGTTATCTTATATGATAACTTAACATATTTCTAACTTTCAAATGTAATTAAATTAATTTAAAATCATAGAAATAAAATATTTCACGTTGGGATTAGCGTGTGACCCTACGGACGCGAAAGGGTTAAATGAGCTTTTGTTGATTTATGTGGAAATATTGACATGATATATGAATACAAACTTTTACATAAAATTCGTTAAGACTTTTCTATTCTACTCTATTCCAAGGACTTTTTACGTAAAACCCAAAAGGCCCAAAAGCCACTTTCTAATATCAACTAAAAGTTGATGCCGAAAAAAAATCTAAAAGTACTCGAGAGGAAGCAACAACAGAAAAAATGATAAGATATTCAAACGATTGCGGAATTTCCAAGTCCACTCTGGCATTGATTTATTGGTCACAGGAGGTATTATTTCAATTCGACGATCCTAAAAATATTCACATTTTTTTTTGTTATGTGTATTTTTGCACATTCGCTTGTTTTGAAAATTCCGACTTTTTCATATTTATGTATTTTTATGTATTTACCTGTACCCATATACTTGTTTTTTTTTTATCTGCCACTTGCTTACTTAAATTTTCGTGTAATTAACCACTTCAGCATATCTCTTGTATTCCATTTCCTTCTTTTTTTCAAATTAAAATTTTTCCTTTTTTGTGTTAACCCATTTTCGACGAATATTTCATTTACAAAATTCTTTTCAGTACTTAATTTTATTTGTTAATTTTTTTAGATGTTTTTATACGATTCAAATTATTTTTTCTTTCAGAATTAGATTTTGATACAAACTATTAGAATCGATTGTGGAGAAAATTCAGAAATTTCTATTTCTCTATGCTTTCAATAAAGAATAAAAATAATTTAGTATTTCTGTGGGTCTAAGACGTCTAAGACACTTAAAGTCATATGGAAAAGAAAGAGAAACTAATTCTAGGAGACATATGTGGGTTAACAAGATAAAAAAAAACATTTAAAAGAAACAAGTAACATTTAAAAGAACCAAATGCACACAACAGAATTTCTCGTTTTCTTTATTTGGTGGTTGTATCGCTATATTCATTTTCTGTAGTATAAAAAAATATATACAATCATATTTCTCCTCCTATTTGGCATTTATGAGCTGCGAGAAACGCCGTGCAATTTGCTCGTATCTGAAAATTTAGCAAAACATTTATTACTCTGTGCTGAAAAGTATGGCTTGATAATGAACTGATGTGATAATTTACAAAGTTTCAGTAACTTCTGAACTCTTTCAGTAAGTTCGGGCGAGATTCTTCATGTGAAAGACGGAGAGGGTCTGGAAGTTATTTGAAAGTTTATACATTTCCTAGTTTAAATAAGTTAAAATGCATCTTTTAATTATTTTACTTTTTAAGATTCCAGCTTTATGCTCAAGATTTTGTGATTAATATGTGATTAGTATTTCATGTAAATACATTTGGACATCATAGTACAGCCCAACATGATAGAATAATATAACCGAATAAATGTATAAAACGGAGATATTGATTCACAAATATTTTGATTTAAATTGTAAAACAGATAACTTTTTATTTGTTTGTTTTGTTCTAAATTTTCCTTTCGAGGCCACACTGTATTCAACATTAATCCAAAAATGTTTTATAATAAAGATATTAAACCTTATCTTAAAGGCACAGGCAAATAAAATTTGAATGTAAAATCAATTTGTAATCTTTAATTTCATTGAGATAAAATAAAGCCACAAATCTTATCTCCCTACTAAAGGCAGAGCGAATGTGAAAAAGGCACAAGACATTATAAAAATGATAAAAATACAAAGTCATTGATCTCCTGCATCGAAGTGTTTGAGGAAAAGATTATTTTGCCGCATCAATTTCTCCAGATATATATGTATATATGTGTGTGGTGAATTGTCTTATCAAACTCATGTGTTTTTCTTGTTTGTTTTAGGTTCACTTGCAAACTTGTTTTATTATAGAGTTGATGGTTATATAATAAGAAAAGATATTTTTAGGCCTCTGCTTGGCTCGTAAACTTTTATTTTCAGCCAAAACACCATCATGTATGTTTTATAAAATAAATTTTATTATGGATATTTCGCTTTTGCTTTAAATGCCCTTATATACATTTTTTTCTAACTTGGAAATAATTTGCAAAGAAATTTGTTATCTTGTTGGGTTCATTGTGTTTTTAAAGTAACCTAATTCTGCTTTTCTTTATTGGATAAATACATAGGTATTATATACGTGTATTTAAATATATTTTCAATAAATTTCTTTGAAAATCAGCTTAAATTTTATCAGTAAAACCTGAATAATCGCATATCGACACGACTTTGTCACACAACAAAATATTGATATTTTAGAATTTTGTTTTTTGATATTCTTTAGAATTATGACTTGAGATAGCTATAAATTTTGAAGTATACATAATATTTTCTTTTTATCCCTTTATGTCCTTTATTATCGGAATAAGAGTGTTAAAAAAAACGTTAAATTTTCCTTAAAAAACTATTAAACCTTAATCATTATGTGTATGCATAAGCCCTAACTAAACAATAACGTTTGTTAGTTTAAAAAAGAGTTTTTTCGGATCTCTTTCATACTTTTCCTAAAATGTATAGTGATCTCTTTGTCTCTGGCATATAGGCGGACTTTCCGTGTTTAGATTTGTCGAAAAAAGTCCATACAATGCATTTTCTTACTCTAAGAATTGAAATATAGGGTCGTATTCAGCGACCAAGAAATCCTTGAAATCATTAAATTTTCAGAAGGAATTCTTGAAATTTCAAGGATTTCTTGGTCACTGAATAAGAGCCATGGTATTAACGGACTTTATTTTAACGTAGAGTAGATGCATACCTTGATTGCTTATCTGCCTCCGACGAAGGTCCTCGTGACATTTCTTTTTCTGGCAAAAAAGGTCCTGACTTGAAATAAAGAATTGAATTCTTTATTTTATAACAAAGAAAATGAAATATACAAGTCCATCTCACTAATAGGTGAAATATCAGTGAAATATATTCAAGGTTTACACACTTTAATGTTACTCTTCTTTTCTAACATAACCACAAAATCAATTTCACTGCGCACTGAAAAACAATATGGCGGAGCGTGGCGTCTAACTTTTTGCGCGTGACCATATAATGATTTGGATTCTTAGGACGTATCAAAACGCGTCGAACTTAAGAAAAAAAATAGTAAAAAAAAACATTTTTTTCTCTTTAACAAATAAAATAAAATTATCGACGGCGAGACAAGAAAAAGTCGTAAGTCTCTTTGGCCGTCGAAGGGACTTACGACTTTTTCTTATTTCGCTCTCATTATTCTCTTAACACTTGGAGGACCCAAGCATTTTTATATGTATATTTAGTTACCAATTTGTATTTGGGCATCTTCACCCCAATTTCATTAAAATATATACCTCATAAGGTTCTCTTTCGGGATTATGGGGGAACTGATGAGAGAATTAATCAAGCGCAAAGAAAATAACCTAAAAAACAACTGACAATTGACTTTGGCATGTATGGAATATCAACTGCTTGATTTTGGCGTATTTGTTTTCTTTTTGCAAAAATATGTATTTTTATTCAAGTTTTATGTTTTTTAATGAATAAAAATTCCCTATAAAACATTTCCGCTCATTTGCCGTCAATTTTACCGGGTAAAACCTCAGCGAATGACCGGAGATTTGACTTTTTCCCATGGAGAATATCCGCACATTACGACGGGAGACGGTTGGAGACACTATAAGCGAAAATACATGTACTGCGTACGCAGTTTTCCAGGGTAAATCTCCGAGGGATATTCTCCATGGGTTATTCATTGCATTTGGAAGTTATAAAATCATATTATTTGATAAATTTTTGAGATTATCCTCCATAAAGCATATCGAGGGCTACATTGTAAAAACGGCTATAAGTCGGTTCGGAGCTCATACAAAGCCAGCCGGTTTTACAATGTAGTCCTCGATATTCAAATTTTATGGAATAGCACAATCTGTGTCTATTGGATTTTCGACAAATCCTTCGTATCCATGAAAAATTTTTAACATTTTCCATCCCTACAGAGTGATATAAATACCATGCCATTTATACCCAAAAAGTGGCCAGGACATAGAAGTTCTGTCTGTGATCATCTAAGCAATAAAAATCTAAATCTAACTTTTGCCCCAGTTACCCCTACACACGTTTCCTTTTCGTAATGACTCACTTTTGCCCGGGGGCTGTAAGATAACAATTACGAATAATAAAATGTACCTGTATAAAATACAGCGGAGAAACGTGTGGATTTCAAAGCAAAAGTTCTCACTTTGAGTTGAGGTTTTTGTGTGGCAAACTCAAGTAGAATTTCCAGTTTCCATGGATCCCCCATCAAAAAGAAACTGATTCTTAGGAGAATGCCTCGACACATTTTCATCCTCAATCATCTCCTTTACTGTTTTTCTTTGCAATTTTATCGCGAAGCCACAGTGAATGGCCTTTCGTTCGAAGCTCAACTCTCTCTCAAATGGAGAAGAGGCTTCTTTGTCTCTAATGCAGTAGCTCTTATATGGTAGGTATATTGTACATATGTATGTATGTATGGTGAGAAGGAAAGGGAAAAGCCAGCTATGTGGGTCAAAACGGTCAAAACACGAGAGCAGTGTCACACCGCAATGCTCTTTCGCTCCTAATGTTGTGTGGTGGATTTCCTCAAGGTTCTTTATATCGTGGAAAAATGATGAGAGAGAATTTTGAACCTCCCCTCCACCAGCAGTGCTCTCTCAAGAGAATGATGAGATTTTCACAAAATTCACATAGGGGAAATTGGGGGAAGTTAGTCAATTTATTTTAAGAAAAAAAATCTCTAGAAGATTTTTCCTTAATGACAAAATTATAAAATTGAGCATTACAATAAAATAAAATTAAATGAATTAAGACATTTATTTAAAAACTAACAAAACTGATTACTTTGGCCCAACTCATCCCTATATGGAAAAATTTCTTTTTGAAATTGATCTCATTGCCAAGATATTTAAATAAAATCATTCTCAGTGGTGCCATTGTTTTATCTCGCATTATGTTCTTGAACTATTTGTAATGTTAAGACATGGTAAATATAGTAGCAATTGAGGAGAGAGTAATTTGATCTCTTTTTCCCTCCACAATTGTTTTTAAGCGCACTGTGAGAACATTTTGGGTCGCGTCCAAAGTCGGAAAATATGCAAATTGAGAAAAGAGTCAACTTAATTTCCAACACACACGCAAATTGTTAGCTTGCTTGGAAAGTTATCGCGTCCAATTTCCCGTGCAATTACGTAATTTAATTGATATGCTGGAACTTTTGTGTCCACCAACTTTTTGTCTGTGTGCATTACATATATGTATACTCGCGTATGTGTATACAGTCGTGCTCTCGTGGTAGGACCGTCGTCAAAATGACTTCTCCGCGGTAAAACGGTTTCAGAATAAGGAATTTTGCCTTCGCAGTGGGACAATTAGTATCCTACCTTTCCAATAGTACTAATTGTCCCACTGCGAAGGCAAAATACTTCATTCTGAAGCCGTTTTACCGGGGAGAAGTCATTTTGACGACGGTCCTACCACGAGAGCACGACTGTATAACATAATGATGTATGTAAATGAAAATTATTTTGGCGCGAATGGATCTTTTATTTTCATTCACATCTTTTCTTTGATATATATTACACCTTACTGTACATAACATGCTATGTACAATACATACATAATATACAGCTTATATACTAGAGCTTTTAAAGAATATAAAAATGGATATTTTGAAAAGAGAAAGAAAAAACATCGCGAAACCATCAAAAAGTGATTAAGAATATGTTAAATTACCCAAAAGGCTTTTACGAAACACATAATGTGCGCTTTCTTCTTATACTAACAATGTTTACACTACTTAATCGTAAACAAAAATAATTCAAAAGGCATTACAGAGATGCGCAATTACGTGTAATAAATTATATTTTTTATTGATAAGAATTGTAATTTTGGATTCTAAAATTAAATGTTAATACAAAATCATTTTCTCAAAGATTATTACTATGTTGGGGCCCCCGAGTCACTCTGTAGGCAAAATTCATTGCGCAGCTAATCAGGATATTTGGCTTTTATGGTTTTGATCTGCATATTCGTGGGATCCGTGTATACAAGAGTCCTAAAATGCTTTTATTAAATAAAACAGGAAACTTTTTGTCTAGGCGATTTAAGAGGAGACAGGACTATGTAGGACATCTAGGTAGCTAGTTAGAATGTTTAGGTGTCTAAACACCATGAAAATTCAGCTACCCGTAAATTTTTTTTCTTTAGAGGCCAAAAGACATTTTTTTAAATTAAATGTTGAATGAAGAAAAGAGGAATTTTCAAACTTTTTGAAAATAAACGTCAAAAGATAAGAAACGTCAAACGTTAAAAATGTCAAAAACATGGAATTTTTATACGCTACATTTGGGGCCCAACGTGGAGCTCGAACTCACGACATATGAGATTAAGAGTCTCATTATATTAGAAGTTTTCCATCTGATTGATTGATTGATTAATGATTATATTTATTAAAGGATTGTACATAATAATACAACTTAATTAATACTATACTATATACTATTAATACTAATAAATAAATTATTTAAGTATTTTTCTTTTCTTTGTATTTTTTTCTTTTTTTTCTTTTCCTTGTATCATTTCCATTCTCCTCGAAACGAGGAGAAAAGGATTTCTCTTTGTTTTCTTATAAATAATTGTCTCGAGGAAATTAAAAAAATGATTCAAGTCCTTTTGGATATTTAAAATTAAAAATTTGGTAAACCTTAATATAAAGTATAACCAATGCTCTAATGTATCCCGCTGATTCCCCCAACGGAATTGTAAAGGTTTCCAACGAGATGTATTTATTAGTGCCCCCATTTTGGGGGCTACAAATTTTCGGTGATGTGTCACTGTGATTGTGCTCTGTTGGGTCTGGACTTTCTGCATTGAAGCAAACAACTCGCTCCATCACATCTGAAATATTTTTTTTCTCATTTTTGATAGGTACCTACTGTAAAAATTTCTTTGTTCCAACTCGAGAAAACCTTTTTGCGGAATTTCTTGAACTTAACTGAACGAGAGCTGCTTTTTCTTAGGGGAGAAAAAAAGAACAAAACGCCATCTAGTGGTTCCAATTTTAAATTTTCAACGTTTCTTTATTCGTTATTTTTCCACAGGCACGCTTGCAGCATTTTGTAGTGGCCAAATGTGTTCACCAGCTTATTCGCAAGCTTGTGCCATAATACATAGTCCCATTCCACTTGACATTGGGGACATTTTTTCATTAAATTTGAATTTCTGAGGGTTCCAGCACAAACATATGCGCTAAGCCTTGACTTGTCTTTTAATGGTTTTCTAATCTATTAGATCTAGAATTTTAGTTTTTTTTAAATTAAAAAGAAAAGACTTTTTTTTAAAAACAATCTGAGGGCGTATTATGTTACTCTCCGAATGCTGGGTGGCCCATAAGAACTACACAGCCACCCAGCATTCGGAGAGTTATATAGTATGTCCTCTGTTTTAACCCCCTCGCGTTTTTTGGGTCATACCCTGACCCAAACGTAAAACATTTCATTTTTTCCATTATTTATAAATTTTGTTTTTTTTTCAAGTTAGAAAAGCATCAAATTCACGCAAAAAGAGACCAAAGAAATCGTTCTAACTGAGAAAATTCTTCTAAAAACATCCACAGAATAAATATTGTGATAAAAGAGCGCATGTTTCAATGTTTTTATGTTTCACATTGGACGCGAAAGGGTTAATTTTTCTTGCTCCTCTTTTTGAATTTTTTTAACTAAATGGCAGTTATATGTTTTCAATTTAAATTTTTGGCGCGGTGAATGAGAAACATGCATGAAATAATCCATGTAATTGTCACGCGGGGAACATTTGTTAGGTTTATCTCTCGGTTTTTTTTCGGAGGAAGAATTTTTGACAGCACCCAAAAAAAATACTAAATTTTCCCCGTAAATTGCGACTTTTTAGCATTTAATTTATTCGTGCTGTGTTCAGTGCTCGCCACTGCACCCCGTGCGTGCGTGAGTTAATGGGAAGATTTGGTGATTGTGTGGGAAATAGAGTCGTGGCGTCTCCGCTTCCAGAGCTAGAGTGACTCTAGCTAGAGTTGTGCTGTTTCCGTGAAAGAAAACTCATTATATCGGGGTAAATTCCTTGTAAGGAATGTCCTGGATGTGGCTGAATCCAACGCTAAGCTTGGGTTTTTATTCTTTCCGGTAGCCTCCCACATACTAGGTCCTCGTCCAGTACAAGTAGGAAAAGCCATCAAGACTGGTCATGTCATGTCAGCAAGCTACAGAGATTCCCGATGATCCGTATGCATTCACGGAACCACCAGCAACAGCAATTTTCACGTCTCCAGTAAGTTTCCAGCTTTTTTCTCTTTGTTCCTACTACTTCCGGAACTTTAGTTGGAAAGCTCCGGTGCTTTGTGGACTTCTTGGAAATCGGGGAGCTTTGTTGCGCGTACTCTCTAAGAGTCTCGTAATCAAAGAAATTCATTACGACATCACCACAACGAGCGACTTTCCTTAGATATTCTTGTAAAGTTCTCCCTCCCATTATTGTATTACACTCGGATTTACATTTCAAAGAGTGAAAAGCGTGGGCCCACATGATGACGAGGTCGTTGTATTCAAGTAATAAAGTCTCTTGAGAAACGCGGGCGTCTCATATGGAATCACTGCTGCAAGATTAACAACTTCTTGAGTTCCTTTAGAGGACGTCAAAAGGATTCCGCAAAAAAGCTGAGACGTTGAATCCATTTAGCGATAATGCAACAACCTTTTCGGCCCTTCGGCCTCTCTTTGGAGCTTTTATGCGATTATTTGCATTGAATTTTGACACAAAACATGCCACAGAAGATTGCAAAAGATACAATGGGTGCAACAACAATAACAATTGCAAATATTTAACAAAATTAAATATTCACAAAGTTGTTTTGATCACAAGTTGTTCATCTAATAACAGGCTCCATGTTTTGGTACAGGTCTAGAATAAATATTTCTTTTAATAAGAAATTTAATTTCCTTTATTTGCAAAGAAAATTATTGTATTTTGCTAATTTTTTCGAGTTTTTTTTGTTTGTCCTCTTTCTCCCAGCTTGCGGGTAAATTCAGCAAATTGACTTCAATCAAGCACCAGCAGCAAATTCGCGCAAATGGAACGAGTGTGAGCTACACGAATGGCATCAATCACGTCCAGAAGTTGCCCGTGGCGTCTGTGTACGGGAAGGCCGGCGTTGCAATTGTCAATTCTGCCAAGAAGGTGACAACAACGAAGAAAATTCCTCCGGTGAATGTGGGCGTCCCGTCCACGGGTGGTGCTGCAGCAACGGTCGTTGTGAAGACACCGACGCGTCCGCTGCAGCCTGTCAATCATTCCATTACGACGAAGCAACAGACGTCACTGCCACCGCCGGGACGTACCTTTCAGTCGCTCTTCCAGCAGGAGGTGCTCAGTTCCATACGCAAGAAAAGTTCACCACAACGCGACGACACCGTCATTGCACCGAGCACATTCAGGGAGCCAAAGGCAACAAATTTTCCCGCCACGAAGAAAACCACCGTAAAGCAACAAAATGCATCCACACGCATCAAGCGCAGCTTCAGCCAAACGGCTCACCATGAAGTTCTGCAGAGGATACCTGCGGCAGACGTGAAGCCTCTCACGAGCAAAGGAAATAACATTTGGCACGCCCCTGAATCATACATTTTTGACTATGAATCACCGGGAATGCAGGCACTTTCGCACGTAGATCATGAGCTCACGCTGTGCGCTCAGAAGCATTGGTTCGTGGAGTTCTTACCGCCCACTATGGCACTGTTGACACGAGAACAGCAACTTGAGCAAAAGGCCAGTCACTTGCGACGAAAGGCCATCCAGTATGCCAAGGCGCTGGAGCAAAGGAGTGTCGTAGTGGCGAGGAAGAGGCTCACGTTTGTCTCTCAGGCACTTGAAAAGTCCCTCGGGAATCACGAGGATGACAATGGGTAAGGAACAAATATCCTTTTACGATTACGAATATCCTTTTTAGATTCTCAATCCAGAGATCACTCTATCATTACCAATGAAAAGCAAACCCACGAATTTGCCCCAGCATCCCAGGATTGCCCAGGACTTGATAATCCTGGGAAGAGATCTGCAATCAAACTCTAACAAATCGAATTTTTCAATTTGTTTAGTACAAGCGGGATGGGGTCATATGATTTCTAAACGTTAAAAAGAGAAAAAACTGCTCGAAACCCCTCAGAACGAATTACAAACCTTTTACAAACTTGGAGGTAAAAATGACACACTTTGGAGGTAAAATGGGAATTACAAACTTTGGAGATGAATTTTTACAATATTTTATCTCCAAAAGGAATTGAAACCCACTTTTACAAACCGGGAGGTGAACTTCCCTATATAAATGCATGGGAAAGTAACGAACCTTTCAAGAAATTTGATGAACTTTTTACGAATTTTTTTATCTGTGTATGAACTCCCGAAAGACCAACAGATTGACCAATTATGAATATATTTTGCTTCTTGAATGAAGTCCAAATGCGTGATAAAACTTAGAATTTCAGATTACCTTAATCTTCATTTTTTTTTTGTAATTGCTCTAGTTTCACCAACAATGTATGGGTAATTACAAAGTAATTAATAGGGGAGAGCGGGGCTATTTGTGTCAATTTGGATAAATCACTATCTGCAGGACTCCCACGGGGCAAGAAATTTGCCTCGATAGGTCATTCTCATAGGAAATTTCCTTGCCTACAACTTTATCTCAGACCGCTTTTCTCTATCTCCTCAGGAAATATGAGTTTTCGAGCTTTTCCTGAACCCTTCCGCTTCTGACTTTTTTAAGAATCCGTCGATAAATATTGTCACCTGCGGGGGTAATTAAGTAGGTGGAATTTTCCGACATTTCCAAAGATTTTCCACCTGAGAGATTAGTTGTAGCTACTAAGCGAACTCCTCACTTGTTCATCCACGGCAAGGAATTTCACTATTCTATCCATTAAAACACAGAATTTTGGAATTTTCTCAACCCCTACAGGTTAGAAAACATGTCAATATTTTGACGTTCCATATGATTTACATTGATGACAATATTAGTCCCACTTGACATGTGTTGTTTCCAAGAAGTGTACAGAAAAATCATTAAAAGTTAGTGAAAAATACACCTTGGCAACGTTTTCTGCATTGACCTAGCTTGTGGAAAAGACGGTGAGATTGGAAAATCGCTAAAAATGTCGGAAAATGAGTTTTTCTCAACACGCAAAACGTATTTTTGGAGGCCTCAAAATTTGTTTATTTTTTTATTCCTAAACTATTCATCGGATAATCTCCAAACTACAGTCAACTATTTAGGGTAGATATGACTTCCGAGTAATAACTTGGGAGAAAACGCCATTTGAAAATTACAAACTGTCACAAATAGCCCCGCTCTCCCCTACAACTAAAAGTCCCAAAACCTAATGGAACACGTCAAATTTCTTGTGAGTTGAAGACTAATAAGAATAAAGATCTTAAAGGCATCACTGAAAAAGTATTCCAGGTTCAAAGAATAAACTATTCTCTAAATGTTATGACTAACAAGCTATTTTTCCTACGAGGATGATGGAACATTGTATTTGATAACAGTTCAAATATCTAACTATGTAAATGAACGGAGATGAAAATATTTTTTATAGGTCTAAATTGCTTCAAAACACATATTAGTATAATACAAACAAGTTTGACGAGAGTTCTAAGATTACTTCCCAGTAAACCAATTTTGCTAATAAATTGATGAATTATTGAGCTCAATATTCAGTCAATGTACAGTGTGGCCAGGAAATTAGGGCATGATTTTAACCGCGAATAACTTTTGATTGGATTGAGATATCTGAAAACTTCTACCACCAAAAGATGCGTAAACTCAAAAAGTTTTATTTGTTTTTTATTTCAAGTCGAAATCTTAAAAATTGTAGACGCTATGACTTTGGGAGTAAAGTAAAGAAGTTTCTGAGACTTGTCATTAAGGAAGAGACATAGTTGAAGAAGCCATGTTCCTTTAGGAAACTTAATGCCACTTAAGGGATGTAAATGAATTAAAAATCAATCTGGGTTTTCTTATAATTTCTAGTTGAGGTAACCAGTTTTTAACCTTTTGGCAAAGAATTCTTTAAAATGATTAAAAAATGGTGTCGCCGCTTAGGCTCCAAAGAGGGATCATCGCGATCACAAATGATGCGCGTGCAACCAAAACCGCAAGAGCGGAATTATTATCAAATGAAATTTTGGCAATGATGAAGAAAAAGTACTCTTAGAGAGTCAGTCTTTGGCAATCAATTATCACAGTCGGTTGAGTTTATCACAGAAAATTATTTGGCAATTATTTGGACTTTGGGGAGAATAAATTATTGGTGACGGGAGAATTAAATAAGTTTATGTACAATTGAAATAAATTTGAATAAAATATTATGTACAATTGAGTTAAAATAAATAGTATTTACAAGTGAATAAAACTTAAAGCTAAAATATATACAATTTGGAGTTGTGAATTTATGTACAATTACAAGACAAATACAGTGAATTAATTATTTACAACGTGCGATAGTTTGGTGGCGAATCATCACAGAAAGTATCACAGAAAGTTGAGTGAGAAATTGTATCACAGATCAAGGTGCTTTTAAAGCTTATCACAAATTTGGCGCGAAGTGCAATTGCGGGACACATCACCGAGGGGCCAACAACTCCAGCCGTACCTGTCGAAATTTTTTGCTCCTTAGCAAGCCGGAAGGCTCTAGGACAATTAATTTATGACAAATATAATTCACAGGTACGCACAGCCACACCACATTCACACCACATTCACCCCACACATGCACAACAGCCGAAATTAACACAAATTTATCACAATACAATTCACAGGTACGAAGAACAATCAAAGACGTACACAAGGACAACACAGAACATTAAATAATTAACATTTATCACACATATCTACAGGTGAGCGCCACCATTTTGGTCCTTCGAGCCGGATGGCTCTAGGACAATTAATTTATGACAAATATAATTCACAGGTACGCACAGCCACACCACATTCACACCACATTCACCCCACACATGCACAACAGCCGAAATTAACACAAATTTATCACAATACAATTCACAGGTACGAAGAACAATCAAAGACGTACACAAGGACAACACAGAACATTAAATAATTAACATTTATCACACATATCTACAGGTGAGCGCCACCATTTTGACCCTTCGAGCATTTGATCCATCGATCGTTTGATACATCGAGATCTTCAACTCCTACTGGGCTAGCGACTACCACAATACAGTCCACTTACCTACGCTCTACCAGTTAGTCTATCGCTGTGCCCTTTGCCCTCCCAAGAAGCATCATGCCGGCCAAGACAGCATCCCGCGCAAACTACAAGGGGCAGCTCACTAAGGTGAAACGTGCCATCGAGAAGTACATGATGAACTTCGATGAGCTGAAGCAACCCACCGCAGGAGCTGATCTCACCAAGCTGCTAGAGGAAGTTGATCAAATTGAAGCCAAGTTCTCGGACATCCAAACCCAGATCATTGCAGAGGCTCCTCCAGACTTGAAGGAGAAGGAGATGCAAGACATGGCCACCTTCGTTGAGGATTGCAACATGGTCCATTTTGAGATCACCAAGCTCCATGCTAGACGGAATGAGTTGTGCAATCCGCCAGTGACTGCACTGCCCAACACATCCGATGCACTTCAGCAGGTTATGCAGCTTGTTCAGACTCAATTCAAGGCAGTTATGCAGACTCATCGTGAGGACATGGAGACTGTGCTCAGCAACTCTATGCAGCATAGCATGACGTTTCAACAGCCTATGGGAGCTTCGGGAGTGGCAAAATTGGAGCCCTTGAAGGTTCCCACATTCAGTGGGGTTTATTCGGAGTGGAAATCCTTCCAGGATTTGTTCACTTCCATTGTGCACAACAATACGCATTTGACTGGTGCCCAGAAGATGCATTATTTGAAGCTCGCTCTGCAAGGAGAGGCATCATTGACCATCGCTCATTTCGGCATTTCGGATGAGAATTACTCAGTGGCATGGAAGATGGTTCAGGATCGCTACGATGACAACCACAAGATCGTCAATTCTCACATTGAGACGTTCTTAAAGCAATCAGCGGTAGCACAGCCGTCAGCAAGTGGTCTTCGGAAGCTATTCACAACATCTGCATCCATTCTTCAGGCCATGGAGGCCCTGAAGGTCACCCAGAGGGATCCCTGGTTGATTCACATCATCAGAGAGAAGCTAGATGCCGAGTCACAAGTGCTGTGGTCCAGAGAAATCAATGATGACATCCCCACATGGCAGCAGTTCGAGGCGTTCCTGCACAAACGATGTAAGTCACTTGAATTATGTTCTCCCCCAATACCAAAGTCCAATCAAAATTCAAATCAAAAGCCAAAGCCCAAAAATGAGAAATCTCGAGGTTCTTGCTATACCGCCCAATCTCAATCAAGTCAAAAAGTGTGCCCATTTTGCAAGAAACCCAATCACAAATTGTTCAGATGCCGAGATTTTCTCTCTCAAACTGCCTCGAAAAGACTAGAGATCACCCAATCCCTCAAAATGTGCCAGAATTGCCTATCTGACACACATGCTACAACCGATTGTTCGTACTCATTATGCAAACAATGCAATCAAAAACACAATACCCTGTTGCATGAAGCATTTGGTTCCCCCTTACCTTCTGGTTCGCAATCCACGGGAGTAGACAGCTCCACAGGAACAGTTTGTTGTGCCAATGTTATGGGAGACAGCTCGCTACACGTTTTATTAGCCACTGCTCAAGTCAAGCTGCTGGATGATGACAACAACGAGCACTCCTGTCGTGTGCTACTCGATGCTGGCTCACAGTTCAATTTCATCACGACCCATTTGGTGCAGAGGCTTCGACTCAAGCTGAATCCCGCGGAGTTCATCATCAAAGGCATAGGGTCAGTGACTCAGATTTCCAAGCACAGGACTGATGTCAGGCTTCGGTTGAACCAAGATGTCTCAGAAATTGGTTGTGCGGTTGTCAAGAAAATCACAGGGAATCTGCCCAATTGTTTCATAGATCGAGAGTCGTTCACAATCCCTGATTCAATCCAATTGGCTGATCCAGACTGGCATCGCAATCAGCCAGTTGACATGCTCATTGGAGGAGAATTCTTCTGGCATTTCCTCAAAGACCAAACCATCACTCTTGGCCCCAATGCTCCACTCTTGAAAGATAGCGTGTTCGGATGGCTGGTCGTAGGACCACATTTCAACAAATCAACGGTGAATTCCAAGTCCATAGGGCAGTGCAATGTGGCTACATCAATGGCTAGTATGGAGGCCACCATGCAGAAGTTCTGGAAGGTTGAGGAAGTACCGAAGCGCCAGGAGAAAACCAGTGAGCAACATGAGGCTGAGAAGATCTTCCAATCTACAACTACACGTACAGAAGATGGTCGATATATGGTTACATTGCCATTCACAGAAGAAATCAAAGAATTGGGGAACAATAGAAGTTCGGCTACTCACCAGTTTCTGCAATTGGAGCGACGATTGGACAGGAATAGTGATCTCAAGGCAGAATACACAAAGGTCATCCACGAGTACCTCAGCTTGAACATCATCGAGGAGGTTCCAGCTTGTGAGTTAGACCGGCCATCTTATTATCTACCTCACCATGCGGTAGTCAAATTGCATGCAATCAGCACTAAGCTCCGAATAGTTTTCAATGGGAGTGCAATCTCTCAAACAGGGCGTAGTCTCAATCACTGTCTCCGAATAGGTCCCGTGGTTCAGCCTCCTCTCGTTGAGATTCTTTGGAGATTCAGAATTCATCAATTCGCTCTCACATGTGATGTGGTCAAGATGTATCTTCAAATACTCATGTGTCCAGAACATCGAGATTACGTACGATTCATGTGGAGAGACCACAAGACAGGCGACATCCGACACTTTCGCTTCCGCACAGTTTGTTTTGGGCTTGCCTCTTCGCCATTTTTAGCGACGCGAACACTCATCCAGCTCGCAGAGGAGGAGGGACATCTGTTTCCGCTCGCAGCCAAGGCAATCCGGGAGTGCTTTTATGTCGACGACTGCCTTGTGTCATTACCAAGTATATCTGATCTCATGTTGTTGAGAGAAGAACTCATTCAGCTCCTAGGCAGAGCACAGTTTCAGTTGGCCAAGTTCAAGTCAAACTGCCCATCGGAAACAGACGACAATGGAGATAGTCAGTCACATGACCTTGCCGATGACACCGTGAAGACGTTGGGATTGATTTGGAATAGCACTTCAGACACTTTCCAATTCAACTTGTCGGATAGCATTCCCACGGAGAATGTCACCAAGAGGCAGATGTTGTCAGCCATCGCAAAAATCTACGATCCCATTGGATTGATAGGGCCTATCATCTCACATGCCAAGCTCATGATGCAGGAGGTATGGCTTCTGAAAGTAGATTGGGATACTCCAGTAACAAGCGACTTACAGCATAAATGGTCAACGTTCATCAAGGACCTACCTTCCATTGAGTCACTACGAATCCCCAGGTGGATTTCCAGCATTGCTTCCCCTACACATGTGGAATTGCATGCATTCGCTGACGCCAGCTCCGTAGCGTATGGAGCCGTCATCTTTTATGTATCCGAGGATGCTAATGGACACAAGTCATCCAGGCTCCTCACCTCAAAATCCAAAGTTGTGCCATTGAAGGACAAGGAGACCGAGGATCCTGCCATCACCATTCCCAAGGCAGAATTATGTGCAGCCAAGATGGCAGCGGAGTTGATGTCGAGTGTCTCTGAAGCGTTGGGTGTTACTCAATGTTTCTATTGGACGGATGCAGCAGTGGTTCTGTACCAAATTCACACACCGTCGGAGAAACGAGAGATATTCGTCAGAAACAGAGTCCGGGACATTCTGAAGTTGACAAAAGCAGAAGAATGGCGCCATGTCGCATCAGCTGACAACCCCGCAGACCCGCTTTCACGAGGATGTTTGGCTTCACAGGCTGTCACAAACACTTTATGGTGGTCAGGGCCCGAATGGCTCGTACAGGGTATTGATCATTGGCCAGCAGCATTCGATCCCAAAACTTTCTCAATGGCGAGGAAGCCTGCCGTTGTGTTGACCTCCACAAATGCAATGTCACCAGCGCACAACATCAATGATTCTCTCCACTCAATCCTTCACATGCGCATCAGCACATTTACTCGTATGCAGCGGGTATTGGCTTGGGTTATCCGGGCTAAAAACATTTTCAAAGTGCGTAAGGGCAGAGTCACTCGAAGCACACAAGAAAACATGATTACAGGACCACTTACGGTAGATGAATTACAGCAAGCGGAAACTTTTCTTGTCAAACGGGAACAAGAGCAACATTTCGCCGCAATTCTGACAGCTGTGAGGAACGGCAGCCTGGATCATACTTCACAATTCAAATTTATTCGGCGATTGCGTCCATTCATCGACAGTGAAGGCATTTTACGTGTAGGAGGTCGTTTGAGCAATTCTTGTGAATCTTATGATGTGCAGCACCCGATAATCTTGCCCAAAGGTCGGTTGTCACTTCTTATTGCTCGCCACTTTCACCTTACTATGCTTCATGCCGGACCGCAAGCACTGTTATCGTCTCTCAGGCAGCGATTTTGGCCGATAGATGGCCGAAGGTTGACAAGACATGTTGTTTACCATTGTGTCAGGTGTTTCAAAGTTAAGCCTCGCGTTCAGGAACAACTTCTGGGCGATTTGCCTGAGCATAGAGCATCAAAATTAGCTGCATTCACCGCTACAGGCATGGACTTTGCGGGGCCAGTGCTCCTGAAGACGGGAATTCGCAAGGGCACAACCACCAAAGCATACATTCTGGTGTTAGTGTGCATGTCAACGAAGGCGATACACCTTGAATTGGTGAGTTCTTTGACCACAAATGCATTCATCGCCGCGCTCCGTCGATTCACTAGCAGACGTGGAGCACCAAAGTATATTTATTCGGACAATGCCAAGACATTCGTCGGTGCAGACAGAGAATTGAAGGAGTTACTCGCTTCAACGGAGTATACCGACGATGTGGGAAATTTCATGTCCGGAAAAGGAATCCAGTGGCGTTTCCAGCCTCCAAGAGCGCCACACCATGGAGGTTTATGGGAGGCGGGAGTCAAGTCCTTCAAGTATCATCTCAAAAGGATCGTGGGAGCGACGCCGTTGAATTTTGAGGAGATGACTACCGTACTGACGCAAATCGAGAGTGTTCTGAACAGTCGGCCGTTAGTTCAGCTGCCCACAAGTTCCGATATGCCCGATCTAACGTATCTCACGCCGGGGCATTTTTTGGGCTTAGAAGGAGCGGCCCAGCTGCCAGATCCCACGCTTGAGCATCTGTCGAGCAACAGAGTGAG
The DNA here is from genome assembly GCF_024334085.1 of Lutzomyia longipalpis. NCBI lineage: Eukaryota > Metazoa > Arthropoda > Insecta > Diptera > Psychodidae > Lutzomyia > Lutzomyia longipalpis. The sequence goes on from NC_074707.1 coordinate 28,962,597, forward strand.
CAGATGGCAATTGTGTCAGAAATTGCAGCAGGATTTTTCGAAGAGATGGAAGGAGGAGTACCTGACAACTTTGCAAGTCAGGACGAAATGGAGTAAGGAATGTGTCAATCTACAGGTTGAAGATGTAGTGTTGTTGTACGCCGATCATCTGCCATCTCCAGGTTGGCTGCTGGGAGTAGTCATGGAAATATTCCCAGGAAAGGATAATCGTGTACGGGTGGTCCTGGTGAGGACATCGAAAGGGACATTCAAGAGGCCGATTACAAAGGTTGTCAAATTGCCCATTGAAGATGAGCAATTTCCCGCGGAGGATGTCGCCGCTTAGGCTCCAAAGAGGGATCATCGCGATCACAAATGATGCGCGTGCAACCAAAACCGCAAGAGCGGAATTATTATCAAATGAAATTTTGGCAATGATGAAGAAAAAGTACTCTTAGAGAGTCAGTCTTTGGCAATCAATTATCACAGTCGGTTGAGTTTATCACAGAAAATTATTTGGCAATTATTTGGACTTTGGGGAGAATAAATTATTGGTGACGGGAGAATTAAATAAGTTTATGTACAATTGAAATAAATTTGAATAAAATATTATGTACAATTGAGTTAAAATAAATAGTATTTACAAGTGAATAAAACTTAAAGCTAAAATATATACAATTTGGAGTTGTGAATTTATGTACAATTACAAGACAAATACAGTGAATTAATTATTTACAACGTGCGATAGTTTGGTGGCGAATCATCACAGAAAGTATCACAGAAAGTTGAGTGAGAAATTGTATCACAGATCAAGGTGCTTTTAAAGCTTATCACAAATTTGGCGCGAAGTGCAATTGCGGGACACATCACCGAGGGGCCAACAACTCCAGCCGTACCTGTCGAAATTTTTTGCTCCTTAGCAAGCCGGAAGGCTCTAGGACAATTAATTTATGACAAATATAATTCACAGGTACGCACAGCCACACCACATTCACACCACATTCACCCCACACATGCACAACAGCCGAAATTAACACAAATTTATCACAATACAATTCACAGGTACGAAGAACAATCAAAGACGTACACAAGGACAACACAGAACATTAAATAATTAACATTTATCACACATATCTACAGGTGAGCGCCACCAAATGGTCAAAAAAACATGAAGAAGGAAATTTAAAAATCACTGCTCACGTCTTGTTTATGTAACTTTTCCATGAAATGATTGTATGACTGCGTTGGTGCAGAAAGAATTTTATTGATTGAAGTTGTTTATGGAAAATGGAAAATCGAGTTTGTATTTTTTTTGTAAAATTTAATCCCTTTGTTCATTTTGTTTGCTCAAAGTGTTTACCAGATAGCACTTTTCCCGCGTTAATATGTTTACGCACCATTTTCAACACCACTGCTGTTACTTTCTCGCCGTGCAAATAAGCTGCATTTGCAGAAACTTTCGCATATATGGGATGAATGCGATTTAATTGGCTGTGCGAAAAAAAAATTGGATGACTTTTAAATGCGTTTTTTTGTCCAATTATTGGCATCATTGATGCACATCTTACGTTTTTGTTGTTATTTGCTTTCTAGGGAGGTAAAAAAGAAGTGCTGCGTGGCAAATTGCGAGAATGATTCTCTCGCATTGACGGCCTATTGTTATCTGCACATCACGCAAAATACGGAACAAAAATTATTCTATCCGTGTACGGCGAAATTTGCCGATAATTCCCAATGTAGAGTTCCGGTGTTCGACATATGCCATGAGCTGCCGCTTTGCCGTGAACACGCATGGAAGAGGGTAAGAAAAAAGGGGGATGATTGCGTGAGAATTTGGGGGTTGGATGATTGGCATGTTCTGAACATGAGTTGTGTGTCTTGTAGGACAACTACAAGCGTATGCTGGAGGTGCAGAAGCCGAAAAAGTTGGCCCGGAAGAAGCCAAAAATATGCGCAATGACGCGACCATTGAAGCGGAATAAGAAGAAAAAGCGATCTCCGGTGATTGTGATGAGTGAGAAGAATCATCACACATCCCCGCTCGATTCGGTGGTATACAATCACGGGGGTCAGCTTCAAGGGCAAACGGGCGTTGTCCAATTACCACCGATTCTGCAGCAACAGCAACAGCTCCCGCCGAAGCAGCAGCAATTTGTCATTGCAAATCCCAATGCGCAATTGACGCAAATTGCCTCCCAGATTACAACTCAGGAATTGCTGAATATTTGTGAGAATAGCTCAGCGTATGAGAGTTCCGAAGATACGGGAGTTGGTGGATTGTCAGAGTCTGAATTGATTGGGGCCAACGACGTTATAGGTGTGTACACAGTTTCTTCTCTTCTCACCCAAAATCTCTCATCCCACGGAAAACATTTTGTGTGGATGTTTGCCGGGGCAGACATATATAAATTTTCTCAATGTTCTCACTTCTCTTGTCCCTTTCTCACAGAGGAAATTGCACTGGGCGACACGAGATTGCTGGAGGAGAGTGAATTGAACAATGTGCTCAATCAATTTCCGGAAGACGCCTTCAATGAATTGTTTTCAGGTAGGTGACTTGCTTTTTGTCTTCCTCCCCCATTAAATGCTTACCAGTTTCTTTTGCAATCGAGAGATGTTTGGTTTGATTGAATGTATCCTACTAATGATGAATTATCTTTGAGATACAGGGTGATCGGAATTTTGGAATTTACTTTAACTCTTCTTGTCTAATTTTTAATATTTTTTTGTATATTATTTATTTTTTTGTGTTTTTGGATTTATGTGGAGTCTTCAAGAACATTTTGTCAAAGGAATTAAACTTCCGAAAAGTTCTATGTTTAAAAAAAATCATAGATTGTAACAAATCTTAATTCACTGAATAAAAAATGGGTCAAAGATACAAGGGTTCAAAAATTTTCTTAAACGGAAAGAAAAATCTCACATGAAGAAAAAGAATTTTAACTCTTTAAAAAATCTCCAAATCGGGAATTTAAAAGAAACTTTAGCTCAACGAGCTCAATCAACAAGAAATAATTACTGACCCAGTACGATCTTGCGCGAATGAATTGCAAATCAACCATTTACTAGCAATGCTGTTGGCTTAAAAATCAGTTGGAGAAGTCAGTTTAAAGAATTCCTTTGGAAGAATAATGTAGTTGGCAAAAGGAAGTCTCAGAAATAAGGCCTAAACTGCAATATAAAACTTCCTAACTAACCTATTAAGGTACATTTTTCTTGGACTGGGGACCTAAGGGCTCATGAAGGATGGAGCCGATTAAAATGAATAGATTGTCAGGGCCGCATAGGCCTCTGTACCGACCACCAAAATAGTCGGCACATATTAGATCATACCATTCATTATCTCTTTACTAAAATTCAATTATTTATTCTGTGCGGCGTGTGAGTCTTCTACGACGTTCCTTGGTCATCTCTCTACAATCTATCGGTGACAAATTCTATGATTACTCATTTCCCTTAATTAGATCCATCTCGTCAATAAAGGTAGTTCACATCCTAACATAAATGAAGAGAAGAAATGCTTTTCAGGTCGTCAGAGAATTAGTTCTAGTCTTAAACTATTTAATTATTTAAAGCCTGCCATGAAAGATTTATATTTTCATGAAATAACGGAAATTAAACAAATTGTTAAATCCTTAAGAAGCGTAAAGCCTCAGGAGTTGATGCCATTTATCCATTAATGATCAAGAATTTACCTCCTATCGCTCTGGAGTGGCTACTTGCGAAATTTGAGCTGAGTAAACCAGAATTTTGTGGTGGCCATTTTGTCCGTCATTTTGATTTTTTCCTCATAGCGTCCTAAGACTTTTTGCCCTTTAACGGAAGTCTTAGAAAGGATCATGTCTTTTTTTATAATCCGGGAGCTGCAATTGGGCCAAATAAGATTTCATTGTAGAAATATTTAAAAATTTTCACAATTTATCTCAATTCCACTCCCAGAATTTACCAAAAAAAAAATTCCCGGGCATAAAATTCACCCAAAAAAGTTAAGAGGTTATGTAAATGTGGAAAAGTCGAATCCCAATGTGAATCTCGGTTAACTATATAGAATCTAAAAAGTCACACCCGGCCAGAATTTGTAATGAATCTTGTCCAGGAAAATTCCATGAAAATCATCAATTTATTGTTTAGAAAAGTGAGCGCTGGGCATGAGTTCTCTAAGAATGAAAAACTCCCGTGATAAATTCCTGAAGGCTTTAGCGCTTTAAAAGAAACGTGAAAATCGGGAAAACTACGCGAGTTTATCACGGATGCATTATTTTTCTTAGAGGATTAAGTTCACGTGAAGTTTTCTCACTTTTTCCTTACAAAAAGCCGTCGAGAGTTTATCACGAGAGTTTTTCACTCTTAGAGAATACAGCCCCTGGTTATTAATCGGTTACACAACTTTCTTACAATTTAAACGAAATAATCACAGCTAAAAGAATACAGTCAGAATAACAAGACTTTTGCATTAAGAAATGTGTCTTGATTATAGGGAGTCGGGTGGGATTTTACATGATTTTAGACTTATAAAAACTCAAAATTCCTTTTCATAAAATATTTAGTAAAAATCATATAACTTGTAAATTGTAGATATACCCCCTAGAAAAAAAACAAAGATTTTCCACAGTTACAACTTCTTAACCAACTAATTTAAATAATAAATATCCTCCTTTAATTGATTGTTTATTCATTGAAACAAATTTCTTAGAATGAATACATATGTAGGTATATTATGTACATAAGACCACCCTGTAATGTAATGCAGGCCTTGAGTGAAAGAATGAAACTTTTTTTTCTGCTTTTCTCTATGCTTCTATTTTTTCTCAACTATTGACGTCAAGTGTTTGTGTGTGTATGCAGCTTTTGCAAGTTACTTTATTTTTGCACAATTAAACTATCTCTCACGGAATTTGACGCAACTATATTTCGTGATGAAAACAATAATTGTTGCAAATTGTAAAATTCATGTGTTGTTATGTAGTTCAACATCCCGACCAAGAGGTGTTCGATCGTGTCCTCGAGGCTGTTGATGAGCAGGTGAAGACGTTGGAAATGACTGGGGACTCCAACTTTTTGGGTGATTTCCTAGATGTCGATGAGCAAATGCTGGAGGAGACGGAGATCTCTGATGGACTCCAAGCACCAGGTGGATCGGAAATTCGTGGTTTAGTTCACACATGAGTGCATCCAATACGATGAACATATTTACCTGTCTTTTTTAACGTGATGTGTCTGTAATTTTCTTTCGGTGTGTGCATTTTAACAGTGGAATTACCATTTATTGAAAAAAATAGGGAAGCTACGGGAGGGTATAGTGAAGTGAATTACTTCATAATAGCAATGGACAAGCTTTGGATCTTCAATTTGAACATTATGAAAAGAAAAGAAAAAGAGGAAATGGGAAGGAACTATTTATTTATTAGTGTTAGATTTTTTAGCAGCACTATTTTTTATAAATTTGTCCTAAGTTTAATGGAAATCTTGAAAATAAAAATAAAGAAAAAGAGGAAAGATTTACTGCGAATCCAGTGAAATTGTATCTGTGAATAGAAGATGAAAAAAAAATGAATTTTGTTCGTATGAGTGGGTAGATAATAATGGTTCAGCGTGCATGCGAGAAGTGAAGGAGAATTTTAAATGTTGGAAAGAGTGGAAAAAATTGTGACAATGCTAAAAGAAATTAGATGAGATTGCGTGTGTCTGACAATTAGACGATGTTCCTTTCTATTGAAGGGAAAAAATTGTAGTTTTAAATGAAGATTGAGAATGGAAAAAAAAAACGTAGTTTGGGTGTTCTAAAGAAAATTCGATTTTATTTTAGTTTAAAATTTGATGATTTTTTTTGTACAAAATTGTTGAAATTATTTTACTCTCTTTTGGCTTTGATGGCTCAAGAAAAATCTTTGTCCTCTACATATAATTACAAAAGAATTTAAGAGATATTAAGACTTATTCTTCTTTCTCCCTTAAGTTTTTTTTTCTGTGATTTTTCTTTAAGGGTTCCTTTAAGTCCCTTTCAAAGCCACTAAAAAATTTTCCATTTTATTTAGGAGGTTTTATAATTTAAAGTTTAAAAATTTAAATGAGAACGTTTAAGGACATTCTCATTTTGGAACACCCTATTATAGAGATAGCAACTAAACATCGTACTGCATACAAAATTATTTACTCCTGCATTTGTGATCTTTTTATTAACTAAAAAAACAAACAAAATATAATGTACTGAATGTCAACTTTTTATTTAGAAATTACGAAGAAAAAAAATTGTAAAATAGCATGAAAAATTTGAAACAAATATAAGAAATAGATTAATTAAAGTAAAATAGATAATGGAAATAATTCATAATAATGTATAATTAATTGTTAAGGAACACAAGAGATGGTAATTTTTTCTCTCATCTCATTTAAGTGAACAAAATAAATATTAATATCAAGCGTGTGGAAAATTCCAAGAAATTCAAGTGAAAGAGAAGGAAAAAAAATGTATAGCGAAAATTGCCGTTTTGTTTGGTTTTGCAGCATAGCCGCAGAAGAAATTGGATTAAATGAAACACAGAAAAAAAATTTTATAATAATAAGTAAACAAAATTAGGTGAAAATACGCAATTTATCAATAAAAGGCTACAAATCTTCAATTGAGGGAATTTGCGTGAAAAATTGAAGTTTATTAAAAGAAGAAAAATTGCGAAAATTGCTAATGCGCTCTAATGCTTCACACGATGGTTATCTCTTTTCTCGAGGAACCTGCAAAATTGATGGCATTTGAATGTGCAAAAAAAATTAATAGTAAAATTGCACTATATAATTGGTTGAATGTTATTTACCCTATTGATAAATCGACATGAATACAAAAAAAAAGAATTATCCCTAAATTACTAAATTAATCGGAATAAAGAATAAAAATCAAGTGTTAAAGAAATTAGAGAAAAAACTACGTGTATACAGTGAAAAAAAAACTTAATAAATTCAACATCTTGCGAAACTTTTAAAGAAAAAAAATCTACCAGTTTGAAAATTTCGTTAGGACAAAGTAATAAAAAAATAATTTAAAAAAATCTGACAAAGTGAAGACGAAGAATTGATGTAAAACCAAAAATTAAGTACGTTTATTGTGAGAAAATATTAGAAAAAAATATTAGTAAGGCAATTAAAGGCGAGAAATTAACTTATTTGCTTTTTTATCCTTTTAATTTATTTAAAAAAAAAACTGTTCTTTTTTCACCTTAATTAGGATCTTAATATTTTACATTACATTTTACAGGTAATTGGACAGAAGACTATATAAATATTTTATTTTATGAAAATATTTTAATTTATTTTTAATATTTTATTTTAAAATAACATAAAATTTCATTTGTGAGCTGCACTGCGGACAAACGCAATACATTTCCAATATTTCCAAGAATCTCTCAAATTTATTTTTCACAAAGAAGAAAACATCAAAAATGGGGTCAAAGCATATTGTAAGTTCCTCGTATATTTTTCATTATTAGAATAATTTTAAACATAGAGCTTTAAACAAATAAAATACTGCTACATAAGTTCCCTTGTTCTGAATATTTTTTAAATAACTCTTTTACATATATTTGAAGCGGCTTAACTTACCATTTCAAAGAGCTGGGACCGTCAGAAGGCGTCTTTGAGTTAAAACAACAAAAACCTTTACTTTTTTTAGGTTTTATTTTTGTATTTTTTTACAGATTTTTTTTTAAATTTGGTTAATTATCTCGATTAAATAAAGTACAAAAAAATCATTTTATGTTTATTTTTTTTCTTTAAAATTATATTACCATCTTAATTAGAGTCGAAGGTAATGTAATGAAGATTGAGATCTCTTAAACTTATTAACAACGGCTTCATTCAAATTGGGAGCTTTTGTGAAATTTTAATACATATTTGAAGTTTAATTTTTAACGTTTGGCGTTTGTAGGGCTTTATCATCAAAAAGTCTTTTACTATTTTTTTTGTACTTAAATAAATTAAACGTAGGGGAGAGCGGGGTTAAAAAAGTCACTTAAGGGTTTAGAAAAAGCTCAAAATATCATATTTCCCAGACAGATAAAGCGAAATGTATAGCTCCATTCTTTAGGAAATTTACTGCCCTACAACTCTTTCTCAGATCATTTTGTTCTATCTAGATAGGAAATATGATATTTTAAGCTTTTTCCAAACCCTTAAGTGACTTTATTAGCCCCGCCCTCCCCTAATATTTTTTTTAAGTTAATATTTTTAACGTTTCTTTATCATTTGACATTTTTTTTCCAACTTATGACTTTTTTTTTAATCGTATAGTTTCTGTTCATTTAAACGTTAATTCTATCACTTAAAATTCTTAATCAAATTTTTCTTACTAAAAAATACTATTAAAAGAGCTTTCTTTAAAAAAAAACAATTTTTAATTTACAAATTTAAAACAATTTTTACTTTACAATTTCAATTTTCAAATTTTCTCAAAGAAATCACATTTCATTTTTATTAAAATTTTTATTAAAACTTTTCCTCTTCGTAAATTAGGGGAACGAGGTCCAATTCAGACATCCAAAGGTCTGCGCAGAGTGAGAAAAAATGGTACAAAATAAAAAGCAATATATTTTTTTAATTTGGTACCATTTTAAAGCCCATTTAATGCTCTTTTTACTCATATAACTTTCTGCATTTAAAGTTTTATCAGTTTTAAGTAATAGCGGATTGAAAAAGGCCATAAGAGGTGTAAAATTAGGCCACGTTCCCCTACAAATATTTTTTTTTTGTTTTCATTGAACAGCCCAAATATATTTACCTACATAAACATCTTGGAGCTTTCAAAAAATCCACATAACTTTTTGTTATTCACCTGTCAATTCCATTGATCTTTTTTATATCGTGTTTTTGCTCTGAATTTTTGCAACATTTAATCAAACTTGTGTGGTTTTAACTGCCTGAAACTTGATTATCTACAAGATTTTTTTCTTCCCGACCAGTTGGAAACAATGGCAATTCAATGGCGTTAATTGCATCACAATTAAGAACACAATTGCAATATTATATGCTTACCAAGAGTGTGTGGAAATTTATTATAAAAAAAAAACACTTGTTGCTCTAAAGAATGAAAGAATTTTCAATGAGGGAATAATGTTTTTTGGGGATGAACGTTAATTTTGTTGGGAGCTTTTACAGTGTGGTATTGGTACGTAGAAAACGTTGAGGAGAGCTTTTCGCCGCGGCAGTGGAGATAGTGGCTGTGATACTATTGACACAACCAGCTAACCACACTGCCAAAGCGCATAGCCAAGAATTCAATTTGGGGGATTTGCTTTTATAAAATTTTTGGGTGAGAAATCCGTGAGCTTTTCCGCCCAAAACTTACCTGCATTTGTGCTGCGTGTGGAGCTTTCACGCAACAGCATAGCGATCGATGCGCAGCATATGCTCGAGAGCTTTCGGTAGCTTTTGTTTTTTGGCTAATATACCACAAGAAAGTGCGTGTGAGCTACATGCATTTGTGAAGGGCAGCAGCTAGAAAAATATGCATTACAAATTGCTTTTAATGTTTAAATGTGAATATGTGTATTTTTTTATGATGGATCATTCTCTCTCTCTCACTCTATGGGGTATAACCTCTCTGTCTCACCCAACGATGTGTGAATCATAATGCAGGAGAAGAGCCACAAAAAAAAAAGAATGATACGCATGAGTAGCAAGTTGCTTCACGCACAAGGTGAGGCATTTCTCTCGTGATCTCTTTTGGAGTTGAAAATAACATCATTTTTATTGCTTGTCTAGTTTTTTTTACATTTATATATTTTCTTTTTCTTCACTCATTTACATCAATTGGGGGATATCGTGCTTTTTTTCATTCGTTGTGATTTTTTGTTGTTGGGCGATCACCTCGCGCGCAGAGTGCCCTCTATTTTTGGACCAACTCGCCAAATTGCGTCGAGATCACGTCTCAATTCAAAAGGGGGATGACATTCTGCGATCGCATTCTATTTCCTCCTGTGAGAGATCAAGGAACGCTCTCTGCAGCTTTGCGCAAATTGATCAACCAGTTTTTTATTTGCAAGGAATTAAAGCTATGGGGCAAGGACATTGAGAAAAAAAAAACTTTTTGCGTGTATATAGAGAAGAAAATCAATATATTTCCTTGGCATAATTGTACATAGAAAAAATTATGGTTTAGAAAAGAAAATGCAGTAAATATTGTTGAAAAAAAAAATGCTGAAAAATCTCCCACAGATGCGATCACTGCGATCACGTGCGATCGTGGGTGAGCTGCGACAGATGTTGATGTCCAGGTTGGGTGGCTTATCCAAGGCGACTGTTTATTCTGGAATGTCGTACCAGATAGTGCATTTACAGACATCACAAATTTTTGATGTAAATGCACACCTGACACGCACTCCAAAACTGATCATTATCACACGAAGGCTCGATCGCACTGCATTTTATCACACATTTCATTTTATCCCGCCGCGGTGTTTGTTTTAATGTAATGTGGCTCTCGAAGTGATCACCACTTTATATTGGATTAACAAATGAGTTTTGTGCTCAATATGGTTGTGACGCCTGCGCAATGCATTTTTTTTATTCAAATAAAAAATCTGCAACATCCAAAGAATTGCAATTGATTGAAGAATTGGCGGAGACACTGATTCTCGCGTGCCACTAATAAATAATTCTATCGGAGTTGCACCATACAATTCTTTTTATGTGAGAAGGCGGAAGGATCACCTTGATCGTACAAAATGGGTGTCATTTGCGCGCGATCTTGGGGGACTTCTCCTTGCTTATTTTTCTTGGGACCAATTGCAAATTACCTTCAAATTATCTATGTGACTTAATTGCAGTGGAAAAGATCATAATGTTGCCAATTATTCTTAGAGTAGGAAAAATTGCATTTTCCTGCGAAACGTTTTTCTTTAACCAATTTTTTTATGAAAGAAAACATTAAATATGAATATTAGGTAATGATTATATTAGGGAAAAATTGGGAAAGCTTGAAATGAAAAGAAAAATTGTCAAAGAAAATTCGTGCTAAAAATCATTGCAAGAAAAATTCTCTCTCTCACAACCTTGATTGCAGTTTTTTTTTTCAATGTAAGATCAAAGAAAAATCCATCTTGATCGCAATTGAGGATCAAAGGGAAAAGAATTAGAAGAAAAATGCCATCGTGAAGGTGAAAATTCTGAGCTAGAAAAAGAACCCAGGGCAAGAATGTATGTCATTCTATAATTGCGCGGGGATCTTCGGTTATTTTATTCATTTCGATCACTCGATCATCGTGAAATGAGTACCTTCATGTGCCAGGAAAATTGCAATTTGCGCGCGATACGAGGGGAAAAGAAGTAAATCCGTGCCAGAGGTGAAATGATCGCAATTTGATTGAATTAAATGAAGTTTGAATGTGGTTTACCGATGATGAGGTTATTGGGTCTAATGGCACATAGAGAGATTTATTTTTGGGTACTCTGTGGTGGGCACGTGGGGAGTGTGGGGTAAATGTGCAATTTGGTCACACTAATATTTTCACTCACAAATCCCCCGGGTCAAAATGGGATCTCTCTCGGTGTGACTTGTCACTGAGAAATGTGATGGCTGTGGACATGAGTGCATTTTCCGAAGGCTATTATGCAATTTTCCCACCATTTGGCCGCAGAAAATTGCAATGAAAGGGGCCAGGGAGAATCTCTAGCAGTGTGTGTGTGTGCGCGAAAACCCAGGAATATGCCCCAAAATTATTTTCCTCAATATGCACACGCAGTGGTATTTTGTTGCAATGAATGCAAAGAAAATATTTTAAGATGTATTTTCATTAAATTTTAAACCAACACAGTGTATATAGCATAATTTTGCAGAAAGAGAGAGCTTTTGCACTGACAAAATATCGTCCCAAACTTTTGGCACCACCAATATGAGAGAGCTTTTTTTTTCGTACAAATTTTCGTGATCTACTGATCGAGGATCCATCGCATAAATCCCCAATTGGATTCACACAAATTTAACACATTTACTTCATGTTCAATTGAATATGTAATCTATTTGTTTATTATTTATTAGCTGCGCTATTTAGTTTTCACCTCACACCACATTTTCGAGTAAGTAGAGTGGAAAAATTTCACTTGATTCGGACATTTAACATCTTTTTATAACATTGGACGTTGCCAACATCTTTTTTTTCCATCTCTCCCTCCTCTCTAATTTCTCATGTTTTTCTTGCAACTTCGACACGCTATTGGGATATCTTTTTATATTTTTTGTTTTTCAATACGGTGCAAAATGTATTTACTACTGCAACATATTTGGTCCAATACCGAAAATAATGAAATTTTTAATGTTAGCCGCATTTGCGTCACTACACCCATATCGTGCTATGCTCAAAGATACAGAATAAGCTCACAGCACTGAACTAGAGAGAAGAAGAAAAAAGCTCACCATGATCCCCAAGAGTGTGCATTTTTTCATGCGCAAGCATTGGAATTTTTAGGGTGGGGGAGAATGCTATGTTTTATTTATTTTGCAAAACAACCGAGAAGTGTCTCTATCATTAAGTGAATCGGAATTCGGAACGTTTTTCGCGCGGGCGATCGCAGCGAGAAATTCAATGGTATTTTGCTCACTGATGATCATTTGCAATTATCTTTGAAATCTATATGGGTAGGAGAACCGAAGAAATATATTCCGAGGCATTTGTCACTTTATTTTGCAATTCCGGTGCATGAAATTTTGGAATTTCTAATTAAAACGTGGGAATGATTGCCATCACTTCTATATGTATAATAAATTGAATTTATGTATTAAAATAATTTTATTTATGGGCTGTAGTTGAAATTTTGAGGAAAGCATTACAAATTAATGTGATTTATATGAAGATTTTTCTAATTAATCTAAATGAAGAAATTTTCCAAGTTTTCTTGGGCTTTTTTGTCTATTTTTTCGTTAACTTACATTTACGAAATTCAAAATTTTAATAAACATAAAAAATCTAAAATTTTATGAGTTTGTTTAACTTTTTCGATTAAAAATTCTTTTTTCTTTAAAAAAATTCGAGAAATCTTCTTTAATTTTTCAAATTAAAATCAAGACAAAGAAGATCTTTTAGAATATTTCTTTGCAAGAATTCACTTTCCCAATTTTTTTAAAAATAATTTCTTGAGGTAAATTGATTTAAAAAGTTAGAATTGAAAGAAACTGATTTTTCTTTTTGAAAAAAAGTTATTTCTCGATTCTTCTATCTGTAAAACACATCTAATTATTCTTAATTCTTATTATAAAAAAATGAAGAATGCTCATTTTCTAAATTTTCATAAATGAATTCTTATCATAGCTATCAATTTAAAAAATTCTTCAGAATTCTTTTTCAAAAAAAATCGAACCGAAAATTTAAAAATTTATATTTTGCTGAAGTTTAAAATATCCCAATTTCCTGTGTTAGATCGCACTTGTCTGCCCTTTTAGCACTAATTAAACTTTATCAACATATTTAGGTCAGAGCCCTAATTAAATCATTTGCTACAGCCCACTCTTTTCTTCCCTTCATTTAAAATTTTCAGCTACACTTCACTTTCTCGATCGAGTTTTTTTTTGTGTGCGAAAACCCACCAGTTGGTCACACCGTGATTTTTGTGCTACCCGTGAAGTAGGTCACCTATGTAGGGCATTGAGGGTGCAAAAAAAATATAATCAAGGCAAGAAAAGCTCTGCACACAGCAAGTGCATAAGTTCAAATGCAATTTGCAATTGTATTCAAACGACCAATTGCATAACATTTTTCCTCTCGGGCCTCTCTTTTTATCCATTTTTTTTACGTTTTCTCGCACAGAAAAAAAGCAGCAGCATTGTAATGTTCAAAATGTGTGAATGAAATTACGGAGGGAGGAGAAATAATGTATCTCTCATACGTATTGTGTACACAGTTTAATGGGGTAGACCTTGGGCGTCGTGTGCCTAATAATGTATTTTTTTCAATGCTTAGAAAATCACACGATTTTTTTTCAGCTACCTCTAGGTGGATTTATCCGTGTAGGATCACGCTACGGATTTTGGGGGGATTGGAAAAAAACAAACGGGAAGGATTTATGCTGTGGGCGAAAGCTCTTTGGGGAGGAGAACTTTTTTGACGGCTTTGACAGAGCGCGCAAAAGCTCTGGCCGAAAAAAGAGTGACTCAAAACACTCGACGACGGGGAGACGAGTCAGTAAATTCAATTAGAGTCGCTATATAGCTAATTATCACCAATTATTAGCTAACTGTCACTACAACGATATGCTCTTGAGTTTCATAACCCAAATTTCTGTGGCATGTAAGTGCCTCTCTTTTCACGTTGTCGAGAAATATTTTGCTCCAAACTATCAAATCACATGGCATTTATCCACTTTTTTGGGCTCTTTTTTTCCAAAGGTTGTTTTTTCGAGGTTCTCTGTGTCTCACAATTTGGCGGACAATTGGTCATTCAACGTGTCACACAATTGTCCGCATTTCACTTGAAATCCGTACCCAGCAAATAGTCACAAATTGTGGTGGATTTGCGATGAGGTATTCGTTTGGAAATTCAACATGATTTTCCAAACTTCTCTCATCTGCAATCACTCACAGAAATCGTGACTATCTGTGTGGAAATTGCTATTCGCGAGAATCTCCTCAAGCGCGCTTTTCACGCAAAAAAAACTTCTCTCAGATGTTAATCCAATAAGAGTGATTGTATTTCGTGGTCCTTCGAGTATGCGTAGCTTTGTATTTATATTCCAAATTTAATTAGCGACGATTTAAATTGCGGACATCCATTTGGTTTATTTCTTTTTTTTAATGTGGGATAAACTATTAAATCCATCTTTTATTATTTATTGAGCACACTTGTTGGAACACAACTGATGATCACAAAACTAATGGTGAGGTAGCACCATCCAACTGGCCAGTGTGTTCGATGATTTTGCCAGCACTGAAGTGGCCACGACTTGAGCTGCATCGAAAAAGTGTGGTGTCTTTTCCCATCGGCAATTTCAATGAAATCATGGCGCAGTCTCTCAACGATCGAAGAGGCGCGCTTGAATTTTATTAATACTTTCGCACAAAATGCGCACACAGTGATCACGCGAGAGGAACGTTTGAACAACAACAAAAAAGAACTGTCTCAGTGGGTGTGCTCCGAAAGCTCACCCAAAAAAAGCTCACGCACAATTTTCTGCGGCGCACACCGGAACCGATCAATGTGTGAGCGGATTCACGACTGCGAGAGAGAAAACTGCCAACAGCTCAGGCCGCACACGAATCTATTTGAAAATTAATCTCCAACGCGATCGGATTGTGCATTTTGCCGACGCGAAAGCGAGATGGCTAATGTGAGAGAGAGGCACACACTGAGAGAAAAAGTTCTTGGAAGACGTGTGGAGGCTTGCGGTATCTGTGATTCTTAACTTTCAAGGAATTACTGCTAAAAAGCTTTAAGACCCTAAAGATAAAATCTTTTCCGTTTAACTGAAATTGTTTACAAGTTAAAGAAAATTTGAAAAAGAAAATTCCTGGAAAATTTGAAGAGATTAAGAAAATATTGGAGAATTAAGAAAAATTAAAATTAGATTTTTTTCTAGATAATAGAATTAATTCCGTTAGACTGTTGCATTCAAATATTGACAGTTTGTGCGATTCAAAAGTTTGACGTGTCTTTTTCAACGTTTGACGTCTCTGCTCTGAAAGACATTCTGTTTCAAATGATTGACATATATTTTCTTACGTTTGACGTTTATTTTTCAAATGTTTAACGTTAGACTTTTTTGAAATGTGACGTTGATTTCAACATTAAACGATTTTTTCAAACATTTAATTTTTCTTCTATAACGTTTGACGTTTGTTTTCATAACGTTTGTGATTTATCTTTTATACTTTTGACGTTTAATTTTACATTTGAAATTGAAAAATCTTCTTTTTTTTTAGCTTATTTCTATAATTTTTTAGAGTGGCAATACTTTATTTTCTTTTTTAAAGAAAAATAATAAGATAAATTTTGAATTAAAATTGATAAAACTCAAGAAAGATATCCCAAAAATCACAAACAACAATTCTTCAATCGATTTGAGTGCAATAGCTGTGAATTTTTCAGTGGCACATGATAAAGTTTAGAAAAGACTTTTATTACCTTCTTCGACACTTGAATTGCTCCCGATTAGCTATCGAAACATTGACAGAAATTCTTCAAAACGTGTGACACTTTCCGCGCACATTTATCACACACATACCCCAGAGAGGCCACACAAAAATCATTTCCCCCATCTTATCATTGCTCTACAAATCACCAATTGGATTTTTTTTCGTTATAGGTACACTACACACGTTCTATACGAAATATTACCATGAAACCATAATGGAAAAAAAACTTAGAAGTTTTTCATGAGACTCTTAATTGAGGGACTCTAAATTGCTTCGTAGAAATCTTACTATATGTACAATACATATGTAGGTAATAATGTAATACCTGGTAGATATGTGTATGAAAAAAAAATGTTGAAATGTATACATAAAACACACACAAATCCGCAAAATTCTCTCTTGGTTACCAATAAAAGTTTGATTTTCTGATTAGATACTAAGACGTGATGTTTCCATTTTCCCTCCCTCTCTCTCTCTCTCGCGGTATTTTATCTCACTTTGAGAAAAAGGAATCTCATAATGTGAAATGATCGCATAGTGGAGCTAAAAGTGCAGAAAAGCTACTGGCATGATGTACAATATTGTGAGTGAAGACTCATGATCAATTCTCAATGTTCGTGTAAAATATTATTTTCACTGGATTTTTTTTCCTCTCCATGCATCATCTCGGCTATATACATATTATGTTTATTTTGAACGTAGTAATTTTTTTTTTGTAATTTGTACTATTTGACTAACCATCATCGATATTTCTCTTCTCTCGCACGGCGTGTGCTTGAATGGGGCTTATCATGCGCGAAACGTGAAAGACTTTCGAGATGGTTGTATAAGAGCGGCCACATCGAATTTCACACATTCACCCAAAATGTTATCTATTTTGAGATGTTTTTAATATAATTCACCGCTATTCATTTTAATGCCCCCATGAGTGGAGCATTCCACCAGGAATTTATGTTGCTGCCACAGAGAATTTTTCCACTCTGTCGTTTTTTGTGTGTGAAAATTTCAGAGAAAATGGAGAAAAAATATATTCAATTTATTTTTTATTTATCTATTTTTTTTTCTTTAATTTATTCTAAAATAAGCAATCTTGCAATGCTCAATGAAATATTCATAATAAAATGAATTTAAATTAAATGCTATCAGCGTAATGATTGCAATGATATTTTAATATTCTTTTTTCTTACCCACCCATATATTTATAAGAAAAAAGTTTCTGAATATATTTCTTATTTCTTATGAGTCATAGATTTTAAGAAATAAATTTAATAGTTCTTGATTATTATTTTTTTTCTGATCCATCATAAACAAGTCGAGGTACTTTTCGTAAGAGAACAAGAACATTAATTTGGTTAACATGCAGAAAAAATAGAGAGCATGCGGGTATCTTAATGGAATGACTTAACATTTATTAATAAAAAGCTTTTGAAACTTTTCTGAAAATATTTCTATCTAGAAAGATTTGTGTAAAAGCTATTATAGAAAGAAACTTATAGAACTTATTGGCTTGGATAAGGGATGAAATGGGAATGATAGCTTTCGGAAATAAATGAGAAGTAAGTCTGATTTATTAAGCGAAATTTTTTCTCCCTGGCGACGACTGGAAAATAAGTAAAATATTGACTTAACATTGAGAGCTTTCGCGAAGCTTTTTTGTTATTTTCAAAAAAGGAACGCAAAATGATGACTTTGAGAAATGGCGCAACAAGAATTTAAGAAATGACGGAAAATCCTCAAATATATCTCAATAAAGCTGTTCTAATCCAACTACACGGTTTATTTTGATTGATAAATTGTAAAAATCAAAAAATGCATTTTATACTTGTTCTTTTAATTTACATTATTTTGTACACGGACTATAAAATTACTTCCTAGTTGGAACATTGCCGAAATTTTCATTGCAATTAATTATATAATTAATTTTATTTAATTGACGTAATTTACCTTGACATATCTAAGTAAATATTTGAGAATCAATAAGCATTTTGCAACAGCCTTGTTTGGCTTTACAAAGGTTTCATCTTGGGTTTCATTGGACACGTGGAAATATTTCCGAAAATTTCCAAATCTTTCCATCTCACCATAAACTCTTCACTTAACTGGCATGTTTGCCTTTCCGCCTCACATGAAAATCATGATGAAATTCTATGATTTTATAGTGCCTCTGAAATTTTCTTTTTGCACACACCAACAAAAGAAAACAGGGTGTTCCTTTCCGTGACAAAAAGAACCATCGAAATGTGCCAGTTTTTATTTCTGGGTGTCCCCACAAAAGCTATATGTAGCTATATAGATTAGCCAGTGATTTGAAGTGCAACAAAAAAGGGGGGCATGTGATAAAAAGAATTTCCACACCTGAATTTAGACAATATCCGTGCTAGATCTCTCTGTGGGCCCCCTTCCCTCCCACTTTTCAGCAACATTCAAGCAAATATTGCAGTGTTTAAAATGTGATGAATTAGTAATGTATGTCTGTCGTTACGCAACGACCACAAAACAGGGCGGCACAGAGGAGATTCCCACACACAACGCTGCCTGCCGCTGCACAAGTCAACAACTATTATGTGAGCTTGTGGCTATGACATTGCTCAAATGGTGTACAAGGTGATTTCTACATTTTACACACGCTATTTATGTATATTCAGAGGCATCAACACACCGCATGAGGTGCAGTGGAAGTTGCCAGAATGCATGCCTCTTGCTGCATCCTCCGAGATAAATTCTAATATATACATATTGGCAAGAAATGAGGTGTTAAACCCCAATTTTGGCACACATATCCATGTCCAGTTTTGGGACAAAATTGCCACACAATGGCACCATATACATAGCTGTGTAATGTGGCATAAAACATCTGGCTGTATTGAGAGAGTAAGACGAAAAAAAAGAGATCACTTAATATTGTGTGGCAGAAGTGTATAATTAGATAGATACATTTATGGGTTCTAAACGTGTTGGCAGTTTAATTGGCACAATTTAGAATGTTTCAGAGTGATCTCGCAATGACCATTGTTGCGCCCATTCAGCGATTAAAATGCACATAGCGCGTGCGCTTTGTGTTAAAAAAAAAGTTCCCCTGTGCTCAAAATTAACTCAAAACCACCAGGCGTCTCCACTGCTCAATTGCCTTTTTCCCCCTTTTAACACAAATTGTACATTTCTTCTGTATCATAGAACAATTTCCCCCACATTGAACATTGAAACAGCAGTCTGGAAAATCTTTAATTGATTAAAAAGAATGATGAAAGCTCTCAGTTTGATGTAGATTTTAATTTTATTATGATTCAACAATCTAGAAAAAGATCAAGACACTAAAAAGAAGCTTTTTATGCATTTTGACAGCGAAAATTGCCGAGTGTGCTTCAACCGGAAGTACTTTGATGGTGATTATGAGTCTCTATAATTGCTTCATTAGATACAAAACCCATTAATTCGTGAGATATTTGATGATCTCTTGGGAATAACCAGGCGTCTCCACAGTAAGATGTTCTCAATTTTAGAGGAATATTCTTAAACTTGCATTTTCTTATGGATTCGAGGAAATATTCTCAAGTGATTACTTTACTTTGGAAATTACGTAAAATATAATTTCTTGTCTTCGTAATAGAAGCAAGAAGACCTTGCTGATTCTTATCAATTTATGTACTTATTTCTTATTATTTCCTACAAATAAGAATGATGATGGAAACCCTTGGAATGTGCTGTTTTTGAGCTTTTTCTGCAATTTAAGTTTACAACTTTAGGAATCATTTTCCTTCCAAAAAAAGCTTCAGCTTTCAGTCATACGAAAGCTTTCTGAAAAAACATAATTGAATAATTAAAATTTTCTTTAAATAAGCTAAAGCCAGATTGAGAAAATAATTAATTTTATCCGTTGATAAAAGAAATAAAATCTTTTCTTCATTAAAAGAAAATTATAAATGTGAATTGGTTAGAGAGAATAGGAAAAAATGCAGCGCTTTGATATGCAATTTGTGCTTTGCCATATCTATTCTCAACGGATTTCTTTTTATTTCCGAACATTGGAGAGGAAATCAACGTGAAAAGGCAACTTTTTGAAAGTGACCCCGTCTTTTAAACAACCAATAGATAGGCACGCGAGTGTCGAATCAATTGATGATGGTGGGTGACCTCGTGTGTGATTGAGGAAGAGGTCCTGGGTGGATAGAGTGCAAGAGGACTTTGTAAGTGCATTTTGGGCAATTGGCCCACTTTGTATACGACAAAATCGTGCCACTGAAGCCACACACTCGATGCGCTTTTCAGCATTTTGGGGCACCGCGACCATTCGGTGACTGTGTGCAGCAGATGTCAACCCAAATATTTGCAAGAGATTAACTTTCGGCGGGGAAACTGTGGTGGTATACAGGCTCGTACGAGGTCCCCAAAAAATCCGAGGACCGCGGCACGAAAATAGACACTCTGTCGTGAGATTTTATCATTAAGAACGCTATAATTCAAATTGAATATACATCGGTGGCCAATTTTATTGCACCCAAATTATAATTTCACACACTCGAATTAACTTACTTTTGCAATTGTCACTGTGAATTGAGTTTGATCCAATTTTTGTCCCATCTCACTCGCACCAAACAATTTTCTATTCCTTCTCTCACCATAAATTTGCTCTCCTTGGCGTCTGAAGAAATATACAGGTAGTATTGAATTTTGTTTTTTTTTTTTTGGAACATTGCAAAAAATTCGTTTTTATAAATCCACTTTGAACAACTTTCGATCTAAGATCACCTTACAATTGAGATGGAGATCAAAAATGAGTCAGCTGTAACGTGGGATTCACAAGTCACAACTGAATTGCAAGTTTTTATATTTATTTATTTTTCTCTTCGTTTTTTTTTTCACTTTATATTTTACATAACAATTCAAACTTGAACATTCCTCTTTGTTTCTATGCAAATTCTTCTAAGAGCTTTTATTTTTTTCTATCTTTCTTTTATATAAGGCTCTAACAGGGTGTGCCAATTGAAGTTTACAAAAGAATCTATAATGATGACTTGAGTGAGTCATTAATTGCAAGGTTTTTATTGAGATTTAAGGATAGATTGATAGGCTAACTTGTCAAGGATCTATCAGTGCTTTAGGGCAGTTAAGGAAACCGGAAGTAAAAGTATACGTCTTGGCAAATCGAAGGAAGGGGTTCTCGGGGTTTTCTTACATTATTTAAATTTTGAAATTGAAGGAATTGTTAAAAGTTTTTAAAAGAAATTATAATAAGAAGTAAAACAAAAAGGACTACAGTGATGTCCCGAATAACGTCTTATTTGAAATCAATTTTTTGGAGCTTTCTGAGAGGTTGTATTTGAAAATATTTATAAGACTAATTGGTTGCTACCAAAATCTAATTTTCCCGACAAACCTCAAAATTAAATGCAGTTCAACTGGTCCATCGTGCAATTCTTAAGAATTGAATTAACCCTCTTCTAGCCATACAAATATGGCATCGAGAATGCGTCAGATGGAGGCTGAAAAAATACTCTCCATGTATTTCGACATACTCATAAATTGCTATAATTAATTGAATGACAATAGTACTTAGACTAATTACTCTGTGACGTTGGTTTGTGGTGTATGATAAATACATTATTAATTCTACACCCAAGATTTTTTTCCCTGGAGCCGCTTTACGTCGAGGGCGTATTTGCAATACCCATCAAATGGCAAAAGAGATTCTTCCTTGGCATTAAAAAAGAGGGCTGATGGGCGTTTTTGAACTTCGTAGCACAGGGGCTATACAATATATCATTAGAGCTTCATAATGTAAAATTTATAATTGCACGTTTATGTGATAAATAGCAGCACAAATAGTGGACATTTTATGTGTGCCAGTGTGCTGACACGGAGCCAAGTGCCTCGATAGGTGTAATCTGTTGCGTAAGACGTGCATTCAATTGATGAGCGCAAGACACTCTGGTGAGTTTCTTCATTCACCTTCCTCTCGCGGATTTTTTGATTTTACACCATGAAAATTCCCCATCGAGAAGCTTTTTCTCGCAACAGGGGATCCCCTTTGTGTATACTGATTAACATGTGAAGACTCACGGAAGCTGTTTGGAGACATATCATAGTTTGATTTGGCAATTTAAACATATAAATTTCAATTTATTTTTTTTATAAGTTTGAAATTTAAAAAAAAAACTTTTATAATATTTGTTTTGTATTATGAAAAAGCTCTAGAATTCTTTAGAAAAGCTCTAGAGTTTTCACAAGTATATTCAGGGTGATACATAAGTTCAGACGCGTAAACTTATTAATTTAACAACATAATGTTATCAAACATACTAGATATAGCACACTAGGTGAGAATATTCCAATTCATAATTGATTATTAAGCTATAAAAGAAAACCCAAGAATGTTTCATTGGGTATAAAAATACAGAGAGCTAAAAAAAATATTTTCTGAGCTTCAATAAAAGAGCTTTAATACTAAAAACTAGAAAAAATCAATATTTAAATGTCACCCTGTTGTGTAGGTATATATTTCAAGTTTATCGTATCGTTGATTGGTAATCGATTCGGTATCTCTATAGCGATGAGATAAATATAAATTGAATTTCTTGCCATGCGTAACAAATGCCACCTCGACAATCACACCACACTCTCTGAAATAAATCCACTTCTTCGGGAAGAACCCTTCTGTCTGGCATGGGATATGGGTCTCTATCTGTTTGTTGGAAGTGTGTCTCTCAAGTGGATAAAATGTGGATGAATATTTCAGAATGCGGACTTTATATGGAAAATTTCATTGGATGGGATCACAGGGTGGGTTCTTTGGGTGTACAGAACTTTTTACCGCCACCCCGTCAATTAGGGCTTCATTAGAGTTGCTTATCGCCCACACTCAGTCACTGAGATACCACCAGCTGTGTTCACTACTCAAGTACAGAGCGATCACAGAGGGTATCCCAGCAACATGAGGAGCTAATTGGCAGGCCCTTATCTCACGTGGAGTATTAAGGAGTTCAAGATAAATATTTTTTTTATTCATAAAATGAAAAAAATATTAAATTATTTTTCTGCGATTGTTGAATTTTGACCATCTTCAAAAAAAAAGCACAAGAAAATTCTACACGAATGTGTCTGCGGTGGAAGCTTTGCAAGTTTAGCAAAGACACACTCTCATGGGGGTTAATAAATCCAAGAATTGAATGTACAAAATGTTGGAGAGACACCAAAACGACATTGCAGTGGGATGTAAGCTCCTAAGCTCCAATAAAAGTCATTTTTCACACAATTTCCTCAAAAGTTTCACCATCACAGTGTTTTTTTGCTTGAGAGAGAACACCTAGAATTTTGAGGGGTTGGGAGACCGGGAGCGGCCGCTGCCGTGCAAAAAGGTATGCGACTTTTGTGACCGTTTTCAGGGAATATTTGTGGGAAATGTGAGAAAAATCGTGCTTCGCCATCGACTGAGTTGGCAAAATTACTGCATGGTAGAATGTGGTTCTCCTCACTCAACACATGATTTCACTGTTTTTTTTTTCTTTCACGTTCTTCTCACATTTGCCCGAGTGTACCCGGCCCCGTGTAATGGTGGAGAGGAAACAGAGAGGTTCTCCTATCGATTGAGTGTTGGCACACACACAAGAAAATTGACTCACCCGAGAATTTTCAAGTTCAAGTTGAACAAGTTTCCATGGGATGTGTCTCGAAAGACATGGATTGGAAGATTGTGTGTCGAATGCATTCTCCTAAATTGAATTGTGCTTGCTCTCTCAAACTCCCGGGCTTTCTGAAAGAGATAGAAATAATATTATGTATATAGCGTTTAGGGGGATTGTTCATTTATATATTATTTTTCCACTAAATAACCAAAAAAAACTTTATCTTGTGTAAAAGTGATAAGCCCCAAATATTTCTTGGCACATATATATTTTTTTCTACTTGAGCTTTTTCACAGGAATGGTGAAATGTCAATATGCGATAGCCATATGGAAGGTGCTTGAGGATGAAAAGGATGCCCATTTCACCATACGTTTCGTAATTTATTTACTAAAATATTCCACTATGTATAAAAACTAAGGGAGAGGGGGACCTCTTTCTCCCCATTCAATGATGTATATAATGTATCGGAATGGAAAATATATATATTTCACAATTGGAAGAATATTGTGTAGAAGCTTCGAACAAAACACATGCGCATCAACTTTTCTATTATATATTTAGAGCAGCATTGACATTGAAATTTAATTTCTGGTCGCGCACAAACACCACCAAACTGCCTCGATCATCACGAGATACAATGAAAATAAAACGTGTATTATATAGATTTTGTAATGTACGACAGAGATGGAGCGAGGGACTGCTGAAATTGTAGGCCCTCTGGCAACAATTACTCTTGTTCTATAGCCAAGATAATCGCTATATACGGAAGATGAGGAGAGGAACTCGGGCGAGGATGGGGGGGCTCTTCATTTTTTTTCTCTCAACCAAAAGACGCGGGTGTGGGGGTACATTTGTGTCTATCTATCTCTCTTCCACTTTCTGTGTATTTTCAGAAAACTACATAAATACTCCAAGAGTTTCTATATAGAAAATGATGAATGCCGGTGACGTCACGCGCGATCAGCTGCTAAAAATTGCTGCTTGCCTGTTTTTTTTTGCTGCTGCCCGCCTTGTGCCACACAGACACATCTGAAAGGCATCTTTTCGCGAGCAGCTGCAAAAAAACAGCAATTCGCGTGTGGGAGGAGGGAGATTCTTACATAAGTGGTGCATCTTGCGACTGTGGAAAAAAATATATTGAAGCTGTGAGAATTGCGAGAAAGAACGAACGAAAAATTGCATCTAACATTAGGTCGGAAATGGTACATTTCCTTCCCCGCATTTCCGCACAGAGCTATTTTGGGGGGCAGATGTGTTCTATGTCGGTGGCAAAAAAAAAGTTATCCCAAAATCTTGGCTCAGCGATAAATGGCAAATTGTACTTGGGGCAAAAAAAAGATAATTGAATGCTCTCAGGGACTCAGAGAGCTTTGAAAAATGGCAGAAAGGGCTAAGAATTGTGGAAATCCTTGTCAATTTTCAAGGATTTTTCCTGATTGCTCCGCTTTGCACAAATGGAGGCGCCTGGTAAAAGCTCTCTGATGCGCTTGAAAAGTTTTGAAAACCAATAGAAGCTTTTGATTTTTTTTCCAAATAAAAAGCTCAAGGTTTTTTATTTAATAGTCGGAAAACTCTAAAATTTTCCATTCTAAAGTTTGCTTGTGATCCCATTTTTTGACTTTATTATTGTGTTTTAATCGTTTTAATTTAGTAGGAAAACGAGATGTACAATTTAATGGATTTAATCTCTAAAATTAGAAAAGTTCTCATTAATTAATGTGATCATTTTAATGGAAAAGCTGAGAAAAAAAATTTAAGTGTTTTACTTATGAATTTTTATGCTATTCAGCTGAATCTATTTTCCTTGGTTCTTGTAAAAATCACAATTTTCTTTACCATAAGAATAACAAAGTTAATTATTTAACAAAAAATTGCACTTTTGTATTAAAAATCAAAAGTACATCTCTCACTAAACGTTCATCTCAAGTTTCACTGACTTCTTAGCTTCATTGCAAGCGCCAAAGATAATTAAATTAACACATTTAATTTGGACAATAATTATGGCTGCGAAAAAATTAGCTGCAACACTTTTGCCGGGACAAGCAAAGAGTTCGAGGACACTTTGTGGCTGAAATGTACAAAATTGTCTGCAATAAGCAACCTCTTTAGATGTTCTACCATCTCTCATGAAGGCCACCGCGGCCGGATATTTATTATTTGGCGAAAAGTACTGTGTCCAATTTTTTTTGCCATTTCAACTTCGGTAGCACAAGAACAAGAGTTTACATTGAAAGTATCGTATTTAATTAGAATTGAATTAGTGTCAAATTGCTATGGGAGAATAAGTGAAGGGAGCCTGATGGTTTATATGCTCAGTGCGAGTTTTTTCTTGCTTGCTTTTGATGGCATTCATCATCATCAATTTGATCTCTCTCTCTCTCTCTGTATCTGACCACGAAGCATTTTTTGGGTATTTTAGCCATACCCTGTCACGGAGATGTCAGCAAAAATTGTGACAGAGAGCAAAAAAAGAATATCTTTATGCTAAACAGTGTATATATGTATGTACATATGAATAGATAGCGAATCGAAGAGGTTTCGGATTAAGAATTGCTAAAGGGGCTCAAAGATTTCGCGCATGGTGCGTCTTTTCGGGAGATTCTCTTGGGCATCTTCGTTGCCTTCGGGACCCGTTCTCGGTGTACCCAATGACGAGCACATTGCGGAGGGAAGTCAAGAATATAATCTTGAGAATATTATTTCTCTGTGAGAAATAAGAGGTAGGAATACAAAAAAAGTGTTTAGAGCCGGCAGGGCGTGTATGTGAGAAATGAATATGTACAGGAATTCATAAGTGGATGCTGTCCACAATTATTCTCAATAGCAAATTGTGAATCAGGTTTCTTGGTTGAGTGTCTTTCTGATGGCGTGAAGAACAAAAAAAAAAACGAGAAGAATAAGTTTTCTTATACAAAAAGACTCTTGGATGAGAATGAGATAGTGAGTTTTGCGAGGAAAAAAACGAGCGAAAAAGGACACGACCACACTTTGATTATCTCATGTAAGAAAACTCGTTTTCTTTATTATATTTTCAATCTTATATAACTTTTTTTTCTCTCCTTATTGCTCGCTTTATATTATGTAACAGAGCAATGGTTCAAGAAATGATTGATTCTTCCCGTCAGAGCTCACCACCACGAGTCACAGAAATATATCTCTCGCTCTCTTGAATTTCCAGAATATATAGCAAAATGGCCAGAGAGATTTTCAAGAATGGTTTGAGGTTGAAAAGATGGAGAAAAAATTGGTATATGATATATAAATATTCCGCCCACCGGCATTTCTTCCATCCACATCACAAAATAATATAAATGTTGATGGCATTTAACTCCACATGAGTTTTTTTTTTCATCCAAAAATTAAGCAAACTTAAACCATATTCAGAATTTTGGCTGTGTGAAGAAGATTTTGAGACCTTTCCAAACTTACTTTATTTATGACAGCATCTCAATATTATATTGGTTTTTATTTTGTAAATTATTATGTGATTAGAACAGAATAGAATACGGATAGAAACAGATATGACGATTTTTTCAGAAGAAATTAAATCAATTGATTAGGTGTTTTTTGAGTTTTCTGAAAAATAAAGAAATTGTAAGAATATTGAGCAGAATTACTTCTATATAGCTTTGAGAATTTCTCGTAAAAAACTGTCTATAATATTTGTTTTATAGAATACCAAAAAAAATTTTAGCTGACGATTTGTAAAAGAAAATATACATAATATTTAGAAAATCTATGTTACATATTTTACAATCCTTCTTTTAATATATTTAGTTTTTTGTTCGGAACGGACGTTATTGAAAGATTTCCTCAATAGATTCTAAGTAAAAATCTTTCAGTAAAACCGCAAAGCTCTTTCAGTGTTTGCCATAAATTAATTTTTCACAAGAAAATTTTCTGTGGTAGATTTCATTACTCAATTTTATATTTTAATGTTTTTTTTAAGAACCTAAATGGGGCTTAACTCAGATTAAACCAAAATCTCACTAAATTAGAATTTGGTTTTAATTTCAGTATATCAGAGGCATTAGTAATTTTTGTTTGTAAACAACATCCAATCTTTTTCGTGGAAATCTCGCGAGATATTTACAATCTTCTGTAAATGTTAAAAAAAAAATAAACTGTTCAGTGGGTAACATTTTGAATGACGATTTAGAAAAATATGTTTAACGTGCAGAATATTGAGTCTATTTCGTCCCTTTTTGCCCAACATGCTGTAAAATTCATTATTCGTGTCACTCATGGGAAGGCAGAAAGGGGAAAAAAATCCTGAAATTTGCACCCATAAAACTCTCCATTTTTGTGGGGAGTGGTTGATGAAAAACAAATAAGACTCGCAAATACAATGACGCATTGGGAATTCTCCCAGATAAGTTTTTTTTTATCACTCCACATTCTCAATGGAATCGAAAAAAAATAACATGGGAGAGCTGAGAATCGAATAAAAGTTTTGTATGAAATATACATTCTGTCCAGTGGAATTCATTTTAATATATTTGTCATGAATTTTGTAAACATTCGGAGAAAAATACGATTTTGCGAAAAAAATCTGCCAATTCTAGCTTTTTAATATACTGTGCGTGTGTCTTTTTTTTTCAACCGTCAATAAGGAGGTTCATTAAATATGAACCAGTCGTGGAAAAAGCATATGCCTCGTTGGCGCAATAAATAATTAAATTACCATTTAGAAAAGTTGATAAGAGCGGCAAATCTGATAACGACGTTGCAACGTTTTAATTAGTGTTAATCGATTGCAAAATATGCCACGGGGTGCAAAAATGGACAGCACAAGTCGTAATCTATTAATGGTTGTGACCCTCGTTTTTCCTCCCCATTTAAAACACCCTTTCGATACTAATTGAATTCTTGCTGTTAAATCACCCTCCAGCAGTGCAAACTTGACTATACGCATTCCGGCATCGTGAGCTTTCGCAAAATGGATCAAATTAAAAAATATTGATTGGTGGGTGAAAAAAAACATAATTAGTAAAATCCGGTCGCCATTTTATCTCTCTAGTTTTTCCTCTCTCACACTTTACCCACTAAGCTCACTTTCCTCTTCCTCACACTTACACTCATGTAACGAGAAAATATACAAGTGAAAATAACACTAAGAAACATTTAGTGAAAAATGAGAGAAGGAAAATTACGTACCTACTTAGAAGTGTGGATTTTCTTTTCTGTCCAAAACTTCTGAATTTAGAAATCTTTCCTTGGTATGTGCTATCAATTATTCTATATTATTGCAATAATTATAGCATGAAAGACTTTGTAGGAAATTTTAGGAAAAAATTTGTGATAATTTTCGCAATATTCAGGCAAATAGACATAATAACTATTTTATTTATAAACTAACTGATAAGAGATATTTAAAATATATAACTGATACTGTGTGAAAAAATTTAATATTCTTTTTTATTAGAAAAATATATACAATATATTGTTATATTTAATCACAAAAAAAAGTTTCTAAAAGTTTCTTAAAAGATTCTTATAAATTCCAGTTCTTGATAAGGTCAAGAAAACACGATTTTCTATCACACAATATACCAACTTAGTCGTTATATTGGTTCATTAGATTAACGATTTTTAATTTAAGATTGCATGCTGTCATGGAAAAGCCGAAAATATAAAAAAAATCTTATTATATCTTCTAAAAGACCGCCTTCACTTGATCCTGCTATAAGTGGAATATTAATTTCCTGTGAAATGTCAAAAAAGCTTCACAGTTCAAAGCTCTAACTTCCTCTCTTAATTAAAATTAAAATTAAAATTAAAATTAAAATGATGATTACCCCCTGGATTACGTAAGAAAATTAAAACCATCATTGAAATAATTAATTTTAAAATTACTTCTCAGTATCAAACTGTGCAAAATTTTACATAATCGTGACAAATTGATATTGTCAAATGCAGGCATTTTTCTTTCACAAAAAAATTCATCACAGACGGAAGCTTTGTGTCTATTTTTGGCCACTTTTGAACCAAACCACTCTGCTAGAGGAGGATGGAACTAAATAAATTTTCTACCAAGTGTGATTTTTTGGTGTTGGCAAAAAAACTTTACCAATTACGTGTGAGATTTCCCATTGATCGACAGAGGTTATATCTAATTACCTGGCGAAAGCTCTCCCATGAGCTTTTTTTTCTTTGGTGTTTGGTTTGGTGCTCATTAATTCACTCTCAATAAGTTGGGCTTACTTTCACACACTTTTGGGTTAAGTATTGGTCTTGTTTATTTACGATGTTTTTCAGTACATTACTTTCGGGACTTTATTATGTGCTTAGAAACTGATTAAACTTTTCTATGTGCTATGTATACATATATTTTTCTTTATCACTTTTATATTATTGTTTGTTTTAGGTTTAAATTTTTAGTTTCTTGAAAGTTTCTTTAGCATTGTGAGCACTCAAAATCATCTTGCAATTATATATTTTGTTATAATATTTTCAACGCATAGAGACTTTAAATTGCGCGAGAAATTTTCCTTGGAATTACGCAATGATTGGTAGTAGCTTAAGAACATTGATTACCCTTTCTGTGATGATGTGGTTCTTTTTGGGAAGATCAAGAATCGACTATGGCGGAATTGGTGATGGAGCTTTTTGGAAGCCCTCCAAGAGCGATACACGCACATACACTTTTCAGGGTAAATCCCCAGCTCTACGTTCCATTCTCTTGCACAAACCCAATTCGCATGTTCACGTTCTCACTGTGGCAGAAGCACCCGCGGAGTGGCTTCGTCGTTCTCAGTGATACACTCTTGTTTGTGTTTTGTCTCCCATTCTAGGTCCCATGTTGGACTATGTATGTGTGTACGAAGAATGGAAAAAAAGAGATGGCACACAAACAACCAGATCCGGGGGTAGATAAATTTGCAATTCACGTATCAACTTCTTCTAGAATTTATTCTCATCTCGAGAATTTTTCTTAAGAATTCTCTTTAGTGTTTGGAGAATAATCTCTTTGTGTGATATAATTTAAGTATTTATTTGAGATTCTTTAAACTCATTTGCTATTTAGAACATATTATCATAAAAAAAGTTCTAGACTCGATTAAAAGAAAAGTTTTAGAAATTCTAGAACTCTTAGAATTTTGGTTGAAAATTGATTTTTATAGACAATTTTGAAGTCAGACTTTGCTATATTCTTAGGCTTATCTGGGTTACCATTCTATTTCTAGAATACAGAAGTTTTACATTATTTTCAAAACTTTTAAATTAAAATTTCATCTAGAAGAAAAGATAAATAATCTAATGTCCAATAAACGTGTAAAGAAAGATAGAAAGAATGGCGAGGGCTACATTGTAAAAACGGCAAAGTCGGACTTATCCGGTTTTACAATGCAGCCCTCGATGGTTCTTTTTTTTTAATAATGGAGTTATGTTGTAAAAGCTTTTTTATAGTGTGTTTAGAATTTTACAATTTTATCATTAAAATTTTGTTCTAGACTTCAAAAAATAATTACAAAAAATTTAAAGCATATAGCTCATTGAAACTCTTATATATTTTATTATCCTTCTAAATTTTCTAATTGTGAAATATTCTATAGAAGTTAGTTACCCCTTGAAGGCAGAGAAAATCTACCCGGTAAATACTGGTACATTGGCAAAAAGGGGGAATTTTCGAGAGAATATCCGAGCAAGATGGAAAAATGAGTTAAACATAAAGGAGTGAGCGAGTCCGTTTTGCATAAAAGTATGCGCACAGGAAAAAACACAAAGTCCATGAAATTGCGTCTATATGAATTCTGAGATGAAAACATTGATAAAATCCACAAATTTGTCACAATATTTACCGAATTTGTTAATGGATCGTAGGACATTTCCAAGGATAATTTAAAAAATTTCCCTTAAAAAATCCCCTGGCGATTTTCTCAAAAGCCTTTTTCTTTAGCATCAAAATATTTCCATTCACACACAAGTACACGAACGTAACACATACATATGCTATGTATATTTGGGATCAATGGGTGTGTTGGTGTGGAAAGAGAATGGAAAATATTCGCACATTTCGTACTGTTTCGCACCCATTCGCCTGTATCCACCATGGATTTTTGCAACAAACGCGAGAAGACTGTATGGAGATGTCTCCCTTCGTGATTTGTGCTCAATTGACGGTCTGCAATGCAGACTGCGCATGCGAAACACCATGCGACCTTGGCAGTGAACTTGAATTCTGCTCACATCACTCGTGCGCTGGTGTTCACCCCTTGAGCGCCTCCGTGTCTTGCCCAAACGACCATACCTCCGCCCGTTCAGCGCCAAAATAGCACGCGGGGGGAATTTCAGATGCGCATTCGAGAAATATATGTATGTTGCTACAATTTTCATGTTCAATGTTTACATTCAAACACGCAGACACACATACGGATTTTTCCGACCGTCACGACGCAGTTCCGTCATGGAGTGTGGGTGAGGAATTTTCTTTTATGGGCAACCGGCAGGAGAACAAAGAAAGGACCCATACCGGACACTTTGGGAAAAAGGTCCTGGGAAAATGCCTAAATATGTTGCTTTCCTTTTTGATAGGAGAGAAATAAATTTTTCTCAGGCATTTCCTGGAAAACTTCCCTGTAATGGCCGCCGTTGGCCGTGAAAATGATAAATATATCCCGGAAACTTTGGGTGGGAGACGCAATTGCATCATGGTGGCTATTTCCCCATTTCCCCTAAATGAGGGTGGTATGCATTCTAGGGCGTGGCCTATTTCAGTGGGCTCCTCGAAGGCCTCATTTCTCCAGGATACATATTGTGATGAAATACTTTACCCACACATCTGCATAGAATTATGTACATACCTATGTATATAGGTATTAATTGCTACCTGTATCATTCCAAAGTCCATTAAATGAGAATGCAGATCATTTTTTAGATGACTTTTAAACTATTTGTTACGAAAATTAGTAAAAAGATATTTGAAAAAATATTTTTTTTTTAAAAATCATGTTCTATATAAAATTTAAGAAATATTGTTTCATTAAAAAATATAAATTGAGGTAAAACCAATTAACTACATTTACGAAGCACCTGATACATAGATTGGATATATTTTAATTGTATTTTCAGATTTTCTTTTTAAGAAATATCCTAAATATAATTCTAAACAATTTTCAATAATAAATTCTTAAAATCTACGTTTATTTTAATTTATAATTATTATTGTTCATTTAATTTTTATATACATTACCTATGTTTAGAGATTTTTTTTTAATAATTTTTAATGAAAATTTCTACTAGGTCTAATATTTAATTCTATTGGTATCTTTATTCTATATAAACCAGTAAACATAAAATTAAATTAAATTAAACTTTACGAGAGCTTTGTTAAATCCATGATTTTCCTGGAAAACAATAAAAGTCCCGGTATTTCTAAAATTAGCCTCAATGCATGAATACGCATACTAATGGTAGGAAGGATGGGTGCAAGTTTATGGATGATTTACTAAATAGTTTTACGTTGTCAGGGCAATGAGAGAAAAGTTTTCATTTTCAATCTTTTCAATGAAATTTACAAAAGCTTTTAGTTCCGAAGAGCAGTTTTGGGACGAATAATAACATGATTTTATGAGAAATGTATATAGGTACCTCTGACATTTAAATAGAGATTAGATTTTATATTTAATTGCCGGCTTGAAAGTTCACTGAAAAAAAAGAGAGGAGGAAAGTTTGTTTGGGGGAGAGTTGCAAATCAATATTTTGGTTGAGGCATAGTGTGGAGGCGTTAAATTGGGGCAAATATGAGAGGGGAAACTTTGGAGGATGCTCTTTCGTTGCCATACGAGAGGAATACTGTGTGAAAAATCGACAACCATGGCGGACGAAAGTTCTTCCTTTTCAAACTGCTATTGATTTATCACGATAAAGTTGATGGCGTTCGTGCTATGTTTTTATTTTCACCACATTTTTTTTGTTTTGTTTTCTATCGTCATAAAACTCTGAATTGGTTCTAGATGATTTTTCTTTTCAGTGTGGGTGGTGTATAGGTTTGTCAAAGTTCCAGAAAAAGAAATGTATTATTATTTTTCAAATTGTTCAGATTAAAATAAACAAGGTTACGAATAGAAAATTATATGTATTCATGAGAAAAAAAATGCCCAAAGCTCCATGTTAATGATTTGGTATGAAGCCACTCAAATGTTATGCTATTTATGGCACTTCCACACAGGTACCTCACCCAGTCAATATGAGGGTCTTGAAGTATCAAAGAGAGCTAACTTTGGCGGAAAATCACCACATATATGAAATTTTAGAGGCACATTTTCTCACGTATATTTTACATTTCTTCTCAACTTTATAGCTCAATCACTTACATATTTTATACTCGGATAACTCCTCTATAATAAAATTCTTCATCATGGACCATTTCGTTTGTGTGTACATATTTCCTTTCGAATGAACTTGAAATGATGGATGGAATACACATTGGGCAATTTTCATGTCGCTGTGATTTTACGTTCAGTGGGGTGAGCAAGTCAATAGAGCGATAAAAATTCAACTAAAAGAGGCTATAAATGCAATTTACCATTATAAATTGCACCAATATTCAAACAATTGTGACCGCCTTATGTAATGTAGGTAATATGACAATAGAATAAAATATATAGCAGGCACGAGAGGTTGTGTTTCTTGTGCTTATTGCTGTGTGAAGCTCACATGTAAAGTATCAATTTATTGTTTTTGAAACTCTAGCCAAGAGAAAAAAGATATATATCACAACATATATAGGTATCTTAAACCCGAGTATTGAAATTATCGAAAGAATTTGGGACTGAATTTCAAGCAGCCCTTAAAGAGAAAATTTTCTTTAATATTTTCTATTTTTTTGTAGAAATACGTCTGAGCTTTTATTTTTCATGAAAGCTCTTCATATAGCTTTAATAAAAGCTTATCAAAAAAAGATTTTTTGTAGGTTTTTAGGCAAAAACATTTCAATAGAATTAATTCCTGTATTTTCAAAAGACAAACAGAAAAACACTCACAGAGAATTCTTATCCAAAATGTCAAAGGATGACAAGGTTATTTCCCTTTTTCCAAACAGAAGAAATCCACACCCACCCAGGTGATACATAGATTCCGTCCGTCGGTCGTATTGAAGTACAATAAATCATTAAATTACACCTCGACAATTCTGTCAGATGAATTTTTCGTAATGGAAGGAAACTCAATTCAGTCCTTGGCGATGACCGTGCTATGTGTGGCTCTGAAGACGCGCCTGTGGGTGGGAGAATTGGAAACTTTCGAGGAGTTCAGAATAATAATTCTGCATGAGACGTGTGCCTTTTGGATGATGCTAGAGATTATCGCTTATATAAGAATATCGTGTGGGTGATAATTCTACACAATTGTTGAGTCATCAAATCATTAATTCACATTGGCACATACAATTATTATACAAATTCATAATTTAAATTGCTATCTCTGACGTCAGTTATCATGCACTCGGTGGCTGAGAGAAAACTTCTCCGTGTGCAGCTATATACATTTTCCAAAGTAACTCATGGAAAATTTATTCCGCCTAACGAAAAAAGAAAATGCCTTTGGGGAAAATTTCATAGGAAGAAAAAGAAAAGGTTCTTGAATGTTTAATAAAAGTTGCAATAAGATGAAAATAGAATTCTCTTGATGGCTACAAAATACACAAAAATATATTTCTCTATGGCAGGGATGGCAGATGTGTAATGAGAATAAAAAAGAAAATTTTTAAAAGTTTGCACCTGCGTGGTTGGGCTCTCATTTAGAAAGCTCTTTCACATACACTAAGAAAAATTCTAATGACATGGAAATTGCGATAGAGGTGAAAGCTTGCATTTGTGACTACGTTATATATACTTTTCATTATAAAAATCCACCCACAATACATTTACATTTTTTTTTTCATCTCTCTTTTCCATGCACAATGAGCACAGAGAGCTTGGCTAGAGGAATTGTGCCTAAAAATAACGCATCACATCGGGCCCCATTAAATGCGGATGTAAAATTAAACTTTCTTAACCGAAACGTGGGCGAAAAGAATTTCTATAATACACGCGACGTTCTGGAATGTTTTAAACATTTCAGCAAAAATGTATACAGCAAATTTTCACTTCGCTGAAAAATGCCCCAAAGAATGGTAAGAAAAATGAGGGATGAAGAGTGAAAAGCACAGCGCTGCAGTTGGAATTTGAGCTTGGAAATGAGATGAAAATGCGCGGAAAAAAGGAAGAAACAAAACTAAAATGATAAAATGCCAAGCTATTCAGATGATATTTTAATGGCACTCTCATGTGGCGTGAAGTTTGACTTTATGCTACACGATTCTTTTTGCTCAAACGGATTTGGATTGTGTGGATGAAAATGTTTTGTATGTGAACTTGTCACACAGATTTAAATCTTCGAGATGATCAGGAGGAAAAAAAAGTCTTAAATTGTCAGTTGTTGTTCCACCACGCTCGTCAATTATCTTGGCTTTTGCAAAAAAAATCTTTGAAAAGATATTACGAGAATGCTAAAGTTCTCGGGAATTATCTTGCAGAGTGTCGTTAAAAGTGACGTTAAATTTATGTACTGTATATTATGTACGTGTATTTATATATATTAAGCTGTTACTATCTATTTTTTTTTATCATTATCTCTTATCTCAAGTGCTTCCATCATGATCGGTTAAAATTGTTTTGTTTAGGACTGTATTTAGGGTGTGTTTGTAAAGATTTGCTGTCTTTTTAATTACTATAGTGTTTTTCATTTTATTTCAATATTTTTGTTTATTTTTTCATGAAAGAAAAAAACTTGGAAATAAAAATAAAATAAAATTTTACCGGAATACCTACGTCCAGTGAGCAGTATTATTGTATTGGCTTGTCTAATATTTATCAAAATTAAAACCCTTTAGGAAAAAAAAAACTAAATATATATCATAAAAATCCGGAGCTTTATGGGACAATCCTATATTTTTTTTCTGTCTGTACATATAAAACACATAAATCTTTTAATTTACTTTAGTGGAAAAAGTTTTATTTTATTTAAAAAAAAAGAAACTTTTAAAATCAAAAGTTTTGCACATGAGGAATATTAAAAAAAAAACATAATCATTTTCCAATTTCCCGAAAAAGATTCTGAATCAAAAGCTTTTATTTAAATTTAGCAATACGTAATATAATAAAACAGAATTAAATTATATTTAAAATGAATTACTCCAACATAAAATACCTGCATACACAAAATCATTCCTAGGGTATACCGTAGGTGTATTTCATTATGGAATAATTAAATTGGTTTTACATAACGCATCCCCGATAGCGCAGCAGAATAAAACCAGGAAAAGATGGATGAAACGTCCTTGAAAAATTTTCATTTTCAAACTATTTATTATGGGTGGACTATATTCTATCTTATGGGCAAACAATTTGTATAAAGAACTTTTGTGGAGAATTTTTTTTATTTATTTATTTTTTCCAAGGCTATGCGATATTGAAATTTCGAATTAAGGCGATGCTGTCCGTATCGATCGAAAAGGCTAGTGATGCTGACGCAGGCTCTGGAAGCAGAGCAAGGTCAGGGCTACTCTTGATGGCTATATCACAGGATATGTCTTTCGTGGTATATACGAATTGTAGATTTGCTGGGAGATGTTTTTCCTAGGGGGGGGGGTTGGGTGACAGACAACCCCCAGGAATTACTTTCAGCAGCATAGAATGTGGTGGAGGCTTTATCATGGAGTTGCATTCTGACCTTGTGCTGCAGGGGAGGCTGTTGCCAGGCCGGAGAATTAAAAATCGATGCACCCCACAGCGCGTTTGTCTATCTCTTTCCTGCGCAAGGACATGCTCTCCGCATCCCCTTTGTGCCTTTCCCAAAAATTCCCGCACTCTTTCCCGATGAGTCCCAATTTTAAAGTATATCCCATTGATGTAGGTCAAGATCAATGGCAAGGAGGATGGGGTGATATTTTTGACCTCTTGGGAGAAAATTCCCGAAAGTAATACGTGAGAATATATCATTGCCCAATTGATTTCCCATGGCTTATTCCCTGGTATTTCCAACCATATAGCATGTTTATTCCGTGATTGTTTTCTATTTCTGTCATCATTACGTTTCGTGTCCTCGGTGACCTCTCGAGGGTGAAAAGCAAGCAGAGAGAAAAGTAGCAACAGAAAGAAAATTTTCCTCATGAGAGATCTATGTGTTTTTTTTTCTGCCTTCAACGTCTTGTTTTTCTCGCCCCATGAACTTACCAAGGGACTTGCTGTGCTAATTGCTGATGGTTGATTTATCAATAATTCACGATTATCCCGTCATTTATTGGCTAAAAGATAATTCCTAGGATCCACATGAATTGTCTCCTCGTTAATTACTGCTTTTCTTTCTTTTACCATCTTTGCGTTAATTACAAAAATTCGCAGAAGAGTAGATATTTGCTCCAAACCCTTAATGATTTTGTTTGGTGCTTGCAAGATTTTTTTTTTAATGTTCAAGTATGAAAAAGGATAACTAAGGGTAGACTACCCAGGGAAGATGGAGTCATTGAGATTTTCAGGATGATGAGGTTGTTTGCGGGGGGAGTCCAGGGGGAGTGTAGTAGCAACCAGCAGCAGCTATCGTCCTCTGCTGGAGGGGTTGTCGCGCCCATTCTGGGGGTTGCACACGCGATCGATACAGAGAGTTTTCACCGACGTGGGTGGGGGTGAATTTTCAGGGGTAGAATTTGGAGAATTCCCCCAACCAGAAAATACTGCAAATGTCTGCCATTAAAAATGCCACGAAACATCCTCGAGGAGAGATGTGTGAATGACAAAAAAACGCGACTTTCTCAACCCCTTTGAATAACGCTGTGTTATAGAGAAAAATTTTCCACTCTCACCACCGCACAATCGCAAGGGGTCGCCTTTTCAATTTCTTTGTTCTTACCGCACCAGTGCTGGGTTTTTTTGTCCTCTTCAACTTGGCCTTTTCACTTGCGCCTGTGTTATATATGTAGGTATACATGTGTTGATATTTCACCGTATTAATATTTGAACAATTGATCACACCACAAGTTTTCACTGCCACATGAAAATTTTCCAACCACCCCACCAATACGAACAACAATGTATGTGGTGGATTTTTTATGCGCCAGGATGCTGGATTGTGAGCAAAATACCCTTAGCTAAAGGAGTCCCGAGGAGGAAATTTGTCAACATGCGAAAATGGGTATTACAGGCAGAAAAGGGGACGAAACGTTACCAATAAATTGCAGCACTGGTGAGGTGGCAGCAGAGAAACTGCGCATTTAGAAAATTTTACTTCAAATGTATATGTGTTGATTAATTTTAGTGTTGGGCAGGAGAGAGGAGGTAAAGGAGGCATTTTTCACTTTTCGCCAGATATATACACATTGTGACTTTTTGCACATATTCAACCCCAGAGAGGGGATGTCAAGGGTAAAAGTGCAATTAGGTGTTGATAGAAAAATATATACATACATAGTGCAACTAAATATATATGTAGCATGAACTTACCTATAAGAGAAGTCACCCACAGCTGTGTCAATGTCACTTGGAGAAATTGCATAATGTTGCGACAAGCACTTTCAGAAAATTTCACTATCAAATTCGCGAATTTTTGTAAACACTGAGCTTTTTTTCTTATGGCTTCTCAACAGAAAAAATATATTGCGTCGTTTTGTGCTTAATTCAACTCTGGACAAAATCGCACCAATTTGTGTGAGAGAAATTTTTGTGAGTAATTTGCGGGAAAAAAAAGCTCCGGGAATGGGAATGGAAATAAAAAAATATGTGTGTTGTGTGTTTGAAATTGAAAAGAAAAAAAAAAGTGAGAATTGAATGTAGGAAAATTGCAAGGTGTGGAGAGGTATGTTTGGTGTTTGGCAGGGAAATGGTTGCTCGAGGGAGTCGGAAGCTCTGCGATGTGTCTTGTTGAAAATTTCACTGGGATATGAATTGATGCGACATTGAATTTTCCAACGTCATTTCGGAAACTAGCAACTCGCACACAGATACATGCACCCCGCGAGAAATGATTGGAACACCACCACATGTGCATGTGAAAAGCACTGGAAAATCGATGTGCGCCTGCGCCCAATGGATTTGAACTTGTGTGCCTGTGGGGCTGAAAATACATGGCAAAATTCCACCCAGAGATGGACGTACAAGCACACATGGGTTTCCGTTTGCCAACACGATGGATGTTCCGAGCGAGATGTATTCTGTGGTGTGACTCACTGTGTGAGTTTCTGCACTTTGCTCTTGTGCCAGATGGACTTTCTCGGATGCACGCCCAAGGTCTTCCAGATCACACCACCTACATGCAGCATATATATGCACCAGGGGAGGTTGGGCAATGATGATGAAAGAACCTTGAGCCCCTGCAACGCGTTGCAGCAGCGCATAGGCAGTAATAGATTGGGGAGATTGCAATGGAGTTTCCGGGTGGTTTGGTGGGACATGGCAAGAGGAAGTTTTCCACCTCACATTCCCCAATTGCGACCCTGAATTTAATCTAATCATTTTTCACAGCTCAACACATCCATATACCCCAGGCTATAGAGAACCTCAACTATACATAGTAATGTGTGGCTGTGTGAATTGTGAGTATAAATGCTGTTCCGGGTACAAATGTGTGCGTTAAATGTGATGACCTTGGCCTCTAGAATAGAATAGAATCTTCTGTTGGAGAGCGACGAAGCGAGATAGAGCGAGAATTGAACACACACCAAAAGATTTCCAACTTCTTTTGGTCGCGTGTGTGTTTCGACAAGCCCATATATACCTACAATTGAAACCGTCCCCCCTTTCTGAGGGGGCACGTGCGGGGTGGAAGTTGATGGGTATAGAAGTGACATAGAAAAAAAATATCTTGTTCATTTTTTCCACCTTCTGGCTGTACTTGTGGAAAAATTCAACCAGCTCCCAAGCTCAATCTCACAGACAATTATCCCAGGTTCTATCGCATATGGACGAAAGCCGCGCAACCTTCATTTTTCTCCCCCATCGATTTAACGAAGTAGAAGGGAAAAAAAAGATGAGAACCTAGAATGGAGAAAAAAAGTCCCGGAAGTAGCATTTTATACTTCTGGGATTTCTTTTTGCTTTCCTGCACTTCAAACGCCAAAGTCTCTCTCACTGGGTGAGCTGAAAGGTGTTATTTTTATTGTTTCTCTATTACTCTAGGAGCGAGCCATATGGTGAGGTATGTTGGGGAGCGCGGAGAATGGCATAGAATTGTATGTAAAAATTGAGGTTCAAGGCTACGTTTAGCACAAAATTCACGGGGTTCTTCCAACATGAGAATAAAATTGTAAAATAATGAGAGAACGCAAGATGAAGCTATCTGACAATTCTCGATATCTCCTCTACCTTTTTACATATAGGTGTGTAGAACGAAGTGATGTGCTCATGCGAAAGAGTGAAAAAATATATAGAATGAATGCAAAGAGGCATTAGCAGTAGGTTCTCATTTGTTGGTTTCAGTGATTAGCTTTGATCGTTGATATTGATGAAGTTCTCTATAAAGTTTGGATTAAATTTCATGAGACAGACTTAGTTTTTTAGGCTTAGCCTAAATTTTTTTGGCTAAGCTCAAATTGTTTATTCTTTTTAGACTTTAAAGGTTTAGGTTTTTAGGTTCTAAAGAAAGACTCATAGTCTTGTAAGCAAGGCCTAAGTTTTTTTTTAGAATCTTAAGGGCTTAAAAATTATCAAAAAAATGCATTCAGTTCATATTTAACCTGTTTTAAAAAACAGAAACGGACTATTAAAGCTTAACCATACTTCAGCGTCAAAAGACGCTGTTCGTTGTTTTTTCTCACTTGCTCCTTGTCAAATTGTATCGCGCTGTCACTGTCACACAAGAAAGGCGGTTATATAACATAGAAACCGCGTTTCTTGTTTGACAGTGATAGCGCAATACAATTTGACAAAGAGCAAGTGAGAAAAAACAACGAACAGCGTCTTTTGACGCTGTTGCTTGGTTAGGCCTTTACGGAAATTATATAGGCTTCACCAGGTTTGTAGAAGGCAAAAGATTATAAAATTACTCTCGCACTGATCTAAGTGAGAGCTAAAAGAGTGGATTATAGAAGCTTCTAGTGCTGGGTTGTGTGGAAATTAATCATTAATAGAAATGATATGTGAGAATTCTATTACATAAATTATGTACGTATATATTATGTATGTAACTCAAATTACCTTTCCTGTATTATTGCTCCAATTACTCCACGGAGTTGCTCAGTGGCAGAGACATTTTTTTTCTGTATAATGTAGGATTGGGCAGGAATATTGTCAACCAGCGGTTTTCAATTAAACAACAGTCCTCGCGACACGCTGACTCATATTTCACAAACATTAACCAAAGTCACGTGTTAGAGATTATTTTTGTGGCTGCTGGAGCAACTGTGTAAAAAAACGCGTAATTATCAAATAAAAAATATTTCAGATTGGGCTGAGCTTTGTCATAAAATTAATCTATGATCCACAGATGTGAAAAGTTCTCAGGAAAGCTCTGTGTGCAATAGATACCTATAATTTTTTCTATATTTATTTTATACCTAATAATTTATGAAAACTATTTAATAAAAAATTCAATTGATTTTTTCTCATCCAAAATGGGACGCCAGTTTAGATTAGGAGGTTCACAAAAAGGAAGCATTTATATGCCCTTTCTCTTGCAGTGCTTTTATGTTTCTCATATGTTTCAACTCATATCCATTACATAAAACAGATATTTCACTGTGGGAGCTTTTTCGCATTCACAGAGTCTTTGCTAAACGATATCGAAAATCTGCATTCTGCATACGAGATAGAATGAGCAAAATACTTTCCTCTCACTTTGGCATTTTGTGTTGGTGGGTTTTTTTTAGTGTATGAATTTTAACTTTAACGAACTTTTTTTTTGCTTTCCCAAAAATCGATTTTCCTTGTTTGTTTCCCAAATTTTTGGGCATAAAACGAATTTTTGGGACTCCTGGGGCACTTACGGGTGGTCCCGCGGCCCTGGGGAGCTGCTCAGTGCGGAAATTGAGGCTCGCAGAAATTTTGACGGTTGGGGATTTTACACGACTCTCGTTTCCCGGAAATGGATTTTCTTGACTTTTATAATTTTTGATGCCAAAAATTCAAAAGTGTTTTCCTGGTCATGAAAAACTCAATTTCGCTAGGAAATTCGGTGGAAAACGCAAGAAAATTGCGAAAAACTGAATTTGTAAGGGAGACAGATAGCAGGGAAATGCATTCATTTCATTTTCTCGTGAGCAAACAGTGCCAAAAAGTACCAGGCAGAGTGGTGGCTTTTGGAACTACATTTAGGGCGCCAAATTCAATAATCGCAAAAAATGAATAAAATTAATTTAAAGGGGGGCTCTGAGGGAAAATGAATATCGTTGGTAAAAATCGCCTGGTGCCAGTAGTCCCTGTACCAAATTTGTTGTATAGATTTTATTTATTGTTTAGATTTATGTAAAAATGCACGAAAGCAATTTTCATCCCACTCCTATATTTTATTTTGAAAACCAATATTGGTCATTTTATTTTTGAGCCTGTCAATCAAGTAAAGAAGAGTGAGGGCGATCCTCGCCAAAAGGAAAATTGAGACAATGACTTTCCACGGAAAATATGACCAAATGAATGGGGGTCGGGGAAGGAAATCTCAACCGGATATTTCAACTGTCAGAGACAAACAAACAAATTGTCCTTTATTCATGAACCCCTCCTATTTTTGTCCCACAAGCAGAAAATATCCGCAAATCAAACAGAAAAGTGTCTCTCCGTGTGAAAATTCAGGTGCACGCAGAAGAAATGCAGAAAGTCATGAGAATTTAATGAGTGCAACACAGTAATTTGAAAAGTTTTACGATCAATTGGTGGTTTGGTCACTCTGCAATTCATTGGAACTCCACTAATCACTTAGGTGGAGTTAAATTGGTTTGAGGTGGCAAGGAGTAACGAAAGTGACGATACTATTATGAAAATATGCAGCTGTAAATATGTCTATTACGTTTATGTATACCTACATATAATCCAACAATTATTTTTTAACATACAGGATGTAAATGAAAATCGTGAAAATCTATAGAAAGATGATGTTTTATTGAAAGGGAACTTATCATTATGATATTTGGCATGAAGTTAGAGAGAAGGACATTATGGATTACAGATAACAAGGGGTGTTATGCCGGGAGCATGACTGTAATATCAATTTCTTTATATCTACGGATATCATATATAGGTTGGTCAAGATAACATTGACTGCTTTAGCCCATAAGAACGGTCCATATTATCTTGACCACACTATATATTGTTGCGGCAACGCCCGAAATACCCCTAAAAAACCAACAAAAAAGATTTTTTTATTTTTTTCATTAATTCCCGCTTCTATTTTTATGGGTGATTCTTTTTCTGTTAAAATCACCCAAACATTTTTATGGATTTTTGAAATAATTTTTGATTCCGGAATCGGGATTCCGAAATCCATAAGGAAATGAAGTACTCCTTGGAAATTTTCCGCAAATTGCACACCTTTGTACATCATCTGGGCTCTATAAAAGGAGCTACAGCGGCGAGCGGAGAGCACATTCACGCCAACCTTCACAGCGAGCAGAGCTCCAGAGCAAGGAGAATAAGCGACAAAAGTTTTATGAACACCGATCAACTGATCGAGGTAATCCACTCCGCCATCCAATTTGGGGAAGCTAGAAGTATCGAAAGAAATACCACAGCCATAGCTGGGCTACCAACAAGGAAAATCAACCAAGGGAATCTTCAGGACAACATCTCAGCGAGAAAACCTCCCCGAACCACCGCAGCCAGATTGGTGAAGTATCGGGTCGAGCACAAAGTACATCAGCGCGACATTGCGGGGAAAGATCATCCGCTGGAGATCATCCCCGACGCAACAAAAAGATCTCCCCGAACCACCCCAATAAGGCTGGTGGAATTTCGGGTCGAG
Source organism: Lutzomyia longipalpis (assembly GCF_024334085.1). Taxonomy (NCBI): domain Eukaryota; kingdom Metazoa; phylum Arthropoda; class Insecta; order Diptera; family Psychodidae; genus Lutzomyia; species Lutzomyia longipalpis. The sequence goes on from NC_074707.1 coordinate 29,007,223, forward strand.
CACGGAGACAAACACATCACCGCAAAGAGGCGTCATTCGCCCGAGAGTCTTCTGAAGAACATTCTTGGAGAAAGCGTTCCCCACATAATTTCGATAGGGTTGAAACGCCATCGAAGGGAAACAGAGCACTGCAAACATCATCAGAGTGGTACCACCGAGGGAATAGCACCACACCAAAAGGGCGAAGTACATCATCCGGAAAGCATCTCTTAGAATCGCCCGGTGCCTCCAAAGATTGAGAGCAATTCCCCGAAGACCCTCACATTTATCTGCTGCCTCCCAGTGAATTCGCCGATTCACCAAAGCCCCACCGAGGGAGATCTCATTCAAGCTACGACGTAGGCTCTGCACTTGAATTCACAGAGATCGACTCATGTGGTCAACGGAGAATACAGAAGTAGCATTTGAGAAGGAGCCAAGACAAGATCCGACACGACGTCCTAGCGACCTCGTGAGGCAGATCGTCGGAAACAACAGCCCAAAGCAATATCCCACGGAGGGATAGTGATTCGACGTGCAACACGTCCAAATATTCGGTGTGTTTGCATCAAGCTTCCAACAGAGCAACGCATCACGCGTGGTTCCTCCCAAAGTCGGGAGTCATGGAAGAGACACAAACACCAGAGTTTTCCGCGGCAATAAGCCCCGCCGCAACAATATGTAAGAAACAAGAAACGGATACCAGAAGTTTGGAGGGGATCAGCTTGAGGATTTGGCGTTATTCTCAGGACCAAATTCTAAGGCAGCGTTCGATCACTAATTGCCCACTGCATATGGAAAATTGTGAGCATTTGTCACTAGCACAAGATCATCCATTGCCGGAAGCGTTTAAAGTAATCCGTGTCGACTCCTTATGCGAATCAACTGTCAATTGCCTGAATTCCTTAGAAGCGCCTAGGACAAGCCAGGCTAACCTACCGGTCGCTGGTGTAAGCAGAAGAAATTATTTATTTATTTGATAAAGGAGGTGCCATCATAGCTGATGATTCCCCTAGAAGAAATGCAAACAAAATTTAGTGTGGTGATGAGGAGATTTGTACGTTGGGAGATAATCTTCAAAGTGATTCACGGGAGAAATCTTTCACACAGCAGTAGAATCCCGATCCTACGGAGCTTCCCTGTAGTATGGTGAAGAGGAGATTTAAACCTGCTGATTTGTGTCAAAATTGTAGTTTTTCTCGTAAAATAGAGAAAATAAAGGTAACTATTCTAACTCAAACTTCAAATCGCCCTCCTGAAAATCAACAAAAAATGAATTAGTATAATTTTTCTGCCTTCAAAATATCTTGATAAAAGTGTACGTACATATTTCAATGTTTTTATGTTTTAGGTTTGACGCGAAAGGGTTAAGACATCATCTCACGGTACCTCAGGTTATTATAGCCTTATTGATATTTTTTTGTAAGATAGTGGAATTGGTAAGTACATAGCTATGAAAATAGCATTATTAATCGACAATTATTCTTATGAGTGATTGAATTTGATTTAATATTTAAACTATGGAGGGGAAAATTGTCGCAGAATATTTGTTTTGTGGTTTTTTACCACTGAATAATTTAACTTCTTTGAAATGACATTCAAAGAGTGTTGCAATTGCAAAAGGATTGGAAGAAAGGTTGGGGTTGTGCGCAAAATGTGTCAGAGCTTTCATCATGACATTTTTTCTGTGATGCGTGAGGGATAGAATAGCGATTGTTTTTAATAATTCAAACAATTCGAAGCAGTGCAATTGGAATGAAGGTGTAAATTGTCCATTTCTATTTTGTATTCCCTTTTAAATGCGGCGACAAAGCTGCTTATGAATTTTAGTGTGGAGTATTTTCCAAATGACGCAGAAAAAACGACAAAATTCTTGCTAGATAGAATTTTAAATGTCCATTTATTGCGAATAAATCTCTTATGTACATCAATATCACAATTTAAATTACTCAATTGCGGTAAACAATCAACAGGGGTGGCTAAAAAGGGGAAGATTGCGTAATTTTAAATGTTTTTTTTTTTTCGGTGTAATCCGTTGTTTAATCTAAACTACACGACCATATTTTATTTATGAATATACGAAGATAATCTGACTATAATTTGCATAGCAGTTAGTATGGATTCTGCATTGTCAAGTATTCAGGAGTGAAGGGGGTTGATTGTGGTTGCGCAGGAGTTGTCTGAGTTGACCAAGATGTGGCCAGTCGTGGAACTGGCCTAAGAATCCTTTGTCATTTATCCGGTGGCAGTATCATGTTGGATGTAATTCCACCAAAAGATCTAAAAGAAAAGAAAAATTATTTAGATTCAAATTTTTAAGGAACTTTCCTTTTAAAACTAACCTCTTGAGATTAAATGCCTCGAACGCTTGGTTGCGAACAAATTGGAAGGCAGAAGAGTATCTTTCACGATGTTGATAGTATAGCTGACTGAATGATGGAAACCTCGTCTTGTCATCCAAGGGCATGGGATTGAGGTTGTAGTATCGAGAGTAGTCGTAGCCCAGTTGACGTGAAGGAGCTGGTTGGAGTGGAAAAGTTGCCTTTTTGTAGATCATAAGGGGATCTCCATTGGTTGTTGCTGAAGCACTCTGAGTGTCTGGATAAATTTCCTGATGCGACAACATGTGCTTCTTTAAGTAAGGTTGCCGCCGGAAAGTTTTTCCACAAAGAGGGCATGGGAAGTTTGCTTCTTGCGTTTGGTCCATGGTTCCATTAATCTCAGAAGTGGAAGTCAAAGGAGGAGCTGAGTTTTCCAAAGGCTGGAAAACACACGATAAAAATTAATTTGGGGTATAGGAGTTTTTTCTGTTTCAATTTATAAATTAAAGTTGATATCATCGAGTAGGTACTTGCACTACGAGACTACAACACGAGTGATTTGCAAGTGATACCCCCTGATTTGGATGATTAGTATAAAACTTATAATTTCACAACACAATTTAAAAATTTAAGATTGTTTTATTTGTTTTTAAACCTTTTTTTTTAAATATGATTTACCTGTTATTTTCTTTTTAATGAAACTTTGATCAGAACGCAAATCGTCGTTTTATGTCCTTATGTTTCGTTCTGATAGCAGTTTTCTGATTCTGTTATAAAAAAACCATAACTGCAATAAATTTCTGCAGTAATCAAAAACGCGTGATATTTAAGAGGATACCACCGGTACTAATATCGATCAAGATCGGTCCAGCCGTTTCTAAGGAGTTTACGTACCACATTTAGATAAACGAGCAGGAAATTCAGACTTTCTTTCATATAAAAATGATTACTTTATTTAATGAATTGTGGCACAATGCATTAATAATGACGAACCATTTTGTAAATTGATTCGTTTCAATTCACTCATGAAAAATTTATTGAATTAAATGGTGATTTATTATCTAGATTGTTGTGATGGATGTTGTTTGTTAATATTTAAATTATTCACAGCACAATTTATTAAATATAATATTTTATACAAATTTTATTTATTTATGAGTCGAAACAGTAACTGATTGAATTTTTTTTTTAAACACTCACCTGACTTTTTGGCACCTTTGCTGCTGATGTGGTTACTGACTTTTTAACTGGACTTCCACTACTATTACGTGGTTTATGCCATCTCTTGTGTGATGCAAGATTAGCTGGACAGTTAAAAACTTTATCACACTCAGAACATCGGTACTCAATGTGGACAATCCTAGAGCACCTATGCTGGGCCAATTGAAATGCATCATCGTACATAATGCGACACAATTGACAAATGTAGGAACCAATTTTGTTGTCGATCTTTGCAATTAGGCGCTGGGCTTCTTCTGTGATTTCCACAACATTGAAGGCAGGATCAATATCCCCTTTTCGCACCACGAGCTCTTCGTCGTCACGCAATTTCCTAATGATTGTCCCTGAAACTGGGCTCGTGTTGTCCTCATCGAGGGTTGTCTTCCTCAACTTTATCCGTTTCTTGACTTCACTTTTAGCACCAACAGTGGCCTGATGGGCACTCTGTGAAGGTTCTCCGTGCATTTTTAACACTTCCGAATCTTCGGGTAGATTTTCAAAAGTCTTTTCGAAAAGTTTAGCAAATCCTTGTATGGCTTGATTGTGATATGTTTCATTTTTAAAGCAAAGTTTCCCCTTATCCAGGATTCCCATTTGCTCCTGATCTTCATCGTCTGTTTCCTCATCATCCACATTTTCAGGGGGTTTAGATGGGTAATTGCCAATTTCCTGAATGTATGGCACTGAATCACACACATCAATTATAGAGTCGGACTTATCATCCAGACTTAGTTCTTCTTCATCGTCGGTTAGAATATTTTCAGAAGGTTCATCTGATGGAAGTTGCATGTCGTTTTCATCTGGGCTGGTTATATCCACAAACACTTCTTCCTCTTCAGCGATTTCATTTGAATCTTCTTTAGTAGATTTAGGATTGTCTTGTAGAAAATAATCAACAAATGTGGAAGCTTTGAGGAGTCTATTACTTAGGGTCCCATTGCCGAGAATTGGACGAAGGCTCTCTTCGTCAAAATATCCAAATCTATGACGCCAGAAATCTTCTGGCAATGTATCCAAATCCTCATTATTTGACTGTTGCTCAATATCTGGAGCTCTGAGTCTTTTTCGCGGAGGCGACGGCGTCGAAGGGGGTGTTATAGGTGCAGAAGATCGCAAGGATAAATCCAAAGGAGCCTGGGCTTCACTTGCACGATACGGAACAGGGGGCACGTAGGATCCAACAGGAGCCACTTGTAGGGATTGATAGGAAAACATTGTTTTGCCAAAGTCCCAGAATATATAGGAGTTTCAGTAATCCTGTGGTTAAACACTAAACACCCAAGATGTATCCTAAGTTGGTCGCGTCCACAGTCATTCGCACTCCGATGCACACTGACGCGATGTCAGTGGGAAAATTGCTATTGATGCACTTTCCACCCCCATTTGAGGGCATCCTCGGTGAGTGGTTGAGTGCTGGGATGTTCAACCCCTTGCCGGAGGGAGTCTGCGTCGGTGCGCATATTCGGAACGCCCTCGCTTCGGTACGAGAGTCTCCCAAAAACGACTCAGAAGCAACAAGTGGATGCCAAATGCATGAAAGTTGTGCCCGCCTCACCGGATTCGGGGTCTCCCTCTCAAATTGTGGATTCTCCCCACATTGGAGCTATTTGACCAGGATGATGAAGAAATTTGGGGATGGCGAAGTGTTCCAATATGGAGGAACACCAAAGTACTATTCGACATTTTATTAATGCATCATAAGAAGTATTTAGAATTCTAAATTTCAGACAATTCCTAAAGACTTCTATACTACTACAATACATTTTGAATAACTTTTTCTTAATGCTATATTTGGTTTCAAGAGAAGATTTATGTATTTTTTTTCATTTCTTTTATTTTAATAAAAAAAATCTCAGTATTGAACGAATGGAAAAATTGTAGAAATTTCATTGATGCGAAGTTTAAAGAAATAAAAGGTGAAGAAGACTGATTTTCAGCAGTTATACAAAAATTGAGAGCAAGCAAAATCTGAGAAATATTAATTCGACCGTCTTACATTTTGACCTAGTCTATCCGTTAATTTTTAAAAATTTGCGATGGTTTTGAATTCCCTGGGAATAGTCCACTTTCTCAGATTAACCATAGTTTATTTGGAGCTTTTGAAACTTACTAAATTGTAGAAAATATATCTAGATCAAACATTATTATTATCTTAAAGTGTAAGAATTTTTTTCAAGCTTTAAAGCCATAATTAGGAAACGTTCATTTTAGGCATTAAACTTTTTTTATTACTTTTAATTTAATAAAGGATATATAGGAAAAATGTAAAGAGACAGTATGAAAGCTCACAGGTGAAGAAGCAAAAGTGCACTTGAGTAAATCAATAAGGAAGAAATGCAGAGAAAGACGGGACTTCGTAGTAGTGTAGGTCGCTGAGGAGTAATGCACCGTAATTGAATAAGTTTTACCACCTCATCCTACCGTGTGTGGGAAAAAAGTCAAGTTGACTAACCGAAAATCCTCCCAAAATAGCTTTATGAATAAGTAAGGGGTGGTGGTGTAGCCTAATTCCACAACTAATCTCGTTAATCAGACAAACACAGCAATGCTGACTTCTTTGTGGGGGGATTTCTTGGTCGACCATGGCGTATAGAGCGTGGCCAAGACATAGAGGAATTATCTCCCCGCATCCACCCCCCGAATAAGGGGATTTCCATTGGCAGAAAATTCCCATCCCACATGGCTTTTACCTGAACGATATTGGAAATATTCGATGCAACACTATTGTTGCTCGAGTGGATGTCGCCTAGAATAGACGTAGAGCCAGAATCAATTTAGAATTTTCACGTTGGAAAATTGGATTTGGTACGGAAGAAAATTGACTGAAAATTGGATATTGTCATGTGTGATGTGTGCGCTGTCTTTTCGTAAAACAACGCTGCCACATGAAGAATTAGAGGGATTAAGAGAAAAGAAAGAAATTGGAAGTTTTCTTGTAAGCTTTTAACAATTTTTATTCAATTTAGAAAAATACTTTTTTTTTTCAATGTTAAATAACTAAATTTAATTACTAATAATAACTAAATTTCTACAATATAAATATTGCATTATTGTATAACAAAATTAGCAGATTTTCCGTTAACTAAATATACATAATTTTCCAGAAAAATCATTTCAAAATCTGTTTTAACCGATAATTTTGTAGATTAAATAGAAGGGGTGAGTTATTGTATTAAAAATTTACATACAAATATGCTATAATCGAAAAATATTTACTCAAGCATTCTGCAAGGGGTTGTCTCACTCCCCTTACAAAAAAAAAATATAAAAATGCAAAGATAAATATATATAAACTGCAAAGATAAAAATTAAGCACGGATGGAACAGTATAAAGCGAAAGAACGGTAAGTAAAACTTACGGGCTGTGATTCTTTCTTTGTCAGTGAAATGTGAAATTGACGGAAAATTGAGGATGAGCAAATTTTGAGGAAGGCTTTCTCGCGCACCGAATCACAGCCAACGCGCAGATATTTTGTGAAAAGCCTTAATCGTGGGCGTTGGCTGTGATTCGGTACGCGAGAAAGCCTTCCTCAAAATTTGCTCATCCTCAATTTTCCGTCAATTTCACATTTCACTGACAAAGAAAGAATCACAGCCCGTAAGTTTTACTTACCGTTCTTTCGCTTTATACTGTTCCATCCGTGCTTAATTTTTATCTTTGCAGTTTATATATATTTATCTTTGCATTTTTATATGTATATATATAATGTATATATCTATGCATTTATATATATATATTTTATTTTATTTTATATGTGTATGTATATAAAACGCCCCGCTTCGCGGGGCGTTGGACTTATGCAACTCAAGATATGACATGTAAACTTTAAAACGCGATATCTCCGGAACGGCTACATAGATTTTCTTCATTTTTGGCATGGCGATAGATATTATAGCCAACTATGACATATCAAAATATGAAGCAATTCTATAAAGCGGTGCTCGAGATATTCATCGAAAACTCATCGAAAATTTTGTTTTCGATTTTAGCGCCACTTGCGGTCATTTTTTGAACTTGCGATGTTCCGAGCAGTAGTAGGGCTCGTTAATATCTTTCATTTGAGCCCGAGTTGATCAAAGTCGGTCAAGCCGTTCTCGAGTTATGGCCGATTTTCGATGAAAATTTGTGACGGCCATATTGGCTAAATGGCTTGGCCGATTTTCGAAAATGAGGTATCGTTGGAAAGGTCTTGATGGCCCCTACAACATATCAAAATTTCAGATCTCTAGCTAATATAGGACCGGAGATATTGCGAAAACAAAATTTAGGGATTATTCAAAATGGCGGACGCGGGGGTGGGGGGTTGAATTTGACATCATAATCGGATGTCTTCCACCCGATATATGAACTTTGCCGTTGACCGCAAGTCTCTATCTATCACCGTTCTCTTGTAATTTAGCGAAAGGTTCCGGACGGACGGCCGGACGGACGGCCGGACGGACGGAAAGATTTTTGGCGCATACGTTTTTTGGAATGTAGGGACCCTAATTCGTGGTCATTCCAAGTTTGAGCCCGATCTGATGACTTTGCATTTTGGAGTGTACACAGAAGCTGTGCTTCTTTGAAGAAAGAATCACAGCTAACTCTTGCGTGTGCGACATCGCCCAGGAAATTGTAGCAGAAGCTAAACTTCCGTATCGAGTGCCTGATGCGAGTCAAGTACCGTAGAAAATCGCATAAAACTTCAACAGATTGGCTATGCATATAAATTAAGCCTAATGGAATTTCAATTGAGGAAGATTTGCGAAAGTTGTTCAAGTGGCAGATTTGATAGCGACATCCGGGTGCCGCCTACAAGACAGAGCCTCCGCTCTTTTGAATTTTAGTGAACCTGAGTGTACTAATTTGCATCAAGTGTCAATTTCTACAAGAAGTTAATTTTGTGTCAATTAACAGGGCTGTTAATTGGCATCATTCTCTCGTCCACACAGAATTCAATCCCCCACGCGTCCTTTTGGCATCTCATCCCACAACAAGTCCAACCCTCAATATATGGAAGAATTCGTTTATGTTGGTCGGTGGTATTTCCCTTCTCTCTTTGACTGCGAGTGGGAAAATTGAAATTGCGACAGGAATGTCTATTATGGCATGAAAATTGAAGGGGACATGATTTTCAGCAATACAATCCACCTTCCCACGTGATTGCCAGGTGTGGGTCAGTAGAGTCTCTCTGCTTCTCTATGTGAATGCCTTTTTTTTTCTTCTATTCATCCACGAAGGAAAGAGGACGCAAACAATTAGACCCAGTAGAATACTCTGCAGTTTGTTAGAATAAATTGTGCCAATTTTCCACTTGAAAATTAACCCCCACAGAGAAGAACCAAAGAGGACCAAACTTCGGAAGGAGGTGGGAAAACACTTTGATAATCAAGTGGTATGTCTCAAATGGTCAGTCCTAGTTATTTGCTTTGGTTGTTCAAGTGATGTTCTTTTAACAATGTGGCATCTCTGTGTGTATACGTACCTATAGCAATAAGGGGATGGCGGAAGGGATGCCTTAATCTCCCAACCTTTCCCAATTTTTTTTTCCTCAACGAAAATTTCATCATTCGGAGTTCTTTTTGATGAAAAATAGAATTTGCAGTGCCCTTAAAATTGGGAGAGAAAAAAATTCAATATCTGCAGCGCGCGGGGGTGATTGAAGGATGTCGGTGTGGGAAAATCTCTTTGGTTGATGACATTAGTTGATGTCGACAAAAGCGACAAATTGAATACCATAGAGTGGATTTGCCAGCATTCACACGAGACACCCTAAAGATCAGCAGAGTGCTGAAATTTCTCCCCAAATTCTCACATTTTCCAACTCTCTGCAGACACATTCAGAGAATTTTCCACAATTTTCCCGACCCCCGCTTCAGCCTACACACGCATCCCAAAAATCCCTCACATGTGAAGATCCTCCGCACTGGGGTGTGAGAATAAATAATTTTATTTTTACTTTGTAGCGAAAATATGTCCTTTTGTCATCGTAAGAAGATTATTGGAGAAGAATTACCGCGTATCCCCCTCTGTGACTCCGTATGAGTATTATTGGGATTAGAAAAAAATTACATGGAATGCCTCACTGGGTGGAAGATCATCTCGAGGGTTTCCATTCATTTTGCTATGTACGCAAGAGAAGCGCTGTGCCATTGTCTGGTGTCACGTAGTCCTTCTTCCTGAAAATCTCTTGCGGAGAGAGCCCAGAAAATAAATCACTCGGTGAATTTTTCATGCTGGCCCGCGTGAATATTGACCTTTTACCTTAAGCACATTTTCCGTAGATGGAGTTTTGGTTATTCCACTTCAGTGAACTCTGAAAATTTCTCAAGTAAGCTGAAAAATGTTTATTGATTAAATTTTATTAATATTATAATTATTAAAAATTCCTTTAAAGTACGGTACTTATCTGGAAGTTAATAACTGGAAAGTTGTATAATTGGCTTTTCTTGTTACATCTTTTGGGAAAATTTTATACACAACATACATACGTAAGGACGATGACCTAGACCGTTCGTGTAAAAAAAAATGGATAAGACGATTATGATTTTTTAATGAAAAAATCTTTAAAAAAGATATGCATTTTATATCATTCTTTTTTCTTTCCTTTTCAAGATGCCGAGTCTATCCATCCTCCCGTACTAAAATCAATAAATTGACTGGTCAAAGAATCAAACACTGTTGCCACCGTGAATTTATAAAGACAATTTTCTACTTGAAACCCTTGAAACCGAAGATATTTCCCCTCTTGTGGAAATTAGCAATTCACCTCATTCCTCCTTTTAAACTTCTCTAGCTTTTCCTTTAGCTCTTCTGTGAAAGTCCCACGTCCTGACTCGTGGTCCTGGACTAATTGTCGATGATGGAGCAAACGAACCGTAAATTGATACAGAGCCATAGCGGTGAATGATGAAATTTTAATGAAATATCTGCATTGGCCAGGTATACAATGAAGAATTTTCCATGGAATGCAATTATTTGATGGTAAACGTCGTCTCTCTGTTCTCATCCGATGCTTTACAATTTTTCGCAGATGAAGTTTCTGTGCACAGGGTACGTACTAATGAGGTGTGTGCAAGCGACAAGGTACGATTAAAAAGTCTCTTCGGCTGGGATGTCTTGTTAGGAGTACATATACATTATACACACGCTACAATAGGGTTGGCGGTGCCTTTCCCACCTTCCATCTCTGACTTTTCCTCCAATCCAACATTACACCTTTTGTCTGCGCAAAAAGTGTTTGGAGGATGGAGAATTTTTCAGCAATTGACAGCGTGGGTGTGATGATGAATTCGTTTGGTGAATTTGTTGCTAATTTTTCTGGTATTTCAATCAACACTTTATTAAATATTCCACCCCTTTCACCTGACTGAGGTACAACCCTTAAACAAATAACCCAAGCTGTATTTTCCTCAATTGTCTACTAATTTTCCTATTATGCATTTCGCAGTATTTACTGCTGCTATATCAGCTAAATGTCGTGTTGGATAATTGAATAATTTAATAGTAAATATACAACATTTCCCACACAACCCGGAGAAATTTTGCCAACAAGAGGGAGAGGAAAAGTGGCATCATCAGGATGTGCATTCATACTCAATACAGAGTTTTCAATTTAATTATTCACCATTTGATACTGGATTGCACACAAGTCCGCTCACTTGTTCATGAAAATGGCATTCTGAATGATTTTAAGGAATGTTTTTAACTTTTTCAACATCCCTATTTGGCTAATTGGTATGTTGTATGTGTATGATTTAAAACATAAAATAAATGTCGTGACGTATTTCAAAGAAGTGACAATTTCTAGGTAACCAATTGTTCAATCAACTTTTAATTCCTCAAAGTGCCACGCATAAAATAGATATACGTAGGCCTTTTCTTGGAATCTACCATGCCTACATAGAGTAATTATCAAATGTACATTTGAATTTCTAAGTTGACAACTTCCTGAGAAATTGTTTTAAACGCATTTCGCAATTAATTCACTTCAATCCCAATGCGCTAACTCTCAACCGCATTTGGAGACATATAATACAATTGTTTATGATTTATTGACTCTCCTTTGAAAATATTCAGCTTGACAAAGAATCGTTACATTACTACATTAAAGTGTAATTATGTAATTTTTGCTGTTCATGGCACTTAAAATTGAGGAAAAATCAAAACAAACCGACGTGCCCGAAGATTATGAACCATATTCCTATCTTTTAACACAGGAGTATGGTTCATAATCTTCGGGAGCGTCGAAACGTTCTTTTTAGCTGTGATTCTTTCGAAGAAAAGAATAGCACAGCTTCTGTGTCCACTCTAAAACTCAAGGTCGTCGGATCGGGCTCAAACTTGGTATGAGCACGAATTAGGGTCCCAACATTCCAAAAAACGTATGCGCCGAAAAACTTTTCCGGCCGTCCGTCCGTAGTTTGGAGCTCAATTACAAGAGAATGGTAATAGATAGAGACTTGCGGTCAACGGCAAAGTTCAATTATCGACTAGAAGTCTTCCAACTATGATATCAAATTCGACCCCCCACCCCTGCATCCGCCATTTTGAATTTTTTTCAATTTTGTTTTTGCTATATCTCAGCTCCTATTATAGCTAGAGGTCTGAAATTTTAATATGTTGTAGGGGCCTTTAAGACCTTTTCAACAATACCCCATTTGCAAAAATTGGACAAGCGGTTTAGCAAATATAGAGTTTTATCGAAAGTGGGCTATAACTCCTAAACCGCTTGACCGATTTGAACCAAACCGGTTTTGAATGAAAGATCTCAAGAAGGTCAACAATTATCCATACATAGGAAGTTTCAAAAGTTACCGCTAGAGGGCCTATAATAAAAAACAAAATTTTCGATAAGTTTTCGACCAGTTTTCGATTAATAACTCAAAAACTGGACGATAGATTTCGATTAAATTTTAGTATGTTATAGGTGATACACACCTTTTAACAAAAAAATAAATTAAAAAAATTTATGTTGCGGTTTCAGAGATATAGACCAAAACAGGTTTCCATATGTACAGATTGTTGTAATAATGCCTTATATCGGTTTAACGGTACTTGATAGAGGCTTTTCGATTGAAGTTTCATTGGGTGTAGTGGGTATGACCTATCAGATTGTACTGATTTCAAAATTCAAAATGGCCGCCTTCTGCCATTTTGTTACATCAACAATTACTTTCACATATTCACATATATTTTAAACAAACTAATTGGCGCCCCGCGAAGCGGGGCGCCTTTTATATACATAAAAAATAAAAATATATAAATATATATAAACCTATAAATATGTATATAAGTACAATGATGGTCCAGCAGAGTAAAGGGAATGTACTGGTAAGTTTCACTTACGGGCTGTGATTCTTCCTTCAGATGACAATCCAAGTGTGGTGAAAATTGAGGTGTATAAATTTTTAGGAATGGCTTTCTCACGCATCGAATCACAGCCAACGCGTGTAAATTCTGAGGAAAGGCTTACTCATGCGCATTGGCTGTGATTCGTTGCGTGAGAAAGCCATTCCTAAAAATTTATCCACCTCAATTTTCACCACACTTGGACTGTCATCTGAAGGAAGAATCACAGCCCGTAAGTGAAACTTACCAGTACATTCCCTTTTTTCTGCTGGATCAGAGCTGGACCAAGCATATGCTTGATATCAGTGTGTCCCATTATAGAATTTCTACATCCGGTCACATTCTTAAAAGATAACATAATTACAGAAGTGCAAAAGTGCAGTGAAAAATAAAATACCAAGAAAATCACAGCTAAAATGGATCGCGAGACGCTGCAAAATTTTTTCGATGAAGTCACAGAGGAGAAAAGGGCGGTCGTCCTCACGATGAGGACGATCCGCAATCGCCTGGACGAGTATATTAACAACATCCAGTCATCCAGTATCCATAATGACAGTAATTAGTACTGGTATCCTGGAATACTGGAATCACAGCCAAGGCGTGTATTTTTTCTGTGGCAAGATGGGTGAAAATCCTTCCTTGTTTGGAATTGAAAATACTTTAACGTCTTTTAATATTTTATATTATAATTCCTACGTAAATATTTATCACAACACGCAATAAATTAATGATAACTTATGTAGTGATTTTCTGTACATTCACTTACTTTTGAAACTAAACTGTCGAGAATCTCAAGCAAAGAACTTCCTAAGAATTTATATAAATGGCTTCACGCTATGAAAATTGCACTGTTTAAATCACAAAACATTATGCTTATTGCTTCTCTAATTGGAAGCTTGTTGCCGTTTGTATTTACCTTAAGTAGAATAACAAAATTCCATGCCCTTTAATTAAAATACCTCTTCTCCTCAACCCTTTTACCGAGAATATCTTTAAACAACCCCAAAAACTTGTTTGAAAAACCTCAATGCAGTGGGTAACTTAAGGCGCATCATTAGCTAAAATATTATATCCATTAAAGTATCGAATTTCTATAGATTCCCGACCTCATAATTAATCAAACCGACCGTGAAATGTAAATTACCATCTGTTTATTTAGTGTATTAGAGGTTTGGTTTTGCGAAACTGAGTGAGATTTTAGCTTATCGTCGACTTTGGAGAGACAACAACCCCCTTTTGTGTTTTGTCTTCCATTTTTCCGTATATACTCGCAAGGAGGGTTTGCCAGCTCCGCAGCATGGTATACAGCCGGAAAGGAATCAAAAGGGGTTGGGTATTATCTGAGGGGTTGAGTGAATTTCAATACGTGTGCTAAAAGAAAAAAAAAGAATATGCGTAACCCAATTTCGTGTTGCAGAATCACGGAGATGGAAATTTTTAGGGTTTCACGGCAATTTCTTTCCCATTTTCTCACTGAGAGATTTTCCTTCCCAAATCGTTCTAGTTGGGGTGGAGTAGTAGGGTTGCCTCTCGCATGCGTTGCGGAAGGAGGGAATAAATGCTTCTATTTGTGAATGTTATTTCACATTCTCTGATGGAGATATCTTGATTTCATTTGATGCTCTAACACCCATCGGAATGTTTACGTGTAATTGATTTTGCCGACGTAACGGAGAGGGGTTGCATCCGGAGAAAATGGACATGCATGCGGGGGCAATATATCTTTTACGAGGGTGCAATGTGAAGAAATACTATATAGCATAGAGAGATATAAAGAAAAATTCTCCGTAAATGTGGCTTCATGGAGAAATTCATTAGAAGAATTATTAATCCTTATTGTCGTGGTCGAATTACTTGAAGGTAATCCTCGTGATTGTTGACAGTTAGTCAAGCGTTTCATCTAATCCACAGTAGATGTGGCCAAGAATGAGGTATCTCTCTGTGGGGTTTCACAGATACAATCTTCCTGCACATCTGCGCTATTTTAGTGATATTTTTCTCTATCGATCAATATATGGGGATGAGAAAAAAGAAATCCCATCAAAGGAAAATTTCTATATGGCTGAAGAAAAGACATTTTCCCAGTACATCATATGGAAATTCAAATTTTAGCGTTGTCATGAATTCATAAATATATTAAAAGGTTCCTTTACATGTCAGTTCAAATGTATAGGGACCAGGAAGTACACTAAAAAATTAATCAGATTTTTTTTTACATTTTAATACGAAAACTTTATTTTTTAGAAAAATAAGAAAATTCTTTTAAGTAATAACTTTTTCTAAAACTCAGATATACCCGGAATTTTAGAAATTTTTGCAAGTGTAATTTCAAAGTTGTCTAGAAAAGACACCTCTTAACCAAATTCTTGAAATTTCGCGTATAAAGTTCTTAAACTCTCTCTTTAACACTTTGAGGATCGAGGTTTCGAACCTCAAAAGTGTGACCTTAATTTTCTCTCGAAAGAAAATATTTTTACAAGTTTTCTTTCGACGATATTGAAGTAATGAAAGTCCCCTATACACAGAGATAGAATTTATCACGAAACATTAAATAGATTTAAATTCTGAGCCGATTGAAAAAAGTCGAATTGCCCACTTTGGCTAGCTAAACCCTCCAAGGGTTAATCGAGTCCATTTAATTTTATGAAAATAAAAACTTTTTATGCACACAAAGAAAATTTTCCGAGTGTACTAAATTACAATGAACAAATCTGTGAAAAATGGTAAAATAATGTCTGAGCAAAGAAATTGCTCATATTTAATTTAATTTCGTTTTAATATGTTGCAGCTAATTAGGGCTTCAAGTTCAATTAAAAGTTATAAAATTTTTTAAAAAAATTTCTGTAATGAAATCTCATTTATTATAAATCATTCAATTCTTAAAAGAGTTGAAAAATGAATTATCCATTAACAGCCGAAAAAATTGTTTTTGATTTTTTTTCAGTGTTCTCCACATACTGATTGTTCTCATAAGAACAACTTTGCATTAGAGCTTGGTATTTTGTGTGACATCCCAATTCTCTGCCCTTTCGCCTGTTGAGCCCCGCACTTTCTCGTCCCTAGCCATGGATTTTCCCGGTATAATGGAGCGCGGTAAGCCTCCGTATATCCACCTCTCGCTCACTCGTACATCATGCTGATGCTTTTGATTCATACGCCCCTTGCATATTTTATGTGATTTTAATGTGTCTCTGCTAAACCTCTTATATTTCGAACAAGCCATTATATATTTTGTTCAACGTAAGTGTTACGTTACCCCGAAATGGCAGAGAAAAAGAAGGTAGAGAATGATAATACCACGCTGATAAAAGAGTTGCCAGACAAAACATTGTTTCAATGCAGGTATTTAATATGTCGTTGATTACCGATACCATTTTTGTTATCAAATCCTTTGTCTCTCATTGAATTTTTTAACCATTAACAGCAATTGAATAATTTATTTTCATAATACAGAATAATTCCATTTAACCTGCCTTTTTTGCGGGAAACTTTTCCAATCGGCTTTCCATCATTCCATTTCCCATTGATTTTCACCGCAGCTGGCATGATTTTGCAAATTTTCAACGATATACAGCTATTTGGGCATCTACTTCGGGAGCATTGATTTTCTTCGAGCACACAATCGTGTTCAATCTTCCGCGTGATTTTTCTATAAATTCAGTGGCACCTCAAGAAAGGAAGTCAGTTGAAAGTTTACCAAAAACGAGGCAAAATGTTTCGATTTCTATTTGTGATTCTGTTCCTGTCGATTGTAGTGCAGGCAGATTATATTATTCACCATCCATGTAAGAAATATTTTTAAGTGAATAATTTTTCTGTGAGATTTTCTTTTATATAAAAAGAATGTTCTTGAAGGTGTCTTCTCACATGGATCAACGCCACCCCCTGTACCTAATTGGGTTTGGGTTGAGGGATGCAATGAATCGGGTTGCTCTGTACCAAATGGCTCAACGCGAAAAGTACGCACTGGATTCTACCCTCTTTCCACCCACTATCGTCTCCACGGGTACGTAAGGACATTCTTCCTTGGCATTGAGTTTCCCATCGAACAGCCCGATGAATTGTACAATCTCTGTGACCACATCGAAGATGGATGCCCAATCTACGTTGGTCGCGAGAGAAGTGCAGAACTTACAATTCAAGGCTACTCCCCCATCTCAGGTGTGACAGTGAGGGTGGAAATTACAGTCACTGATAAAGATACTGATGAAATTGTCGCATGCGGAGGTATGGAAGCATAACATAATTTTATCACTTTATTATCTAATCAATTTTCTTTTATTTTTAGCTGGAGATGTGACAGTTACTTCGCCATAAACACAGCTGTTCTTGAACTCCCACATTACGTACTATCTCAGTCTGGATTTTCTAATAGATTATAAAATTTTTGAAAATTTCTTCGCAGACTTCTGGCATTGAGAGTATCCGGGATTCTTGGCTTCAATTAGTGCTTGTTGAAATTTAATGAATTGTCGTGCAGTTTTAAGTTTTAAAGTGGACGATTGACTGAAAGGAAAAGACTTCTCTCTTCAATCGAAAGATTGTGAATAAAATATTAAGAAGCGAAGTAAAAATAAATAAACGTTCAAAAAAAATGTGTTTTTTTTTTTTACCACAAAAAGTCAGGAACATAAAAAACGATTTCTTAGGAAAACGCGGGGCTACAAAGATTCTCTCTTTCCTTTGCAGTGTGTTTTATGCGTTTTTCCTCATGTATTTGAAACGCGAATCTTCTATGCTTCCCAAGGATAAAAATAGAGAAGTTTAAGGCCAGAGCTTTCGACTCCTTAGTGAGTTTTCTTTAGTGGCTGTAAGGATAGTTATTTAACAGATTTTCTAAACATTACAATATTTCTTAGACACTTATTTTCCTTACCAATAAATCTCAAGTTCTCTCTACTTAGCATACCTACCTACCTTAACTACGAGGATGTTGATCATGTGTTATTTGTTTGTCCTAGGTTTGCTGAAGGAAGAGAGGATCTTCTCAGAGTGTGTAGAAATGTATGCGAAAGCAAAGTGGTGAGGGATATTATAGCAATGTGCATAGAATTGAAGATCGTCGAACCTCTGGAAAAGATTGTTTTATTTTTGAAAACTAATGATATAAGGATTTGAATCTTAATTACTAACTAAAGCTGTATTTCGGCGGTCATACATAGCGAAAGCTATAGACTACGGGTGGGAGGGCGGCATTAAAAAAAAAAAAAAAAAAAACCTACCTACCTTATACTCATATTGATGATTGATTTTCCATCCATTTTTAATTTTTTTTTGTGATATTATGGTTAATAACAACAAATTATACGGATAAATTTTTTTTCTGCTTAGGGGAACGTGGCCCAATTCTGACCGCCGCCCAATTGCGACCTCCCCTTTTTCTCGTAAATGACGAAATATTATAAAATTAGTATCACTACATTATGAAGATATTATAGTAAGGTAATGTTAGCGTCTAAAATAAATTAATTTGGTACACATCAAGACGAATTAAAAATCAAAATTCATTTTCAGCACTTGGCCGACATTTTCTGATTTTAGAAACTAAGTTGATATGAATTTTTTTCCCACTATTATGTCTCATATTATGCCGCGTTTCTGTACCTTAGAGGGTCTTTATTACTTGATTTACAATTTTTTGAAAGATTTTAGGTATTTTAAGTAATAAGGTGAAAAACATTACATGCAAAATGTTCTAATTGCGACCCCCAAAATGTTCCAATTCGGACCGTCTATTTCCACCATTCACCCCGGTAAAGCTGTCGCGCATGCGTGTAGTGGTGTGGAAGTGTCTTTCTCACACAGACCGCGATGTGTTTTGATTTCGGGAAAATCAATATTTTTTCACGTTTCTTGAAAGTTTTTTCGCAGTGAAAATGTTCCTAAAGCCAAAGGGGAATGCAGTTAGTGTAATTTACGCATTCCTCAGAAGAATTTTCGTGGATTTTCTGCGAATTACGTCAGTGAGTGCGCAATTGTCGGTGTGTGTGAAATTTCGTGTAGTCACCTCAAGGGCGAAATGTCAAAACAAATGTGGGGAAAATTGAAAATAAATTCTTGATTATAATAATAATAATAATAATAATAATATTTATTTCGTATCCAAACTGCGGCTGCCGCCGTCTTCATAACCGACCTCCCCGAGAAAACGGGGAGGTCGGCTTTTCCGTGTAATTCATGGCGTTTTTCCTATTTATAGTAGTGATAAAAGTGATCTACTAGTGAAAAACCCACAAATTACGGCAAAAAAAGGGGGTCGCAATTGGAACACTCGGGGGGTCGCAATTAGAACACCGTGGTGAAAAAGTGCAATTTTAGCAACTTTTTTTAATTCGACCATTACTCAGAACAGGTAAGAGTTAGAATGTTTGCATCTATAGAACAAAGTTAGCCTGTTAAATGACCTTTCCAATGGTACCAAACTTGTAAAGATTTAATTCATTTTAATATGACTTTTTTCAATCCTTCTGAAACAGAATTTAGGGGGTCGCAATTGGGCCACGTTCCCCTATGCATAATGTCTCTCTTGTTACGCTCTTACGAATTCTAAGATTTTTCAGTTTGTCCTTTAAACCGCAAAATGAATATCCCCTATATTGCGATGTTCTTTATCAGTGGTCTTCGATTGTTATGATAAAGGTTAAATTGAAACACAATTTGATTACTTATCGTTGTTTTTCAGTTAATTAATGGGGGTTCCTTATCTGTGACATAAAATCAAGATAGTTACTGAAGAATTTAAATTTTTTACGCCTTTCTTTTGCCTATCAAAAAATTCCTCGGCCTTGTTGAATGACTTTCAGTGAGTTCTTTGAATATATTCGACAATGACATTTTTTGTTAGTATTCAATCATCATAAAGAAAAGTTTATTTTTTTTTTGGGGTTTCCTTAAAGATTACTTAATACCAAAGACTACTGGAAAAATTGGCAATGACCTTAATCTAATCAATTGAAGTGGATGATAAGGAGTGAAAATCGGAGATTATCTCCCATCATCTTTCTAGAAGACTTCAATGTGAATGTAATCAGTTTAGTCTAAAGACAAATTGTTAGAAAAAGTTCATTCAAGTTTTTTTTGTATCTGGAGTGACTTTGCAGCGGAAAAGTGAAGTCGAAAAGCTCATCGCATATCTAAAGCTAGAGAATCTACGTAATATGAAATCAAGAGGGGTTTTTTAATAATTTACGGTGGGCTTTTGTTCCCTTTATCAGTATCAACCTCTGCCCCATATTTCAGGAATTATCTCAAAAAGTGATGTTTAGGTTTTTGTTGGAGAGTGCACCACTGGACACGAAAGAGAGTATAAAATGGCGATTTCACCTGAGATGCAGTCAGTTTTGCTTTGCCCGTGAAACCAAAAGCACTGTGAAAATGTTGAAGTTCTTGATACTCGCTGTTCTCCTGCCAGCCGTCATTTACGCCCGCGTCGATCATCATCCATGTAAGTTATTAAATTAGTATTTTACAAATTATATTTAGGTCCGTTTAAATGTAGATCGTAATATGTTATCTGTCACCTTTATATAATGTCTATTTGACCTTTATGTGCTATAAATTGATTAGATTACATTTTATGATTTCGGTGTCATTCAGAAAAGACTCAAAAATGCAAATTAATAAAGAAAAAATCTGCAAATATTTATTAGTTGGTATTTCAAATAAGTAAAAGACTAACTAGCGTTTAAGGATCATAGCACTAAGGATCGACAAGTTGTAGCAGTTTCTTTTCTTATAAAATTTTACATGATAGAACTGCCAGTTTTGTCAGACGCCTAAAGGCGTCCAGTAATAACCAAAAAGAAGTTTTTGGAGAAATTATCTAAATAAGTGGATCCTGTAATAAAGAGAAAGAAAAGAAGTGGGTTTCGTAAAGATCGGATTTTCTGTCTGAAGTTCAGTTATAACTAAATTTTATTAAAGGCTGACGTTTCAGACTATTTAAGTCCTTCATCAGGGCCTATAACAATATGAAAGAATACATAAGACTTGTTGAAAAAAAGAAGTCCTTAAACTCTTCATTTAACAGAATTCAGGGTTGTAGCTCATTTTGCTATAACCAATTTTCTACTTTGTAGAGATATTTTTTTTTCTATGTATCAGCGGAAAATTGCATTTTCGGTCAATTTAGGGTATCATTTTGAGCTCTGCTATTTGGTTAAAATTTCTAAAAATCCTAATTTACTGTGAGAAATCCGCGTTTCTAGGCTCTTCTGCACGTACACATTTACATAACTATTCCATTGAGTCCAAATATGATTTTAAAAAAAATTGCCACTAGAAAATCTGCTAGATATTGTGTAATAAATAGCTAATATTAGATTATAAAATTTCCTTTTAGGTATCTACTCGCATCCAGGAAATACACCCCCAACAGCTGCTTGGGTTGAGGTTGCAGACTGCACCGGAAGCACTTGTAATATTGTCAATGGCGCTGCTACACCCTTGAGAGCCGCCTTTGCACCAACCACCAGTCACAACAGCCTTGGCTTCTACGTGCGCGTCTTTTTGCTCGGTATTTCGGTGCCAATTGACCAGCCACCAGGCCTTGACCAAGCTTGCGATCTCATTGAGGGTGGATGCCCCATTGTTGCCGGACAAGGCGAAACTATTGCAAGTATGGTCTTCCAGCAAACTTCTCCCCTTGCTGGTCTTACAGTGCGCATTGAGGTGGACCTTAGGGATCATGATACTGGTGAATCTGTTGTGTGTGCTGGTGTTCAGGTTACAATTATATCAGCCGAATAATCATACCACTTCTGAAGCACGTTTCGATCAACACCAAAAGCGATAAAAATACATTATGATGTTTGTTACCACGGAAGTCCATTTTATCTTGTTGTTAAAATAAAAGAAAAGTCCTGAAAAACACCATATTATTTTTATTCTCATCAACCAATAGGATATCGCTCTTCTTGTGCTATCAAGCTGCGAGGAAAAGTCGTCTTAATGAGTTATTTATAGAGCGACAGGTGATATTTTGTGTGTGATTAACATATCTTCTGGAATGTATTTATGAGATTTATGATTATTTTGAAGTACTTCTGTCCTCTATGGTGCCATTTTGCGTTGAATTTCAGTTGAGTATAAAAACCAAAGGAGGTACCATGTTCAAAATCAGTCTTCAGTGAGGTTCAGTACAAGCAAAAACCATGAATAAGTTACTCTTCATTCTGCCAATTTTCTTTTTTGCCACAGCCTATGGTGGGATTGTGAATCACGTTAATTGTAAGTCGAGAGAAAAAGCAATATTTAACTTTTTCTGTAAACTTAACTTTTTCTGTAATTTCATTCAAACTTTACAATGTAGGTGTTCACGCACGTCCAGGACCAGGACCAGCACCAACATGGGTGTACGTAGATGGATGTGAAGGAGCTTCGTGTTCCGTTCGCAATGGCACAGATGCTTTCGTACAAGCTGGATTCACACCAACATACACGCATCACAGCCTCCGCTTTCATCTGGGAGTCTATCTCCTTGGCATTAGCATTCCTATTGAGCAACCCGAAGCCGGTGCAAATGCTTGTCTCCTTCTTGATGGTGGATGTCCCCTTATTGCTGGAGCTGGTGAGAGGTCTTTCACCTACGGATTCAGCATTTCATCCCCCATCGTAGGACCCACTGTTCTGATTGAGCTCAATCTTATTGATTCCGATACTGAGGAATCTGTTGCATGTGCTGGAGTGTCTGTCACTATTACTGCTTAAAAAAAAATGGAAATTTAATAAAAAATTTTATATTGTCAAAATGTGACTTTTTTTTAAAAAGCTTTTATGTAAAATTATTTTAAGTTTATTATAGAATCATATTGATAACAAAGTTTCGTCTCCAGATCATGAAAAAAATATTTTTCTTACTTATCAGAATAATGTGAAATATCATAAAATATTTTTTAGTCATTATTATTTTTTAAACTCACGAACTGAACTATTCTTAGAAGGAGACGTAATTTAATTAAGTGACAACTGAATAACGTGTATAAGAAAGAATGTTAACAGCATTGTGTAAGTTGTTCAGTGGTAGCCACCATGGAAAAAGTCATCATAATACTGTTGTCCCTGTTTTGTGTCACAGCATTTGCTGGAAACATTCAAACTAGTAAATGTAAGTTAAGTTACTTAATGCATGCACATATTTTCCTTTCAAAGAAAATATATGTATATTGTTTTGTATGTACTATCTACAGGTCTTAATATAAATGCCCAAGGACTCAAGCTGAAGTACTGCAAAATATCCGGATGCAATAAACAATCCACCTGTGAGATCTCTGCAAGTTCAAATAAACCTATCAGCATAGCTATTGGAGTCATAGTTAAACCAAAAAACAAATACCAAAGTGTCTCATGTAACATAACCGCTGTGTTGACTCAGGGCAATGTTGCAACTGGTATAGGAGGATTGCTTTCTGGACAAAACACCAATACGTTTCAATTAGGGACATATTCTATGTGTGATCGTATTAAAACAGGCAGCTGCCCTTTACAAGGGAAAAAGAAAAACAATAAACCTGTGGTTTTCGAAGTTAGTCGATCTATCTCTTCGCCTTTACCCATATCAGGCATAGCTGCTACTCTTCAAATTATTATATTTGATCCCAATAATAATAACAATGAATTACTTTGTTTTCAGTTTGAAATCAAAGTTAAATAATCCGACTACTGAAAAAAAATGAATTTATATTAATAAAATTTATATTGTTATAATTTTTTTTAAAAAGTCACTGATTATTCTCTGAAAAAAATTAATCAACTAGTTTTAAAGGTTTTTGGGTTATGTGGTAATTGTACATGGTAATACAATGTACATACGTATGCTAAATAAAGTATAACAAAAAATAGAATTTGTGTTTACTTGATTATTAGTTGGTGTTCCACTTCGTGGCCAACTCCATGTATCGTAATCGTCGGAAAAACCGAACACCTTAGATCGGGTGGAAACTTGGTACGAGCACGTTACAGAGAACTCACGTTCCAAAGTTCTAAAAGCCATATCTTCTATTCTTCTTGTCCGATTTTGCTCAACATGGTATCAAATTAAAAATTTCGAAATTTTCTACAACTTTCTAGAACACTAGAACCCTCTAAAACCATTCCTTCAGGACAAAAAATGCCAAAAGCTTTTTTTGTAAAACAAAAAGCCGCCATTTTGTATTCTGGAGGTGACCTCGGAAAGTATAATATATTTTAAATTTTAGCTTGTTTCAAGACCTGTCCATAAATAGTCAAGAAATTTCTGTAGGTGTTATTGAACCAGAGATATGACCACTTTTTTGCTACATTACTGAATTTCACAAAAAAAATCAACTTTGCCTATACTAATGCTGCTCACAAATCGCATTACTACGCATAAACAAACCCCTACACGTTGTAGGATCAGCTCTTATATAATTGGATGCATTATGATTGACTTTTTTATTCTCGGCATTATAACATATACATATGAGTTTATTAATGTATTTGTGTATTAATCATTAGTATTATTATTATTTATATTATTAATTTCACGATTTAAAAAAATAGGTAGAAGTTTTATATTAGTCGTGAACGTGATATTCTTTTAACTAACTTATTTCTAAGAAAAATTCTAAACTAGTTGCTAGGCTTTCTACTTGGATACAATTTTTTTTCGTGACACTCGTTTTACAAAGAACGTTTCTTTGTAAAACAAACTTTTCTTTGTTCCTTTGCACTATATAATAACCATCGAATAGATACGTTCTTCACAATCTTAGATAGTGCTCAATAGTGTCAGCACAATGTATAAGATCGTCTTGATTATTCCTTTGATGTGTTTTGGAGCAGTATGGTGCGGGCCAGTAACTTTGTCTGCCTGTAGTAAGTATACCTATATAAAGTAGATAATATGTAAAACAAATTTAACCTTATACAATTAAATTATTTTTAATTTTTTGTATAGAAGACTTATTGTATATTTCTTTTTTTTTAATTAGCTGGTATTCCTGCACAAACACCACCACCCCAAATGCTCACCTATGTCAATATAACAGGCTGCGCTGGAGCTACGTGTACCTTAAATGCAGGTTCAACTGTTTCTGTGGAAATCGCGTTCACTTCAGCTGGAAATTATGCTCAACTTTATGTAAATGGAACTGCTACAGTGGCAGGTGTGCAATTGGCTCCTCAGCAAATAAGTACGTGTGACAGTTCGGTAACAGGAACTAATAAATGCCCAATTGTACCTGGTAGAGTGGTCTTGAGTACGTCTAGGAGCGATTTGTCGATCGTAAGGGGCACTTATACTGCGACAATGCAACTGAGAATAGGCAGTAATACCGCCGTAAGACCTATTCTTTTCTGTTCACAAGCAACATTAACGATTACTGTTAATTAATAATTTTGTCTTTGAATTGGATTGAAAATAAAGGGCCTATACGTACGAGAATATGATTATGTTTTTTTTTTTTTAATTTCTTCATTTTGCAGAGAGTTTTGAAGAATATGAGGATTTCAGCATTCAATTTAGCTTAAATTTAAGAACTTTTTTTTTTGTGGAAAAAAACTTGAGAAGCATTCAATTTCTGCAGTAATTTTTTTTTATTTTTCATTTTTTTTCTTTGCTTTGTTCTCCATTCAAAAACATTTTCTTGGATGAAATTAACAAGTATGGTATTGCTGAATGTCAATTCTGTATGGATTGAAATTTTGACAATTTCTTGCATCTACTTTATAGTGGTATAGAATTCTTATTATTCTGAATTCTTTAACAGGAAAAATGTAGTCAAGATCACAAGAAATATCTTCTTATTCAAACGTGGTTTACTATAAACTTGACTTCAAAAATTCGTTTGCTTGTTCTTTCGTTTTCATAAAAATTTAAGCAGTACCCTCACTTGTAATATTGAATTCTGATTAAGTTTTCCGTGAATATTTTGTCAATTTCCAATCCAATCAATCATTTTTCCCCAAGAGCACGTGGTTGATCAATCCTTTGCTCACGTCTGTAACATACGACCCGTTGACCCCAATCATCCTCAAGCCAGAATTCCAAATTAACAGTCACACCAGACACTGGAGCTTCAACCTTCATTCCAAGTCCATACCGTGCAATGTCGTCTTGGTAGAGTGGACACCTGACAATGCCAATAAGGCCACCGCAAGCATCTTGATCCTCTGGAGGAATTTCAAATGGAATTTGCAGAGGTCCCAGTATCAGCGATACACCAGGCTTTAGGGTTTGAGTAAATCTCTCTGAAATCATTTAACAGACGATAATTTCAGTAAATCTTTAATAATTTTTTTATTAAACAAGAAAAGTAAGGATACCATACCCACACGAAAGTCCATTTCAAAGTAAACAATGTCTCCGTTATGGACCCAACATGGTAGACTATCGCAACCGTAGACATAGACATCGAGAGGAAGAGGAACATTGTTAGGACCTACGAATGGAAAAAGTTATTAATTTCTTGCATAGAAAGAAAATTAAAATGTTTTATCTCACATGGTGTTATCCCGTCCATAAGATCAGCAGATATTCCTGCTGCAAGAAGACCCACAAGGATGTAACGAAACATGGTAAGTATTCACTTCAATGCCGTCTAATGCACTGTATGAAATCATTCGACTGAAGCCCAATTTAAAGACAAGCTTCCAGGATTAAACCTCCAAAATTGCTTCAACGATAAGATAAAACTCCGACTGAATGGACTAATCGTTCACAGGTGCACAGCATGCGTCTTGTCCATGCGTCTGATACATTAAGTAATCGTCGAGGTTTCAAGGACTCACAGGTAAAGACTAGCTGTAAATTTCAAAGAATACAATTCTTGAATCAAAAAGATTTTTTTTCTTTAATCAAAATGTGAGTTTATTTTGTGATAAATATTTTTTTTTGCATTTGGCTAGCTTTATGAGTCATATTAGGATAGAAATTCGCTTTGAATTCAAGCACGAGGCTGCACGACTAAGGGCATCTGTCCGCAGGCTACGCTTCGATTGTTGTCGTCAAAAATTTCAACACGAGTGATAAACTCTTCATTGATTGGAACTCCCGCAACCATGATCTTAGCCTCGAAGAAGTGATCACCGGCAGGTAAGTAAGGATCACAATAACCAGGGATGTTGATACAGGCATCCCCCATTTCGAGAGGAAAGGTAATTTCACCCTCTGGTACGATAAGAACAACATAGGCAGGAAGGCGTGTCGTTATGTAATCTGAAGAAACGTTTGAATTAGAAAATTACAAAAGAACTAATCTTTGCCACAACAAACTTACTTGTCCTGATGCCAATACGGAGATTCATAATGGTATCTTCAACAAGTGGTGGACAAGGTCCATGGCTGCATGACACGAGCTCAAAACTAATTGGCAGATTACCCTGAGGGCAGGGAAGAACGTGGATTTGAGCCAAAATGGCTGGTACAAGGCACAGAGCGACTACAGCGTAGCGAAGCATGATGGACGAATCAAAACTTATGACTGATTTTAGTAAGTCTTTCTCCATTTATACCCCCAGCGAGGAGATAGTATTTTCTTAGATAATCAGACCAACGTAGTCTCATTGAGCAGAAAATCTATCTGCAGGTGGTGAAAGCTCCAAATAATAGTGGCTTTAGATAAGAGGTTGTAAATTAAGAATTAGTACTAGATTGGGGCAGTGTGATTTCTGCACATGGAAGGTCTTACAGTCCCAAAATATTTCAGATGAATCCATCAATGGAAAGTGATAAGATTAAGGTTGCAGAGGCATTTATAGAAAAGTTTTTAGTTTTTTTTTTACAATAACGCATTTTATGTTCTGTAATATCTTTTAAAATTAAAAATTATTTCCTATTTTTAAAAAATTTTATATTTTCTTACTTTGTATTTTTGTCTTATAAAATAATTAGTAAGACGCATTGGTAAGAATTGATTATTCATAACATGCAAAATACTAAAGAAGGAAACTTAAAGTTAGCTGAAAAAAAAAGTAGAGTAGAATAAATAATCATTTTCCATGTTATATGAAAAAAATGTTTAATTTTATCAGTTTTCTCTTTATTTTTAGTTGTGTTATAAAATTTAAAAAATCTGTTCTAAGAATCCTTAGAGAACTTCTAACTCAGAAAAGTGCTTCTGGCAATTTTTGTCCATTTAAATTGAAAGCCTAAAACTTTTTAACCTGTGTTATTTAGTACCTATGTACCGAAGCAAAATAAAAAAGAAAATATGTTTAAATATAACAAACATTTTATTTCCAAATAGATACATTAAAATTTTAATTTGTTGGATGGAATTGAGCAATAATGGATCCACAGGCCAGTCCAAGATTATTCTGATCTCTCATTGTTACAGTGATTGTGACCTGTTCATCGGGAAGAATACCAGCGACTGTAACTGGGAAGCGAACAGTGTGGTGTCCAGCACCGATTGGGCATCCTCCGACAACAGCATTGCAAGCATCTCCAGTTGGCAGAGGGAAATTGTGAACCTCTCCGTTGGCTCTGGTGATTTCCGCAAGTGTTGGAATTTGTGTTACCTCACCAGCTGTTTTGAAGAATTTAAAATAAAAAAATATATTATTTTATTATTAAATTCTTAATTATTTTGAATTACACAATTACCTGCTTGAAAGGAGATTTCTAGGGTGATAGTTTGTCCAATGTGGAAATCACATGGGCTTCCATTGACACATTCAGGAATATCAAAATGAGTTGGCAAGTTGATTCCTGGACCTGATGAATCAAAAACAATTTTTATTTTTTCAGTTGAAAAATTTAAATTTTTTTTATCTTACATGGAATTATATTGAATCTATCGCTAACAGCAAGAGCTGGAAGCAAGGTAGCCAAGAGCAAGAATCGGAACATGGTGTACTGACGTTGATATATAGCAAAGCGCAACTGACGAGTGTCTAGCTCATTTGGGCTTTTATAGAAAACATTTCCACGAGACTTTATCTTCCTGAGATTGAAATCTTATTAGTCCAGGAAAGCTAGGTGGTCGTTATCAGAGCTAGCAACGACAATCAAGAATATGAGATTGTTATCTAGTATTTTTTCTTCCTTAAACTCTGTGCTAAAAAAACTCACTAAGAAAGATGGTTCATTCATAACTTTTCAATTCAAAATTAAAAAAAAAAATTCTTGTATTTTTTATAGGAAAACTTTTTGGTCTTTTCAATATAGATTGACTCTGAGCTCTCTTTTTGAACTCTTTCTCTGAACACTCAATTAAAGTTAAGAAAAAATGCATTCAAAATTATATAGGTACTCAAGTTATTTTATCTTCCTATTATCCTTTTTTAGAAAGTCTGGTAATCTAAGAAGACAGCAGTTCTTTTGTACGAGATACAGAAACCCTCAATTGTTAAAGCTAGGTACATATGTATATGTACATAACTTAAGCTTTCTGTAATTTTTCACTCGAAAGCTTCGAACAAAAGCTTTCTTAATCCTCTGAAAATATGGGTCATCTGAATTTTGGCGCTCTTCATGTTTCATTGGATAATTTCAGTAGCACATTTACCTGAAAAGTTTATTAATAAATTCCCATGTGTGTATGTCCTTATCAGAGAAATAAGTCAAGATACTATGAGACCACGTCAACATCATCCACAGCCTTCCAGCAGTGTTTATTTACTCGGTACCGTGAAATGTGGCGTTTTCTGATTGTTGGAGGGCTATTAGCTGTTGCAGTGGCCGTAAATCTGGAAAGATGTAAGCTATAGAATTCTACATAGAAAACTGAATTTCCCTTTTTCAATTCAAACATAATTTCAGGCCGATTTGGACCACTTCCTCTCGATTTGCGCTCCTCCATGTGCAACGATACTCACTGCCATATATCAGTAACTGCTCCTGTTGGCATTGAGATAGACACGAAAATAAGTAAATTTATTTAACGATTTTTATATAAATATTTTTAAAAATTAACAATTTTTCTTGCAGAAAAAAATACAATCCACGTTTTTCCGAGTGTTATGTTGTATTTCTATGAGGATGGGGTGAAAAAAGGAGAATTGCCAGTAAATATTGATATTAGGAAAGGTTGCAAGTACATTGTGTCCCACACGTGTCCACTACGTAAGGGGAACGTCATCACTTGGGCTCTCGATTGGGATTTCTTTCCATCTGAAATATATCGAGTTGGTAGTACCTACAAAGCCGAAATTGTTCTACATGATGAATTCCAGGAACATGTGACGTGCCTAAAAGTAAATCTCCTTGTGGTGCCATAGACAATTTTTTCTGTGAAATAAATGCATCTTAATTCTTAATTTATGTGTATAGTTTTATTGACTTAGCAGAAAACTAATTCTCTGTATTTGGGCGCAATGAAATAAAACTCGAAGAATTTTCTGAAGGTACCTATCGAATCTGTCTTGATATCTTCTTGTCTTTATCAAAGTTTTTTCGCTTGTATTAGAGTTAATACACGAATAGAGATAACGATACTGACCACGTCTTAACCAGCATTGCCGAAAATTCAGTGTGGCTTCAATCGTGGGTGAGAAATGTGGCGATTTCTGTTCTTCTTGACTCTCCTATCAATTGCTTTAGCAGTAAAATTAGAGAAATGTAAGTATAAAATAAAGAATAAATAAATATACTTTGAATTTTTGAGCATCCTTGTTATATTATTTTAGGTAAATCTCGTCCATCACGACCACTTCCTCTTGAACTTCGATCTACAACGTGTAATGAGACACGCTGTTCTATCTCCAAATCTGCTCCTATTGGTTTTGAATTGGATGTAAAAATTCGTAAGTTATTACCTTTATTTTTAAATTAATTTTTCAATTTAAAAGAATAAATTTTCCAGGAAACAACACAGAGCATGTTTTTCCAAGCACCTTGCTGATATATAAACTACCAGACCACCATATTGGGGAAATCCCAGTTGAGATTGATGTGAATCGAGGATGTGACTATCTCATTTCACATTCCTGCCCCCTTAAAAAAGATGATATTGTGACGTGGGCATTTGATTGGGATTTTCTCCCAGATGAAGTTTTTGGTGTTGGAGTTACATTTAAAGCTGAAATTAGTTTGTACGATGGAGCAGCAGACCCAGTGGCGTGCTTCAGAGTTGATCTCATTATAGATGAATAAAAATTCAGAAGAAAGATATTCCTACTTTTATGTATATTTTCGTGAAAGCTCCGGAAAAAGCTTCTATTTCATCAAAGCTTCTTATTAATCATGGAAATTTATCAAAGACACTATTTTACGTTAAAGGGCATAAAGCTTAGTGAAAATTTTTTAAATTTTCTTCCTGTATAATATTTTTATCTCTGCTTAAAAAAGCTTTTCCACTCACTTCACCTTATACGGGTTATTTAAAACATTTTAGAATCCATTTTATTTTCACTTTAATAGATTTTTCTTAAATTTATCTTATAACGTGTAATGTAACTCGAGTACATCCAATGGCAACATCATTCTCATCATGCAGTGAAATGTCCACTAAGAGATTTTGGGCACCTGGATAATGCGGACTCACGTCCATGTAGAGAATATGTCTGACAACAGTACCCTGGGGGATGGGACATTCTCCGTCCAAAAGATGGGAACATCCATCTCGTGTTTCATAGGGGAGTTCATACGGAATGGGGATGTTTAGAATGAAGGCAAGAGCTCTTGGTGAAAAGCTCTGAATGTCTCGTGCTGAAAAGTGCCACGAATGTGAATCAATTACGAAAAAATTATTTCAGAACAATCACTTCCAGAAAATTAACTCACGTGCACGAAAAATGATTTCCATTGCAGCTCTTTCTCCCACATAAACATTACAAGGAAACTCATCGCAACCAACAACAGTCAACTGAAGAAATGGCTCTTCCCCTGATGCACACATCAATTCACCTTGCATTTGCGTTAGAAATGGCACAAAGGCCAAAATCACTAAATACCACAACATTTCTTCAGAACTCTAGTTAAGTTTTGCTGCTCTTCTTAGGAGTGTTCGTCTTTTATACCGACGTGAATAGAAAATTAGGAATTTTCACACAAACATTGATTGTGTTATCATATCAAAAAGTGAAGATTTTCTAAGATTATTCGTCTGTATTAAAACTAAAAAAAACACACATTGATATCAAAAGCTACCCGAATTTCTCTAATCAGAAGAGTTTCTCGGGGAAATCATCCAAATGGATGGAACCCGTATTAATAAAAATAATGATTAGTTTCAATGCAGCTTTTTTCCGGTAAATATACCAACACAATTTTACCAACTTTACTATGGATTCTAAATTATGCCTCGTCCATTGCTGTTTGACAGGAATATTTAGCATCACAAGTCATTTTTAGCAATATTTGAGCATGTAGGTACTTATTACGTTTGACAGAAATTATGTACCTTAGGTATAGCTTTCCCGAATTTCCCTCATTAAAATTATATCGTTCAGAAAATAAATAAGTATTTTAAGATTGCCGTGGTCTAACAACTTCTATATTATGTACGAAAATTGTTCGGAATTCGGTCAGCGGGGGATGATTAAAAATGCAATTGTTTGCATTCAGTTTGTTTGCATGCTGAATGCAAACAATTGCATTTTTAATCATCCCCCGCTGACCGAATTCCGAACAATTTTCCTACAATTTGCACGGTCGTAAATCTTGTCTATATATTATGTACACGAAACCGTTTATGTAATAAAATACATTTTTCAAATACTACGAATAAGAAAACAAGTTGAGCTTTCAAAGCACAAAAGTTCGAAACATACCGTAGACACCCTTTTCCCCATATTTCTCATATGTATGTAAGTATTTCGAAAGCTTTTGTCAATTAAATCGCAAAACGTTACGTATATCAGTCAATTTGAAAATTCAATATGTACAAGATGTGTGAATAATGCGTATTTTCCTCATTTTCCTTAAAATATAAAACTCTGAAGTTTATAACAAAGTTAAATTTATTTACAAACAAAATTTTGACGGTCTCATGATATGAAAGATCTTAAGAATGTAATGCTGGATTTTTCTTAGAACAAATGGAGAGAAAAGAAAATTATGGGACAGCATTAATGGGCACACGGACGCAGTTGATAACATTGTTGGAGGGATCCATGAGAGAGAGCTCAATCTGGAGGTTGTTCGTTGGTGGATAATTGGGTCCAACAGGTAGGCGGAAAACGTATGTGACGACAGTTCCATAAGGAATGGGGCATTCACCATCTTCAAGATGATCACAGGCATAGTTGGTGATCTCTGGAGGGAGAGTGTATGGGACAGGGATGCCCAAAAGGAAGGCGATAGTCCTCGGGGAGAAAGACGGAATGTCTTGATCTAAAAATAAGAAGAAAAAAAACGTTAAATATTATTTTAAAAATTTAAGTAATAAAAAAAAGTTAAGTTTAAGTTTTAAAATACTCACAGGCTTGGAAGACTACCCTCATGGTAGCTTCGCCTCCAAGTGTAATATCGCAAGGAGCCACAGGACATCCTTCCACTGTAACCTGAATTGGGGAATCGTGTCCAGCAGCACAGGTAGTAACTCCCTCTGTAGCCAAGATGGCTGGGATGAATGCAGCTAAGATCAGGTAGCGCAGCATTGTCCTTTTGCAACTTCTCACTTGTTCTTGTTAACACCAATTTCCACAACTGACCTCCTTCCCATCAATGAGAACCCTTTTATAGGTCGCCGAGGCAGTTGAGTCGTATCGCACAAGATTGGAATCACACAGTGGCATTTCATTGATAAAAGGTTTTGGAGGCACAGGTGTTCAAGATTATGTAAAAAGTCGCCGTAAATATCATTTATGACCCTTGATAAGAACAAAATCTATTGATTTATCTACGAAAATTCTTGATTTGAATGTGCTGACAAACTCTTACGCATTAGGGGTGGGTTCTTATCAAACAAAGAATCTGTCAAAGAATCTCTTTTAGAAATGAAAGTATGAATAAATCATGATATAATCTTTAATTTTATTTTTAGAAACTGAAGTATTTGCAATCTAAAAAATTATGAGAACTAATAAAGTTCAAAGACATCTTGTAATTACTGTCATGTGTTTTACTCTTGCTGCTACTTGGTAACTTTCTCCGATTTTGATAAGATTCATCAGTAACTTTCGGATTAGAACAATAAAACTGTCGGTTTTCCCAAAAATCATCGAAGATTTTTATGACCTATTTCCGGAGATCAAATCTTCTTTCCAATCTCGTTAATTTTGTCTCGCCATGACTTAACACATCCGGCGAATTTTCATTGTTTTTTTTTTTATAAATTGCTCTTTCGCCACCGTACAAAGCATTTTACTTGATTGAGATCAAATTTTAATGGAAAATTCTCACTTTTAGGAGCCAAGAAATATTTTATATAACGTCTAATCGCGATTAAATTTTTGAATCAAAACTAAAAACTTTAAAAATCAGCAGGTATTATTAGTTGGTATACCACAATCGTGGCATACCAAGTATTGTAATCGTCGGAAAAACCGACCACCTCAGATCGGGCTCAAACTTGGTATGAGCACGTTTTAAATATCCCACTTTACAAAAATCGCGGTGAAAAATTTTTGATCCGACCGGCCGGCCTGCCGTTGGTTCCCATTTTGCCTTTACTTGAGAACGGTAACAGATAGACTTCCGTTTTGAAGTTTTCTATAGGTGGGTGTAAATTTTCATTTTTTTGCATCCGTCAATCACTTCCCTTATAGCTAGAGGTCCGAAATTTTAGTATGTTGTAAGGCTCAGTGAGATGTTTTTATCAACAATTCATACTTGAAAATCGGTCAAGCCGTTTAGCAAATATGGCGGCCTAAAGCAAAAAGTGTTTTTTCGATATAACTCGAAAACGGCTTGACCGATTTTGATCAACTCAGGCTCAAATGAAAGGTTTCAATATGCCTTACAACTGTCTAGAACATTCCAAGTTCGAAAAATGACCGCAAGAGGCGCTGAAGGCAAAAACAAAAATTGCCTATAAGGGAAAATATCTCCGAATCGCTATTAGGCAAATCTTTAAAATTTTGATATGTTGTAGCCTGACTCAATATCTTTCACCAGTCCGAAAATGAAGAAATTCTATGTCGCTGTTTAGAAGATATAGTCTATTTGAAAAATTTTTGAATTTGAAAAGTTCTAAGAGCCATATCTCTTAAACGGTCTGTCCGATTTTGCTCAATTTAGTATCAAATTAAAGGTTTTGCAAAATTCTACAACTTTCTGGAACATCAGGAACCTCTAGAACCATTTCTTGAGGACAAAAAGTGCAAAAAACTGTTTTGGTAAAACAAAAATCCGCCATTTTGTGTTCTGGAGGTGACCTGGAAAAATATTAAAATTTATGTGAATTTATAGCCTGTTTTAATACCTTTCCAAAACTATTCGAAAAAATTCTGTATGTCTAATAGAACTTGAGATATATGCATTTTTATGTATAAGAATGCTGAATTTCTCAAAAGAAACTGGACTCTCATCCTCTTATAAACCTAATTTAAAACTTTTTTTGTAAAGAAAAAAAATTTTCACGTGTAAGATTATTGTTTTTCTTTATTCTCTTTAGATCATCGTTTAATTTCTTCATTTTCTTCACGCAAAGAAAACACTAAATATTGAGAAGAAGAAGGGACAAATAGCAAAAGAAAATTTTGATTTCAAACTTACAATTCTCCGACATCAAAAAATATTTTAAAAAAATCAAGAGTTTTTCTACTTAAATGATTGTGTTCAAATAAATCGACGTGCCCGAAGATTATGAACCATATTCCTATCTTTTAGCACAGGAGTATGGTTCATAATCTTCGGGAGTGTCGAAATGAATTTACGGCCTTTGAGGACATTTCGCACATCTCACCTGATTAAAATATTATTGACTACTGATACCAGGCGATTGTTACCAACGACATTCATTTTCTATTGGACTTTTTTCATCTCAATTATTTTCTCTATATAAAATTTGCGCGAAGCGCAACAAATCCCCGCGAAGCGGGGCGAGGTAAATTGGAGCGAAGCGACAATTTACCTCGTACATTAATAATTTTTTTTTAATCAAAGTTTTTCAAAAAGGCAAGAGTTTTATTAAAATCCTTGCGGCACAATTCTATCTCTGAAAATAAAAACGAAATTTAGGAAAAATAAAATAATTTTAATTTTCTTCCTTCCCTTCCCCTTGGATCAAATCCTTCCTCTTTAGGTTGATCAATCCTTGTTGCCATTGCTCTCTCCAACATCCTAATCTCCATTTCGTACTTCCCCTTCTTCTACATCACCGTCTTCCACTTCTCGTACACTTTATCTTTCAGGTCAAAAAACTCCTTGCCATCCATTATTTTTTAGAATCTTTTTTTGTTCAAAAAAGATTTTTTCTTTTTTTTTTCATAAAAGGGTTCGGTTCATAAGAAAAATGCTTGGAAATTAGGTAGAACCAGAAAAATTGTCGTTTCGCTACAATTTACTTCGCCTTTTATTCGTAAGATCTAATACAGAGGGTGTATTATGTAACTTTCCGAGGCTGGGTGGTCCATAAGAAATGTACAGCCACCCAGCACTCGGAGAGTTATATAATACACCCTCAGATGCATGACACCGTTATACAGATGCATACCCTTATACAGATGCATGACACCTTTATATAGATGCATGACACCCTAGAATAGGAGCATGACATTTTTTGATGAAGATAGAATTTTTCAAAGCGAAACAAAAATTAGTCTAAAATGCATCGATTGTATTAGCAGTGATGATAGGGTTAAAAAAATTAAAAGTGGCTCATATTATGATATTGTATGTATAGAACTTTACAATTTTTGATAGATATTTAATTTTTATTCTTTTTTTTGTACCTCTTTATTATGAACATTAAGGATTAAAAAAAATTAGGTAATAGATTTTTTATAATTCAGGATAATTGAAAATCTATCTTGAAAATTTAAACTATTTTCCACAAATCAATTTTATTATGTAAGATCTTTTTTTGTCTTTGGGAATCCCTAGATAAAATATTATAAATATAGCACTATTTTAATAGTTATGTCCAAGTGTTGGAAATTTTATTTGTTCAATCGTGCTAGATATCAGGAAAACATGGGAAATACTAACTAATTAACAACATAAAAAGTATTTTTTTTAGACCAATGTTTATTTTGCAAAATTGTATCACTTTAATCTATACCACTCAATGTATACATTTTGTTGCTTTATCACTTGGATTTTTCAGCAAAAAGGTGTCTAATTTACCGGATGGCATTAATGCGAATGCGACTGCAGACAATTACGTTGTCATTTTGATCAATCAGAGAGATGTCGACATCGATGTTATTTGTGGGTGGGTAGCTGGAGCTCACGAGTAGTTCGAAATTGTATTCAACCACCGTTCCTGCGGGGATAGGGCATTCTCCAGCAGAGAGATTTTCACAGGCACCGTTGACTATGTCATCAGGAAGTGCATGATCAATTCCAATTCCAAGTACATAGGCACGAGCTTTTGGTCTGAAGTTAGTAATGTCGCGTGCTGGAGGATTTTGAAAGATTGTTTAGAATCACGTGTAGAATTTTGAATTTAAAAAGAAAAGAGTAAAAAACTTACGAGCTTGGAAAACGATATCAATTCCTGTACGTTCTCCCAATTTGATGTTGCAGGGCGTTTGGCTGCATCCTAAGACGGAAGTTTGGGCAGGCAAAGGTGGATTTCCGGAACAGCTCGTAACACCGTTGGTGTTGGCAAAGATAGCCGGGAGAAACGCGGCAAAAATTAAATATTTGAACATTTTTTTTTGGAAATTTCAAATATGTCTTTCTTATAGAAGAGTTCCTTGATTGACTGACTTGAAAGTCGCTAGAATGTGTCTTATATACGACCCTTGATACAAAAGTGGTCATCGAAATTGACTCATGTTGCTTGTGTATCGATAGAGGCCTAAATTCTTGACATGCAGGTGTTACAGAAAACTTCATGTTTTTTGCTTGTCAACTGATAAGACCTATTAAAATCAAATGAGACTATCAATGTCTTCGAATAAATCTTACATACCTATAGCAATATATACAAATGGTAATTATAAAATTATGTTTTTTTTAAAAGAACTTTTAAATGTTGTAATTTATTATTAATTTGAAATTTTTATATTTCAATTTACTATGACGTTGGTATTTATAGTAATCGCCTAACTTACCTAGTAATAAAGCCAAAATACGATAAGAAAATTCCCAAGTGGCTCAAGTGTCTGCAACTCTCTGGGTGAGTGTTGATTTGTGGCTTTTCGTTTGGAGATTAAAAATCAGAAATGAAGGAGTAAATTCATTAGTCAGAAAGCAATTAAGCCACTTGCTGTATCGGTAGATTGCGTGATAAGAGATAGAATTTTCACTCTACAGGTGTGCTTAGCAGTAATCAAAATACTAAGAGTAAATTCATCACAAAGAATTAAATTACACAATTCAATTTTTCTTTTTTTTATTTTCAATATAATTATTCATTTAACATCAATTTGTGCATCTTGCTTGAGAGATTTACAAACAAAACTGTTTTTATTTTTGGGAAAACTTAAAATTTTCTCACAGGGAAATTATGGGGATTTTATTTTCAGCATTCTAAAAGACTGTAAAGAATAATTTATTTTCCGACACAAGTTCGCCATCTTTGAAGAAAGAAGTGTCTACACGCCATCCCCCAATTTTTCCCAAAGCTTTCGCATCATCAATGTTGACAACATGTTCTTCTACTTTGTAAGATCCCTAGAAGGACAAATAAGCTTATTTTATTGATTTTATTTAATTAGGACCTAATTAATTGTGAATTTTAATTATTAAATTGTGAACTTGATCATTTGACGACAGAATGAACATCTTTTGCATCCCAACACGCTTATTATTCAAATTTGCAAAAGGCGCAAATAAATTGGAACAAAACGGAAGAAAATATACCTTTGGAACTGGACAAGTTCCAGGTTCTGGAAAGTTGGATAAATCCTTGAATTGTGGGTAGATATGTTCCTTGTAAATTTCTCCTTCCATGTAATCACAGACTTTTTCTTTTGGAAGTTTAAAAACTTCCTCGTACTTCCCATCGTTCTTTGGACTATAATGGAACGTCATCGTTGTTTCCCAGTTATTATCCATATCCTCCAATTGTTCCATTTCCATTGCCATTGTGAAAGCGGTATCGTTGAGTTGCTTTGCGTCCATCTTGTAAGTCATGTATTTTTCCGATCCAGGTGACACTTCGAACTTTTCATACTTAATACCCGTTGGCTGGAATAGTGAAAATTGGTGATGCACTAACTTATTAAATATATATTTTTTTTAATATCCAACCTTTTTATCTTCTTCGCTTAAAACAACAGAAATTAGAGAAAGGGCCACCACTAATTTCTTAACAAAAGCCATAACTTTTCACTTTGTTTTTCCTTTCTTTCTAAAGGTGCTGTGAATATTTCCACTGATTTTCTAACGCACGACTGATTGAGAAAATGTGGACATCTCTGCATTTTATTGCGGTGAACATTGAGTCAGAATTGTTGTTGTGTCAATTAATTACAATATTCCTCTCTGATCTAATCATCCCACACAGTGTTTTTAGTCTTTTTGTCATTACTTTTCAAACACACACACACAGTTTTTCCCAAATTATATTCCACTTCAATTACCATAATTACATCCATTGAACCTTTCTTTTTCAATTTGAAAATTAACTTGTTGGTTGTTTTTTTTTAGGCAGGATAATCACTTATAAATAGGTGGGAATTATCACTACTCAATGAATGTCTGACATTGAATTCCTGCTCCATTTTGATGTATTAATTGCCAGAAAAATTCTACTTTTACCTTTCTCCTTTAAAGCCAAAGGCCATGTGGTTTTCAAGGTCATATTGCATAATATTTTATTTTAGCTACATATAAAACTTGAGTTTTCCGCGAAATTATTTATGAACTAACCTACCTTAAATAATTGAACTGCCAACAAAGAAAAAAATTAACAAATACATTGCAAAAATTTTAAATAGGATATTCTAATGTTAATATGCTTATTATCTATTATTATTATGTTTCCTTTTTGCTTAGTTATGTGGAATAGAAAAATAGTCTGTCATTCGGGGATTTATTTGAATAAGCGGAAAGAAACTTTAATGTCTTAATAAAAATGACAATTAATCATTTGAACAGACATCTCAGGAATGATGCCAGACCGGATATTAAATTAGTAGGTAATACAAAATATAGGTTATTTAATTGAGATTCCATTGAATTTCATAAAATATCATGACCTTTTTGAATTTCTTTGACCCTGGCATTTTCGTAAGAGCAATTAATTTACTTCAAAACATTTCTCAACTTGACCTACTCAAATTAATTAAAGCTCATTATTTATTGCATCTATTGTTCTAAAGCTTGTAAATAGCTAAATTAATGTTATGTAGATACTTGTTCCTATTTTTCATATATATTAAAACTCAATGAAATATTGTTGAAAGAACGAAAATTTGAATTTTTCAACGCCGAAAAGTTGGCAAGTCCATATGAATTTTTAATTTCAATTAAAAAAAGATAATTTAACATCGTAACGGGGTTATCATACTTCCACTTCAAGTAAACATATAAACTTAGAATAATTAACCTTTTCCATAATTAGGAGCTTTAAATTATAATTAATTCATTTCTATCAGAATTATTTTTTTTAATAAAATAAAATTCAAAATAAGAATATTTAGTCAACTTTAAAATGGTTTTCAAAACATTAGGGACAATAAAAGTGATTCAACTGAAGAAGAAGTGAAAATTAGAATTTTTCTTTGAATATCTACATTATAGCTTTCTTGACTAACTGCCTAATAGGAACACATTTTCCCAAGCTTTCTCTCACTTACGTGTTTATTTGCAATTCAATAAGATTTTATGAATGTTTATTTATTACTAGTCTGGATATTTTTAAAGAACCTAACTACATATAATGTTTGATTTCTTTGATTGTATAAAAGGCGCAATCTTCTTATGTGTTATTAATTAGCATTTAAGATATCTATACACACGCATATTTGCAGTAATAAAACTTATCTATCTATCTATCATTACATACATGGATTTGCTACATACACACTGACAATTATACTAACAAAATAGAGAACAAATGTTTAAATGAAAATTTTATTCTTTTTTATTTAACTTCGTGCCAAAAGTTGATTATCCTCATTCAATCTCTAATATAATAGTGAATGATCAATGAACATACATATAGTTAATTGAATTTTTATGACGTTTATGACCTTTGTCAATACATAACCATTTAACTGACTACTGTACATTTGCTTTTTAATCTTCTGAGAATATGTTATTGATTTTCAAATAAATTAAATTAGACATGTTAACTTTACTGCTACCTATTAATTAAAAATACATCATTTATTACTGTAGGTATTAATTAAAAAAATTAATTTGTTTGGCTTACGTTGCAAATCAACTTATCTAAGTTTGTTTTTATCGTGCGTGTGTTATATGAGGTGGGTACACCTATCCACAAAAAAATCATAAATTAAAAAAAAATTAACAATCTACATAAGCAAATTTTTCTTATTTTTTCTGATTTGTTTTTTTTTCATATATTATGTATTATTCTTGCAAGTTCTTAAAAAATATCTTTTTATCTTTTACATTTCACTATGTTTGTAGCTATTTGTAGCAATTTTAGATAAAAAAGTACATGTTTTCCATTTTATAATTTCCCACATTGTTAAGATTGTGATGAGTCTGAATCATAAATCTGAATGAAAGTGAAGTCCATTATATTGATACGTATGTACGTCTAATTATTGTGATAAGTTTCACTGTATATTATTTTACACTGAGCTTTTTTGTATGACTACAAACTATAACTGCGTAAGGAAAAGAAATGATTTCCGCATAGAAGAAAAACGATAAGCGTGACCTTAATAAAGGAGAAATAAAAATGTTTGATTTATGCCTGTTTTGCCTATTACCCCAATCAACAATTTTTTAAAGTTTGTAAAGCTCATGAAATCCATGCGAAAGGTTCAAGAGAAATTAAAATAAGTATTTTTCTTTTAAAAATCATTTAATTAATTAAAAATCATTCTCCAAAAGTTTTTTTTTATCAAGAAATCTTTAGAATTTTAGATAATTTTAGCCGGAACTTCGAAGCATGTGACGTCCTTATTGTCGCTCGTGAGTGCCCAGTGAACAACGAGGCTTGTCTTTGGGTAAATTTCGAGCACCTTAAATGAATTCTTGTACACGTAATTCTTGCCAGCTTGCAGTGGGCAGGCAGCCTTTGTTGTTCCATCTTCTTCGAAGAGATTATCGCAAGCTGATGTGTTATCTACGCCAATGAAGGGCAGTGGGATGCCAAGAATCTCAGCATGGACGGTCGTTGTGAGAGTCTTTAGATCTCTGTCTGGTGTGAATTTTTCCTCAATGGAAACTTCCGTTTTCCGGCGAAGTTTGCAAGGTGGCTTCTCACAGTTTGAAATCAACACCTCCGTGGACTCCAATTTCTTGGCTCCTCCTGTAAAATATT
Organism: Lutzomyia longipalpis; assembly: GCF_024334085.1. NCBI lineage: Eukaryota > Metazoa > Arthropoda > Insecta > Diptera > Psychodidae > Lutzomyia > Lutzomyia longipalpis. The sequence continues at coordinate 29,049,498 of NC_074707.1, forward strand.
GAGAAGAAAAAATAAAATTATTTTTATGAAGATATTTGAACTATGGTCTGATTTTAAATTCATTTAATAGTTTGATCTTGACTTTTATCGTTAAGTTTTTTCATCGAATTAAAGGAGATTTTCAATAGGAAATTTCTCAACTTAATAGAAAAATAAAAAGCTTTTAATGTCATACTTTAATAACTTTTTTTATATCTTAACTTGTTGAATAAAGTTGATTTAATAAAAGTTCTAATGGGCGACATTTCAGCTCGTGGTATCTTAATCTTTTTCTATAGAATAAAATACTCATATGCTTTCAACTCTGATTTCTTGAGACAATTGTTATTTTGTCCACATCTTAATTATGAGTTCACGGAATTATTCTTCCGATAATAAACTGTAGACCGGTTTTCCTTGGATTTTTGAAGATATTATGTTCATATTTCACGGGCATTCATTGCAAAAAAAAATACTATTTCCACACATTTTGATGACATGATAATATGTATTCTTCTACAAAAGGTTTCTTACCCGACAAACATTTAACTCTTTTACGCATATAAAATTTTCGAAACTCTCGCTGAATTGAGAATGATTATTTTCTTGGACATTTTTCAGACTGTTGGATCACCCGGTGTGATGGAGATAGAATGCAATTTGAAGAGAAACTAATTTGAAATTCCGCACATTAATGGGCGGATAATTTGAGTCGTTTGTTAATTTGTACGTTGTCTGCCTATGGATGCAGTCGCATACTAACCTTGACATTGTCTGACTTCGGTGGCCTGGGAAAGGCTTACGAAACAGGTAAAAGCAAATGTGATGGCAAAGACGCTGAACTTCATTGTTGGTTCTTTTTCTTTCCGTTGACGATGGATGGCAAATTTCGCAGAAATATGCTGAAAAATGGAAGGGATATGGTTCTTCTTGTTATTTGGTTCACTTGTCGATTGAGTAACTTTTGGTATTGGAATGAAAGTTGCAGATCGACTGGTTTATGATTATGCAACAACTCCAAGACCACTGCAGAAGTGGAGGAAATTCAACAAACAGTCGTTAATTGCCATTCGCCAAGTTTCACTCTTCTTCACATTTTATCCTCCTCTACTACATAGATTAATACTTTAAACTTTAAAAACTCTTTTTAAAGCTCACCTCAGCAGTAAATTAAAAATAATTAAAAATATTTAACACAAACTCCTAATAATCGAGAGGGTTATAGCACAGAAAGAACAGAAGAACAAAATCCAGCAACAAAATTTCACTCTACAGCACGCAAAGAGCCTTGGTGAAGCACTTCTTCAAGTTTCTTCACTCGACTCGAACGTTAGTTTGTCTACAGGTACACTAACTCGTCGGCAGTTGGCGGCAAGTCTTTTATATAACAGCTTTTTCTCCCCCTTTCTTCTGATGCTTTGTGTAAAGAAAAGAATCACTCAGCGGAGAAGTACGCAACATTGCATTAATATTCTACCCATAGAACATTGCTTTTATTCTTCGCGCGTTGCTCTTCAAACATTCGCTTAATTTTTTTTTTAACAACGAACATTCTTCGAGGACCTCTCAGAAGGAAAATAAGCGTATAACGTACATTTCATAAAAATTGCGGAAACATTTTATGTTTTTTTGTTGTTAAATCAAACATAGGAAATAGGTATATAGTAAAAAAAAAACTTTGTAATTAATATCTTGATTGAAAAAAGCTTTTAAATTTAATTACAGTCAGGTATTGATTAACGTCGCATGGAATATACTCTTTCCACTCATTATTATTAATGGGTGAGAAGAGTATATCCCATGCGACGTTAACCAATACCTGACTGTAAAAGTAAACTGAAGAAAATTTTATTATTATGTTGACAAATTTGTTTTTAGATTCTTAGATTTTACATTAAAACATCTATCAAATAAACTATTTTTGATGAGTTGAACATGAAAGTTATTTATTTATATGTGTAATGTAAAAATAAAATATATAAAATAAAGTTTAATATCAATTTAGCTGATTTTTATCACAGAGAAATAAAACAATTAGTCGTGATTTCAAATTACATGCGGTCTAGGCGATTTCTTGATAAAGCAATTCTCAATCAACCAAGATTAACAATAAAATAAAAATTTAATTGCAAACAGAGAAGAAAAACTAATTTTATGACACCAAAGAAAATCGCATTTTCATTATTTCCTTTAGAAAAGAAAAGAATAGAAATATCGCGATTTTGACAAGGATTCTTTCATTTAAACAAACAAGCTTTATAGTTTTAAGAATAATTTTTTTAAATCCTTCAAAACTCATTCTTATATATTTTTCATGTTCTTTAAAATGAGTTTTAACCTATATTTGCCCAATTTACAATATTTAGCACGATCAGAAGTTTTTTTTGTTCGCATTGAGTGCATAAAATTGGCATAAAAATCGATTTGATAAAAATTTTAATAGATTCTGCTAAAAAAAAACAGATTAAGACTTCTCGAAAATTTTAAACCTTATTGAAAAATAGAATTTTTTTTATTAATCTTAAACAATTTTCGCTTCAATTTCTTCGCGTTTCTGACGTTCCAATGGTTGCCATATAAATTAATTGAAATTAAGATTAGCATAACTTCACAAATTGATTCGCAATTTGTTCCAAATTAAGTAAAAATTTAAAATTAATTAAAGTGTAATGCGTCTTTACGTATTTACACCATAGTTTACACAGTTAAAAACGAACTCCCGGAGTTATATACATTTTTATGTAAACCTACCAAAGTAAATTAAAATCACTTTAAGATTTCCTCACGTAATCTTCTACGATGCGACAACAATAAAAAAATTGCGTATTCAGTGCACACACAGACTGGGAAATGCTTCAGAAATAGAATTGAACTTGGAGTTTGTTGTTCCGAAATATCACTTTATATTGTTTGTTTTATTTTTCCTTTTTCAATTTCCTCAACTAATTTAAATAATAAACTTGTATGAACTCACCTGAGTGGTTTTACTCGCGAGGGGTTTTCGATGTGATCCCTTTGAACGGTTGGGAGCAATTGAGATGCAAAAATTTTTGTAAATGCATCGAGAGCACAAGTAAATGCAGTGGGGCCTAAAGTTGATCTTGAACTGGGCAGCAAACTTATTCGGTGGCCTCTGTGGCGTTTCCGTTTTTATTTTTCATATTGATTTTTATCAGTTATTGTGTTCTCTGGGAAAAAAGAAAATTCGCTGTATGATTCAGCTTGAAAATTATATGCATGGGGGGTATAAAGAAGAAAAACCAATAAACTAACTGCAAGGTTTCGCAGTAAGTTTACAAAATATTATAAAGGAAATATTAATTTATGAGAAAAATTTTCTATACGATAACGTAGATGAAAAAAAATTTAAATGAAAAAAAAATTCAAAATATATTTTCATATACATGAATGTATTTTATAAAGACCAAAGTTATACTGCGGGACCTAAGTGTATGAAATAGAAATGTGTCTGTGATAAATTCACCATTCAGTGGAAACGCCATACGAGTATTTTATTTTACTCTACTGCGACATCTTACAGAAACAAATGTAGCTAAAACAACATACAGTAAGGTTTCGAAGTAAAATAAATATTCATTAAAACATTAAAGTGTTTTTTTTCTTAATTTTCTAATATTAAATAGGATGATCCTAATAATATTTGAAAATACCGTACATCAGGGGTATTTTGAAAAATATGTTTTTTTATGGTTGAACAGGAATGCTATAGTTATGCACTCTTCTCACAGGGATGAAAATTGACTCTAATTCGAACCCGTACTGTAAACGGGATTTTTAAATTTAAAAATCCCCTAACGTTTAATAGAGCAGCCATTGACATTTACCTGACTGAAGTAAGATCGAATAACGTCAAAGTGACGTACGAATCCAGGGCTTGATTCTGAATTTAGAGTTAGTGAATTACCCCTTAGGTGAGTTCTTGCAATTTTAACATGAAGTCGGAGGTGAGTCTGCATTTTTATCAATTTTCTCTTATCTATTAAGGGTAAAAAGTGTGTAAAAACGTGCAAAATGGTAGATAAGGTCATGGTGGATTGAAATCCGCCGTGTGAGCGATGGGCATAGCCCCAGTATTTGGGGTATTTACATAACTCTTGTCGGCACACGCCCATCGCACCTCACACGCAAAGCAGAAGTTATGTCAGTGTGCGTGCAATGTAGGTCGTCGTTCAATTAATTAAGTGTCAAATTTGTTGTTTAATTGAATTGTTATTGCCGGACAATGAGGATAATTGGTCAGTGTCCCAACAGTATGCCCTCCTGGGTGTGTGCCCTTCCCGTGCACGTCACATTTGCCGTCCCTACGGACTCGTGGCGGCCTCACCCTGTGCGAAAGAGAGGGAAGGCACACAGAACAGGTGTGTCTCCCACCCCACCCTCTCCCAGTTACGGCCCTGGTGGAAAATTTCTTTCGGTGCTCGCCACCCCCAAATTCAACTCCCAAATACGGCCCATTCTTAGGAGTACCAGGAGGCGCCAAGGATGCACTTCTGCAATAGGGTTGAATTGCCTTCGCGCACGAAATTCTCAGCCCCTTCCCCATTGTCTATTTTATCTATATATGTATGCCTTTGTCAAGGGATAATCGACATGAGAAGTGAATATGCTAGATTCTGTGGATCGCAGTAAATAATTGATATGTTGTTATAGCAACAAAAATACCCCAACAAAGCTACACACAGAAAAATTTTTCGCATTTTGTGTATGCGAGTGAAATGGTTCGCAGTTTCAATTGGCGAGTCTTAGGTAGACTCGCACATTACTTTTACGAATCTATGGTATATAGTTTCTTTCTCACTAACATTTGAAAGGTTTTTTTTGACAAATTCCTTGTTTATTTTAAATTTGTCCGTTACCGTAATGTCTGATCTAAAGAACACTGGCATACGATTTTTGGAGACGTGTTATGAGACATTAAGTCCAGAAAACGTTTTTTTCTGGTTTTCCTGCAACATAAAAGCATTTTCTCACACGTATGATTTACATATAAAATATTGCGTCATTTCATATGGGATGTTACACCCTCGAATGATTAATTTCTGAAAAAAGATTTCGTGACGACATGTCATAGGATAATCCATACCTTTTCCGCTTTTCATTATTGAATAAATTCTTAATATATTTAATCATTTACAAAGTTTTTATAACTAAAAGAAAAACTCAAAATTTATTTATAGAAAATTAAATTAAGCTGTTTTACGAAATCTTACGTGGCAAAAGTTCTATTTTAAGATAATTCCAGCTACTTTTGAAGGGATTATAAAACGTTCTTTCAGAAAATTGAGCTTAGGTCTTAGGATTGTTACTTTCAGAGAATAGTCGGGGAAAAAATAATCGGAATTTCGCCCTCAAATTCTTTCGACCGCCATCTTGGATACCAAACTATTATTGACTTTTTTAATTCATATCTTTGATTCTACAAATAGGGCTATATAACGTTTAATAAGATATATATTTTCCCAAATTGAAACAAATAAATTAATAATTAAAATAAAAAAAATTAATATTCTCATGGAAAACAAGTTTATGGTTATGGGAAATATGAGAAACATCATCCAAAAAGCGTGGTTGTAAAATAAAATATTTATTTTACATTACATTTGTTGGGAAGGGGTTCTGATAAAATGGCGGTCATTTTTTTAATTGCTTAAAAATTTTTAACGTAACCATCTTCATATTTTACCATTAGGCTTATAATACGCTTTATTATTTATGATCGGATATTTCGGAATAGGATTGTTCGTCCGATTGACTTAAATTTTATTTTATAAAGTTAGGTTAATGCCTTATGAAACATTAAGTTAAATAAGTTTTTTACGATATTTTTTTTTTAAAAATTCTTTCTAATGTAGCTCGAGTTATCTTTAAGTAACCCTGCGACGTAAGATTTTGTAACACATGTAACATAGCCTAATTTAAGGGTCTATTAATTATTTTTTGTTTTTTTTTTTAATTGAAAAAATACTTCAAACTTTAAAAGTCGTTATGAAATTATTCAATGACGAAAAAAACAAAAAGTATGGATTATCCTACGATATGTCGTCACGAAATCCTTTTGCAGAAATTATTTTTTCTATGGTTGTGACGGTTATGACATCCTTTATAAAATATGCGAAAATTTATGTTTTTGAGAAGAAATTTTGTTCTTGTGGACCTTTACAAGAGATCAGATAATGATTTTTGGTGCTTTAATAGTTTTTCCAGATAAAAAATTAATAAAATAAAAATCATGTGTAAAATTGGTGATTCCGCACAATTTCCGCGCGGCGCTAGTGTTTGTGAAAGAAACCTTTCAAATGATTTTTTCTGCTAAAACATTTGCTTTTCTTCTCGTCAATTTTATCAATTATATTGCATTTTTTTAAATCTATTTTGGGCAAATAATGCTATTTATGGAAGAAATATTGCTTTTAGATTGGTGTAAGTGTTTGAGCAAATCAGTATTTATAGAATTCAATGTTTAATTTCGGTCCAATAAATGTGAAAATTTTCGAGAAATAGTGCGAATGAGTGCGAGTGAAATATTCGTATTTTGGCCATGCGAGTGGCCCACTCGCAAAAATTGACGATTTGACTGCCACTTCTTGTCATTTTTTTTCTGTGTGTAGTCACGGGGTAGATTAGCGTCTGTCGTTTTTGCTCAACCCTCGTCATTTCCAGAAAAGAAGATATTTCCATTTCCTCTTGCAAAACACCTAAACATCCACCTCAATATCCTAATTTTCCTTCATTTACTCTTCTCTGGAAACTGGGAGCCAAAGGTCACATCATTGTGAGTAATTTGAACTTTCTTTCAGTGGGATTGTTTGAAGTTCCAAATAGAGATGAAAGCCAGTTTTGAATCACGCGGTCCATTCGTGACTTTAGGACCACTACTTTGTATATCTTTATAAACCTATTCTGTTTAAAACTGTAACTGGTCTATTTTTAAGAGTTTTTTTTTTAAGTTAGAAAGTTGTTAAAAAAAGCTCTTAAAAATTATTATATCTTATTAAAACTAACTTTAATTAAGAAGAATTTTGAATTACAACGTTCTTAAAAAAGTTTTATTTTATTTCATATTAATTTTTTTTAACTGGGCAAATGATTGTGTTTGTGATTTATTATTCTTTCCAAACTTTCAAAATAGTTTTCTTATCATTTACTTGAGTCACGTTTTGCGTATTTACAAAGTATCGCATTTATTTAATGTGATAGTTGCTGATGCATTTAAAAAAAAAAACTCAAATCACTGAAGATTAGCAACTAACTCGACGGGTTAACATGCGCCAGTAAGAAAACTATTCCAATAATTTGTTGTAATCAAATATCAAGGTTCTAGATTATTTTCAATGTTTTCTTATCTAAAAAATGGATTTAAATGAATAATCAAAATAAAGTTGAAACTTCCCCGTCTTAAGATTAAAGATCTTATTTCCAAAGTTTCTGACTTTAAGGCCACTAAAAGTTTAGCTATTTATAATGAATCATTCAGAAAATAATTCGTATTTTTTTTTTAATTTAATCATTTAACTAATATCAAATAATTCAGCAGGGCTGAGAATTGTTTTTTTGGTATTGCATTCTTCTTCTAGAACATAATGAAAATGTCAAATATGAAGAGATTTTGCTCGTTAACTAATGGCATTAGTTATTGAAGTCTATTAATTTTTCAGCCATTATACTCAATTACTAAAACCACTCAAGTTTTTCAACTATTAAAAACACCATAATTAATTTCCACAACTAATGAAAAATTTATTACAAAATATCAACAACAAAAACATAAAAATTTATAAATAGTATGCAAGGATAAATTTTTAATGCAATGCGGAGTATATTTAATGCTTGTTTTGGTCAACTTTAAAAAATTACAATGATTAAATTTTACTAGATCTTATTAGGGTACTCACATAAAAAAAACGTACGAAATGGCGTAATCAGTAAAATAAAGCGAGCGCAAAAAATAAAATCGTTTAAAATTGTTCATCTTAATATATAAAGCTGAAAAGTCTGTCTGTCTGTCTGTCTGTTTGTGGCACATGAACTCCTCCGAAACGGCTGGGCCGATCTTGATGAAATTTGGTATGGGGGTAGAGGGGGTCAATACGAGTTGCAAGCGCTATATGGGATTCCGCCCCCTCTCCCCTTTATAGCGCCTCCACAGAAAAATTGATTTTTTCCCATTTTCTACAGATAACGGGAATTTTTTATTTTAAAAATTTTTTCGGGGTACCGTATTATTCATCCCCCTACTAAAATACGCCTCCCTTTTATAGCTTAAAATGGAGTTTGCTCACACGTGATTGGGGGCTCGGGTTGACTAGTTTAGATGTGAAAGAATGAAATATTTAAGATTTTGTTCTTTCTTTCTCACGATGTGTTTTGTTGCGTAAAGGCTAATGTATAAAACATATCATGAATTACGCTTACTTTTCCTTTCTACACATGTACGTTTTTATGCTTATTTTAATGTGAATTCTCAATTAAATGAGGAATCTTCTTATTGCTCATCTGTTGTTTCTTTAGCGCTCAAAAATCTTTATAAAAAGATAATTTGAAAGGAAGAAAAAACTGTATTTTACGCTGAAATTCATTGACGAAAGAGATCATAGTTAGTGACGTAAGATTTACTTCTCAAAATATTAGGATTTGTGGAAAGCTCTTTATCAGATAATCTTAATCTTCTAAACTCCAAGAAGGTCTCTGATGTGGTTAAATAATTATGCTGACCATGATAAAGAGGGCAGTAAAAGTAAATACTTTCTCCATCCACATAACTTTACAAATCTATGCGTATGATTAGTTTTCCAGTGAAATGCCCTTGAAAACAAGTGTTAAGTGTAGTAATTGACATTAAATGAAGGAGGTATTAAAAATCAATTTCATTCATTCAAAAATTACATTTTTATCATTTCTTCAAGTTCACTTTTCCTTCACCTCAAAAACTTGATCGTCTGGCGAATCTCCGATCGGAACTATATAGCATTGTGGTTTATTTTCTTTACACTTGGGCATCTCTTATATGGGAGTGTGGTATCCAATTGCTCTGAGCGGCAAATGAATTTTTGTATATCGACCCATTGATATTGGTGTGTCTGCCACTGGGGATTTGTTATTATTGCCAGAGAATTACGTGTTGAAGCTTATCGCACGCAAAAAAAGAATCTGCCACGGAATCTGGATTCATCCGGATTGCCGAGACTCCCTCGGAAGAGTAGTGTGTCTGAGGCAAATACCATATGACCTGACTGTCTGTCTGGGTGAGGCGCACAAGTCTGGTTCATTCCGGTCGCCCCCCTTGCTCCTTCGTTTGTGCATTTGGGATGAGGCATCTCGATGTCTCTAAGGTATTGCGAGAATTCTCAATAGGCACGCGTCTCGATCGGATTGTTCAAGTGATTGCCACAAATTGCAGATTGAGCGAACTCGTGAGATGTTGCGGGGGTGTCATCGATGCTCGGGACGTTTTAATTGCTAGATCACGAGACTCGGATGTAATCACTTTTGATACTTGCTGGACAACTAGGTTGGGGAGGAAGTCAATTAACACCCACAGTGTCATCGACGTCACTGCGGAGATGTGCTAAGATACTGCACTGTAGCTGTAAGAAGTGGTTTAAATGGGGATCCTTGCATTGCTAATTGAATGAGATGATCTTGTGAGTTTTGCCTGTGGTTTGCAAATGAATTAGCATGTGTTGGATTGATGATGGAAAAGTTCTTCACGGCAATTTATCGACAATTTTCAAGACACTGTATAATTATCAAATTCAATATTTATAGATTCCACTCGTGCCTCCTTCAGCCATCTTTTCCTATATTATCTTTGAACCACATTGTGACGACGTCATTCACACTTTTGGCAAATTTTCGCGCATCTCACGAGCAATTGGTAGCTGAAAATGTGGATATTGTGAACGCGGGCGAGGACAGAGATATATTTTTTGGCAACTGGCTTTAAAGGCTCTATAATTCTCATCTCATTCATACTTAACCCGCTTAACCCATATAAAATTCTACCTATGTGTATTGAATTGGTTGGTGAAAAAAATATTGCAATTTTTTTTAAATATAAAAAATTCTATGTATTTTTTTACGACTTGAATATTTTTTTTAAGATTCTAGACATTCTTAAGAAGTTTGTCAACTAAAAACAAAAAAAAGAAAAAAAAATTTCTTTAAAAAAGAATCTTCTGAAATTTAGATAATTTACAATATCGCATTCACTAACTTTGAAAATTTCTTTATTATAAAAAAATCATCAACTCCTTTATGAAGTAAAGTTTATTTATTTAAGACTTTCTATCAATTTTTGATTGAATTAAGTTTTATTAAAACTTCATAGTCCCAAAAGGGTTAAATTTTAAATGTTTTCAAAGCAAAGTAAATAATACAATATTTTGTACATTTAAAAAAAAATCATTACTTTTACATCAACCTTAGAGCGAATGTGTGTCTTGTGAATTATTTTGAGAGTAGGTATCTCAAGTCTAAAGGATTCCTACGTATACTCACACATTGCTTGATGATGGGAAAATGTGCCAAAAATAAATTTGTAGCGTGTAATCGACGAAAACACAATATTTTATATTTTGTATTTATATACGATGAGTCTCTTTAATTGTTTCTATTAATTTCAAATTGGTATAGAGTATAAATTTTCATTGACTGTGGTACCAAACACCTGGACAGAAGGTTGGCCACAACTTTTTTTTTTATTTTTGGGGGGAAAGTCTCATAAAATCAATCAATTTCCAATTTCATTTTCAATTACCACACTGAATTGAGGGTTTCGATGATAAATATTTTTCATTTGTGTTGACTGTGTTACAGAAAATTTTAATTATCTCTCCTGCTATTCGACAATGGATGTGCCAGAATGGATATTTAGCAAATATTTAATGTTTCAGATTACCATTTCAGTGTGCGATAAGATTCCTTTTATCACATTCTTTGCTTACTCTCTCATACAAGTGACAATGAAATTGTCTCGGAAATTTCAATTTTTAACCCAAAGAGTTTGTCTAGAAAATCCTACAGGAATGAAAAAAAACCGAGGAGAGATCTTTATGGATTTCAAGGCTGCTTCTTTTGATTCATCATCAAGTTGTTTCCTGTCGACATTTCATATAATTACCACCTTAATTGTTAGGTGTAATTAATAAAGTTTGTTGGCTCTTTCTGAGAGACTCATCTTATCAGTGATGTGCCTCAGTATTCCCGACCACAGTGTGACTGTTTCTAGGCAACTTTATATTGCTTTTTTTGCAACTGTGTGGGCGCTAGAATGTCTAACACATCCCATTCAGTTGCTGTCTCATGCTAGGGTACGTGATCAATTCTCAGGCTCTCTCTGTTTTATTTTCAAAGAAGACTTTTGTATTGATTTTTGTAATTTTATCTCTTCATAACAAACCACGTAGTGTTGTTTTATTTGCTACTTTAGGTTTTCAGTAAACCTTGACGGCAATGAAAGTCTTTTCGACAAATCGCGCCTAATTGATTCTTCAGTAGTTGAACGTGATTTTTTTTGAAATTCTTATCAACATTACATAAGAGTGAATCACAGAATTGGGACAAATTTTCCTATGATTATGTCTTGAATTATCTATATTTTTTCCCATGAGTAAGAAAAAAAACTTTAGGTATTAGTCTTAAAAAGTTCCTTAACATTTTTCTTTATTTTTTTTAAATCCAAGAAAACAATGAAAAAGCGAAGGTATATTACACATAATTTTTTTGTTTCATTTAACATTGAATTTAAATGGAAAAGCAACTAAATGTAAATATCTATTACAAACATAAAATTATTTTATTTCCAACATATATTTTAACGCGGAAAATAATGTTTTATCAATTCATAAAATGTAGTAGCATTTCAATGAATATTTATTCAAACTTTAGATGCTTTTATACATATGTTGTAATCAATACTTTACCCTGAAACATGTTGTTTCATTATCAGATTTTTTTAAAGAATTTTATCTTCCTAGAAAAGTATTTTTTCCCATGACTAAATATGGGAATTTAAATAATATTTAGAAATTGAGAATTATTTTCCTTTGTCTTCCTCCATATATTTAGCATTTTACCTTATTCTTGAAGACATTTATATGTATATTATGTACATACACAATGATATAAGTAGTGAGACATTTTGTTTGAGATGATGAGAGATATTAAAGAGATGTGGGGACAATAAAAGATACTCTAAATTGATGCATCCGCACTTGTGGTGAATGAGACTCTTAAGCAAAATTGTATACGCTAGGCACAAAATTTGTACATACTTGCCTGTAGTGGCAAATTGAAATAGAAATTTTAAAGTTTTTTTTTTTTTTCATTGTGCAAAGTGTGTAAAGTGGAGTTTTTTTTGGACATTTTGTAGTTCTAAAACTTTTCGCGTGTATTTCAAAAATCAATATTTTCTCACACAAACACCACGTCCAATGGGGACAAAACTGATGCCGAAGTAAATGAACCTCAAAGAAATGTATTCTCAATTAGTAAGAGGTGCTAATCGATGAGAAGATGAAATTATTGAAAAATTCCGTGAATTGTATAGATTAGAATTTAATGTTTCGTATGATTTGCGTATTAGTGTAAATTTTTTAAAAGTTTCCCCTGAGAAAATGTAATAGAGAAAAAAAAAAGAAGATTGAGTGTGGCAGATCCTTCATCTACTTTCGCCCTCAATACTCGCTATCTTTTCTTACAATTGTGCACTTGTGTATAATACAAGGAAGAGTGCATTTTATGTGTAGCGCGCAATTGGCTGATACAATTTTCCAAATGTAGGACATCATACTGATGAAATTGCAAGCAAGGTCGATTTCAATTTTCCATTGGCGTGCACATTATACCAGCTATAGTGCGACATATATTGAGGCAGGATGGCTTAAAATTCGATTAAATATTTGAATAGCAAAAATCCTGTGCTTTGGATATATAATCACATTTTTAAATAGAATTTTTATTGAAATAAAACGAGATCATAAATTTTATTTTTTTAAATTTGATCTGTACCTATTCATTTTTTAAACAATCCATGAGCAGAAGAAAGTCAAAAAGATTGTTGAAGGTTTGACTTAATTTTTAATATCTCTCAGTTTCAATAACTTTAAAAATATGTTTAAAACTACATAGACTCTCAAACAAAAGTTCGAAAATAAATATTGAATCTTATATCTATTGAATGTTTTTTCAATAAAATGTCTATAATACCTTTCAACAGAATTCATTCATTATTTTCTCAACAACAAAAGAAGTAAAATCCAAGTGCAAATAATCAAATTTATGCCATCAATCCATATTAGGTATCAGTGGAAGAAAATTAAAAATATAAATTCAAACAAATGAACATCACAGAGAGCATTTCCACCAACATCTTTTAGAGATATTTCTGAGAAATTTTCCATACGCAACGGTTTCATTGCGTTTCGAATGCCGATCATTAGTATTCTTCATTTGTTGTAAGCGATAAAACAGGTAAATACTGGAATGATATAGTCTAAGAGACATAATCGCTTTGGTTTTCACCACAGTTATCCAGTTTGTATCAGTTCAGTCTTGACTCAAAATTCAATATTTTATCCCACGATTGTGGCTCCTCTGACGAAAAAAATGAAATGTACAACGTCTTGGGTGTATTATTTCAGTTTGCTGCGAAGAAAAATCATTCATTCCATCGAGTTTGACTTTTTCTGCATTAAAGTGGTTTTATCAGTGGAATATTTTCATGGGGATTGTGCCACCAAGAAAAATAACCAATTTAGATTGTAAATGAGAAAATTCTCACAAATTAGTCTCTCCAGTGGCACTTGGAGGAAGAGTGATAATTTCTTTGTACTTTGCAATTATCAAGCAATTTGGGTTTGATAAATCTTTCTTTCTCTCCATGCAAGAAGGATTTTGTGGCCACTAAAGCCTTATATTTTACACCATATCCTCTTTTCTCTATTATTACTACACGTTAATTGTCCTCCTTAACGTCTTACACTTGCGTGGGAGACCACGATGATTTAAGAGTAGGATGTTATATCTAATAAAATAATATTGTTGATTAAATCTGAAATTAGAAATTGTTTTTTTCACCTGAATTTTTCGTGTTAAGACTTAATTTATGATGAATTAGATACCAATAATAATTATGTTAAATTAACTTTGATTTATTTTTCTATATCAGCAATCAATTAATTTTAAATACAAATTCATTTCTAAGCGTTCTAAAATATATAATTCAAAAGCTCAATTATCCTTTTCCATGTTGATTCACAGAAGAAAGCTTTTGTAATCACAATTTAGGCCATTCATACCTCATGAAAACTTTGTACCAAGCTACAGATATAAGCTCAATCGAAAACAATAATGCTGACATACGTAACTATGGCGTTAGTCTTATCTAGATCCTCCGTAGTGGTTATAATCAGAATTACTCACAGACACTGTAAAAAAATTCGATAATATTTGACCGAGATAGAAGTGCGGTTTGTGAAGGAGTAAAAAAAATTACAGCAGAGGATAATGAGGTTGAGATATGATATAAGAATTTGAAGACATAATTACGTTGAATGCATCACTGCGGCAAAATGGTGTCGTCATTCTTTTAAGTCTCCCCATGTCCGATAAAAACTTTTATAGACGCTTAATCCCACTCTATTTACGTCATTGATACCATTTTGTGGCAGCATTGGTGACAAAATTAAGTTTTGCGATATTTGAAAATCTCACCACTTTGTGCCAGAGCGTGAGAAAGCTTTTAAGAGGGGAGAGCTTGAGATGAAAATAGTTGGATTGACTCAATAAAGTCTATAAATACAATTTTCAGCCACTCGCACAAGCTGAACTTTTGCCTCCCCCTAACACCGTATGGGTAGCGCCTCCTCTGTGTGTTTGAGGAAATATGGGGAAATTGTCCTTATACGGACTCTCTTACGTAACCGTGTACAATTTAATCCCCCATAAACTGAAATGTCGTGATAATAAAGTTTTGTCCACATTGTTGAGCTTTTGACTAATACCTAATGGTGATGCAGCATTTTCGCAAGTGGGGGTGGTGAGGTCGAAAAAAAAAGCTATGTTGAGATGGAAGAGGAAAAAAAGGTCAATAAAAACTCACACGTGACGCAAAGCAATACGATGGACGATCCCTGTATAACTATTGTAGGTTCGCTCTTGTCGCTTTGATGATGAGAAATTGTACTTCACCCTGCTCCCCCGAAAACGTTTCTCCTCGCACATTGCTTTTTCATCAGCCATATCAGTCTGTCCAATAGAGAGGAAATTATTTTTACCGTCGAGGGCGCGGAAGTTAATCGATTTTCTCCGTCGTCGTTTACGGTGGAATGTGCCAAGAACACGACAAAGTTCACCACCCACAAAACATTTTTTTTCCTCTCCAGTCTCTCCTCCAATGTCGCATAGGATTCTTTTTTTTCTCACAGAGGGTGGAGAACTAAATGGCTTCACCATGGTGTATAATATTTTTTGATGAACTTGATGAAAATAAGCGAAGTCTCTTAGTTGCGAACCACGAGGAAGATCAAGAGCGAAAATGGCTTATAGCTTCCGTTCTTCTTTTTTCTCACAAAAGACGTTCCTTAATGTCCTTCCGACGCTTTATATAACTCCCTACATCTCTAAGCAGATATTCCGAGGAAAAATTGCGAAGAAAGAAATCGATGGCAGAGAGGGTGTGGAGAAAGAATGAAAAGAAAGCAAGAGAAGACTACTTCACAAAATACCCCACACAATATAATTTTAAAGTGCTGCCAAATTGGGACTTTTACAGTGCTATGTGTAATCTAATGTGGGTAAAGTGGGCTAAGGATATAAGATTGGGAGTGCGATAAAAATGGAATTTAGCTCTATACCACAAACTTTGAAGAAATGAAAGAATTTCCATTTGAGGGGTGGTTGAAAAACATTTTACACTCAATTTGCATTGAGAATTCAACATAACAATAACTGGAACTACATTCGAATATTTAGAACTGTAAAACTTTAAAGCATTGTGATTTTTGTTAGGCTACGGTGATGTAAAACTTCCTAATAGTTCTCTTTCTATTCATTTCTTTATCTTGCCAGCACATCCTTTTTTTATTTTCTATACGTTCCACACACCCCCGAACCAAGCCTCACATTGTCGTGTCGATGGAAAATCAATCTTTCTCGAAATTCTTTCATGCTGGATTCTTTTTTTTTCCACGAAGGGTGGGTACGATGAGAGGAAAAAAGCATTAGGACTTGTTGCCAACGGACGTGAAGGAGAGAACGGGTGAAGGGGGCTGTGAGGAATGTCTGAAATGGCATAGAATTCTTGGGAGTTTTCTTACTCAACGTTCATATTTATTCAATCACCAAGTGAATGTGCTTTTTCCGTAGTACCCTAAATGTCAAAGAATTGAACTTTTCAAAAAGCTGCCTGTAGAAACTTCGAAAAGAAAAGTTTCGCTGATCGATAATACACTTATATGTGATTTTTTTTAAGGACATTTTTTGAGTTACATGTTGGTTGATATATGTATGTATAATACCAGTGTTGGGTTGTAAATTTTTGTTCTACATTTTAATTACTGCAAGTTGGTATCATCTATGTTAGTTGAATAAATTAAACGGAAATGAATATTTCGTCTATTCCACCGTTAATAGCCAAGTCGGATGTCTTCAATTTGTACAGAAATGTTCTTATATGAACTGAATCTTATTCAATGGCAGAGGGTGAATCACAATATATTTCGCGTGCCTAATTCAATTTTCATTTTGGCTTTGAAGATATAGTTGGTTTATGTAATTGAAATTCTGGATTACCCTGTAGTACGCGACTTGAACATCCTCATCTTGGAATGGGTTAATCAATTTACCACAATAAACTCCGAATGGAGTTGTATGAAAATTTTTGGAGAATTTGCAAGAATTAATTAGCACTGCGTGCTAACACTGGGAGGAACCATTTTGTCCATCCATCCATGGAGTGACGGAAAATTTGGTCATTTAGTTTTCATGATGATGGTTTTAGCATACCAAATGATGGAGTATGATAAACCCTTTTTGTGAAGCAAAAGTCTCATGTTGCTATGTGATGTATACACTCAACTTGCTCTGTTGTATGTATATTTTATGAGAAAATTGTCAAGATGATGTATAGTTCCTGAATTTTGCGCTGAAATTATTGAGAAATTTATATTGTTTTAAGTGGAAGTATACTCCTCGTGACATCAAAATGGGAGGATGTGTGAGTGGAAAGAAGAAATTTGACCCAAGGACATTGCCCAGAGTTCTTCTCATTTGAAGCCATTTGAAGAATTTAACACAGAATGTGCTCAATATTTCATAACAATAGAATAATTGTTTTTTTATGGCATCACCACACTAAAAGATCCACATTCATATGTCCCGGGCTTTATTAGCAAGGGTGTAATTTTGACGAATGAATAATCCACACCATGGAGGTGTGATAACATTGTGCAATTCCCCTCTTGTTCACGTGAAGATCATCATTGATTTTTCCTTGTACTCTCTTTACTTCTAGGTTTCTTGTTTATCACACTTTTATTTTTCTTCTCTCGCTCTGATTAAATTAACGCGATTTCTTCGTACGCAAATTGTACCAATAAAAGAATCTTAAGTGTGTTTATCTTTCTGTAATTCGAATATTGTTCCTCAATTAAAGGACTTTTTGGTTTACATGATTTTTATTTGGATCAATTTTTATGTTTATTGGACAATTAAGTTCATGCAATAAAGAGGGAGGGTGGTTGAATAATTAATCGTGGCACCAAGTATTTTCTTTTTGAAAATTTTACTAATATTTTAAAATTACTTTATCAAACAAATTGATTTTTAATATATTCTTGAATATTTATTACAAAAAATGATAAATAATTTGTAAGATAACTGACCACAATTGACTTAAAAACTTTAGAAAAAAGATTGTTTTGAATAGAACTTAAACCTTTATTTGAGTATGTATTGTAATTAAATGAAAAATAATTTTCAAGCTAATCATTCTTTTTCGTAAGGTTTATTTATTTAACAAAAAGAGTATTATTTTTGATTTAAGGCCCCTTGACGATTTTTTTCCTATTCTTTAGGATTAAAAAAAATCCTTCGCTTGTTCATTTAATCCAATTTCAATTTTTTTCATAATAAATTTTCCAACAAGTTTCCTCTAGGTGTACGCAATATGTATCTATATATAGTTTAAAGTTCTTATCTAAATTTTTCTTACTTAAGATATCTTTTAGTATAGAGAAAAATACGTATGGTAGGGCAATTTATTCTAAATGCTACTGTACACATAATATCTTTTATAAGCTTACTGTGCGTCCTCTTAAATTGTGACTCAACGTCAACATTTTCATTTTCCTGGGATTGTAACGATCGGGCACAAATGGTCCAGTGATTCATTTTTACGCATCGACATTTCACAACGTATTGCAAAATCTCTCTCGTTCGCTCTCAAGTCTCTCTTCCCATTATATGTATGCGTTTGTATATAGGAATGAAAGGAGATTACTCCAATTTATTTTTCGGCTTTTAAAATTCCATAAGGTTATTTACATACAATTTTTAATAGATAGAAAAACTTGATGATTTGTTTTTGCTAAACCTTTTTTCCCAAATAAATGAGCTTTTACTTATCTCCACATTTATTTTCGCATATGAGATAGAGCACTCTGTTTGAAAAATTTTCTTCCTACTTTTGGTTGCTTTTGGTTAAGAAATTCGTTTTGCTCGAGTTGGGAGATAATGTGCGAGATGAACCGAGTCTTTTTGGTACATAATATGACTTGTTTAGTTTCAATACACTTGTGGTACCATCTGAAATATGAAAAAAAAAAGAGCAAGGCGTTTTATAAATACTTCCTGTGTACACTAAAATTCTGGCGAGTACTTTTTTTTTACATAGGTACATACATCTTACGAAAAGCCAAAAGTCGATTATTCGATACACAGAGAGAGCTTCCATTGGGGAGGTGATATAAAAATGATCACAGTGATTACTTTTTGGAGCGATCAAATGCAAATATTGTCAGACTATTTCAGCGTAGTAACATGCCGCTTTGGTAGACTATTTATTGAGCATAAAAAAAAACTTAGCGATGCTTTGAGCTCGTCTGACGACACGGCGATCTACGTCAGAATTGTGAAATTGTTTGAATGACGTGCTTCCGAATTGAAAGCCAGTGATCGTAATCAAGCGTCTGGTTCGTAGGCGATTCGTCTTCTTAGTAAATCATATCACGGTGTGCTAAAAATTCTATGTGTTTTTTTTAGCGTGATTTTTTGCCAAAAAATATCTTTTTGTATGTCCCAAATACTAATATGTGTTGCCGTGCAATATTTTGTTGCTTGGACGTGGAAGCTATAAGATGATAGAGTGAGAGGGGTTGGAGTTAATGAATAAATTACCATGTTATGAGTCTGAATCTGACGTCAGACCAAATTGATAATTTCATTTTTTTAACGTCCCTCGTGAGAGAGAAAAAAATTGTATATTTCATAAAAATAAACTTACACTCACACTGAATATTGAGAGTGAGAGACAGGCGGAGATTCTTGACAGTTTTCTTTTCATCAAAAGTCAACATCATCACCGTGTGATGCACAATCACGTGGAAGATTATTTTTGGTTTTCTTTTACACGATCGCAAAATTGATGCTGCTTAAATACTAAATTGATTTTGATTAATTATAAATTACAAATATTGCTTGATTGATGTTCATCAGGAGTTTCGTTTGCCATAAAGATATAACCTTAGAGAACACTTTTTCTTTTCAATGACCGTGATCTAAATATATTTTCTTAGCAGAAATTAGTTAGCAATCAGGAATTAGGTCACTGGTCTTTCCATTTTTTTTTCTATAACAATATTAAAATGTCTTAAATATAAAAAAAAGTTAATATACAAAGTTGGCTCGAAATACTTTTAAAAAAGAAACATTTTTTCGTACGTTTTGATAAATTGTTCTTGAAATTTTCTCAATTTGAAACAGTCTTACAAATTAATGAGACTAAAGCTAATTTTGTGAGTGGATTTCTGTGCAAGGTAATTTCGCTAAATTAATTGTTACAGAATGAATGTTTCAAAATGGCAAAAGAATCCTTGAATTTCAATTATGGAATTATGACACAATAAATATTGAACTTGTAACAAAAATACCTTACGATTGTTATTAATATTGTTTTGGTTTCATCCAATTGAACTTTCGGACCGAAAATTAATTAATAGTTTGAACTAGTACCAGTATTATCCAGTAAAGTACTTCTTGGGTTTTTCCTTCAATGTGCAAAACCCGCTATTTTATTACACTTGCTTAGCTAACAACTTGGTAATAATTTTAATAGTTTATTATGAGAAAGTTTAGTGATTATTTCAAATCGGTGGATTTTCCATGTACAAAATAAAGAAGTTTTGCCCCTTTTTTGCATATCAATTTAACCTTTAATAAATTTAATTTCCGCAAAATTAGCTTTTTGAATTAACAAAATATAGAGCGAGTAAATCATAGTAAAATATAGTGGGATTTATTATAGTCGTAGTCGTGGGTATATATCACTTAATTTGAAACTTTTCATATAAGCTGTGAACACATCGATTTAAATTAAATGGAGTGCTTGAACATGGATGCTGGAAGAGATCTCAATTGATGGCAATAGACATGCAAATTTCTCACCATTCATTGGTGACATAGAAACACACAACTAGGTACCTACTCAAATCAATGTAAATTGTGTTTATTGACAAATAAAATTTTCGGATATTGAATTGATGATGATTATCTATAGCACATGGAGTCTGACTTTGAGATTTTGGTGGTATACAAGAGCAATAAAATAAATACAAACTAAAAAAAATTGTAAAGAATGACATATTTGTTCTTATTTACTTGATGTAAACACTTTTAAGAACGTAGCATTAATTTGACTATATTATTTTTTTTATTAATTAATTTTAAATTCAAACAATGCGTGTAATTGAAGTGGAATTTATAAAGTTACATAGAACAATTTCTAATGCAATTTATAATTTATTTTCCATTTGAGGTAACAGAACACGGAAAATGCATTTTATAGTCTCGCTTTAACTGGTTAACGTGAAGATAAAACTGCTTTTATTTGCTGATGGCAATTTAACAAATATTCCTAATTGAAGTGCAAAATCATTTTGATTTACCTCAAGAAATCTTTTAAAGATCATTAAGTTCCTATCTTTACAATATTTATCACATCAACACTGATAGATAATTCGCAAGAGTGCAATACAAAACAAATAAAAGTCATGATAACATTCTTCAATTCATTGTTTCTGAGAAAAAAAAATCTGTTGAAAAAAAAATTTAAGAAAGTTCTTATAATGAAATTTATTAGCAGAGGTTGATCTTGACTTTGAATATAAAGATAAACTTAAAGATAACTTTAGTACATTAACTAGAAGTAATTTATTGCTTAAAAAATGTTTCGGATCTTCAAGGAATCTTCATCAGTTCTTTACTAAAATAATAGATTTCTTCACATATTTAAACAATTGATTATCTTTGAATTGAAAGTTCAAATAATATATAAGATCATCAACCAGAAAGGTTTCTTATCAATTGATAAATTCAACATAAAATAGCAAAAGAAACGCGATAGGTTGTACGTAATAATTGTCTCATTGCTGTAGTAAAGCATGAACCCAATAAAAGGTAACAAACATAAAATATGTGACATATATACAATTGGTTGTAAGGAAAGAAGTCGTAAAGTCTTAATTTCGAAGAGATACAACTTGTTTGTTTTCTCTGTCTCCATGTGAATTTGTTATACCTTTTATTTCTCCCAGTTTGGAAATTTCCATCGAACTTCCCCAACATCTCCCGCGGGTTTCTTTGGCCATCAAAGTGTAAATATGAATAAATTCCATCATTAACGAGTAAATTCGATGAAGTGAATCCACTGAAGGTTTTCTATAGTGTCTGGGCGAATTTTTATTTTCTCTCTTCATTCTCAACCCTCATGTGTTTGAACAACGCGCACTCCTTCGAGACATTGGGACAATATTTGCCAATGCGGATGTATGAGAGCGAAAAATCTCCATTTGATCGTTAGTAAAGAGATGCCCGGAAGGAGCCAATTGTTGTGCGTTTAAAGTCCATTTGTGTGAATCGGTACGAATATCACTGTGAAATTGATTATATTGTGCTTTTATCTTCAGCTCTGGATAAATTGTGGCTTCTCTTCGCGTTGAGCACAAGAAAATTAATTCCAAAGTCAGGTTGTCTCATTTACATACATTCTATTCAGTTTAGCTTTAAGAATTCCCTCAATCTATTCACATGTGATTAAGAATATTCAACGTGTCAAAATCAACCTCATAATATATACCTACTACTCAAGTAGATATGATATACCTACATTATGTGTATGTGTGTACGTACAATATAGATATTTGTATATTTAAATTCAGGAAATTCAACATTTGAAAAATATTACTTCAAATAAAAAATATATGATTACCTAAAGTAAAACAAAAAGAATAACAACTGGAAAGAAAAATTAAAGAATTATGTAGGTTAGGTTAATATCACATTTAAATAAATCACATAATTCAGACCAAAATAAGCTTCATAACTTCTATCTTCTGTAGTGTAACTTCTTGTCCTTTTAATGGAATCATAGTTACATGAAAAGCTTTTTTTATATTGAGTTTAAAATCAATTTTCCGGTTAGAATTGCTCGATGTTAGTATTGTATAATGTTAGAAAAAAATTCTTCTAATCTACTGATTAAACACAATAAAATGTTGGATAACACAGGGAAGGTTATGCTACATTTCTTTTATAAAAACGAAAGAATTCTTAAAATTAAGGAAACCAAAGCTCTGAAGAAAATTGAATCAAATCGTTTAGATTAACGCTTTAAATTTATTTTTCGAGGTCAAAAGTCAAAAATCGTTAAAATTGTTATCTACACGTGATTCCCCTTTAAAAAAATATTCAATTTTATACCTATTTGTATTTTTCTTTTTGCGGTCAAGATACAAAAAACCGATCCATTTCAAATCAAGCTGTTTTTTGTTTATTGGGAATTCCCGTGGTTCAAGAGATTTACGTCAAGCAAAAAGAATCGCAAATTTTTTTTACGTATAGTCAGTTCTGGTTCTTTTAGGTGTGGAGAACTGAAAAAAAATCTCGGTTTGTATCAAGAATTTTGCATAATCCATATATTAAAAGCTACCAAAAATTCCGGTTCGGAGTAACATTTTAGATGGTGTGTTTATTAAGGTAGTGTTTATACAAAAATTCACATTCAGTGTTTTACGATGTTTCTCGTGCTTTTGGTGTTCATTGAAGTAAAAAAAAAATACAAGAGCGAATCTTCTATATAATATATCTGCTACTTTTTTTGTATATCCACCCTATGTGTGTAGTACGTTCTATACGTGTGTGGTGGAGATAAAACGGAAACGGAAGGACTCTGTGATGATTTTTTAAAACAAATTAAATTCTATACTCTCCCTCCAAACTGCACTGATCTTTTCTACAATATCGCACACAAGTACTCCGCTGGCTCTTAGCTCCGTGTCTATTGATTTTTGCTGAATGAACTCTGGGGCTATTATATAATCGTGTTTTTTAAACCACTCTGACTTTACAACAAAAACTTCGATTTTGTATCGGTGGTGTGTAAATGTGCAAGTTGATTCCCAATGTGGATCATGTGGTTCAATTGAGTGTTGAGAAAATTTTGGCCTTGTCTATTTCAATGTCAATTAATTAAATACTTATATACATATGGTCATGTATATAGTTTTTTTTGCACTATGTGCAAGGGCTCTCATTCTCTGCGTGGAAATCCGGTGTATGCGAATGAATTAATCTGAGTATAGGGCATTGAAGGGTTTCCCGAAATTTAATCTGTCTCGAACTTTTTTCCCCTTGATTTATTGGAGAACTGCAAAAAAGGGGCTTTCTTCTCAAGGGTGGACATTTTTTTTTCATCCCTTTTTCGTGCTTGTGGTTCTCTCAAAGTGACGACGCCAATGGAATCGCGCCGTGACGCAGTGTGACGTCATTTCAGGCGCAGAACAGCCGTTCAATATGGCACACCATGTTATCTCTGTCTCGCGCGGTAAAAAGCTCGCATGTGAGGAGGAAAGCTTTACTTGCGGGTGGCTAAAGTTCCATATAGCTTTAGAGCTAATATGTGTGGGGGAAGGTTGTGGGAAAGAGATGATTGTGGAGCATAATGGTGGCTCTTTGGGGTCATTTTGATCCCAAAATGGGAATGGGATGACAAAAATTTAGCACCCACACTCATTTGCCGCCCCTGAGTAACTATTTGGCATTTTTCCTTGGTTTCCTTATCAATTCATCCCAGATAGTGTTGGGGAGAGGAAGTGGAGACGATTTAATACACGTAGAATTTTTTTTTGTTCTTCTTTCTGCCTTCGCATGCGAAGAGATCCAACAAGTACCAATACACCAAGAAGTTGATACGATTGGGGCACGAATGGTGTTTTTCGGTTGAATGTGTTGGCATACGAATACAGATGAATACGATGAGATTGTGCTCCCCAATGTGGGGTTTGCTGGTGCGACAGTGGAAAAATTGAAGTCAGTCGAGCGCCGATCCTGCAACATTCAAGTCGCGCGGCGTTTTTCAATATAAATCAGTTCGGTTCATCTCTCGGTAGGTGGTACAGAGAGAGAGGAATAGGGTTGAGCCCAGCTGGATACCTTAGGAGGAGAGAGGTGGAGTTCTGAACCCTCGCTGTAAAAAAAAATAAGGGAGGACGTGTAGGGGACACAAGTTAATCTTGTGAGAAAAAAAATTGAAAAGAAAATCATATTAAGGATTGCCAAATCCTTAATTGGGTCGGTAGTGTACCTTTCTGGAAGGTTCTCTCTTCAAGAACCTATCCCACTTTTGTTCATCGAGTGACAACGGAATATTTTGCGCCCAAAGTGTCCGCAGATAGAAGGAGAAAAGAATAAAGCTGAAAATTCCTAGTGAAAAATCGTATGAAAATTCTCATTAATATGATATTATAGTGTGAAGTTAATTCGAAAAATTGTGTAACACAGTTGGTGAAGAATTTCTCATCTTCCCCATTTTCATTCAACGCAGGAGTAAAGTGTTTGAGTGATCCCAACTGAATCCCGTGGATTAGTTTTGTGGCAATAAAAGGAAGTTATTCAGTGGGAGTAGCAGTCTCCTACTCTCAGTCGATTGTTACCCAAGGACCCCAGTTAATCTATCAAATGTACGTCTTAAGTCTACCTCAATAGAAAAGTGTATTGATTTTTTACTTGCTTGCAAAAATCCTTTTTGTTTTTTTTTTTTTCATTTTTGTGTGTTTTTTTCACCCCAATTAAGATTGAAAAAAAAGAGCTTGTTGTGAGCGAGAGTGTCGGTACGCAAGAGAGAGTCTGTTGGTTAGGATTCTAGCCTCGATATTTTAAGCTGCTATAGGACAAATTAGAATTTATTTTTGGATTTTACAATAATATATTGTTGCGCAACCCCATTTTCGAGGCGCATACGGACATGTCAGACAAGGTAGGTCTCCAACACACTACTCTCGTTTAGTGTATTTTTTTTTTAAATTGCATTTTCATACAAAAATATGAGTGAAATATCAACTAAATTTATGCAAAAAATGTCCTAATATATTGTTTAGGATGACATTATATGAGCACGTACACACTGATTTAAAAAAAAAACACTTCTGCTTTGCGCTATTTGGTGTCATTGGAAGCTTCATTCTCCAATGTTATTTTGCAGAAAGATCTCTGCAAAAGATTTAACAGAGAATATAAAATAAAATAACGAAGCTTTTGGGATTGTTCGAACCAAAATATATTCAACATGCTTTATCTCTAAACGAAAATTTAGAGTGATTATTAATAAATGAACTCTGTGGCCGTCGCGTTTTGTGCGCTATAAATTGTGAAACATTTATAAAATCCCTGTGCTTGAGTTTTTTTCTTCTTCTTACAAAATGGACTTAATTACGTCATAAAGTTCTACATGACGATTTCTCTTGATGCGGCAAAATGAGTAAATGAATTTCATCTAAATACAGCCTAAAGGTGAATTGTTTTCAAAATCAAGGATAGACAAAAATTCAGAATCATTGAAGATTCCAATGAGATAGGGAAAAAAAAGACAAGAAGCTCTTACGTGAAAAACTCATTTTCCCCAAGGAGAAATGTTTATCGATTGATTTTCTCTCCACAAAAAAGAGAATATTATGTTTATGCGGGGAGAGAGAAGTGAGAGAAAGAGAGTCGTCTCAGCTTCTAAATCTTCAAGAACTTTCATGGCGATATGTATTTGATTATAGTGTGTGAAAATGTGGCTACATGATAAAATATTTATTGATTTTCTATTTATTCTATTTCCCATGAATATTATCATCATTATGGTGATGATGTGATGTCTTTCCTACCCCAACATTTTGTGGATGATTAAGAAAAATGAGTTTTCAACAAGAAACTCTCTCTCTTCTCCATTCGCATAAGGAGATTTTTATGTAATTTCTTTTATCCATTCTTTGTCTATATTTTAATTTAATTCTATGGGATTTTGACATAAATTTTTGCTCAAATAAGCCTAACTCATTAAAGACAAAGATAATATTCTTGTCTCAGGAAAGATATGGAGTGAGATACTGATTAAATTCTTATCTATAGGCTAGCAAACAGAAGATGATTCCCGCAGTATTTTTTTATTTAATTTAAGAAAAATGAATTTCACGATGAATTTTAATGAGGACATTAAACCTCTTGCAAAAAAAAAGTTAGACCGAAGGAAGGTTGTTGCTATTTTGCATTAAATACCAAGAGCCATGCGAGAGGAAGGTAGAATGGAAAATCCCCAAAGAGATTTGTAAGGTAAAAAACTTGCATAAATTAGTTGCCACAAGTTTTTTTTTAGTTGCATTGTGAAATTAATGAAAGTGATTTACTATCACGGTCTTCTTTTCTCCTCACATTTAATGCGAATGAGAAGTTAAAAAGGAAATGGAGATTTATAAATATTTTTTTGTTTATCCCATCACTATGAAAACAAATATTTTATTTAAAATACGTACAATTTTATTAGAGGGAAAAAAACATTATAGAGAAAAAACTATCGATGTCACAAGGTGGTAATACATATCTCGTGGTTTTTACCTTTTCCCCGAACTATAAATGACGTCTTGTGGTTTTAATTAACAATTTCTGTTTACGATCAAACCATACACCTTGCGCAGATTGTCACAGATATTTTTACCATACACTGTGTTTATGCAAATGTGTAACAGACACTTTTTTCTCTGATAAAAAAATATGTCTTATCGCACATACATATATGTATGTATATAGTCTGTGTCAAGTTCATTGTAAAAAAAAAATTAAAAGCTGGAAAATGCCAGAGAAAGATGGATTTTACGTGATTCTAAAATGAAAATAAATTCTATATTTTCCACTGTTAATTACATGCTAAAAGAAGAATCTAAAAACAATCATTCTATAAAAAAAAATGTTGGGGTGGAAAAGAATTTCATGGAAAGAATATTTCTTTAGGGTTCAATTTGTTATTCCTACAGATTAAATTATTATTAATAATTAATTGAATGATAGATAATAACGTTGATATTCGATATTATGCCTGATATTTGAGAATTCTTTCATTCTATAGGAACTTGTTTTACTTTTTATGAAAAATCAATAGCAGAACTTAACTACATATCCCCATAATGAAGGTTTAACAGACAATTATATTTTTTTTTGTTTACAAATATGTTTGCAATTTCCCAAATATTTTTGCCCAGCAGTTGGGCAAAAAAAATTGATTATGGATTTTGGATGATTGGTGGGATATTATAAAATGTCGCGACAGGAAAAACATGACCCACATTATCACACACTCGTGTACTTGGTACAATTTTGCGCTCTATTGAGCGACAGGGAATTATTTTAGAAAATAATATAGTGAAGAATTGTGTGAGAGTCATTGCGTCAATTGGCTCTGATTCACGGGACAATGACGGACTATGCAATGAGTGTTTAACATTGATGATGGTGATGATGAGATAGAGAGAAGCCACTCAAAAAGGGGGGGGGGGGGTTGGTAAAGAAATTATAGAGCACAGGATACCCTTTCGCGCATGAGGCGCTCTCTCTATGTCACATACATTTGCTACATATATTGCGAAAAATAATTGATTGACTTTATATTCATTGCGAATACAAGTGTTATATAATGCCCCATAAGTGCTTTTGTGCTAAATACAATTGCATTTGATTTTTTTTAATTTGAATAATACCAAGTGTATCAACACTGTTTCACATTGAATTTAAATGTTAAACTACCAGCTATGATACTCTCTGATTCATTTCGATAGTTTGATATAGTGAAATGGATACAGAAGATTTGTGATAAATTTTAAAATTAAAATTGGGATTATAATTAAATTAAAAAACATTTTTTTTCATTTAATCTGCTTTTTTGTAAAATATAACAAATAATATTTTATTGTACCTCCCTTCAGTGATAACCACGCGCCGTGTGTGATACAGGCTGAGAAGAAAGGATCTGATTGTGTTTGCAGGATAGCACGGCAATCTAATTCTCTAAATAGAAAAATATTTAAAAAAAAAATAGTTTTAAAAATATTTAAAAACTCAAAATCAATAGAATCTGTAACGACCAACACAGAAAGTACGTAAAAATGAATTTATTCATAAAATCCTCTTACTTTCCCATCATAATAAATGAGTGAATGTCTGAGGTATAAAATGATCTTGTTCTGTGCCTTGTCTTTAATGTTTTTGTCATCCTTTTTTTTATTTGTACAAGGTCTTGATTTTTTGTTTTCCCTAACAAATTATGAAATTAATTTTAATTTTTTAATTTATAAGAGAAGTTTTTGTCGAGTGTTGTACTCCTAAATCAGCTCAAGTCATCGAAAAAGGGTTAGAAAACAATGTTTCACTATGTTTAAAAAAAAAGAGTATGTGATTTTACATGTTATGCATACATACATACATACAACATGATTTTCCAATTTTCCATTAGAATCCTATATGGAGAGGAAAAAGTTTGCAAAGAGATAAAAATCCCATTAAATGTGTTAATCAATGTGTCTTCATTGGCAAATGATTGAATGATAAATCTCAATGGGATTTCGGAGGAAGTTTGCATAAAAATGATTCTTCCTGACCTTTGATGTGGATGGATTATGCAATAGAATTGTGCGACACTTTGCCGGCTCTGTGAGGCCACCGAGGGGTGTGCTCAATTGTAATACCGCATGAGTATATATAATTTCCCATTTAAAGTATTGCGAAATCTACATAAAATAGGATGATAGCGATAGTTTAGTGTTGCTTGAAACACAACAAAAAACTTATGCCAATTTAATGGATTTTTTAGTCGGAAAAACTTCCTGAAACTTGTACGGTGATGATTCCATTACAATCTTTAATACTTTCCATCTACATGCGCCCTGGAAAAGTTATGTGGAGGGTCGTGGGAAATTGAGTTTTTCTTCTTCGAGAAAGATGGGTGTGTGAGTGAGAAAATGATGAGACTGGGACTGGAAAATTGGTAAAAGCGCATGCCCATGGAGGATTCTCAATTTCATTTTATTCCATGAGAAAGCTTTTGTCTGAAAGTTTATCTCTCTTACAGGGTATTTTTTAATAAATGTCTCCAAAGGGGTTTTAACTTTATCCGAAGTTTGAAAGGCTTTGAAGTGAAGTACTTACAAATTTTCGAAATTTATTGTACCTGTATTAAAAGCTTTCAAAGCTTCTAAAGCTTTAGTTTTCTTCAGAAAATTACCTTTCTTCAAATTATCTTGTTTAGAATTTAGATTTCCCTCCAAAGAATTTTGAATTGAGATTTCTTTCACAAATTCTTCAACGCAAATCTTCTATCAATTCAATTCATTTTCTCAAATGAAGATTAAAGATATTTTTCAATAATTTTTTCCATCCTTCTAATTCTCGCAATTTCACATGGGACAGTTAATTTTGGTGCCCAGTAACATTTTCTCTTTGAGAGACATTTTCACGTAACCGAATCGATTGTGCAAAATTTTCTCTCACTCTCTCTCGCATCGAGAATCTTTCCAGCAATGCGGGTGAGTGTGCAACTATAGAACCATCAACCCCCAAGAAACTTCCATATTGATCACGGTGGAAAAAAGCACATTCGAAAAGAGCCGACAGCTCCTGCAACTTCTGGGTGCATACATTGGCAGTGTTGCTTTGACTCTCTCCTGGAAGGGTGAAACTGGAAAGATTTTCGAATGGAAAGCTTTCATTTTCCAATATATTTCAGAACATTCCTCTCCAGTATTCTTTCTGTCCAGTATTGAGAGTGAGAGAGAGCAGGAGAGTATACTTCCACGGGGCTTGCCAGAGTCGCAAAGAGTGGTTGGTGTTGCAATCCTTCACGGGCCGAATGTTGGGAATTTAACAGAGTTTCCTTGACTTTTCGGGTGTGAAAATTTGCAATTTTCAATTGCCCAAAGTGCAGAGATTTGCGGAAAAGTGCAAAAAGGGTGGTGCTTTTACTGTAAAGTGTGTGAAACTTCATTGGTTCGAGTGGCACTTTTGAGTGTTCTTCTACTGGAAGCATTACCAACTCGATTACGTAACATCGGGGAGTGATGTAAGGAAAATTTCGCTTTTCATGGAGAAAATTTAGCTTTTCCCACGATAAAGTTCCCTTTTTCTGTATTTATGTGATTTACGAGTGATTCTATGATGGGAGAATGCAAAGAAATTTGAGATATTTAATTTTAATGAAAGTTCTCTATATAGAATGGGGCAACCCTCGATTTACCCCCATAGCGCCACGGAGTCCAAGTTCGTTCTACCCCAAATGGGGTGTAATTGAAGAAATTTGCAAACTTTTACCCTCCATCTGACACAATATATAGCAATTTTATTAGACTTTTATTGTGCATTTGCTCGTTATTTTTTTGTTTCTTTAACTCTGCCTGAAACCATTTTGCCTGCCTCTAGAATTTTTAATAAAAAAAATGAAAATCCTCACTACCATTAGTACGTGCAAGAAGCTATGCAGAAAAAAAATCATGGATTTTATTTCTCCATCGATGAATTACATAAGTTGCAACTTGCTTCTGATGAATTATTTTGTTAAAATATTTTTACATTTTATATTTAATTTAGATTTAAGGAATGATTTATTTATCACATTAAGCATTGTTTTATCATAATTTTGTGTTTGTGCTTTTTCTGTTTCATGTTTTATTGTGACCATTCTACCCAAAAAAATCACACACAAAAATCCATACTCTGTAAACCCATAAAACATTAGCATGGAAGGACGGACTCATACCGAGTCGCCACTGTGGCAGCAGTGCAAGATGACAATATTACTGCCGATGGACTGTACAAGGTACCAATCAAAAATTTATCAATAAATCCTCTACACTCTCTTTATAAGACATACACTAAACAACTACTTCACTTTTTCTATACATTCTAAAGAGAGAAAGAGTTAAATATTTTAGTTAAAATTGCACCGTAGCCTTAATGAAAATACTAATAAATTGCTTTTGCACGTTTCTCATTTCATTATCTTTTTTTTTAGTGTATAATGATAAAATAGTCTCACGTTTAACCATATATTTTGCCACATTTTGCTTGACATTATTCCCCACCATTAATTCCAATTTCAATGCAGAAAACCTACTTCAAGAGATATAGCATTTTAATGTTTCTTGAAGGCACTTCAGTTTATTTTTTAAATTATACGGTGCGAAATTGTAAAAAAAAGTACCTGAATAAAATAAATCTAATAAATCTAATAATAATCAGTTTATTTTTCTTTTGTCTCACAAGGAATTTTTCTTTTTTGCATTTTGTTGAGATATCGCATTTAAAAATATCTATTTATGATATTTAAGATAATGTGCTTGTAAGTTCTTAAGTAATAAGCCTTAAATTATATAAGTTCTTAAGTACACAGATTACACTGAAAATGATTAAAGCAAAAATTTTTCTTAAAATAAATTAGTAAAGCCTAAATTTAATATCAAAGGATTAATTTTAAAAGTTTATCGAAAAGATAAAATTTTCTTCATTCTGTTATGAAATATTAAAATTTTGTTTAAGATTTCAGAGAATTCTTTTTCTTTTTGTAAATTTTTGAAACATTTTTGTGTCAACATTAACGATAAAAATCTTTAAAATAAATATAATTTTTTATCGATTTATTTTCTTCTTAAGCTCAACTGACAATGTGTACTTAAAAGCAAAATAATTTTTAAATGCAACTTTTGCACTTTTTTGGCTTTTTATTGAAAAAGTTCCAGCATGCTACTTTTTTTTTTGGAATGCTGTCAATAAATGAAAAGCCGGTTAATTAAACAATCATTTTGCCATATGTTCATTATCAAAGTAGTGCATTAAATTAAATTGTAAAAAGAAGTAAAAGAGATCCCTACCCTTGGAAGTGAAGGTAGAAAGGACTTTTCTGTTGAATAACAAAAAAAGGAGTACAAATCTCTGGTAAAAGAAAAAAAAAGAAAATGGGGAAGAAACCGAAGGAAAAGGTATGGTTGAATATGTAAACAGGCTCAATTGTTATTCAAGTTGTGTGTTTTGTGGCAAATGAAGAGGAATATGAGATCTAAAAACAACATAATGTATAAATTATTTTATTCATATCACTAAAAGCTAAAATATTTATGTGTAAAATTCCTATCCTTGGTGATTTATATGCGAGTGTGTGTGTGTGAGTTTCAATGAACAAATTTTGGTTGGGAAATTATATAAAATTTTAATTGTTTTACGTAATCAATATAGATAAATAGATAATAACGTCTTCTGGCTTTATGTATAAAATATATTTCAAACATTTATTTATCGAAGGTTTAAAGTATTGAAAAAAAGCTCTAAAGAGCAATTGAAAGCTTTTGAGAGAAAGAATAAAAATGTTATCAATTTAATCAAAGTTATATTTTTACAATTACCTGAGTATCTTGTCAGCTTGTGTAAGAGAATGTTTCGACGACCTATCTTTAAGGGAATTAATTGATAGCAACTTTATAAAAGACAATGAAAAACGTGGCAGACGTTTCAGTTGCATTGGATTCTTCTCACGGGTAAAATCGATATTTTCTTCCTTCTTGTGAATCTTTCTAATAAAACATATAATAGGAAAACCAACCAAAATTTGGACTTGATTTTATCTATTTTTTATCATAAAAAAAGTTTTTTCTTCAAAATTTGTTATTTTATTTATGTGTGTGTGTGATGTGTGGAATGAAAATTGGTGTGACTTTGAGAGATTTATGGTTGCGGAAAATGATTTTCCTTTTTTCCCTCAAATATGATTTTTCAAATTGCATGACAGATTTGACGTGTAATTTATTAATAAAAAAAAACTTCTCATCCCTTAAAAAAAATCCAGTCTCGGCGCAAAATGGCGAAAGCAAAGAAGGCGAAAGGAGATAATTTGGATGATCTTAAACAAGAATTAGATATCGATTATCACAAAATCTCTCCGGAAGAACTTTATCAGAGATTTCAAACACATCCAGAAAATGTAAGTGAGATTTAGCTATATAAATAGATTATTCTGAGAATATTGGATTTTAATTGGGGGACTGGTGGTGTTGGGTTAATATTGTAGGGTCTCAGCCATGCTAAGGCAAAGGAGAATTTGGAGCGTGATGGACCGAATGCGTTAACACCGCCGAAACAAACACCTGAATGGGTGAAGTTCTGCAAGAATTTATTCGGTGGCTTCGCCCTTCTACTATGGATTGGTGCAATTCTCTGCTTTATCGCCTATTCCATTCAGGCCAGCACGAGCGAGGAGCCATCCGATGATAATCTCTATCTCGGTATTGTACTTGCCGCTGTAGTCATAGTTACGGGCATTTTCTCATATTATCAGGTTTGTGTCACTCTTGCAAAATCAACCGCTCCTCCGCGCATTTTTTTCCCACCAACCCCCCTTTATCTCACATGACCCACTTTGCAATTAATTTTCCATATAGTCGGTGTGAGACAAAGGATGAGTGGAAAAAAAGAAGCCCGAAGAGGGGTGGAGAGGAGATATCTCAATTGAATTGTTTTCTCGTGTAAAACGATGCTAATGGCATTTATGTGATTGATTGCAGGAATCAAAGAGTTCCAAAATTATGGAATCATTCAAGAACATGGTGCCCCAGTTTGCTACAGTTATCCGTGAAGGCGAAAAACTCACTCTACGTGCTGAAGATTTAGTGCTTGGGGATGTTGTTGAAGTGAAGTTTGGCGATAGGATACCCGCTGATATTCGCATTATTGAAGCAAGGAACTTTAAGGTAAGTTTCAAACTATTTTTTATACACTACAATGTACCACCTTTTATCTCGCTCCTATACCTACCTACCCTTAGAATAGTACAAAAGACAATCCTCCACCTTCTCAGTGTTACATGACAAAGTTTATGAATAACTTTCAAAGATAAAGCCAAGCGCAAAAAAAAAGAGAAATCAGGAAAAAAAACGTGTATAAGAAAGTTCTGAATGCTATTTGATTTTTAAATTATTCTAAAAAGCTATAGAAGGTACTTTGTTCCAAGTGAATAGTTTAAAAGTTTTTAAATTGAGATAGGCTTTAATATTTAAATGAAGAGTTTTGCAACTTTTGAGTACAATTATTCTGAGTTATTGATCATGGAAGTAGACTTTTGTACTCTGTATAAAATTTATTCATTTCATTGCATTATTCCATGAAATATCAACCTACTGATTTTTGGTTAAAATTTATTCACATTTTAATTAATATGTAGTATTACATATTTATATATTTTATGTGCATAAATATATAGGCTCGGATGAAATAATTCTGATTTGTTGGATAATTTTCTTTCAATTATTTTTATATGTACCTCAATTTGGAAAATTGAAAGCTTTAATTAGATTCTTTAAAATATTATTTAACAGCAACTTTGTTAAGATTGTTCTTTTAATTTATCCAATATAAATTGAACAATTAGAGCATTGATTTAGCATACAAAATGATACAATACATAATATTGCATTAGTTTTAGAATAACGAACATTGTATCATATGCAATCCATTGACAAATACTTATTCACTATTATTGTCAATTTCATTGCATTTAGTAGGTATAGAGTGTGATCTAAATTTTCAAGTGCAATGGAAACTAGCAATTACCGAAGGTTATGTGCATTGTGCAGAGAGACATTTGGTGTGAACGAGAGGGGCGTCTAATATTGTCAAGTAGTTTATTTGCAATATTTGTTTGAAGCTTTGCGCGTAAACTATAATATTGCAGTAGGTGAGAAAATTGATCAATTTCTATTTGGAGGTAAAGAAAAAAAAAAGATAATTTATCGATAAAGTGCCTTTGACGCTTTACCTACATATTTTCTCACGAGCTTTCTATACCATATTTGTTCTCGAGAAATATGTAGGTATATATCAGAATTCATTCGAAGAAATTGTGACATAAAAAAGTTATGCAATACACGAGAAAAAAAACATTTCCAAGTGTTCCAAGTTCATTTCTAAAGTCATCAACTTTTCCCTTGTTTTTTTTTTTTCTTCGCAATTTATGGGGAAATTGGATCGATTCTTATTATGTTGATTAGCAATTAATGAAAATGTTCGCATCAGCACTTGGATAAGGTATAGCCTTGAATAAAGTAAAGTAAAAAAAATCACTAGTAGTTAATGTAGTTGCATTTGACCTATTTTCCATACCGGACACTGCAAATAACGTGTCGTATTTACCACATAGTTTTGTCATTTTGACAAAAACATCTCACTTCTCAGTATAGGAGGAAGATCATTAATGTTGCATATCTATCGCAAATATGCTGCGTTTGGGTAGCATATCAGTTTCCCTTTGTCACGGAATGACGTCAATGGGAATTCGTTATTTTATTTATTTTATTACTGCCATTTGGGTAAAGTATACAAAACTTGTGCATTATTGATGACTCCTGTGTGGTATACACAATAGCTGACAAAATTGACACAATTGGCTTATAATGTGTGGCTTATAAATTACGCAAATTGTCTCGCACTTCAAATCATGAATGGTTGAAAGGTATACCACGTAGTATATATCACAGAGTTTCCCATCATGTGTGGGAGTAACAATAAACCAAACCAGAAATATTTATTGGACAAGAAGTGAGTGCATTGAAACAATTAGAAACAATTTAGCTTTCAATTAACTCATCTCTGATGATTTTCTTTACCTCTTTGTATTTATTTAAAATTCTTGCCACAAGCGTGAACTTAAATTTACTCTGATGTCAGGTTATTGATGCATATAAGCCCACTAAAAATTTTTCGTGTAGACTACGATGTGTACGGGCGTGAGTGGAAGAAAGATGGCACAAGAAGTAGGGTGGTATAGGGAAATTGTTGCATTTTCTATTAATAAATTCATCGCAGAAATAATTTTGAAGCTGCATGCTTGTGTGTGGTCAAGATGATTTTAACATGATTTTGTTTTACATGAAAGAAGACAGAATTTTTGGGGTTACGCCAAGTTTATATAATCAATTTGAACTCGTGAGATTTTGACGGAGAGAGAGAGCATCTTTTGAATAAAAGAAATCTCCCAAATGATGCATTTAACACATTTAACTCTTTGTATATAAAAGAAAATAATTCTTGATGATTTCCCTATAGAAACTTTCTCTATAAGTTTATGATATAACTATCAAATGTTGCATTAAAGAACTTTGAAATATTCTGTGATAGGAGAGAATATTTTTAAATGAATAAAAGAAATAAAATTCGTTCAATTAAACATTTTAGAAGTCCTTTCCATCCTTGAAAAAATCACATGGATTACAACTAAAAATAATAAAAATAAAAAGAAAGAGAATTAATTTTAAAAAAATAATTATCCCATCATTAGGTGGACAACTCTTCCCTGACTGGTGAATCTGAACCCCAATCCCGAGGCCCCGAATTTACGCATGAGAATCCACTTGAGACAAAGAATTTGGCTTTCTTCTCCACCAATGCTGTTGAGGGTACGGCTAAGGGTGTCGTTATCAGCTGCGGTGATCACACTGTAATGGGACGTATTGCTGGTTTGGCATCGGGTCTGGATACGGGTGAAACCCCAATTGCCAAGGAAATCCACCACTTTATCCAACTTATTACTGGCGTGGCTGTCTTCTTGGGCGTCACCTTCTTCGTTATTGCCTTCATCTTGGGCTACCACTGGTTGGATGCTGTTATCTTCCTCATTGGTATCATTGTGGCCAATGTGCCCGAAGGATTGCTCGCCACTGTCACTGTATGTCTTACACTAACAGCTAAGCGTATGGCCTCGAAGAATTGCCTCGTGAAGAATCTGGAAGCTGTGGAAACTCTTGGGTCAACATCCACAATTTGCTCCGACAAGACGGGCACCCTAACGCAGAATCGTATGACTGTGGCTCACATGTGGTTTGACAATCAAATCATCGAGGCTGACACCACAGAGGATCAGTCTGGTGTGCAGTATGATCGTACCAGCCCTGGATTCAAGGCACTCTCACGCATTGCGACCCTCTGCAATCGGGCTGAGTTCAAGGGTGGTCAAGATGGTGTTCCGATTTTGAAGAAGGAAGTCAGTGGTGATGCTTCGGAGGCTGCTCTGCTCAAGTGTATGGAATTGGCTCTTGGCGATGTTATGTCCATCAGGAAGCGCAATAAGAAGATTGCTGAGATCCCATTCAATTCCACCAACAAATACCAGGTGTCTGTGCATGAAACTGAAGATTCCGGGGATCCACGCTACCTGCTTGTGATGAAGGGTGCCCCCGAGCGTATTCTTGAACGTTGCTCAAGTATTTTCATCAATGGAAAGGAGAAGGTGCTCGACGAGGAGATGAAGGAGGCATTCAATAATGCCTACCTGGAGCTGGGAGGATTGGGTGAACGTGTGTTGGGATTCTGTGACTTCCTCCTGCCATCTGATAAATTCCCCACTGGATTCAAGTTCAACACCGACGATCCCAATTTCCCACTCGACAATCTGCGCTTCGTTGGACTCATGTCCATGATTGATCCTCCTCGTGCTGCTGTACCGGATGCTGTGGCCAAATGCCGTTCTGCTGGTATCAAGGTAAGGCTCTTTAAACTTTTTAATTGGCTTTTTGTATCCTTCGTACTAATTTATGTTCTTTTATTTCTTCCTACATCAATAAAGGTTATCATGGTAACTGGTGATCATCCAATTACCGCAAAAGCCATCGCCAAATCTGTGGGCATTATCTCCGAAGGCAATGAAACCGTCGAGGATATTGCACAACGTCTCAATATCCCTGTTTCCGAGGTCAATCCACGTGAAGCTAAGGCCGCTGTTGTGCACGGATCTGAGCTTCGTGAATTGTCATCGGACCAACTCGACGAGATCTTGCGCTATCACACTGAAATTGTGTTTGCCCGTACATCGCCACAGCAGAAGCTGATCATTGTTGAGGGGTGCCAGCGTATGGGTGCCATTGTGGCGGTAACTGGTGATGGTGTAAATGATTCTCCAGCTCTCAAGAAGGCCGACATTGGCGTAGCCATGGGTATTGCTGGATCTGATGTGTCCAAACAGGTAAATTCCAGATTTATTTACTCTGTGCACATACATTTTAAACTAAAAGTTATGTTATCTCTTTGCAAATTGTCCCGGGAATTAATCCTCGCGCAATTGCCTATTTGTAATGAACTTTAAGTTTTTTTTTTCAAGTGATTTCCCCATAGGCACATGGAATTTCCTAAAGCTTTGATTGATAGAATTGAAAGAAAAATTTATAATAAATGAGAAGACTAGTTATTAAATTTGGAAGAAAAAAAAGAAAACATAAATGAGCATGGAATGTCGAGTATTTGCTCGATTAGCATCTATGGTTGTCTCCAATGTGTGCCTCGTATGATGTCTTTAAGTGGACAAGAGATGGCAATAAGAAATTAAATCTCTAAAGAATTAAAAGTATTTCCACCCTTATTTACATTTATTTGGTGAAAATTAACAATTTTTTCCTTTATTATTTTTCTAAAAAAATTTTAGAATGAAAAATAAATCTTTCAACATTTTCTCACAATTTTTAAACATTTCCCTTTCCTTTTATCAATTCTTAGGCTGCTGACATGATCTTGTTGGATGATAATTTCGCATCAATTGTCACTGGCGTGGAGGAGGGTCGTCTCATTTTCGACAATCTCAAGAAATCTATTGCATACACCCTCACATCAAACATTCCCGAAATCTCACCATTCTTGGTATTCATCTTGTGCGATGTTCCTCTGCCACTTGGAACTGTAACAATTTTGTGCATTGATTTGGGAACTGATATGGTAAGTTGCAATTTTTCATTATTCTTCTTTCCTATATTAATCATTTTACCACCATCAAGGTAATTTTCTCCTTTCGAGGAGGAGAGTTTTGATATTTCTCTCACAATTTCTTGATATATAAAAATCATTTATTTTTTTATTGCAAAAATACGTCGTAATCAAAATTTTCAACAACTACAAAAAATTGGCAATTTAAATTATGGAGAAGATGATACGATATAATAATCAGGAAGAAAATTAATTGAAGGGAAATGAAAATATTATATATCACAGAATTATTTTAGGAGGATGAGAAACTAATTTATGTTATAACAATTTTTATATCGCTGTATTCGAAAGAAAAAAAATCTCGCGGAAATCATTTCTATTTTCAGAGTACAATTTTCCTTAAAATTTTTCGTCCCATATATTTGTTTAAACGGTTACATATTGTAATTCTGTAAATGTTAATATTATGCAATTATGGCGACTATTTAGGTTCCAGCCATATCTCTAGCTTATGAAGAATCCGAATCTGATATTATGAAAAGGCGTCCACGAAATCCCTACTCTGATAAGCTCGTCAACGAGAGGTAATGGGCACTTTCTGTTGCAGCAACTTGTGAGAGAAAATTCTCTGTATAATCGCCATGCAAGATCTTATACACATCTTTTCTATTTTTTTTTTAAACTTATATTCTTGTGATCAATTTCACGTAGAGATTTCTTTATCAAAAGAACTTATTGAAACAAAAAATAATCCATATAGCAATATATCTTATTCAATCCACTATCTATTTAAAAAAAAAAATAGACAAAAAATATTTATTAGTGTGATAAAGAAAACAAATTAAAATTTAAAAATCCAATCGACGATTTGATTTTGAAAAAGAAAAGGAAGATCACACTAATAAAAAAATTACAATCAGTATTAGCTCAATATGTATGGCTATTTTGCGTGTGATATGCTCGAAAATGGCGCTGAAATTCAATTATTTTTACTAAATACTTTTTCTTAACTATTTATAAATACTCATATATCGTATTTATCACATATATTGGATCTCTCTGAAAGTTTGTTTATATAAATTTGTCCTACCACTACCTATTTACAAATTTTGATTAATGCTAAAAGTACATAGCTGCGGTGATGAATGTGACGTGCGATACCATATTTTATATTTCCTTTTCTTATAAGGATGCTACGCGCTATCTCCCTCTTTAGCAGCAATAAATTGCACAACGAACAGGCAATTTATTGAATTCTGGTGAAGAAAGCAATGCATCTTCTTGTTTGGGGAATAAAATAAATAATAAATTGAAAATCGATTGACAAATAACGAATCCCATCCAAGGAAAGATATGAAAAATGCATTGAAAAGAATAATATAGGACTTGTAACAAACTTTTCAAGAGATCTAATAAAAGTTAAACTATAAACTGATTGCTAAATAAATTTCTTTTGTCTCATTTTAGAAAGATGAAAAAAATCAAAATTATTTTTCTATGCTATGTTTGTATAGTTTGAGGATTTAATTTCTAAAAAAAAAATACAAAAATAGGGAAAGCTCTGCTAAAAGAGGAAGACAATAAAATAAAAAAAACGAATGCACATTGGACGAATTTATTGCATAAAACATTCTACAAACATGACATGGGAAAAGAAATAGCTTTATTTTTCAAATATATACAATCTTTCTCTTAAATTCTCTGTAGATAGAATTTGCATTATGTTTTTCCAATTTATGATCGTCATTTTGATCAACAGAGTTTTCTGTCTCTAAAAAAATATATGCGAAAGACATATAAAGGTATGTTGCGACATATGATTCGTGATTTTTTTTTTTTCAACTTAAAAGGGTACCTCATTAAAACCACTTTTTATTTCATAAACCATTAAAAAAAATATTTATTTTTAACATTTTTGTTAATTAATACAGAATTTTCCTGTAAAATTGATTTATCTGCCAAAGAAACCATGTCCAATGATGGAAGTTATAACTGATGAAGAATTTTCTTAAATAATTGCAATATATAGGTACCGGCCATTTCTTTGGCATATGAAGCTGCCGAAGCGGATATTATGAAAAGACCACCCCGAGATCCCTTCAACGATAAATTAGTAAATTCCAGGTGGATTTTTATTTTTTTTTATTTGACTCTCCTTTTTTATTTCTAATTTAATTACTAAAAAAATCATTTATCCGTGGTCAAAAGAATAATCCATAAAAGTGCTTCTAAATTTCTTAACTCATTTATAAAATTTAAAATTAAAAAAATAATCAATTTACCGAAATAAATTGGCCAGCTGTGCAATGTTTTGGTAATAAATAGGTTTGTTAGATATTTAGATAGATTTACTAATCAAAACTTAGGCTACGGACTTCTAAATTAATTAGCATTTTTCACAATTTTACCTATCCCATGAAATTCTATGATGGCCTTGATTTATGAAATTACATAGCAGAAATCATAGTTATTTCAATGGAATAGGTGATTTGGGTTTCTGAGAATTAACTAAACGACTAAAACTGACCTACTTGATACTGTGTTGTGTAAAAATCTTTACTAAATAAAATAATACTCTTAGCGTTATAGATGCGCAAAATAACGAAATAACAAAAATAATATTTCAGTAAGATAAAACAAAATGGAAGTATTTGTGTTAAAAAAAATACAACAGGTAGGAAATATCACAAAAACAAAACACAAAACTACACTGACATTATATCGCCTTTGATAAATTTACAAGAACAAATACATAGTACATATTACATACATAGTGTATTTTGAAAAAAAAAAATACACCATTCAAAGACAATTGATCTGCGTAAGAGAAACAGGAAAAGTATGGCGAGAAAAATACGTTTTTAATTTTTATTTATAATATCATTTTCCTCCTGAAAGTATTGAGTTTATTTTATCCTCCCAAAAAAAAAAGTATTAACATTATTTTTTCCTTTAGTCAACCTATTTAGATGAAAAGAAACATTTTCATTCCATTGTATCTCTCCCTGAATGAGCTGCAACATTCATAATTTTTATTTTATATATTATACGCACAGAACTGAATCATTTTCTCCATTTATCATGTTTTCTTTCTTGGTCGTGGTAGAAAAAAGAACAAGAACATTGAAATATCATAAAACAATGAAATAATGGTAAAATCCTTGATAACTGAATCATTCTTCTCCTCATAGAAATCCCCCAGAAATCATTCAAGAAAAAATCATTCATCTGAAATTTTGAGTTTATTTTTTATCTTAATTTTGTTTGATTTTCAAAAAAAAAATTATTGATGATGTGTTAAACTAAAATGTGAGCGTGATGTGTCAATATAGGTCCCAGCTATTTCGTTAGCATATGAGGAAGCTGAATCTGATATTATGAAAAGACAGCCAAGGAATCCCTTCACCGACAAGCTGGTGAATGAGAGGTAAACAAGTCCTTTAACAAACCACACACTCGAAAGACAATGAAAAAAAAGGAACAAGTTGAAAATATTGCAATTTTGTGCTACATAAAATGGTATACAATATGCAAACGCAGCTATATACGAAAAATCGCAATCAAATTTGATTCCTTTTCTCCTTATTCTTGTTTTCTCCTTTCTTATGTTTTTTTTTTTATTTTCCTATTATTTATTTATTTTCTTATTTAGCTTATATTTGTTTTTTTTTTACTGTCTTTTATTTTTCAAAGTCTCTCTTCAGTATTTTCTTTCTTGCAAAAGTAATGTCTTTATTTTCTATTTTTCTTATACTTTATTTTTTGTTTTTTTTCTGCATTTTTTTCTTTATCTTGTACGCGATGGTCTGCGATCCTCGTTGTTCGTTTGATAGTGTGATATGCTATCTATCTATACTCTTCTAAGCTTTCGATATTTTCAGTTGAATGCCATTTACATGATAAAATAAATATTTTGATTTTTTGTTATTCAAAATCATTTTAATTTCTGAATTTTTCTAAATTCTTTTAAAAAATTGTATAAAAAATTATCATGTAAATGTCGATTTCAATATTTCTTTCTTTTATAATTATTTGTTAAAGCTCCTGTATAAAATGCAAAATTTGTACAGAGTTTGAAAAAAAAAAGATTTCAAATACTTTTTTTTATTTATACATATTGCTTTTGATGAAAATTTTTGTTTATAAGTGTTGTAAATAAAGCTATAGTCGCATATATCGTATACTCAATTTGAATTTTGATGAAAAACATTCTTTTCAAATTTCCAAAAAAAAAACAAATAATTATAAAAGGAATGATGCAATTGAAGATATTCATGTGATCAAACTATGAATTGTTTTTCACTTTGTTATCAATTTTTTTTGTATTGATGCTACGGTTGGAATTGGCACAAATATTTTAATTGGTTACTAATTGTTTGTATTAAAATTACTTTGTAAAAAACAATTGGCACTTGATATTTTGTATGAAATCAGACGACTAAAAAAGTTTTTTTTTTTTTTTCAAAAAATAAAATATCAATAACCGTAGAAATCAGTTTGGAAGTAAAACTCGGCTGGAATTTCTTCAAAATATCACTGTCTCATTATATTTTATTTATCTTATTAGGTTATAGGACATAAAATAGGTCTTCTTGATATATATATATGTCTCTTAATCTCTGTCTTTCTATCTCTTTCTCTCTGTCTATCTTATAGTTGAACTAAATGGTTTTCCTTCAAATTTCTATGATAAAGAATTTTAGAAGTAAAATTTTCAAAGTCAGATTGTGATAGTAGATTATTTTATTTTTCACGCAAGTGAGGATATTTAGTTTATTTTGTATCAATTTGAAATTTTTGTAGACATCAATCTCTGTGTGTGTGTGCGTGTTTCTCTCAAAAAGTCATCCATCCGTTGGCCAAAGAGAACGAGAATTTTACACACATTTTTTTTTCAAAACAAATTTATTCAAACAAATTCTAAGATTTCA
This sequence comes from Lutzomyia longipalpis, assembly GCF_024334085.1. Classification (NCBI taxonomy): domain Eukaryota; kingdom Metazoa; phylum Arthropoda; class Insecta; order Diptera; family Psychodidae; genus Lutzomyia; species Lutzomyia longipalpis. The sequence continues at coordinate 29,093,732 of NC_074707.1, forward strand.
CTTTCATTACATTATTTATTTTTTTCAATTTCTTCTTTCCCTACACACGATACAAAATATACTAATTAAACCAAAACACGCTACACAAGCTATATATTTTTCGCCTTATTGGGATTTTTTTCTAACAAAATTATACTACACACATTTATCAGTATAGCCATAATACACGCATTTTGTCTATATTATATTACTTTCTTTTAACTTATAATAACATAATCATAATTATCTCGAATAATCCTTTAAAATTAAGGTAAGTGAGTTTTCACATTAAGTGCAATTCTCTACTCTCTTCTCGCAATAAAGGTATCTTTACTTTGCAAAGTGATATAATATATTCTATAAGGAGAAAAAACATTTTTATTTTTATTTTTTATATTTCATCATTATTCTAAAAACATAAAGATCATTATTACTCATTGAAATACATTTTAAAGCATTGCCCTTCATACTCATTTCCGTTCGTAGTCCCCTTGATTATTTGAACGAATATTTTCGTATTTATGATTAATTTGAAATTTTAGATTTCTCCTTTTTTTTTTAAATTTATCTACATTACAGAAATAGGTATTATACTCGTTCATACCATAGGTATTATCATTGTAGAAGGATTTTATATAGTAATACAATCTCTGAAGGGATGAAAAAATCCAAGAGTTCCGTACCTTCCTCTTTTGAGGGGAACGTAGATGGCGCGCGGACTGGTGCAAATTCGGGGGTAAGCGAAATGCAAGGAGGACCTTCCTCCCATTCACAAGATCATTTGCTTGCGAGCGCTCATAGTGATCACTTGAAGGGTCGCATGAGCTGAGCGTTTTTTCTATATGGACTTTTTTCTATATGGACTTTTTTCTGTATGAACTTTTTTTTGTACCTACGGTGAGTGGGTTGCAGAAGAGGTGCACAAAAAAGGGCTGAAGGAAGAAAAATGTACACGGAGTTGAGTTCAAAACTTGCAACATTTTTGGTTGTACATGAGTGGGAATGAACAGAAATATATTTTCTTTCCCTTTTGCACAATGAGATCTTCCAAAGTCTCGAAGAGCACAAATTTTGTCTTTTCGAGCAAAATTCTGCCTCAAACACGCTGGCTCATTCAATACGAGCTGATATTGTTACTAATGAATTGAAAATGCTCGATATAATCTTTTATTTATTTTAAAAAAAAATTAAAGGGCTTTTTCAATCACTTTTTGAGTAAACTTTAAATCAAAAATCTTGTAAAGGTTAGGTAGTAAATTAATAATTTTGGAACTCTGTGAAAATATATGTAAGTTTTGAAAAAAAAATTTTTTTTAATAATTATTCAAAAAATGAAATTGAATTGATTAAAATAAGATAATTAATCAATATTTGGCTACACCAGAATAACAAAAATTTTTTCTATTAAAAAATAATAGAATAAAAGAAATTCTATTTTCTATTCTATGAACAAAACTTTTTATAATTTTCAGCGATGTTTCGGTATATTAGCTGTGATTTTTTGTTGCTCGGAATTTAGGATTCATAATTGAGATATTTGAAGTAGAACATCGACTGCATCATTATGTTGAAAAGATTGTCAGATCATTTTTAAGAATAAAAAAAAAGTACTTTTAGAGTGTTAAGAAAAAATTAGATATTCTTAAATATTTTTATTTAAACGCCTTTTCAATATTTCTTCACTAGCTGGGTAGTGCAGAATACGAAATACATGAGTGTTTTTAACTAACTTAAAGGGATTTCTTTGTATAATTATTTTAACCTGGACATGTCACTTGTGGCGAATTCAGTCAGTAATGTAAGCAGTTTGGAGTCGCTTCGTTCTAATTTAGCTCGCCTCACATCGCGTAAGTTTTTGATAAAAATTAATTGTTAATAAAAAAAATAATATTAATGAATAGAGATTCAAAAGAATTCCTAAAATATTGGTAAAAATTAGCTAAAAATTGGGCTACCTGAAGGGGGGCTTTGGGGGGAAAATGAATACGGCCACTCGAAACCGCCTGATATAGGGAGCCTCTGTTCCAAATTTCATCATGATCGGACAAACGGTGTAGATTTGTATAGCTGTACAGACAGGACGATTACCAACAAACAGACCTTTCTTTATTATATAAATAGGTATTTTCTAGCCTTCCATTCGAAAAATGTCATGGTTGATAAATTTGTATAATTCCCTGTTTTAGTGGTTAAACACCACGGATATGTAACGGATTAACAGATGAGAGGTTTGATTAAAGACTGCAATTAATATCTTAGGTAAAAAATCATTTCCAAGGCTGGAAAATACCATCAACTTAATTTACCCCACCGGTGACTATATTTATCCGTTGACTTTCACGAAAAGCAAAGTGGAAAGATAGGAAAAGCTCAAAAACTCATATTCTCTCAAATGGCCTAAGAAATTGTAGGACAGAAAATATCGTACAAGATTGACCTATCGAGGAAAATATCTTGCCTTTCGGTAATCCAGCAGAGAAACATATATACAAATTGACTTAATTTGCCCCAGCCCCAGACGTCAGATTGTGAGCCCAATTTTTTTCTAATTATTTATTATATAAAGTTTTCTGTCCCATGATCCATACGATTTCACACTAATAAATCTTAAAGATGGGATAAAAATTATGACAAAACATCACTGAAAAGTATAAAAGTTGTGTTCACTTTCTTCTTTAAACTGACCAATTTAATTTTTATATTATTCTGGTCTAGCCAAATATTCATTATGTTTTTTTAATCAATTCAATTTTTTTTAATATAATTTTTTTTCCATAGAGTGCCTAAATTATTAATTTACTACCTAACCTTTACAAGATTTTTGATTTAAAGTTGACTCAAAAAGTGATTGAAAAAGCCCTTTAAATTTTTTTTATATAAATAAAAGTTTTCTATTGCAAATTTTGAATTCATTAGTAACAATATCAGCTCGTGTTGAGTGAACCAGCGTGTTTGAGGCAGAATTTTGCTCGAAAAGACAAAATTTGTGTTCTTCGAGACTTTGGAAGATCTCATTGTGCAAAAGGGAAAGAAAATATATTTCTGTTCATTCCCACTCATGTACAACCAAAAATGTTGCAAGTTTTGAACTCAACTCCGTGTACATTTTTCTTCCTTCAGCCCTTTTTTGTGCACCTCTTCTGCAACCCACTCACCGTAGGTACAAAAAAAAGTTCATACAGAAAAAAGTCCATATAGAAAAAAGTCCATATAGAAAAAACGCTCAGCTCATGCGATCCTTCAAGTGATCACTATGAGCGCTCGCAAGCAAATGATCTTATGAAAGGGAGGAAGGTCCTCCTTGCATTTCGCTTACCCCCAAATTTCTTTAAAAAGACCTCATGCGCCATCTACCTTCCCCTCAAATGAGGAAGGGCCGAAACGATTTGGGCACTTTCGCCCTTCTTTGTAATACTAGGTCTTATATAGCAAAGGTATTATCTTCTTCGTTATTTTTTCTACTCTTTTATAAAGGGTACTTATGCATTATGCGTACATACTTTACAAAATTATTTTACATAGAAAATTTAATATTGAAAATTATGTAATTAAATTTCTTAAGTTGCATTGTGGAAGTTTTCTTCGTTAACTAAAATAAGAATATTATTTTAACTAGTGCTAATTGCTCAACGAACTGATTAAGTGTAAGTTATATGCTAAGCACCTATAAATTTAAATTAAAAACAAATATTATTTTTCTAGATCAGTGTAGAACAAATTCGAACTTACAGATTCATTCTAAGCATTTGGCTAGATTACGAAAATAGCTCTAAACTATCCGAAAACTGTTTCCATACTACTTAGCTTTACTATAAGCTACCTCTACCACACACCGTGTAGTACCTACTATAGTGCACAGAAGTTTAACTAACTTAATAATTATTTAACACAAGGTCTCATTTTTTAAGTATTAGTCTTAGGTTTCAGTTAATAAAAAATGCCAGTAAAATTCTCTTATAGGGGTATTTTATGAATAAAAAAATATTATCTTCACAAAATTATAACAAATCTACCAGATTACATGCATCCTTTGCTGTACAAGTAAGTTTATTAAATAAGAAATCACATGAGAATGTAAGAAAGTACTAAATTAAGAAGAAAAGAGACATTTTTTTCTTGACAACATAATAAGATCTTAATATTTTTAATTTTTTTTATGTGAATCATTCGAATTATACAATAACTAGGAAAACATAGGCCCCTCAATTTTAGTTTTACAATTTAAAAAAAAAGTCTACAGTACCTACATATACCTAACTTAAAGAAATTGTACAATGAAGTAATTATTATTTTATACGTTTAATTTTGAATATAAACGCCTTATATATAAGGTATATAAATATAAATGTAAATGCAAAGTAAAATATAACGGTAAAATATAAATATATAATATATAGCTACGTGGTACAGATTAAGGAGAAAAGGGAATGTACATGGTAAGTTTCACTTACGGGCTGTGATTCTTCCTTCAGAGGCCAAGTTAAATATTATGTAAATGCAAAGTCTAATAGTTAGCTGCAGAGTATGGATTAATCAGAAAAGGGAATGTACTGGTAAGTTTCACTTACGGGCTGTGATTCTTCCTTCAGAGGTCAGTCTGAGTGTGATATTTGATATAAGTTTGGTGGTGCAAACTCTGGGGGAAGGCTAACTCGCGCATTGGCTGTGATTCATGGCGCGAGTCATCCTTCCCCAGAGTTTGCACCACCAAACTTATATCAAATATCACACTTAGACTGACCTCTGAAGGAAGAATCACAGCCCGTAAGTGAAACTTACCAGTACATTCCCTTTTCTGATTAATCCATACTCTGCAGCTATCTATTAGACTTTGCATTTACATAATATTTAACTTGGCCTCTGAAGGAAGAATCACAGCCCGTAAGTGAAACTTACCATGTACATTCCCTTTTCTCCTTAATCTGTACCACGTAGCTATATATTATATATTTATATTTTACCGTTATATTTTACTTTGCATTTACATTTATATTTATATACCTTATATATAAGGCGCCCCGCTTCGCGGGGCGCCAAATAGTTACCGTACTAATTAAACATGCAACTATATATATATTTATATATTACCGTTATATTTTACTCTGCATTTATATTTATATACCTTATATATAAGGCGCCCCGCTTCGCGGGGCGCCTAAGAATTTGCGTATTAATTAAATAAAATATTAAAACCATTATATCTCCTGAACGGCTCCATAGCTTTTCTTAAATGACCTATCGTTGGAAAGGTATTGACCTCAGCTATAACATACTGAAATGTTAACGAAATGCATAGTACAGTTTTTGAGATATTTAGACTTAAAAATTTTGGATATGCAAAATATTGACTTTAGCGCCTCTTGCGGTCATTCCTCGAAGTTACAATGTTCTAGACATTTGTAGAGCTTTCTAAAACCTTTCATTTGCGCTTGATTTGATCAAAATCGGACCAATAGAACCCGAGATATTTAATGCTAACTTTGGAAGGCTATATCTCGAGAACGGCGACATAGATTTTCTTCATTTTTGGCATGGTGCTAGATAATATAGTCAGCTACAACATACTAAAATTTCATCAAAATCTATCGTACAGTTTTCGAGATATTCATCGACAACTAATCGAAAATTTTGTTTTTGATTTTTGGCCCCCTAGCGGTCACTTTTGAAAGTTCAGATATTCTAGTGAGTTGTAGGGTTTGTTGAGAGCTTTCATTTGAGCTTGAGTTGATCAAAATCGGTCAAGCCGTTCTCAAGTTATGGCCAATTTTCGATGAAAAATTGTGGCGGCCATATTGACTAAACGGCTTGACCGATTTTCGAAAATGAGGTATCGTTGGAAAGGTCTTGATGGTCCCTACAACATATCAAAATTTCAGATTTTTAGCTATAACAGGGCCTGAGATATAGTGAAAACAAAATTTTGGGGTTGTCTAAAATGGCGGACGGAGGGGTGGGGGGGTGGATTTGACTTCATAATCGGATGTCTTCCACCCGATATATGAACTTTGCCGTTTACCGCAAGTCTCTATCTATTACCGTTCTCTTGCAATTAAGCCTTATACGACGGCCGGACGGACGGCCGGCCGGACGGACGGCCGGAAAAGTTTTTTGGAGCATACGTTTTTTGGAATGTGGGGACCCTAATTCGTGCTCATACCAAGTTTGAGCCCGATCGGACAACATTGCATTTTAGGTGGTAGACAGAAGCTGTGCTATTCTTTTCTTCGAAAGAATCACAGCTAAAAATAGTGACAAAAACACGAAAAGAAATCATAATTTTCTTCAAAAACTATTAAGATTTTCTTATAAAAATGTATACATTTTGTAAAAAGAAGTATATAAATAATTGGCTTGTAAATTTTGCGTACAATCGTTGCTTATTTCGTTTAATTAATTCGTGTGTTTCTGTTTATATTCTGTACATTCTTATTGGTCTATCCCATATTAATTTCGATTTATATTTGTTAAAAAATAAATTATCAATTGCACCAATATGGGACAGTTCAGTAAAAAATTCACCTAAAATACAATGTAGGGCCTTCAAAAAATTACCAAAAGCACATTTTACAAAAAAAAGAAGAAGAAAGAAAAAAATAAAACAATAATAGGAATAATAATAAGAGAAATAATAAAAACTAAGATTTTGTGTGCTTATTGTAGAAAATTAACTATGATTTATTTTAAATTGGTAGTGTTAAAGAATTTCTATTCAATATCTACATTGAGTCTCGACATAGTAAGATAATAAATACGTGTTTAATCTAATATTTATTCACTCATCTATTGCTTTTTTATGACTATACTAATATGGAACGTTTTTTAGGTTTTAAACAAATGAATATAATCTAAAATTATCATTTCGTCATTTTTCTTGGCTAATGCATTCACTTTTTGTAGACATTTTTGTCATATTCTTATTCATCATTTTAGATTTTCACACTACCTATCTTTTTTAATGATGAAACATTTTTTCAGATTACATCAAATTAATAAATAAAAGAAAAAATATATAAAATAAAAACACAATACGCCATATTTTGAAAAATTCCTCACATATTTTTCAATATTTTATTCATATTAGGATAAATTTTTTGATAGAGTAATTTTTTTTTCATATAATGTGAAAAGTGGTAATAAGTTTTTTTTTTCATTTTTGAGATATATTTAATAATTTTATTGTGCAAATTTTTTAGCTAATCTCTCCTCCTTCAAATCTTAACTATCATGCTACATAGTAACATAATAGAAAAAGATTCTTACTAAAAAAAAGAAAAGAAAAAAAAACAAAAGAGAAAAAAAGATCATAAATTTTGTCTCATCTGTAACACTATGCTTTCTTTTCTTCTTCTCTTTCTCTGTTTGTATTTTTAACCCGCTGAACTTTAATGTTGATAATTGCAAAGGTGCCGGCCATTTCATTAGCTTACGAAGCGCCCGAGAGTGACATTATGAAAAGGCAACCCAGAGATCCGTACCGCGACAACTTGGTCAATCGCAGGTCAGAATTTTGTCCTCGGAATCTGGTGGTAGTTGTGCCTTTTATGAACCAAAAAAATATCAATTTTTGTCATTATTATTTGAAATTTCATTTTTTTTACCGAACATCTGTATTCGTTTCATGGCAAAAAAAAGTTTTTCCTGTAATGAGATGAAATGAATCAAATTTCCATCAAAAGGAAAATGACTTTAGATGATTTTTTAAAACGTTTTGTACCGCATTAGCATATCTTTATAATTTATTTGGTCCCGAAGCTTTTGAAAGTTTTTTTTTTTGGGTTAACAGCTTAAAATTTTTCAAAAAATATTCCCTCCCAGAATCAATTGATTATTTAGTATGTTTTTCTTAGTAATTCGGTAATCCGATAAAGTCATTTTCAGTGATTTTGTCTATATTCATGTATATTTTTTGTCGTAAACACAATTTACCAACAATTTTTTGTAAAATAAAAAAAATCAAAACCAACTGAATCGTTTGGATTTAAAAAAAAACATTTTTTTTTCAAAATTTCCTTTAAAATAAAAAGTTGTTTTTTTGTAATTATAAAAAATATTACTTTTATCAATCCAATCGATTCTGTTGTTTAATTTTTGTCCCTTTTTTATTAAGTTACATATATCTGTTGTTAAAAGAACACCAAATTTTATTCGTTGGTAAAATGCAAAAAACAATCATATATAATTGTTGTGACGTTCTCACACCTTTTCACCCCCCTTGTTATTTTGCCAAAATTCCGTTGAAGAAAAAAGTCTAAGAACGAATTCTAAATGTGCTTTAATTGTTCTCTTAATTTTCTTTATCCGAAAATATGCAATTTTCAAAAAAAAAAACTTCTGAGAAAATAATAATTTTTAAAAGCTCTTTATATTTCCTAAAAATGCAAAAAAAAAAAGAAAAGTTTTTGAAAGATGGGAATGGTTGTTGCGTCTTCACCCCTGCAATTTCCAAAAAAATCTTTTTGTTTCTTCTATTTAATTTTGGAGCAGTAGAAAGTTTCTTAATATCTGTAGTGGATCATCATTGGAGTTTTTTGCTGGCAAAATAATTAAATTTTTTGTGTAGATACAAAATCTGGCTTTAAATGTATTTTAGGAACAGTTGTTCCTTGTTCTATTATTATTTTATGTTTATTTTCTTTTCTTTTTTAAAATAGATTATGAATAGAAATTGTTCCCTTAGGCCAAGGAAAGAACATTTAGATGTTTCTTCATTGTAATTCTCTGTCTCATTCTGAAGTTGATGGAATATAATTTTCCATAAAAAAATAAATAAAATTTACTTTTTTTTTAATTTTTAAAATTATTGGAACTTTAACTTTAAATAAAAGACTGAAGATTTTTGCGAGGAAAAATATGTCCATCAACTTCAACAAATTATGCTTTTTAGTCTGTAAATTATGTAAATTCAATTCTTTAAAATATAGGTATACATAGGAGTTTTGAGTAAACAATAAATATCAAAATAAACATACATAGGTACACCACTAAAAGAAAAAAGTCCCCTTGAAACGTCTCCCAAAAAGTGATAAAGAAATACGTAATAACTAACTCTCTAGATGGTTTCTAGATAAATCTTATTCAACATTTTAGTTCTTTTTTTAAATTTATTTCCTCACAAGATTACTTTTAAAAATTAAGCACATTGCACTACGACACCATGGAAAACACTTTATTTATTCTTTTAGAGGCAATATTTCCTTCTCACTTACCACAAAAACCATCTCACACACACATTTATTTTACACAGAAAAATATCACTGAAAACACACAAACTTTAAAGAATTATTTTTAAAATAATTATTTAATAAAAAAATGTATAGAGTAAAAATGAATATAAAAGAAGGTAAACTGATGGAAATGATCAACTGCGAGAATCGTAAGTTTTTATTATGTAAAATATGCTTCTTGGTCATGTTTGATATGCTTGGCAATGGCTTTGGGAAATTCTTACTAATATATGAATGTTTTCTATTATTATAATCTTGTATTGTTTGTTAAGAAACTATTTATACTCCCCATATAATGATCAATTTGATTGCATGATAAACTTGTATGATATAATTCACTAATTTTATTAAACATTAATGAATTTATTTGTGCATTTAAAATTTAAAAAAAAAAGATAATTGGATTTTTATTTTTAAATCACAATGAAAAAGAAAATAAGTCAACCAAATAATTAATGTATACCACACAAATAAATTCAACTTGTAAAAAAAAAACATAAAGCTTTTAACCATCGAAGGAATAATATAATAAATAATCAAAAAAAAATAGTAGATTCAATGGAATAAAAAAAATTAATATGGGATAAATCTCATCGAATCTAGGTTGATCTCAATGGCATACGGCCAGATTGGTATGATTCAGGCAGCTGCAGGATTCTTTGTGTACTTTGTAATTATGGCTGAGAACGGATTCCTACCGCAGAAGCTGTTTGGTATCCGTAAAATGTGGGACTCAAAGGCTGTCAATGATCTGACTGATTCCTATGGCCAAGAATGGGTAAAGAATTTTCATGAAATTTTAAAGTTGACTCAATTTTTATTTTTTCACACACTATACTACCCCCATATAGACCTATCGCGATCGCAAAACACTCGAATTCACATGCCATACAGCTTTCTTCGTGTCCATCGTGGTTGTGCAATGGGCCGATTTGATTATCTGCAAGACCCGCCGTAACTCCATTGTGCACCAAGGAATGCGCAATTGGGCTCTCAACTTTGGCCTTGTGTTCGAGACAGCACTTGCGGCCTTCCTGTCATACTGCCCGGGAATGGACAAGGGTCTCCGAATGTTCCCACTCAAGTAAGTACAATATCACAATTATAAAATATGTCCTAGTATTGCAAAATAGTCAAGTGTTAGGTAGATTTAAAATTTTCATACAAAAGCCACTGATATTTGCAGTATAAACAATGAATAAGTGGATTTAATCCACAAATAAATTCGCTAAATATAGTTTATCAGTGATTGATATGGATTTAATATTAAAAAAAAATTTCCGCATTGGTATTCCTATATAATATGATACATAGTTATGGAACTCATGTAACATAGCAGTTCTTCAATGGGATTAATAGTTAAGAAACATTGAGGATATTTCAAATGATTAGCAATTAGACAAAAAAAATGTAATTGTGACGTCATTGTTTGCATTTTTAAACAAAACTGTTTTCTAGTTGATGTGAATGAATGGAAATTGAAAAAAATCATTTAGGGATTTTTTTACTCTTTCTGTTTGTTCTTTCTGTCTCTATCTAATTACACGTATATCCCCTTAACCCTTTCGCGTCCAACGCGATATTTATTCTATAAACGATCTCAGATGACATTTTTCAGGCAAAACGTCTTCTTCGACTTCTTTTTCATGAATTACATGGAAAAATATGAAAATGTTTCATGTTTGGGTCAGGGTATGATCCAAAAAAAACGAAAAGATTAAGGTCCAATAGTTGTGTTTGAAAATGCTCAATTTTGACAAAATAATTTTTATTTATTGAGCCAAAATCTATGTATGACTATGTCTTTATGGTCCCTGAACATTTCAAGATCACAAAAGGACCCACAGGACCAGGAAAGACAAATAATCAAAAAGAAAATCGAATTTTTGACTAAAAAAAATGTCTTATTTGAAGTCCAAGAAATCCCCAAAAATTATTTTTACGTCATTCACCCATTGGATTCCTTATGGTCCTTAAGGTGGATATCGATTGTTTCCTTGAATGAGTTGAGGATTATCTCATATAGAGACGATTAAGTTGCTTTCTCGTCCATTTTATGGTTCTTTTTTTTTTCAATAATATTTATATTTCTGTGATTTTCATAAATTTTAATAAATATTCAACTTAAATTAATTAGCAGATTATCGCCTCTTGTGAATTCCAACTTGAGACAATGACTTTCTCGAATCTAGAAGTTTAATAAAATATCTAAAGTGGTTCATTTCAAATTAAATCAAATGTTAAAGATTTGAAATAAGTAGGTATTCACATTTCAATGATGCTACAAAAACATATTTCACTTGCGAATATATTGCAAATTATGTCAAGTGTGGCTTTAGCAGAATATCAAATTAAATCTCAGCTGTTTGCTGTTTGAAATTCTCCGTCTCAGAATCACAAGATCTGGTTCCCACTGCATTTTCTTTGCGTCTGTATTTTCTGGATTTTCCCAGAAATGTTATTAATGATTTAAATAACTCTCCGTACAACTCTGATTACTTTACATTCAATTACTCCTTCTTATATGTTTATTCCATAAAATTTGATTTATTGAGAAATTTCTATGCAAAAACATTTTTTGTATAGGTATGGTTGTTCTTGGGCTTCTTTTGAATTTTGCAAATGAGTATCCAATCAACATTTCATTGTGGGAAATGTTTCTAACTCAATGCTATGTTGTTAATTGGAAATTTAATTAAAAATCTCTGTATTTTCTCTTTTGTACAGATTCGTGTGGTGGCTCCCAGCCCTGCCCTTCATGTTGGCCATCTTTATTTACGATGAGACGCGTCGATTCTATTTGCGTCGCAATCCAGGCGGATGGCTGGAGCAGGAAACTTACTACTAAAAAAAAAACAAAGTGGAATGCAAAAAAAATTTGCAAATTGCTGCACATTCGAAAAGAGATGAAGCAAAAAAGCTATTAGTGAGTAAAACAAAAAAAACGATTACTTTCTCATCTTTCTGTTTATTTAAAAAAAAAAAAGAAAAGAAAAAAGAAACTTAAGAGAATTGTGAAAAAGAATGATAAAAAATACGACAAGACACAACATCTCAGAATGCTATTTCACAACCTTTTGATTTTCGGGGTAGCCTCATTTTCAACCAACTATACCATAATAGAAAGATTTGAATGGAAGTAAAATAAACAAAAAAGAATTATCTTATATAGTGAGAAAAAAACAAGAAAACAAGCAAGAAGTGAAAAATTAAACGTAGAATAAAGTTAAAAAAAAAAAATGAAAAATTACATTTAAGGCAGCAAAATTTTTAAATTTGTCAACATTACATTATTTTTTCATTTACTTTTACTTGAAGACAATGGAGTGTGAGGTGTGCAAAATGATAATAAAAAAAAAGAGAATACACAATATACGGAATGAGGAGCTATAATAGAGTTAAAGAAAAGAGAACTTGATTTTCGTGCAAGAGGATCATCAAATCAACCACCGTGAAAGAAAGAATATTTAATTGTAAATGAGGTATGATGGAAACAAATATTGGGTAATAACTTTTTCTTTTGCATGAAATGCAAAATGGAAAAGGGAATTCTTTAATGCAATAGAATGAAGGAAATCATTTATTTTATTAATTAATAAATTATTTATTGAGAGCATGATAAATTTACCCTGAAATTGGAAGTATCGCGCGAAGACAGGATTATCGATTTTTTGATAAATTTTTCTTCTTTTCATCCTCATTATTTTTTTGTATTTTTTAATAATATATAGTTATTTGTAATTACAGAGATGAAATATATTCGGTCAAGATTGAAAAATAAAATTTTTTTCTTTTCATTTTCTCTCATTCTTTTTGTGCCTGTTTTTTTGCAATTGGTTTTCTTTTTTTTTTTTTTGAAAGTTATTTTGAAAATTAAAAAAAAAGATTAAATTTCAACTATATGCAGAGTTTATCGATTTCGGATGCAGAAAAAAAATCTCGCGAAATAGGATGATGCTTTACAGACACAGGCACTCTAACTGGAAAATGCAAAGCGGAAGAATTATTTAAAAAAAAAAGAAAATTTTAAAAAATAAAGTAAAAACAACATTGAAAAAAATCATAAAGATACAAAAACTGCCTGATTGTTGTTGTTTAATTCTTAACATTAATATTTCATTTTTTATCGTATCGTTAAGATTGTAAATTTTCTTCTTCTGTGTTTTATTTTTAGTATAATAAAAATTTGCGATAGTAGACATTTCTCAAAAAAAAAATAAATTCAACACGTAAGAAAGTGTGGGTAAAAGAAAATTAATTTAATTTAAAATACATTATACTTTTTTTTCGTTCAAATCGGTGAGAAAGCTTATAGGAAGTAAATATATTAAAAAAATAGTAGTAAAACTTTTAATGAATTAAACTGTGTTGTTGCTGACGAGATAAAAAAAACCCACGGGAGGGCGAAATATAAATTGAGAAAATAATGTCTTTTTATTAGTATTAGGTGATGAGGAAAATGACAAAGTACATCATACAAATTGGCCTGATTTCAATGTGAATTAGTCGTACGGAAATTAAACGTACATGCTGTTAAAAATAAATGTGAAAGAAAATATTTAGACCGTCACAAGATGATATTTAGAAATTGACGTCACTTTCGTTTCAGAATTCTCCATCGACACATTTTTAATTTTTAGAGAAAAAGAAGTGTTCAATCTAGCGGTTGCTCAAGCAACCTAAGTTATTAAGGTTTTACGCCGTTACCTTTTGGTTTGGATCCCTTCAAAAAATTTTCTTATCTTTTTGAAATTGAAAAAGAAATCTATTAAAAACAATTTTTTCTACTTTTCTAAACGCTCTAAGCGTAAAAATTGAAAACTTCTTTTAAAAAAAAAACTTCTAAGAATATTTCTTTCAACATATTTCACATTATGCTAAATTAAAAGAAAAATCTATCGATCCTAACCAAAATGGTTCATTGTAATCCTAATGGAGTCCTTTATTTTTTCAATTTTCTGAGAGGAGCGCGGCACACAGAAAAAAAACAACTATCTAGTATTATATTTAAAAAATATATATATAGAACTTTTGAAAGAAACGAGAAGTAATGAATATTAATGACATCAAGCCGGACTTTAAAAAAAATTGAATAAATATAATTATGTTACAATTAATTATGTTTAATCTTATATTATAGTAAGTGAAAAAGAGGAATTAAATAGAACTGTATTTTTTGTTTGCAAAAAATTATAGATGAAAAATAATGAGAAAGAGAATAATAATTATTAAAAAATGATGAAAAATATATATAGAGATGAGGACAAAAAAAAACATTTTTAAAATGGAGAAAAAATCTAGTAGATATTAAAATTAATAATTATTAGATTTAAAAAATGAAAACACTGATGAAAGATAAAAATTTTAAAAAAGAGAAACAAAAAATTCTATTATTATTACATTAAAAAAAAAACAGATGAATTAAATTTAAATAAAAAAACAAGAGACAGGCTTACTGCCCATAAAAAAACATTTAAGAAATAAAAAAACACGTGGCATGTAAACGTTTTAATGTGAAATGGATTTAAAAAAAAAGTATGAAAAAGAGTAAAAAAAATCACATCCGTAGACGGCACAAGGTGTAAGATGAGAAAAATAATAAATAAATTGTATTTAGGCCTAGGACCTAAGCTAAATAATGAAAAGGTAAAAAAAAGATGAAACCTATATATACTGCTATATAAATGAAATATTAAATAATTTAATGAAAAGTAATTAATAAATTTAAAGAAAAAAATGAAAACCTGCGCTTCAGCCATCTTTTAGACAATTTTCACATTGACATGAAAGTGAAAGAGCAGAAAATACCATAAAGTCTTTCAACACGTTGAAGATACACGTACACGCGTCAAAGTGTTAAAGCAAAAAGAAAAAAAGATAAAACATAAAATGAACGTATAGATGCAAGTGAAGAGCGGAAAATTTATGCAATTTTTTTTGTTTGTTTGCTTCAGAAATTCACAAAATCACACACACAACACATACACGATGAATATAGTTGTTTGACATATTTTCCTCGTCAGAAGAGATATTAAAAAAGAAAAATTTAAAAATAAAAAAAGAGTTAAAACCATTTGCAGAGAAAAGAAAAAAAAGTGTTAATTAGCTTTATTTTAAAAGCTAGAGAAATTCCAAATGAGATTTTAGATGGTCTCAAGACAGAATAAAAAGAATTTTATGGACATGAAAAAACTCTTACAGATCAATAAAAGATTTCAACAAGATCAAATTCTTGTTTTTATTTTTCCCTTTTCCCCTTTCCAGTTTTATCTCGCAATATGAAAAGAGGTCAGAAATGGTTTGCGTTTCACGGTAAAATCTAGCCTGGTCAGTCTAGAACTATAAAATAATAACTTCTCTGATATTATTGATACCTAGCCTATATGCCCTACAACTTTAAGTAAAAAGTGAAAATCAAGGGCTTTTAATATTTCTAATTTTTCATTTTAAATCTATATAATAAAGAAAGGTCTCTCCAAAATATCGTGTCTGTTCAGCTATGCATTTCTACACCGTTTGTCCGATCGTGATGAAATTTGGTACAGAGACTACTGATACCAGGCGGTTTTCACCAACGACATTCATTTCCCCCCCAGAGCCCCCCTTCGTAGCGCCCTCATATAAAATTCATGCTTTTTTGACTACTTTTTGAATTTGGCGCCCTTTTTGGTACATTTTGTTCAAGAGAAAATGAGATGGATGCATTTTACCGCTATCCGTCTCCCTCACACTTTCAGTTTTTTACAGTTTTCTCGCGTTTTCCCGGAGCACCCGTAAGAGCCCCAGGAGCCCAAAAACTGCGTTTTATGCCCACAAATTTAGGAAAAAAACACGGAAATCACGAATTTTGGAGCTAATTCTGGCAAAAATATTTTCTTTTCTTTTCTTACAATTCGTGAGTTATAAGGTTTTTTGGCATTCTCACAAAAAAAACTTATAAATTTGTAAGATCTAAAAAGTTTCACAGTTCAACTTTTAGACCACGTCGCGAGAAACATTTTTGCTATAATAGAAAAGAAAAGGTTTTGGTATTCCGGCCGAATATTTTCTTATAACTTGTAAGAAAATCTTACAAAATCATATGTTTTATAAGGACCTGCCGAGGTGCTTTTTCAATCTTTTTGTGCATTTTGTGACCACCAAAGCATGATTCCTTATCGTCATAGGCAACAATTGACTACTTTGACGGATACTTTACATGAATATGAGTGTTTGGAATTGTTTTTTAACAAAAACTATTGTGAAATATGTGGAAAAACTCTGACCATTTTTTGTGAATTATGCCAACGAATGTCAATAATTTCCAGAGACTTGGCCTTGAGGAAGATGATTAGAATTATGCATTCACACAGGCACTGCATTAAAAGATACTTCTGTAGTGTAGAAAAAAGGCAAAAGTTAGAGTATGGGAAGACATTTTATTTAAGAACATTCTATGTAGGTACATAGATTCGCGACTTCTTCTCTTTATGGCCATTCCGTAGAGCTGGTCCCACCAATTTCTACTCCTTCTCAAATGCTTCCATCATTCCGCATAAGATTCTGCTTATTAAACAAAAATTTCACGCTGCCTGGGAGTTGTCCGGGTATTCCTTCCCGGAATCCGTGGATGCCACAGATGTTCAAAAGCTCCGGATGATTCAATTTTTTTTCCATGACAATCTAGATAAAAAAAAATTAAGAAAAAAAACTCTTAATTCATGGAAATTTTTTTGCATGGAAAATGCAAAAATACTTTAAAAGGGTTAAATTTTTACCAAAAATCGAATAATCCATTGTGTTTTGTTGATAAATTCACTTAACTTTAACCTCATTTTCTTTATTTACATTAACTTATTTCACTTCGTCTATCTTCGGTTTCACTTCGTTTGATAAAACTTAAATTTTAACAGCGACATCTGTTTTCGTGTTCTAATTTCGGAGGTTTGTGTATGTGTTACTATAAAAGAATGAAAAAGAAATTTTTGTGGGAATGCCAAATCTTACAAAATCCCTTGTAAGACGAAATAGATAGAAAAGAAAATATTTTTGTCAGAATAAGCTCCTTTGTCGAAATGCAGAAAAAAAGTTCGTTTAGTTCAAATTTTATGAACGAAGTTTTAAGAGAACTCTTATGGAAGAGTGGGTGTCCGTGCTTATTCGTTAAATCTCTTTCTCTTTCTCTCTTTAACGATACCAAAGAATCCAAGATTACCAGGAATGCTTCGTATGAGACTCACTAATACTAATACGCGCTGAATACCGAAAGTTGTTCAGTGCTTTTTTCGACTTTTACTGATAAAACTCTTTTTACATAAATATATTTTTTTATTAATTTGTTTTATAATGTTTTTTAAAAAATAAATATATATTTTTTGGAAAAGGGGAGACTGGGCAAAGTTGGTCATCTTACATTTCCAAGAGAATAAAAATCAACTCTTTTTCCCAATAATTTTTGTTGTTGTAAATTCATTAAAAGGAAACAAATATTATTTTTTTGGAAATTTAGGGGAGACTGGGCAAAGTTGGTCATCTTACATTTCTGAATTGGATTTTGAAGAGTAGAAAATGGACATTATTTCTTTTTGTCATATTTGTTTAGTTGCAATTCAGATAAAGGAAAACGATTTTTTTTGGAAATTTAGGGGAGATCGGGCAAAGTTGAACATCTTACGTTTTCTGAATTGGATTTTGAAGGGAATACTTAAAGTGACTTTTTTAACCCCGGTCTCCCCTAATAGAATTTTATAAATATTCGTAAAACACTATGTTCCATATAAATTTCTTTTTTTATTCTTGATTTGGTATTCCTCATACTTCTACCCCTTCTTTCTATCCCGTAACTTTGTGATTCATTACCTTTCAATTTAAGAATAGGGGAGACCGGGGTAAAAATAGTCATTTTGGAATTTTCAAATGCCAATTTCTCCCAAAATATAAATCGGAAAAAATTAGGGTGCAAAGCCTTACCAACCTATAATTTTTGACAGTAATTTGGAGGTTATCCGATCAGTAGTTTAGGAGTTAAAAATAAAAATAGATTTTTGGCCCATTTCCCAAACTTTTGCGTATTGAGAAAAACGCGTTTTCCGAAGTTTTCCTTCAGCAATTTTCCAATCTGATAATTTTTCTCACTAGCTGGGTTACTTCAGAAAACGTTGCCAAGGTGTATTTTTCATTAACTTTTAATGATTTTTCTCTACAATTTTTTGAATCAAAACACACCCCTTGGGGTAGATCTAGTCATCCCATGTAAATCATATGGGAGATCGAAATTTTTGGCATATTTTCTATTCATTTGTTGCAAAATGGCGTGTTTGCGAAAATCGCAAAATTCTCTGTTTTAGTGCGTATAAAAGTGAAATTCCTTGTCGCGAATCAAAAAGTGAGAAGTTTAGCTATCAACTACTATCAATCTCTCAGGTGGAAAATCATTGGAAATGCCGGAAAATTCGACCGACTTTATTTAGCCTACTGGTGACTATATTTACCCGCCGCGTCTAAAAAAAGTCAGAAGCGGAAGGGTTTAGGAAAAGCTCGAAAACTTATATTTCCCGTGGAGATAGAGAAAAGTGGTCTGAGACAAAATTGTAGGCAAGGAAATTTCCTATAAGAATGACCTACCGAGGAAATTTTCTTGCCCTTGGGGAATCCTGCAGATAAGGATTTATGCAAATTGACTATTTTTACCCCGGTCTCCCCTATAAACCAATTTTTATTTTCTCAAGCAACACCTCTTGGTAGACAAAAACTCGCCTTATCTTAAGAAAATGGAATGCAGCAGAATAATCTATTTAAATTATTTATTCGTAAACTCCAGGCTCACAATAATGCCAGTTAATCACCTCTTTGTACAACCAGTAGTGTGTCATATGGTTGGATGTGCGAATGCGCGCTCGCAGCAGTGTTTTTGAATTTGCATGCATCGCGGCCCCTCCAGAGAGCAGGGAGAGAGAGAAGAGAATGGATTTACTCTCTGAGAGTGGCTAAAGGAAAAAGTGAGGGCATGAAATTTGCGCGAACATCAGCCATCCGAGACGGTGCGCCCATCAGTCGACTCGACGACGAGAACGCATCGCGACGTCTGTCTCTCTGCTGCTTCACGGCAAGTTCTCCCAGTCCTGTTTTTTTTTCTCTGGCGCCCTGAGGCACCCAATTGTCGTGCTCTGGAGGTTGCGGGCACACCTTCACTCTTGTGCCGTGAATCTCGGGCTCGCGAGAGAGCCTCTGCCTCAGTCGAGAGAGTGACTTCGGCGCGATCGCGACGCGATACTGGCGAGTTCGGTTATATTCTTAGCTTGAGGCACCTATATCTCTTCTGGTCCTGTGCACCTTTTCTTCTCTTAAGCTCCTAAAGAAAAGGGAAAAATTAATAAAATTTTAGGGACTCTTTTCCATCTGTCCTAGAAGGAGGTGCAGTGTGAGTGTGTCGTTTTGGGGTGAAAAGAAAGCTGGAGAGTGTTGGGTTTTTGGGAATAAGAAATATCCCGCGAAAATCATCTCGCGTCAACGTATGGTGTGGAATTTTTCGAAAGGCCGAATTTAAAAATAGGCCGAAGGTGTCCGTTTAATCCCCGGTGCCACTCGCGATTATCCGGAGGTCCTATGTGATCATCGGGTATGCGATCATAAACACGTGGTTGTGGTGAATCATCGGCTGGAGTTTTTTTTGTGGGATTCTCCTCCTCTTGACGCGTAGGGGGCTATAAGCTCCAAAGTGGAGCCCGAGGTACGGAGTGTACCACCAAGGAATCTGTGTGCGAAACGTATGACGGTGGAGGTTCTAGAAGCGAAATGGGGCTAAAAATAGCCACCGAGCAAGACGGTTGTGGTAAAACGGGCCGATAATAGTTTGGTGAATGGGGAGTTAGAAAAGCGAGTGTGAAGGATTGTGTGACTCGGGACTCCTCAGTTCAGGCGTGCCATCTGCAAGTGTGTGGTGACCGATTAGACCTGGCCCCGATAAGATTACAATTTACTTGCTGGAGAGATAGCAAATAGGCAACAACAAAAAAATCACAGGCACTCAACTTCATGTCTAGTCTTCTGATGCACTGGCAACTGTGGTCAGTGTACGAGTGAACGTTGTCGAAGTGGTTTCAACAATTCGACAGCACGAGTGAACCGTGAGTGTGATCGATGGTCGTGATCAGCTGTTGTCATTTGTCTTCGAAGTGAAACGCCTCTCGCGAACGGGATTATTTTCGGTGGACAAGGTGAAAATAGCTTCGATTTTATTTATAGTTCAAATACAGCAAGAGATAACACACATATACAACTCGCCCCTCAAGCATATTTTGAGAGGAAGGAAACAACCCAACACAGTGGATCTAACACACGAAAATTAATAAGGTCGCTGAGTGATTGAAGTGTGTCACAGTCGTAAAAAACTGCGGTCGCACTTTCTGCAATTCTTCCAAACACGGTGCACTTGCTTTGGAGAAAAAAAAGAAAACTTTTCACCATCGTGATCCAGTGTGGTCTGTACACCTTGTGGAATATACACAACATACCATCCATTGACTACCAGTCACTTCATCACGCATCCAAGCGAAGAGATTCATTGAAAGTTTATACCAGTGAATAGTGTGTGCAAATTTTTTGTGTGCGATCTAAAGAGAACGCATCGGAGTTGCACAGAGAGAGAGAGAGAGTCGCTGTGGGATCGCGGTGATCTATTTTTGTTGTGTTGGTGCACCTAAATATGGAACTTTTGGCCCAGCTTCCTGGGCCCAATATTGCCAACAGTGCTCGTTATCATTGAACCCAATATTGGATCTTCCTGTGTTGGATTGCGATCGCAGAAATTCCAACAGCATCCGCTCTCAATTGATCACCAAACAATCAATCGCTACTCGAGATCGGTCTAGTGGGATCGTGGGAGGGTGAATAAGAGGAAAACAACGTGAGAGGCACTAAATTGACAAGAGTGTTTGTATAGCGATCGCGACCTTTTCTCAATCACTCTCAATCACCACTGTCGTCACAACAATCGAAGTGAAGAGATCGTGATCTCAAAATAGATCCCGTGTGATTGGTTTTCTTCGTGAGAATTTCACATTGCCCACCCGGTATACGTGTGGAAAGTGATCGCGTGCGAAATTGTGACTGAGTGAGTGACAAGAAATTAAAAAAAAGACGCCTTTTCTTTTCAACTGGACACGAATTTGGTGGAGCGCAATGAATATCGTGACAGCGTTGATCTTTGTAGTTGCGGCATGCGTGGTTGCACCCGTTGCTGCCACATCGGAAGACGCGAATGTCACCATCACGGTAAAGAGAGATGATGAATGTGTCGATGGACTAATCATTCCGGTATGGGAACCAACAACTAATCTCACATTTGGCGATCGTTTTTCACGCGGTCTTGTGTACTTCCTCTGTCTCATTTACCTCTTTATCGGGGTGTCCATTGTGTCTGATCGCTTTATGGCAGCTATTGAGGTAATTACATCCAAAGAGAAAGAAGTGAAGATACGCAAACCCGACGGTGAGACACAAATTGTTGTGGTGCGCGTTTGGAATGAGACGGTAGCTAATCTTACGCTGATGGCACTGGGATCGAGTGCACCTGAGATCCTCTTGTCGATCATTGAAATCATCGCAAAGAATTTCAAAGCCGGCGACCTCGGACCTGGCACAATTGTCGGTTCAGCCGCATACAATCTCTTCGTGATTATTGCTATATGCGTGTTGGTGATCCCAAATGGTGAGGTGCGCAAGATCAAGCACTTGCGTGTATTTTTCGTGACAGCCACGTGGTCGGTATTTGCATACATCTGGCTCTATTTGATCCTGGCCAAATTCACACCGGGTCGCGTGGATGTTTGGGAAGGCTTCCTTACTTTCTTATTCTTCCCAGCCACCGTACTCACGGCCTACATCGCCGATAAGCGCCTGCTGATCTATAAGTACATTGGGAAGCAGTATCGCATGAATAAGCGCGGTGTGATCGTGCAGGTGGAGGGCGATGCGGGCCTTGAGATGAATAACCGTGATGACGGAATTAAAGTCCTCGAGGAGAATGGCGATGTTACCCAAGAGATCAATGACTTTGAGGAGGCACGCAGGGAATACATATCGACACTTAAGGATCTAAGGAAGAAATATCCGCAGAATGATCTTGAAAATTTGGAAATTATGGCGCAGGAACAACTAATGAATCGCGGACCAAAGTCTCGTGCATTCTATCGCATTCAAGCTACCCGCAAGATGATGGGTAGTGGTAATATTATGCGGAAGATCTCCGAACGTGCGCAGAGCGACCTCAGCGAGGTGAAAGCCGAACTGCAGCGCGTGGATGTTGATGAGGTGGATGATGAGTCTATTTGCAAGGTTTACTTTGAACCAGGACACTACACCGTGATGGAGAACTGCGGAGAATTTGAGGTGCGTGTCGTGCGTCGCGGAGATCTTTCGTGTCACATTACTGTTGATTTCGAGACAGAGGATGGATCCGCCGAAGCGGGTAGCGACTATGTGGGCAAGAAGGGTACACTGTCCTTTGCCCCTGGTGTCGATGAACAGCGATTCTCAATTGAGGTTATTGATGATGAGGTGTTTGAGCAAGATGAACACTTCTACGTGCGCCTCAGCAATGTATCCGAACCGGCCATTCTTTCAACACCCAAAGTCGCCACCGTCATGATCCTCGATGACGATCACGGTGGTATTTTTGCATTCAGCTCCAAGGATCACGAAATTGTTGAATCAGTGGGCACTTATGAGCTCAAAGTGCAACGTTTCTCGGGAGCACGTGGTAAAGTTATTGTGCCATATTGGGCGGAGGATGGAACCGCCAAAGCTGGAAAAGATTACGAACCCCTACAGGGAGAGTTGGTGTTTGAAAACAACGAAATTGAGTGAGTACCATTTTTTATTAAACGTTTTATTTAATTTTTTAATATATTGTCTTAAGAATAAATCTCTAAATAATTATTTGAAATTTATGTTCAAGATTTTCTTAGCGAAATTACGGCGAAAGCTCTCAGTTAGATTAAATTCGTTCTAATGGTATTTATGAGTTTTACATGAAAAACATAAACATGGGTACTGTACATAATCTCAGGGTTATTTATGTACAAATTTAAGTATCAATAATTAAATTAACCTAATACCCTCACTATTGTAGTATTAAGTTTATACTATTGTTCTGCAATATTTGTCATGTGGTCTCTCCACATGCTATCTCCACTTTCCCAAACATTAAAAAATTTACAATTAAACTAAGGTTCTCAAGAGACATTTATCTCCATTATATGTACATATATTTTTTGCTCTAAGCTCCAATGATATTTTTGCAAAACAAGAGGTCGCAATGCTGGAACGCATAAATTGAATTAAAAGGACATTTCTCGGCCAAACCATTGTTGTAAATTAAAATGGAAATATACATAGAAAAAATTGCCCGTGTGCTGCGCATCTGCATGGCTGTTGGCAATAAAGCAATGTATTGCCATTTAATATAAATTTAGTAAATTAATTCACATGAATAGTGGACCACTCATAAAACAAGCGACATGCGGAGTCAAGAGAAAATTTTGGAGGATTGAAACATATTCCATTCACAAGCATATAGGCACACTCGCCTGGCGTAGTGAATTGTAAACCAGTACAACTATAGGGTGGCTTTTATAGAGGCTTCCATATAAGTTCAGTTCAAACATTATTCACCCCATGAGCTATGTAGGCAACAACAAAAAAATTCACTCACCCAATCTCGAACATGGACTGTGCTTGTTGGAAAATCCGATTCTGTTGGTTGATGATGGTGCCTGTGTGCATAAATAAAGCTGCGATGAAAATGTGGATTAGTGGAGAGATTTTCGGTAGGACAAACTTTTACCCATACCTAAAAATTTAATAACACAGTTTACCTATTCCCATGGAGAATTCTATGTTCAGCTCTAACAACCAAAAAAAAAAATGCCAGCATTTGGTGCTCTGAAGAGAAATGCTTCAGCAATGCAATTTCCTAGTCTGAAATGCTGATATGAAGTGGTGAAAAATTGTTATCTCAATCCCACAAGAGAATATAGAACAATTTGCCATGTTAGCTAGAAAGCTTAGCTCAAAAGTTGCCCAAAAAGGCATTTTAACCTAGATATGTCCATTACACTAGCATATGGTTATAGTGTTCTGTGCAAATGGTATAGATTTTAAAATTCTAAAGTATAAAATTTTCAATTTTCACAAAAGTTATAAGCATTTAAAACATTTCTGCAACTTCAACATTTTCAAGTACTATTCGTATTTTTTTAAGGATTTAAAATAATTTATTCCTCATTAAGGCAAAACTTATTAAGAATGCTTGAGTGAATTTAAATAAAGCATTGAAAAAAAATTCTTAATTGAAATTGCATTCCAATTTGAAGCTATACTTAATAGGTACAAGCAACTTTTTTTCTTTTTCAAGAAACAAGGTCTCATTTCGCTTTTTTTTCCCTAAACTCTTACTCACATCGTTAATTCCCTTGTCGATTTTTGAAGCCAAAAAAGTGTGGCGTATCACACAAAAAGAGGGTGAAGTTACCCACGACAAAGCTACTGGTAGGTTTATGTGTCGCCGCTGTGAAGGCCAAGAAGACAATTTTGCCCCAAAAACATTCCATGTTGTAATTCATTGATACACTTTTGTGTCTCAGAAGCAAACAATCACGATCGCAAGTTACGAAATATCTTCTTGCGAGACACCACAAAAATTCCTCATCCCAGGGTGTCACAGCGTGAGTGCTTTGGCGAGTCGAGGGGTGTTTATCTGTATGAAAAATGTGGATCGGATATTTTTGGATTTTCTCACAAATATCTAGAAAAATTTAGATTTTATTGGATATTCTAAAAAATAGCATCATGGGGATGAAACGAATGCGATAAAAATGCGCAAAATGGGATTTTCATTTGCAAAATGCGATAAAATTGCGCAAAAATGTAACAATTAGGCGCAATGCGATAGAATGCGCTAATTTAATATTTTTTAAAACCTTGTTCTTTTTTTAGCTGTGTTTCTTTCAGACACAGCTTTTGTGTACCGAGCAAAATCGAAAGTCGTCAGATCGGGCTCAAACTTGGGATGAGCACGAATTAGGGTCCCCACATTCCAAAAAACGTATGCGCCAAAAAATTTTTTTTCCGGCCGGCCGTCCGTCCGGCCGGCCGGCCGGCCGTCCGGCCGGAACCTATCGCTATATTGCAAGAGAACGGTAATAGATAGAGACTTGCGGTAAACGGCAAAGTTTAAATATCGACCGGAAGACATCCGATTATGAGATCAAATCCACCCCCCCTCCCCTCCGTCCGCCATTTTGAATAACCTCAAAATTTTGTTTTCGCTATATCTCAGCCGCTATTATAGCTAGAGGGCTGAAATTTTGATATGTTGTAGGGGCCATCAAGAGCTTTCCAACGATACTTCATTTTCGAAAATCGGTCAAGCCGTTTAGTCAATATGGCAGCCACAATTTTTCATCGAAAATCGACCATAACTCGAAAACGGCTTGACCGATTTTGATCAACCCGGGGTCAAATGAAAGATCTCAACAAACCCTACAACTTTCTAGAACATCCGAAGTTTCAAAAGTGACCGCTAGGGGGCCAAAAATCAAAAACAAAATTTTCGATGAGTTTTCGATGAATATCTCGAAAACGACGACATAAATTTTTTTCATTTTTTTATATGTTGTAGCTGACCATATTATCTAGCTTCATGCCAAAAATGAAGAAAATCTATGGATCCGTTCTCGAGATATAGCCTTCCAAAGTTGGCATGTCATATCTCGGGTTCTACAAGTCCGATCTTGATCAACTCAAGCGCAAATAAAAGGTTTCGAGAAACCCTACAAATCTCTAGAACATTGCAACTTCGAGAAATGACCGCAAGAGGCGCTAAAGTCAAAAACAAAGTTTTCGAAAATTTCGAACTCGAATTTTTCGAAAATGGCGACATAAATTTTTTTCATTTTTCGATATGTTATAGCTGACTTCGAGACCTTTAAAACAAAAAAAAATTTATGAAAATCTATGGATCCGTTCTCGAGATATAGCCTTCTAAAGATTTCTTAGGGTATGACTTTTCAACTTTTCCCGACTTTGCGCGTATTTAAATTAATTTGCGTTCTAGTTTGCTCTCACAAAATTGGTACACTGAAAGAAACACAGCTCCCGTAAGCTTGGTCAGCTTACCAGTACATTTTTATTCTTAAGATCTATGAGTTGGTAAAAAAGCAAATTTTCATAAATTCTTATAAATCAAACCAAATTGAGCAAAAAATTAGAAGGAATATGAGAAAAAACTAACTAACTATAACGACTATTGATTTGTAGATATTTTGATTTCTTAAATTTTTTATTCGTTTTAAAAATTTAATATAAAATCAAACATTAAAGCTTACTAAAATAAACAGGAATAATAAGATTGATTACGTTAAAACCATGATTTATTTTGTTATTAATCATTTTATAATTTAAATATTTTGAATCATTTAGCAAGATTTAGCAAAATTTCCCGAAAATTCTTCAGATAAACACCCCTCTATTTAGAATTTTTCTTCTGTGAGTGGATTTGGGATAGAGTGAGATTTTTAGATAATGACGCCCAGCTCAAACAATAATAATCATAAATCAGTCTTGTGAGATTTCGCGGGGATTTTTTTTGCCATACTACAATCCTAAAAAATCCGTTACTGTTTCAAATGATTGTGATTTATGCTACTAAATCGTCCTGCAATGGTGCGAACATTTTCGTACAATTTTTGGGTTGCTGAGGAATCCATGATTGGTTGAGAATCGGAGTCTATTGGCATGAGTTATATCTTAATCCAATATAAGCCGACAGTGATTTTCACCGTCTTGTACTGATTAGAGAGGCCCCAACATTGGGGTATGGTGAGACGTGAAAAAGCCTTCCAAACGTGAAGAGGGATAGACTGTGATCCCTTGGTCGTCATTTCACACATCACACAACCTTCTAGTAATTGAGTTTTCAGCAACTCTCCTAGAGATAGGCGTATTCGATAAAGTGACCCAATTTTGGTGTCTTGTTGGAAAATGTCATGTAATTTTAGTATGAATGGTTTGCGGGGGGAACTTTTCACTTGAATTTACACTTTCATACATCTGAAATTTCCACAAAATTGCCATCATTAGAAATTTAGTCTGACTTTTCATAAAGCAACAACCCTCGTAAATGCTTTTACATTAAAATTAGTTTTTGAGTCCCATTTTATTAAAAGCAAAAACTAAATTTCATAACTTATTAAACAAATCTACGCTCTTGTAGAATAAAGGCATATCGAAAAAATGTAGAGTTTTTCTTTCATTTAATTGATAAAATTTACGTTGCAGGTTAATTCAATGAAAAAAAAAAGAAGTAAAAATGCTATCAAAGAGAATTATCAATGTTCCACCGCGAATAAAAGTGAAAAAATTGCAAATGTTTCCTGTACACATGTAGGGCATACAGGTGTAATGGATTGATAAAACCATGTGTAATCATCTACACAGTAAAAACCAAAACTTTTTTTAAACTATCTATCCATCCAATTGAAAATGTGATAGGTACCTATTTATTTTCTGTTTTTTATCCATCATAACTGAATTACTGCAATAATGAATTCTTTGAATAACCTATAGTTAATCCATTGAACAACGTCAATTGGCGTCATTTGAAACAAGCTCTCATTTTTATTTTAACATTTTTTGCAATATTGAGAATAGTAAGGATTATTTTATCTCAAATTCTAATGATATTAAATTTATATTTCAGACCTTTTGATAAGTTAATTACTCCAAAAATTATTTAATCATTTTATGATTCTTAGACGATTTCTCTTACTTTTGTAGAATGAATTATTATGTGTGATAGAAAAGTGAATTAGTGCCAAGACAATAGGCGTCTGCGCTTAGTTGAGGTCCATCTGTATATATACTTTGCTTATTTGACTATTTCAACAGAGATTGTGTCGTGTATACGTATAATGTTTTTAATAGAATTTGTTTAGTCGACAGTTTCTAGTTAAGTTTGATTCTCTATATGATGGGCAGCATTGATCATTGGCATGCAGGTTTTCTAGTTTCGCTTCAAGAATAATTTTAAATAAAAATTCAAATCCATCAGCAATTACGTTAAATAACAAACTTTCTGGGTTCGAATCTGGTATATTCCAGATTTTTTCAATCATCAGTTTAATTTTGAAGTAGAAAAATTGCTTAAAATTCATCTCTTCTCCGAACCATTAAATAATATCTAATGAATGATTTAAAAATATATTGAAGTTCATCTTACCGCCATATTGCTGCGAAATCGAATTTACCTTAAGCAATACCCAACGAAATATCTCATCAAATTCATTAGAAAATTTAATGCCTGTCGGTTTGTAGTATTTTACAATGTTTGGCTAGTGTCTTTTCCTCCTTGTGCCAAAGCATGTCCCATGTGCGACATGGTGAGAAATGCAAAAAGAGCCAAATAAAGTGCGCAATGATGGCAGAGATTCAATCTCAACGATGACGAATATCATTGCAAGGCATTGAATGTCGTTCTAAAAGAAATTTATAATCTAATGGTATTGGTTTGCGCAAAGTTTGCATTTATGACAGCTGAATGAAGGCAAGTTGATTAGGTCGTGCTATCAATTCTCCCATTGCAGTCATTGCAGGCATTGCAGTTAAATTATAATCTCTAATACGTGTCGTTTAGAAATGCCCGCTCTGTTTGCTATCGGCGTTTAAGACGTCACTGCGGATAAATGAAGGCACGTATGTAATTCAGTGAGGTTTAAAGAAGAAGTGGCCATTGTGACGCCTGACAAAATATCTGCAATCTTATCTCCTATGTACCTGTCATGGGATGATATCAACGGTCAGATTTAACTTCTACAAACCACGCGAGAAATGTGTTGGAAATTACTGCATAGGAATTTTGCAAAGTGCCAGAAAAAAAGCTCACACTAGAACCACCGTGAAAACTCGTAGCGGCCAGAATGATGGCCGTTGAGGCGAATCCGATATTATAAATATGTCCCTGTGTGTATGCGAAGTCTCAAAATATCCCAGGGCACAGAGATTGTTCAACAGTGCGGTCCCATTGAATGGCGTCCCGCCAAGAAATCACAATCCACTCGAGAGCCTCCGCACACCTCTCACATCACTTGAGATCCGTGGTCTATTGTTCTCTCTCGGTGCTTGTGGATTTTACTGCTCAATAATTGCCACACACATCGTAAATGCTCACCAGGCGTTTGGTCACTGATCTCGGCCCAGGCTAAACCTCCTCCCCATTTTACTATGTATGTACTATGCATACATACATATACATAGTAGCTTCCAGCGTAAACCTCGGGGTTATTTCCCTAAATCACGATACCGACTCATTTGCCAACAATCCAAATCCCAAAACCCTCTGTGGCTTCATCACAGTGAGGCAACTCTCAGAGCGATTTTCGGCTAGGCCCACGAACCCCCAAACGACAGGTATATAATTTCATTTTAACGCTACTCATACCCCTAGCCAAGGTCACTGTTACAACAATCGATTGAGTGAGTAATGGTCCCTTGCAAGAGGCGCACGTGAATGGCTTTAAGGGTGGTAAAGATATAATTGGCTATACACACGGCACCCCCTCAAACCCTCTTCCGACTTTCCTCATCCTCACCGATTTGCCCCAATTTCCAAAAGCTCCCCCCTTATTCGGTGTTTATGTTAAAGAGGTCAACACCGGGGTTACTTCCATCTACAAGGGGTATATCAAAGTTCGAGTCATAGTCTAGAAAATGTAAGACATGGTATTATATTTGAAAATAATAAATCTCTTTCATAAACTTGTTGAAATTTAAGTTGTAATTTTCCAGAGAGAAATTCTCAGAACGTATTGATGTTCTTTCCAAGAAGTGACGTGAATTATTTCATTTTATTCCCTCTAAACTCCCATACAATTCTCATGCCAAATTACTGCCACTCTCACAGCTTTTAATGAACTTCTATTTTCTCCTTTCATTTCTAATTTAAAAATCACCCGTATCGAATTTAATTACAGATTATACTTTATCACGTTCTTTACTGCAAGTTTTCGCTTGTCTTGAAATTACGATTGGCAATAAAATTCTCGGAAGATTTATCTCCTTTTCAGCAAGAAAATTCATTATTTGTGCTGTAAAGGATGAAACCATCGTCAGCATCTTGATTTGAGCATTTTGCTTTTGGCTTATTGCTTTTAAACCAATAGCTGAAAAGGGAATAGGAAATTTCCGTATGATTTACCTCTTTATGCCGAATGAATTCATGTAATTTTATGACGGATTCTCCTTTATGTCACCAATATCATTGTGTGCTGCTCCTCGCATTGTATCAATTTCCATTAAATATTATTTCTCTCCATGGCAACGTATAAGATCCAATAAAGTAAGGAAATATGTACTGTGAATTGTATGAAACAGGAGATCAATAATTATCCCATTTTCTTTCCTGTGACATTTTCCAGTTGCGGGGAAATTTGCAATTTTCTCTATTCAATTTGTTGCCCCATTTATTTATGTGATGAATGGGGGATATATACCGAGGTCAGAACTGCAAAGACAAATGATGCAAATTGCATGTTAAGGATTTAAAACAAATAGCTGTTTGTACTACAAGAAAGAAAGAAAAAGAACTTGATTTTTTTCTACAAAATAAAAAAATGTTTATTTTTTACTTTATTATAATAAATTAAGCATTGAAAAACTTCGATTAGAGCCACTTTCTATTAACAATAAATTTCTCTGTTTTTTCGACTTTTCTAGCAACTTCCCACATAGATATGTAAGATACATTATGGTTAAAGAACTCCATAGAAAGATCAAAACGCACGGCACACACATCGGAGGTGAATTTACCTCACTAAATGGTTGTTCTGTTTGAATAAATAATAAAGGTACTTAGAGTCAATGAATAATCTGCCATTGCATGACTACATTAAGTGAAAGCGAGTGGGTGGATGTTTCATATACACAACGCCGAAAAAGGGGGATGACATTGAAATTGCTGCATGGATTTTCGATGTTGGATTTGCTTCTTCAAACAAATCCATCATTATTTACTTTTCCTATTTTCCACATGATCACTTTTCATACTTATCAAGAAGTTCCCTGACCTATCCAAAGATAAGAATTTCTTACATTTATATTCATTCCTTGATGCGAAATAAGATTCTTCTATGATTTTCAACGTTATTTTTTAAAATTTAATTTTTTTTTATATTCAAGTATCAATTTATTTAATAGAAAAAATTAGCATTACATTCTTTAAAATTTATTTTACAGTCTGTAATTTGATACACTTTGTATATTATTTTACAACACTTACTATGGGACACAGTGTAACACGCACCTGAACCGCACAGATAAACTTTTCCAATTTCATTCACTCTGAAGAAATGAAACTTTTACGTGGAAAGCTTGCCTTTTTTATATGAAACACGGGGAAAAGATCATCAAAAGCTTTAGCACGAATTTATCAAGGGGTAAGCTTCGCAATATCTGACGTGGCATTCTTTCCCTTTGAGTGAAATTATCCCTGGGAGTTATAAAGAAATTAATTAATCAGAGCAGGATATAATGAAATAGAGACTCTTAGAATATTTTTCCACTGTGTAATATAAATTTTCCTAGTGTGTTGATGTGTTCGTTAAATTAAAATAGCATTGTGCATATGTTTTACATACTAGTGTACTTTTACAAGTGCTGCTAAAACAAAATTTACACGCTAGTTGGTGAGGAGTTTAAAGTACTTCCTCTTCAAAGGACGTTTTTCTGCGACACTTGTACAATTTCTTCTCCCGAGTTGTTTCACGGGAAATTGTTAAATTGTTTTCCTGTATTTTCCTTCCTTCCTTGAAAAGTGCCACATTAAAAGTTTTACTAACTCGAAGAAATTATGTTGTGAAAATATTTCTCTATATAATTGCATAAACTTTGTGATTATCCTTCGGTAAATTTAATTTTTCTTCACTTTACACACATGACAGATTATATTCAATCGCGACGAATTGTTTCATTAAAACTTATGATGTGTTTGATGATATTTAAGCATCAAACATAAGAAGAGATATTAAATTTCTTATCTGCGACATGCAAGATTCCACGAAGAAAGTGATGCAAGGAAGTTTCATATAAAGTTTGTTTGATATTTTGAGTGGAAATAATTTTGATATGTCCTATCATAAACTTTTCGCACATGTTAATGACATATAACGTAAAATTATATCAACTATCATGTACATTTCCGAGAAATAAACTACAAACAAAAGTAGAATATGATTATACAACTTTTCTAATTCTCCCATTGCAACCCTCTGCAGTACCGCATATATGGGGTTAGATGTAGGAGAGCTCTGATCCACATTCCGAACCCGACAACACCACTCTTTTTATTTGCGTGCCACCACGGGGAGGTAATCCCCAAGTGGTACGTGTTTATATTACTAAAATGACCCAAACCAAGTTGAGAGATTTCCATTGGAATACTTCAATTCTGGGATGTGAGAGTTGGGGTGAAAGGGTAGAGGGAGTTCAGTTCAAGAGCATACCAAAATCAAAAGAGAAAGAGCCTATGGGGAAAAACTAAACGAAACATACATTAAATGGATGGAAATATAATAGCATACATCACAGAAAGAGGAAATTCAGCTTACTCTGAGCTGACCACGAAGTTGAGTGAAGTGGAATTGTTGAAAGAGGCGGAGAAGAAAAATCGAGGAATTTTCCAAAAAAGAGAAGATAACCCGGAATCGACTGTTATACCAATACTTTTACATTTGATCCGTCTGTTGAGGGGGTAGTACGTAAATTTATTGCTTCGTCCTTTTATAGGAATCAGATGTAAGACATTTAGATCTTTATCCTCTGTTTTTTTTTGCAATGTATGAACCTTTGCTTCTGTGAAGAAAATCGATGATTTTTCGCCAATATTTCCCTAAGATTTTTTATTCCTTAAAATAGGAATAAATAAAAGTAAAAAAATAGATAGTATAGATAATTAAAAAGTTAAATAATATATGAAAAGTTAGGTAAAATGTCGGTAGGGGAGACCGGGGCTAATAAAGTCACTTAAGGGTTTGGAAAAAGCCAAAAATATCATATTTCCTAGCTAGATAGAACAAAATGATCTGAGAAAAAGTTATAGAGCAGTAAATTTCCTATAGAAATGAGCTATACATTACGCTTTATCTATTTGGGACATATGATATTTTGAGCTTTTTCTAAACCCTTAAGCGACTTTTTTAACCCCGGTCTCCCCTATGTATTTTTTCGAAGCTATGAATACTTGACCAAAAATCCAGATTAATATGTTGGAGGATATAATTTCTGGATGTAGGTAATAGCTGGGAATTAATTATTTACGCTAAGCTCTTGACCCCCTGGCAGTGTAGCTACAGGAATTTCAGACAAAGCAGCTATACCTTCCCCATTTTATTCATCCCTTTAGCATGCGAATGGAATATTGCGAAGGAATATATCGTCGGGAAGGGGAAATGAATGAAAAATACGCACAATTATTTTGACTCTCCACTCCAGTGAGCCTGTCCGCCACTTCTCGGCTTCTCACTTTCCCGAAGATGTTCAAAGCGATAGGGGTTGACCCTGATAATGGTGGGTATATGTATAGGGGAAACCAAGAAATGCGTAATTTCCACATCTTTGCCGCCTTGTGCACATCGGAAATTTTCCACAAAGAAACCTGGAAGACAATAATGTGCTGTGAGCCTTTTCCCACTCCCCGTATATT
This sequence comes from Lutzomyia longipalpis, assembly GCF_024334085.1. Taxonomy (NCBI): domain Eukaryota; kingdom Metazoa; phylum Arthropoda; class Insecta; order Diptera; family Psychodidae; genus Lutzomyia; species Lutzomyia longipalpis. The sequence continues at coordinate 29,127,668 of NC_074707.1, forward strand.
GAATTACCATTTTCTAGCACGTTATCTTTTGCTACGATATCATTTCTTTCACCCCATCCAGAGGTCTTCCCCTGCAAAGTCCACCCTTAAGTCGACAAGGCATGAGATTGCAAAAAGACCATGTCGATAAATCCCACACTTTTGCTGGAAGGAATCGATTTACTCGCAACGTTTTGTGTCACACATCTTCTCTCCTTTGGCATCTTACTCTCACTCAATGCCCTTACACGCTTAGTTAGGGGGGTATTGCGTTCCAGCATTTTTATAGCACAACATGAAAATAGCGACAAAATTGCAAGTAGAATCACCAATTTAATTTTGTTATAGGTTTTTGAGTGAATTTTTTCTTACATCATAGTCATGTCGTTGAGATGGTGTTTTGCTGCCATGACACTCGTTGAGGTTGGAAAAGCTCGAAGAAAATTCAATAAAGCTTTCAATTATGCTGTTATTGACATATTTTCTCGCCTTATTGCACTTTATGACTTTTCCGCCAATTTTCATCTCATTTTACCTCCCGCAGATTCACACACACATACGACCCAAAGAGTTTTCTTTTTTGTGTGTATATAAACACAAAAAAATTGTTATGCTCGTGGTGAGATTAAATTTTAGATGTAAAGGTGTAAACAGCTTCTATTACCTCAACATTTGAGTAGGTGGAATACATTAAGACTTCACATAACTGTACTCATTTGCAGGGAAATTTTGTTAAAATGTGCTTATATTTCGCTTAGTTTCATGAGATTCCTGCACATTTTATGATGTTGCTTTCATCACTTTATAGTGAAGCACCTGGAGCTATAAGTTCTCGAGTGAGAAAAGCTGTAGGGGGTCCCTAGCTTGAGAACTAAAGAAGTTCTACAAACAATCACAGCTTGCAGACAGTGCAGTGTCAAAAATGAATAAATCAAAATGATCTTCGTCTTATTGAATAAATTTCAACAGATGTTTGAACTTTATCATAAAACATTAACATATACATCGGTATTATAAAAACTGATGAAAGTTTTCTGAGCTTTCGAGTTTTCTTATATTGTTCCCCGAGAGAACATTTTTCAAAAAAATTGTATGAAAATTAATGAGATCCATAAGTATGAAAGTTTATTTAAAATTTTCACAAATCTTGTCAACTTCATCGTATAATATTTTCCCCTTTCCATCATTGTATAAATTCTTTGACACCCCCTTGTTGCGTTCGATGGGATGGAAAGTTTTTGCGGAATTCCGCTCACATGAACAGGTGGCGTGAGGGCAAAATTCTCATCATTCTGCGCATCGTTGCTGGAAAAAAAATTAGAGAATGTCGCGATAATTGTGAGTGATTTATCAAAATGTCCTCGCAAGTTCTGTAAATTATATACACACCGAAAGCTCTGTAGAACGTGAACCGCTCGTGGCACGTGCCTCGTCAAAGCTTCGCACGCACGAGGCAGCCAGACATTCCTTCGTTTTTTTTATCGTACATAGCTTCTGCAGACCTAGACCCCCATCAATCTCTGGTGTGCAAATTACGTTGAAGAAATTGAATTAAGGATTTCCATTCAGCATCCTCTGGCATACTAATTAAATTACCAAATATGGTTTTTCATTTTGCCCTGTAGTGTCTCCATTTGCGTGTAATTTCGCTGTAGCCCCTCATACTTATGCTCATGGGGATTGCAAAACAACGCGAGGGAAACCCCAGCAATTTAGAGTATATCTCTTTATAACACGATATAAAAGTTCCACAGAGGAAAATTCTGCATCAGCACTTGAAATTTTTTTTATTCTTCATTTCCACAGCTCTTTAAGTGCTTTGCCATAATATTTTTTTTCCTTCACACGCCGTAATGAGAAGAGGCGGTGTACCCAAGAAAAAACAATGCTTTCGGAATAGCCAAAGAGGTACAGCAATAGAAATAACAATTACGATAATTCTTCTTACTGATGGTGGAAGTTTTCGCGGTGTAAATTAAGTGAAGTGCCGCCAAAAAGATTTGGTAAGCTCATTTATTTCGATATGCAGGCACTTTGGCAGATCAAATGAATTTCGAGGTGCAGGGGCGTTACAGTGGTGTCGCAATACACTTAGAAAAAAAAAAGCCGTGAGAAATCCTTTTATAGCTGATTGACATCTGCTGCCAATTGATGTGAAATATGACGACTTTACTTTGATGACATCATTTCACCGTAAATCACTGAACACGAGGGAGTTGAGCACGTCAGAGAAATTACAAGGAATTCTCAGTTATTGCCAGATTTTACTTGCTTCTTTTATCACCATGCCAAGACAACATTTTTTTCTTCAAAGATTGTGAAACTCGAATCTTTTGACGAGGTAGATTTGGGAAATTTATAATCTAACATTAAATTTATCATTGTTATGCTGTAATTACTTTTACTTTTTACGCACAGCCACAAATGATAAGATTATGAGAAATAATCGATTTCGATACGCAGTGTGGTCATGAAATTATCATTTTAATCGCGCATCACTATTTAGATTGGTAATCAAAAGCCATTGGGAAAAGAGTACACAAAAAGAAATGAGAAATCAACATCGTTATGAGAAGAACGAGGAAAATGAGAAAAGGGAATGAATATTTGATGCGAGTGTCAACTGCAAAAATAGACAAATTTGAGTTCATGCAAACGTTGGTGGAAAGTGCAAGTATGGGGAACCGTCGCGGCTAAACATACATTCATGAACAATGGACGAAGTTGTGGCGACGTCGTATCCCACTGCGGCGACGTCCAATGCTCATCCTAGGGTGCAACCAGCAATGTGGGTGAAGTGCAATGGGCGAACTGGTCGGGTGGTTGTGTTGACACGATACCATGAGGGTGAAATCGATTTTACCCCCATTTCACTCCATCATTGCGCTTTTTCCATTTCCACACATAACAAAAAGCTCCTACTATAGCCGCCTAATCCCTCACGTGGCTGCCACGAACCGCACCCGGAGGTGTCGGAGGTTAATTTTAAAGCACAAAATTCTCACGGGTCGTGCCAGAAAGACGCTCGACTTAATCTCCTAATGTACACTCATAGAAAAAATTCCGTATTTATCACCGCAAAGTGATAAATACGGAAGTAGAAGTGGTGTTTTCAGTAACACTTTTGAGGAGTGGTAATTTACCACCGCAAAAGTGGTGCGGCAAGATGTCAAATTTTCTCTCTCAAAAAAATGCCTTATAATTTTCACTAATATAGAAAATACATTATAAGAGATAATATAATACACCAAACAAAGGTCTATTTAATGAAAAACTGGTGAAAATCATGGAAAAATACGATTAAAATTATTTATTTTTTCATCACCCCATTAAAATTTTGTCCTCTATTTGCCGACACAAATAGGACATTCCATAGGAATTTCACATGTCACGTCTCGACATTAAAATATGAATATGTAAATTCATTTATTCTTTAAGAAAATTAAAAAATATATATAAATATATACATATATATTTATGAATGACATTTAATGAAAATAAAATCACAAGATTTCTGTCATGAAAACAAGATGGCGACTATTTCTTTCGAAATTTCTTTTTTTTTTTTTTGAAATATCTCGCCCTCTATAAATAAAGACGATAGTAATCTCAAATTTTGGTAAATTGTAGGTAGAAATTAATAAAATCTTTCCCAAAATTTTGGCTAATCTCCAAGGCGCCATTTTGAATTATGTCATTTCGCAATATCTCGTTTTCCACTATAGATAGAAGAGTGAAATTTAGATATTTTGTAGATCTCATTAAAATCTTTCAAAAAAATGGCAAGTCTCCAAGCCGCCATTTTGAATTAGTTCATTTCGCGATATATCGCCTTTCACTAGAGACAGAAGAAGAAATTTGAATATATATATTAAATCTTATTAAAATATTTTGAATAAGTGTGAAGGCAAAAGGCGGCCATTTTGTATTGACTATTTCTTTTTCAGAAATTATTTTAGAAAGTCTTTCACTATAGGCTTTGCAACGAGAAAGTTTTTTCACCCATTTTTTTATTTTTTTTTTAAAGTGCTCCCTAAAAAAACTTTTTTTTGATAAATTTTGTAAGAAAAACAATCTACAAACATTTAATTTTTTTTTAATTGGTTAAGTCATTCTTGAGTTGTATCCGAAAAAATCTTTTTACTTTAGATTTTTGGGATAAAAAACACCATTTTGGAAAAAAAAGATGGTGGCCATTTTGAAAATACGTCAGAAGAATTACCTTTTGTCTCCTGAAAACAAATCTATCACTGGATTTCCGGTATCTCAAACATAAGAAAAGATATTCAAAAAAAAAAGTTTTGCGCTTTTTTTGAACACCCAGATATCCAAATTCACTCTTCTGTCTATAGCGGAAGGCGAGTTATCACGAAAAGAAATAATTCAAAATGGCGATTCGGAAATTAGCTATACTTTTTTTTTCTAAATATTTTATTGGTAATGAACAGACGGCGGTGACTTTTGGTTGAAGTCTTCGCGAGGAAACTTTTTTGGCACTTGGAGGTGACTTTTTTGCGCAGACATAACTTCAAAGCAACTTTTTTTGTGCAAAAAAAGTGAAAAATGTGGGAAAAACTGCAGGGGATCAGCAGGGTGTTGAAAAGGAGGATCCTAAGAACCCTTAAAAACTTCCAGGCACTTATGGTACTTTCCTGGCACACATCATACCGTTCCGGGAAGAAAAAAGTGTACAAACTTCAAGTTGCTGTGCGAATTTTCGGCTGGAAAGTGACTTTATTGGCTTACGGGAAGCCCCCGGGGGCATTGCAATACACTTTATCCCACATTTTTCACTTTTTATTTGCACAAAAAAAGTTGCTTTGAGGTTATGTTTGGCGGGGAAAAAATTTACCTCACCCAAAAATTCAGTTGAGTGAGGCAACTTTTCGGGCAGGGAAAAACCTCCACCTGACATAACCTTAATTTAACACGCGATAAAAATTCGGAATTGAGCAAATTTTCGCCTAAGAAATGCATTAAGAGCATAAGGGAAGCCCCCTGGGGGCGCTGCAATGCAGTTTTTCCCACATTTTTCACTCTCTTTTGTACAAAAAAAAAGTCACCTGCAAGTTTCAAAATTAGTTTCCTCGAAAAAGTCACTTTCTCGCGAAGACGTCAACCAAAAGTCACCGCCGTCTGTTCAGAGCCATTATGAAATGAGATAATTCAAAATGGCGGCTTGGAAATTAGCCATACTTTTTGAAAGATTTTATTATAATCTACATTATATCTAAATTTCACTCTTTTAACTATAGCGATAAGCGAGATATCGCGAAAAGAAATAATTCAAAATGGCGGCTGGAAGAGCATAATAAAAATCAAGAAATAATTGTAATAATAAATAAATAATTTAATAAAAGATTTTATTAAAATCTATTAAATGTCGGATTTTTAAACTTTTATCTATAGTAGAGGCCGTAATATTGTAGTGAATAACTCAAAATGGCGGAAAAATAGTCGCCATCTTGTTTTTTTTTATGCCCACAAATCGTTTGGCATCTTTTCTCTCCTGGTACCCTGTTCTCTAATTTTGTTCTGGTAAAATATAATTTTTTAATAAACGAATTTGTTTATTTCCACTTCACCGTACGACATTTCCTATGGAATACGGAAGGATGTCATATGGAAGGGTGGAAGAAATTAGTTTCGGGACAAACGTGCAAAAGTTTGACAGCAGCACACCACTTTTGGAGGGGCAAAAATAGCACTTTTGCGGTGGCAAATTTGCACCTTCAGATTTTGTTCTATGAGTGTACTTTGCAATTTATTCTTCATCCTATTAGCGAATTTTTTTTCCCTATTCTTCCCACGAGTTTAATCCATCACCATTCAATTTGATTCCCATCCATCCTTGGCGGTCCAAGTGATCTCTTTTGCGCTTTTTTCCAGACCACTCACGAATATTGAATGCGGGAAAAAGGGGTGCAATCACCTCGGTTTTTTTTGTTCTCAATGAAGATTTGCTGGCAGTAAAGATAAAAGATAGTAGAAGGAAAATATTTGATTCTGTGAGATTTATCTATGGAACTTGATTTATATAATTTATCACCTTCAACCACGTAATGAGGTTGTTGAACACTATCTTCTACACAAAAAAAATATTAAACATTTTTATTCTTTGGCGTTATTTATCTTAGATTTAGAAAGAGCAGAAGAAAAGTAAAGATTTATTTGTTGAACTTTCTTTTTTGAAAATATTTTTTCTTAATATATTTTTTTCTTAAGCATTAAACTCGATTAATGAATAGAGATTTCATTTGAGATTATACAAGATAAAAGTATCCTTATAATCAAAGATACACAAAAGATTTTCTCCTGAATGTCTCATTGAAATTTTGAGAGCTTTTTCATTTTGACAGAAGTACTTCTGAGAAACAGTAAATCAGCAAATTAGTGGAAGCATCAAATAAATTGGTGGAGGTTTATTGAGAGACAACACAATATGTTACCAGAATTTAATGTCTTTTGAAAGTCACTCAATCGCCATGCTCTTAACATTGGCCTTCCACCCACAATCTTGATATAATTTGATCCATTTTCCCTTTCCCTGAGTCATCCAATTATTTTGACGACTTTAGAATACTATATACGCAATTTCTTTATTTGATGGGTTGAATGACGGTGTGGAATTCTTATTGGTTTTTGTGTAATTAAAGAAATCGGAGAAATTGCGAAATTTTATGTTTGTTGTGTTGTAAATAAACACCCCACCTAAACAATTATTTGGGATCTGGTAAGATGAATTTTCTCATAAAGAATTTATTTGATGGTTTAGTTAGGGACATGGAAATGAGTGCCAAAAGATCAAAAGATTCATGGTATATACATTTTATTATTTGATTGTTAACAGTGCTTCATTGTACTATTTAGTACCACAAACTAAAGTTTCCTTCCCCCACAGAGTTTACACATCAGTGGGATTTGATATCTTTGATATTTAATTGGTTGATCAATGAAAATTATGTCAGTTCTTGGTGGTTTATCTTTATTGCTAAATTGAACGGGTCCTTAGCATGATGGAGTGGATTTCAATCGATTTTATGTTCCTTTCAAAGAACGAGCAGCACCCATAAAATTATATATGTAGTTTGTCTCCATATTTTCCTTTACTAGCATCTTCCGTCGACAGGTGTTTAAACAAAACTCAGAGTCCATGTACGCGAATTACACGGGAAATGTCGTATATCACTTTTAAGTATGAGAAAGGTGGTGATTCATCGCCCAAATGCCACCCACTGAGTACCCCCATGCCTTTGGGTGTACTTGACGGAGAGTGTTGAAGTTTTATTAATGATTTAGTGTGGAGAGAAGAGAAGCAATTATAGTATTTTCAGTATGGAGGCACTTGGAGTACTTTGCCTTTTCATGTACCTCCCCTTTCCCCCCGTCCCGCACCCCGCTTAACTCGTATCCTTTTTCATTCACACAAATCACCCCGAGAAGGAAGTTTGTTTTTCACGGGAAGTACCGCAATCAAAAGCACAAAAGACAGTCACAAAAAGTCTTGTAAAGCTTTTTTCGTGAAAACTTTTGATATGTGTAGCAAGAAAAAGCTTCCACCATGTCGCCATAAACCGTTTTGATATGATTTCTCGTGTTGGTGGAAAAAAAAGTCACAGATATTGTGATTAATTTATTTAATAAATTATTAATACTGTGGGTTTTATTCGATTTGGCTTGAATTTTTTATTGCAATAAATTATTAAATACAGATATTATCAAAAATCCAATTTTATGCAATTTTCGCGAAAAAAATAGATTTGCGTTCCATTAAACGTGTTTAAATTTTAAAACTGAAACCTTGGATTTTCTATAATGAGATTAATTTGCTTTTAAACGTTTTCAAATGAGAGTCACGAATAGGAACTCAGCTAGATGTAGAGCTAAAAATTTCTAGACTTTGTCACAGGAGTTTCATTTTAAGCTCCTCTTTGGAACCACACGAGATATCCACAAAAACATAGTTGAAAGTGAAAGTGGACTTGGGATTGTTGTTTTATCTCTCAGGGACATCTCCTCTGACTCCCAAGCTCATCAAAATTTCCGAGGAAAAGGCACTTTACTGGTGTGCCAGCTTGAAGAGATTTTCTTCTACACTCTGTGAGGGTCTGTGTGAATTTTCCGAGTGAACTAATGGGGAAGTCCTGTGACTTTGTCAGAGTTATTTTGTGAGATATTTTGGGGAGAGATTAATTGGGAGAAGTTTGAACGATGAATTTTTATCACATCGTTGAATGTGAGTCCCCAAATTGATTAACATCCCCACACCCCTCATTAGTGAGGGTCATCAATAGCCAGTTTGGAAATTATACATAAAATAAAATAATCATCGTGAAGTGCAATTCTCTGGCATTTCACGTCGTTGTCAGCAGATGCCCCGAAATTTTCATGGAGCGAATCGTAAAAGCAGAAGTGAAATTGAATGGGAAAGTGCCACGCCCAACGTTTTCCGTCCCAAAACCTATATATTCTCTCCTATGTTCTCCCCGAATCAAGATAGGACCACAATACATAACTCCATGTGGAGACGAAAATACGGGGTGTCGTCTTTCAAAATTTTCACCTTCTCCCCTCAATATGAGTGGTATCGTGAGCTATAGATTAGAAGTCATGTCACTTCGTAAGGGTCAACAAAGTTCCCTTTTCATTCGAGATTAGTTGCTGATTAGGGTGTTTCTAATGTGATCAAATTACTTAATTATTTTTCATTACTATTTTTATCACACTATGAAAACTTTTAGATATATTTTTAGTGATTTACTGTCTTCATTTTCTTATAAGATTTCAGCTGATTTCTTATTGAAAAAAAGTTTATTTTATTTAATTAAAAAATATTTTTCTATAAAAAAACTTTCTTAAAAAAAAGCTCTTCCCAAAGCTATAGGATTTTTTAGAAAAAAAATTCAATTTCCTTATATTAAAATAAAGACTTCCCGTCACGCGAATACAGATTAATTGACAAGATATGTAAAATTAATTTAATACGTGCCCAATTTAATTTTCTCAGGATGAATAGGAAAAATGAGTGAGGAATGCTCATAATAGCTTCTTAATAGCCACCAAATGAAAACTTCCAGTTCTAATTGAAAACTCCATTCTGCCTTTTTGTTCCATTTCTCGGGACCAGTGCGATATTTTCAAATTAATTAATTAACATTAAGCCCGATCATATCTCCCCGAAAGTACTCTGACGACTGGTAAGCTTTTGGATGAGATAAAAAGTTCCTCTTTAAAATTCCTCCAGCAAAAGACGAACTTGAGGGAGATAATCCCTCTGTGGTGATGTATGCGTGAATTCCATGCGCACATGGGGGGTGGTAAGGGGCGACTTTTATGGAAAGTCCCCATGGTTTGAAAATTCACATCTGCCTTCCACCAGTAAGACATTAAACCAATTTGTTGGTATTCCTCATTGCTAAGCTCAACTCAAAAAATGACAAAGAAGATTTATGCAAAGAACAAACACCAAAAGCGATATAAGCACACCATGAAACCCAAACTATGTACAGAGAAGTGCTTTGTTGAGCTTCAAAGCTGGAAAGCTTTAAAAGTTCAACATGAAAATGGGGAATAATAGTTAGATGTATTTTATTTCCTTCAAGGTGAGAAATATCGTAAAATACACACTTTTTTTTACATTTTTGCACCAAGGGGTAATTCTTGGTATTTTCTTTTATGTGAATTATGTACATACTAACGTGCTCTGGAGAATTTTATCTATGATTCTCATAGTTACCTTTTTCCGTAAACATTTATAAAGTTCATTTTTAAAGGAGCTACAAAAATATGCAAAAAATAAAATCAATATAAATAAATCATGTCATAACAAAATCTTTATTAATTAATATGTATGTACTGGTCAATTTTTTTCTGAGAATTAAATAATAAGACAATCCTTACATGGCGCCAGCACTACATCGTCAAAATAAACCTCCAACAATATTCCGAATATTCCAACTTTTATCGCTTTCTTCTGAATTTCTTTCCAAGTGGCCGACAAACGATGGATAAGCCATTAGAATTGATGGTTCGCACATTATTGAGAAAGTTGTATGTATGCGCACGATTGTGTGCGTGTGTCCACGAAGAAATCGTAAATTGAAATAAGACACGATATCATCAACAAACATTGTTAGCATATTGAGCAGAAAGCGAGAATTAAGCGGACGATCGCAGAAATTATTAGATTAATCATTTCTTTCATTCATGATCAATTGTTGATATTCATAGCGAAGGTTAACCTAAAATGATGTTCTATTAAAATGAAAATAAACGTCTCATTTGCTTTACTATTTTCATGATTTTCACTAAAATGTCCTCGTGCATTTTCTTTTTTTGAAAATGAATCTCTCAGAATTGAATTTTAGGAAATTTTCTCTCTCATAAAAAGCATGAGAAAATTTTATATTTTCATAAAGTCTTGCAAATTGAATGAAATAGAATTATATAAAATGAAATTCATTTTTCATTTCACCAACCAAAGTTTTCTCTTACACGGTATGCAATAAATGTAATAAATTAAAATGAAAGTGAAAAATGTTCTTGTTTATCTTCAAAGCGCTAAATTACCACATTATCAATAAGAGACGAGCTTTTTCCACAGGGAATGGTTTAAAAAATGAGCATTTTCGACAATCCTGCTGTGGAGGAAGTGTGACTTTCACAGTAATGGTGGTATTATGCGGTGGGAAAGAGTGAGGATAAAATATTTAGTTTGGCAGAGAATTCTCTCACTTTTTGCTTTACTTTGCATGAATAAAAGAGGAGAAAAGTACCTGTTTGCGGGTAATGTTTTAATAAAGAATTCATACAAAGTGACTGGCCATTATTTTGGCAAATTGTTGCAAAATAGGTCTCAAATAAGGGTCTGACAACTTAAAACTAGCCTCACAATGTTTTTTTTTTACTTTCCATTTCCTGCAATTTTTATCTGCAACACTATTAGCACGTGCTTATAACTTTTTTTTTAAATTAATGTATTAATATGTGACGCTATATTTCCGGATGCTTTGAACTTATGTTACGGAGATATGATGATCTTATCAAACAGGAAAAATAAGTATAATTGCACGTTTTATTTGACGTTTTTCACTTTAGAATTTTCCATACTCACGGGAAAATCGAAAATAAGATATTTCTTCACGTGAAACACTATATCTAATAAATTAATTCCCCTATCGTTTAATTATAAACGTGCACCTAGCAATCATGCATTATCTTCACATTAAATCAACACATTTCGCAGTGATTTTATTGAAAATTATTCTAACTCTCATCATAAATAAGGCATCGAACTCTTGTCTGATTCATTAAACCTCATTTCTACAGTGCAAAATTTAATAATTTTAACGTTTAATTGCATTTTCGTTGGCCTCCGAATTCGGGAGAGAAAACCATGTCAATTTGTTGGGTTGAGGTAACATCAGAGAGTGGTACTAATAAAAAATCGGTCCCTGGCACGTAGATCATTGAGTACTGGGTATTGGTGTCAGCAAATTTTCTATCTTTGCGACACAAAATGTATTATGGGTGGAAAATTCAGCAAATAAGTCAATAAATTGAAAATAATTGGGTCTAGATTGGTGTGCGTGATGCTGGAAATGTCAATTCCAGAACTCCATGTTGTTGGGTTGTGTATGAATAAAATTTTCTGTCTAGAACAATTTGTATGTATGGAGGATATTTTGGAATCGCCTGGACTATGTACAAAAATTGCTTTATCAATATGTTGTATGGAAGTGCATCACTGGAAAGTTTTCACATTGTATTCTGTCCACGTTCTTACGACATTTGAAAAAAAAATACATTATGCTTGGAATATAATATTTTCCAAGTAAATACTCTCATACAAATTTTTGTTCTCAACTTTATTCAAAGGTTTTCTTTTCTTGCGAATGCATAAATTACTTGACAGTATAAAACTTTATTATTTAAATCATTAATCACAAAATCTCAATAACTTTTATTACAATAAATTATTTGTTTTAATTTGTTCATTGCTTTTAGAATGCATTGGTTAAATGTGGTTGGAAATAAAGTTAGGTAACGCACGTTAGAAATGAGATGTAAAAGTATTTTATTTATGCATTTTTGTCGCTGCAGTAAAATTTCTCCCATGTGCCTGTTACCAGGCGTCTCCATTTGAAAGCACTCGAGAGATGCTCACTGTGGAACTTTTAGTGCACTCAACAGCATCACGAGTTGAAATTTGCAAAACTATAGAAAACTATGTTCACTTTTTACGTATTCTGCAGAATGCAGTTAAAACAATTCAGATCTACTCATACATATAACTTTTTTCCCATCGTGAAAATTCTTATTGCAGAATGTAAAACATAAATATCCGCTACTGAGAACTCGAGTTTTCCTGAAACTAAAATTTTCCTTGACGATATAACAAAATGTTTCACTTTAAAAAAAAAAGAATTAAAAAAATATATTTCACCTTTTCTTACAGTTATGGTGAATCTTCATTTGAAATAATTGCTAATTTATTAGCTTTCTGGTCTCTCTCCCACGTGTTCTTGGTACATCATTTCACAGCCAAGGTGTGGGAGAATCTCTTGTAAATCACAGTTGAACACTGGTGTAGCGTGCTCAATGGAAATTTAAACATTGAAACATTTGTTGCACCTTCACATTCAATTGGGATTTAAAAGCATCTCACCGGCCATTTGAGCTTGTAACATAGGGAATATTTAGTGAGTGCAATAAATCGCGTGTGGTTGATACCAATTCGTGTTTTCTTGTACATAGGTGGCAATAATAATCCAGAAATTGTTGCTCTGTGTATTGTATACTATGTGTTGATTTTGTACAATTTGTTGCAATTCAATTGTGACCTAACCGCCATGCAAATAGGCACCTCTGATTTGGTTAGCGTGGATGGAAGGGTTGTTTTCCTTCAATTACATTGTTGAAGAAAAAATTAAAATTGTCAGGATTTATGCAATATAGAATGTCCCCAAAGTTTGTTACCTATCCCTTAAGCATTTTTTCTACTCATATTTAATAAATAGGATTCACCCTCATATTACTTATGGCATGAAAACACAGCGGAGAATTTATATTACCAACCAAATTGCTGAGTCGACCTTGAATATTGCCCATAGAAAAGGAATTTTAGGTATATATGTACAAGAATTATAGAGAAATAATATGAAGCTTATTTAGATTCTGAAAACACGCAATATGTTTTGTAGAACTTTTCGACAGCAAATTTTCTCACTCTCTCGCTCTTTCTTGCGAATTATACAGCAATTTATACTTTCTTGGTCATCGATCAAAATAATTGAGCTGAACTTTATTCCAATTCCCACTGAATCACATTAATATTCTATTTATTTCTTAATTACCTAAAATTAAAACAATAATTATCAAATTCAAATTAGAAAAAAAAATTCTAAAAGAAGAAATTACTGTATAAGTACCAGTAATTCTATAAACAATTTATATCAAACATTTTTTTTATTAAATTGTTATTGAAATTGTGGTTTTGCATGGTACAGGTAGTTTTAATTAAAAATAAATTTTGTTTGATTGTAGTACATACATTAATTATTTATTCCATTATGCCTTTGTTAATTTTGAAATGAGAGGTAAACATTATACTATATAGGTAAAATTAGAACGGAAGTAATTTTCGAAAATATTATTTGCATTCACAAAGCAATAGAAATTGGTTTGAAACCACATGTTGTTTTAGCTGAAATGTTTCAAAAATCAACTGCAAAGCTTTGCTTAAAGATATTTCATTCAGGTATTTTTGGAAAAATGCATAAATTTTTGAAGAATGTGTCTAGTCGACGAATAAGTCTGTGATGAGAATACATGATTTTTTGAAGAAAATGTGCTCAGTATTTCAGAATCGTGGGAGTAAGACAAAATTATGTTGGTAGATATATTTGGAAGAATTAGCTAAATATGTATATGAAGAGGTATTATTAGCCTCTTACCAAGAATCAGTTTATGTCTTCTAAAAACTATATAATTTTTATGCGATTTCGAAAGAATTTCCTTTTACAAGTCATTGTAGTTTATATATAGACATGAATTAAAATAAAATAAAATAAAAGAGATCTCAAAAATATAAAGATAATGAAACAAATCAAATATAATATAGATAAACAAACTCAAACTCAAATGAATGATTTTCTATGTATCGTGATTAGGTGAAGGGCACATAAATACCATCACGTGTGTGCCATACAATTATGTAAATCAATTAAATTTAATATGGTATTTCCATTGAAAAGTTTTCAAAATTTACGCCTCCTCGTAATTTGAACAAACCAATCAATTTGTTTTCAATTTGTATAGTAAAATGCTTTTTTAGACTACAAACGTTGCCATGTTCACGTACAAGATGTTTAATAGGCACCCACACGCATTAATTATGTACAAACAAAGCCTCTACAGAGTCATTTCAAAATAAAGGAATATCTCGTGTAAACTAGATCAATGAAATGAACAATTCAATATGTTGTCATGAACTAGGAAGCTTTAGAATTGCAATCATCTCTAAAATGCAAAATGTCAATCACTTCCACAAGCAAATTCTTCCGTATATTAAACATTTTGCATTTTTGATAATTTAGTTGTAAGTTTTTCATGTCAATCTTTTAATTGTTTTTAGTTATAAACTAAACAATAATCAATAGAAAATTATTATTAGAATAAAATCCCAACCATTGACTATTAGTAGATGCAAATTAAATTAAACTATACCTACAATGGATAGAGTGGGTGAATAGTGAACATTATTAGTCGATAAAATTTTCTCATTCAGAGAAACTGAAAATTCTCGTGTTAGTCTGGAAATGAAACTAAGAAGTCATTAACCTTAATTAGGTAGGTGCTTTCTATCGATTGGACTTGGTGAATAATCTCGAAATATGCCGACTGGTGTGTGCTAAATACGGTTGAGTTCTTTTCACCATAGCTTATGCAGTCTAAGGGACATGGGAAGTCTTTTATGTGTCCGAGTGCTGGGTGTGTAACAATGTTAAATGAAAATGTATCCAATGAGGAATTATGGTTCAACACAGTTGTACCTAAAGTCCCAGAGAATCATTCTCCTTTTCCCATTAACGTTTAACTGACTACTTCGTACATGCAGATTTGTGACACTTTGCAAAATAGAATAAATGGATCTATTTGACTTTCTCGAGCTTTTAGCTCTGTTTTTATGCTTTCCTTTGTCTGAAAAACTCTGCTAAAGCTATCTGAGTTTTAAATATGACCAAAGCTGCATTTTCAATTATTATTTGTTCTATTTAGGAAGAATCAGTATAGAACAAAATTTCCTTTGTTTGAATATTTTTTTAAATTAAAATTTAATTGGACTTTAATCTGTCAATTAATCTGGCTCATATTTTAACCTCACTATTAAAGAGATATTTGGAAGAATGAATACAAAATGCATTTAACAATGTTATATTCTTAATAAATATGTAGTAATGTGAAATTTGAACTTTCTCGTCATTTTTTTTCTTCTATATTTTTTATGTCTATAGTAAAACTAAAAGATTAAATTATGTGATTTGTTTTTGAGGTTGATTTTAACAAAATAAGTTATTTTAAAAACTGTCATTCAACTTCAAATCAAATTGCAATGCAAATAATTCAACTGTCAAATACCAACTGTTCATATTATGGGAATAATATTTGTTTATTTATGTTATTCCATCAGTGAAAATTTAAATCAAAATATACAGATTAGTTTTCACGGATTGAATAACGAATATTTTTAAATTATTCGGCGGTAATGAGATAAAATTTTCTACATACTGTTTTGTATATATTTTTGTATATATTTACATAATTTATTATGTAAATATTGTTCATTTGATAAAACTTCTTGTATTTTCGAGAACTGAAATTTAAAATATATGTACATTGTTTTGTATGAGTTCGGTATGAGTCGGTCAGATGGATTTCATCCATTTTGGTTCACTTTCATGATGAATAATTTCTAGTCCTTAAAAGCTTTCCTCCTTTTTTGCAATACATATATAATTATTCTGAAGAAAACTTCACTCACAGCAACATCTCAATTGTTTCTTTAAAGTTCCTTCAACTAAATTATATTGAAGATTGCAATAACTTGAAGATTAGTGTGATGATGACACAATGTGGAGAAAATTTTCATATATAATTCATTTTCTCGAGTAAATTCTTTAAACGATGCTCTATATAGAGATTATGTGAGCATGTGTACATTATTAACACAATGAGAAATAAGCTTAACACTCACTGTACAAGCTGGGAAATATTTAATAATATTAATGCTACTAGAAGTGCTAAAGTGGAAACTCAGAACCTATTAAATTTCATCGTAATAGTCCCAGTGTATTGTTATATTATTCACTGAAAAGGAAGGATGAAAATGTTTTCGGTAAAGATTTAATTTTTTTTAAAACATGATAAATATATGAATTATCAGCTTGAAAGATTTGCTTATTTTATAGATAGCTCAAAACTTGTGCTAATTTTGTCAATAGTAAAATGAAAATTATTTTACTTTTTTAATATATTATAGAATTTAAGTAGGTTCGCGAAAGTAGGAATTTAAAATCTGAGAAAATTAATTAAATTCATTAAAGAAAGTAGATAAAACGTTCATACTTCTCTATCTCTGAAAATCTGTGTCAAATTAACAGTCAAATTGCCATGGAAGGTCTACAAGGAAAACTCATCTAGACAGAACCTAATGCACCTTTTTATATCTCAATTTAAAAGCAATTTATTCAATTTCCTTAACATCCTAATTGTAAAGTGTTTGAGCAAAAAAGCAGGAGAAAATAAAATTATGGGTTTGATTTAATTTCCCTCAGCTTGAAAGGCATTTTAGCAGAAAAGTTTAGGTTGGAAAACTCAATTAGAATTTATTTGGAATTTTTGAGGTAAACCACTTGTTCGTCACTCAATTACATTTCGTTTTAACGACCACTTCATGTGTCTGTACCCATCGATTTATTCACAATTGAAACACCCTCAGGGTCTATGCGGACACTGGAGGGCAAGGCAAAAAATAACTTTTACTAATTGATGAGTTTGTACAGCTTTGTTGTTGTTACCTCATTCACTCTTTCTAGCTAGAATTTTCACAAAGTCATATGTTATCCATATGACTTGTAGCTTCGAAGTCTACAAAATTCATTTTTTTATGTCTAAACGTGGTAAATTGTCGCTTCGCTCCAATTTAACTCGCCCGCTTCGAGCGGATTTGTTGCGCATCGCGCAAATTTTAATGAGTAAGAAAATGTGATGGTTTATAAGCAGATTAGAGGAACGTATCAATCACAAAAAAATTGCAAAGAGAAGAAATCATTTTCAAACAGTATTTCCGGCGCCAAACTCAAAATTCGCTAAAAGTAATACAACAATTTAAAAAGGTAATAGAACCGATAAAAAAGTAATACAACCACTTACAAAAGTAATACAACCGTTGGAAAAGGTAATACAGTCACTTACAAAAGTAATACAGCCGTTAAAAAAGTAATACAGCATTTAGAACAGTAATACAGCCTCCAAATAAAGTAATACAGCCACTTAGAAAAGTAATACAGCCGTTAAAAAAAGTAATACAGCAGTTAAAAAAAGTAATACAGCTGTTAAAAAAGTAATACAGCCACTTAGAAAAGTAATACAGCCGTTGAAAAAGTAATACAGCCACTTAGAAAAGTAATACAACCTCAAAATAAAGTAATACAGCCACTTAAAAAAGTAATACAGCCACTTAAAAAGTAATACAGCCATTAAAAAAAGTAATACAGCTGTTAAAAAAGTAATACAGCCACTTAGAAAAGTAATACAGCCGTTAAAAAAAGTAATACAGCCTTTAAAAAAGTAATACAGCCACTTAGAAAAGTAATACAGCCGTTGAAAAAGTAATACAGCCTTTAAAAAAGTAATACAGCCTTTAAAAAAGTAATACAACCTCAAAATAAAGTAATACAGTCACTTAGAAAAGTAATACAGCCTCCAAATAAAGTAATACAGCCGTTGAAAAAGTAATACAGCCTTTAAAAAAGTAATACAACCTCAAAATAAAGTAATACAGCCACTTAGAAAAGTAATACAGCCTCCAAATAAAGTAATACAGCCGTTGAAAAAGTAATACAGCCACTTAGAAAAGTAATACAACCTCAAAATAAAGTAATACAGCCACTTAGAAAAGTAATACAGCCACTTAGAAAAGTAATACAGCCATTAAAAAAAGTAATACAGCCTTTAAAAAAGTAATACAGCTGTTAAAAAAGTGACATGACTTTTATATGGGGGCTACCTGAAGGGGGGCTTTGGGGGGGAAATGAATACGGCCACTCGAAACCGCCTGGTATAAGGAGCCTCTGTACCAAATTTCATTGCGATCGGTTAAACGGTGTAGATTTGTATAGCTGTACAGACACGAAGATTACCAACAAACAGACCTTTATTTATTATATATAGATTTTGTTCTTTAGCCGTAAATGGTTCACATATTTTAATGGTTTTGAATATCAGTATTTTTGATATGTTTTAACACAAAATATATACGATGTGTACCATAACTATATATGTAAGAGCATATACGTATAGATACGTAAAAACTTTGATAGTCACGTAGTCTGCACCCTTTGATTTTTATTTCCATCACGTTGTGCACTGAACTTTTATATAAAAAAGAGAATTTCCTTTTTTTTCACAGAAAGATAAATGAATTTTCCGGTGTTTTATACACGGATAAAATATAATCTGTGGGTTTTACATTTCGAGGTAGTAACTCCATGAATTGATGACCATTGTAACTCTCATTTAGTTCAATGTAACCTCACACGGTTGTTTTATTGGTGTACCCCTATCTAATGTTTTATCGATTTCTCGAGCACCCACACTTATATTAAATTGAAATTTTCGTGGAAAATTTAGTTTTATAATTAGTTCACATGTAAAACGTGGCAATCAATTGGTACTGGACAGCATTTCATTGATTTAATTTAAGTACTTAGCAGCAATAGAATAATTATTGGGAAATTTCGAATTGGTAGTCATTAAAACAAGAAATCGAATATGAAATTATAGTTGATTTAGTTTTGCAAAGAGGATTTTCAGTACGAGTTTTGTTCTTCTACTACTAAACGAAATTTTCGCTTTGAAAATTTTAATAAGGGAATGTAGGTAGGTACTTAATAGCTATTTCTCATACAAGAAAATCCCTTTTTATGTATCCTCATGCAATCAAATTTACGATGAACGTTAAATGGAAGAATTCCCACCAACGCAATCGCTTTTGATGACACAAGTTAATGTGAAAGAATAGAATTGTAATCCGGCTAGAATTAATTACTTTGAGTGAAGTGTCATTGGTTATCACCTGCCATCCCTGGACATTTTACCGAAAATTAAGAACAGAAAAGAGTAATAACTGAATAAATTTTGAAGGTTTAGTTATTAATTCTTAAGAATTTGTTTTTTAATTCAGTTAAAAATAGTTTTCTAGAAAATTTATTTCAACATTAATTATAAAATTTTTCAGAGAAGCTTTTCCTTGTACAGCTCAACCAGTATATATGAAATTAAGATAAATTTAATCTGAGTATTGTGAATAAATCGCTCACAATTGCAATATTCCCTCCATGTACCACCGTTGAAGATAATCTCATGTCTGTCGTTTTAGTGAAACTTACATAAAAAGTGCCTTGCATTTGAATACTGTGCAAAAGTACTTAACGGAGAATTGGGGAAAAATAATATTTGGAATGGAAAGTTGTAACTCATGTTCCCATTTTCCATGCACGATGATTTTTTCTTATTATGCAAATTTAGTTTTTGAGGAAATTCTGTGATTTTATCGAGTTTTACTGAAAAGTTTAAATATTTGCCTTACTCACATGCCACAGATTTTTGTCATTTGTTAGAAGCACTGCCACTCATAAAATCCATACGGTATCAAAATATGAATTGAATCCTTATTTATAAGAGAAAAAAGTATTCGTTATGTAAATATAATAAAATATAAGCCTTTTATATACTTGACATGAAATTCTGTATTTTTTATGGTTATTCTCAAATATAAGGAGGATCAAATTTTCAAAAATTTAGTTCACTGTAGGATGAAAAAGCAACTAAATTATTATTTCAGGAGCTTTTACAAGCATTTTAGAATTCTTAAATAAGCTCAGAAACTATTCTTTCACTTGAAACTATTCATAACAATAAATTTGTTAATTTTTTAAAACAGTTAAAGAGTTTTAGAACTTTCTGCACAAATAAACTAAATATTATGAAAATATAAATAAATAATTTTTTTAACAGGTTAATTAAACGAAGCCTATAACTCTGTTGAAGAACAGGAAATAAAAAAAAACAATTTAATAACTAAACATTATGCTAAACATAAAACTTTACTTTAGGTAACTTTGTAAGTTTGTTAAATATTATTTTCTGACTGATTTCATGTTCAAAGTCAATTAAGTATGAAATTATGGAGTTCTTTGACTAAGGGATACTTTAGATTGACGCGGGGTAAAATAGTTTCATGGGTTTTGCTATTAAATATGTATTTCATGTATCTATATAATGTATTTATAATATGTACATATATACTATGTTGTAAGTTTGTGAATTTGTGTAGAATCCCGATGGGTGCCCACAAAGCGACCTTTCTGTGGTCAAACGACTTCCGTACTTTAATATTAAAAGTTTAGTGTCTCTCCTATGTTACAAAATTATATTCTTTTTTCCATCTTCTTCGTACATGTTGCGGTGTATATGTACATTATGTAGAATGTTCATGTTGTATTTTTAATCATCCCCTCCTATTTGGTGGATGGAATGTATGAGTGTTGATGCGAAGGATCCAAAAAGGCTGTGTGACGGGGATATTTTATGGGTGAGAAAGAGAGAGTGATGGCTTATAAAATTCGGTAAAGAGGAGACACTGTCGGGCATACAAAAGAAACCTCCAATGGGTCCTGGCAGTGGGCCAACATGTCTAATAAATTCATCCAAGGCGACTAATCTCGAACATAATCTGCAATCGTTCCGATATTCCTTCACACTCGCCACGACCTACACAAGCGATACTACATTAATTTCATGTTTGCGATTTCTTCGCCAAATTTCATTTATAAATTTCCGTGGTAGCAGCATGAAATTAGATTTTCATTTATGTATGTTGAGGAGAAATTACATTTTCTCAAGCATCAATCGAAAATATTACACGCACAATTCCGGTGCGATTATTCACACACAACCATATTGCTATGAATTTTATCATAAAGTGCCAAAATTAACATTATATTCTCGGGAGCATTCTAATAACATTTACTTAAGATTACAAGTCAATAAAAAGCGCTAATTTGCGATGCTGTCGAAATATATAGCTTTTTCGATGCTGTACCTCATTGCTCTGGCAAATGTTCATCTGCACCGCATTTGCCGCACCTCATCTTTTTCTGGGAGGCACTCCCGCACTTCTTGTGGGTTCCTCTTGGGAAAATAAACAACCGGCCGGCCTTCCGTCAAGTGCACGAAAAGTGTTTGCAGAATTTTTCCACCAAATGCGATCATCTGTGGTGCAAGATTATTAAATTCTCTCGCCAATGGCAGAGTAATTTGTTACCTTCGTATCGAATTATAAAAGATATTACAAGACAAAGCTTCAATTAAGTACACTGTAAAGAATAAAAGTTTAAAAAATATATTTTTTGTAATTAATTAAGGAATTTAGCAAAAAAAATAATTTAAAAGTCTCAACTTGGGGTAAAATATGCTTTATCGAAGTTTTAACAAAAATTACATATAACAGCTTTTCGAGAATTGTATATTCATTTATAGATTTCTATCAGTTTTGTACAGTGTACACTATATACATACATATTACGTTGGATAAGCAAAAATTGAAGCAATTGGATCTGATATTTCTCACCATCGTACGAATCAATGATTTATCCTCCGGATTTTGATTACTTCCCCAACATTTCTCTCACCAATGCCTTCCATTATACGACTTTCGAGACTTTTCAACTTTCCACCAACCCCACACATTTGGTGGCAGTCATACGTTGTGGAAAAAGTAATGGTGTCAGGATGGCAAAAAAAAAGAAGAAACAACAAACGCGGCAAAAGTTACCAAATTGCTGACAAGACTTATTGAGTTTTCAATCCTCTCTGGCTTCAATTTTATCCCCCTCCGGGTGCTTTCTGTGTGCTATTCTGTATATGAATTGCCATTGACAAATATACGTGTTTGAGAAATTTGTAAAATGACAGTTGGCAAAACAGCACCGAGGCAAATTTGGTGGCGGTAAACTCCTCCATCTCTATTTGTGGTTTTGCACTCTAACAACAAATTTCAGCATTACAAGCTTGTATACCATGTTTATTGACAAGAGATTGATGCTTGTTTAGGTGGGAGTGGCAAAGAATTGAACGTGCACGATATTAGAGCTTTCATTCAGAACATGCTCAAAAGTTCTTCCGCATGCAATTTGCCTCAAACTCCTTCTTTTCTGGGGCAATGGGAAAATTAAACAGAAGGTGGAACATATCTTTCAAAGATGCTATATACGAACAATTAAGACAATTAAGAACAATGCTTTTCATAGCAAAATGCTGGCGTTTTAATCAGAATCATTATCCATTATCTTCTGCACTAATGAGTTATGCCAGAGAAAATTACTTATAAAATTATCTATACCTATCTATATACTTGGAATAAATTATTGAGAAAATTAATTATAATTTGATTATTTTATTTTTTGATTGTGCTTTATAGCTATTGATAAAAATTGACAAAATAAACAAATTAAAGTAATTAAAATAATGCAAAATTCGTGCATTTAAGATTGTATCAAGATTACATCCATCAGATAGGTTTTAGTCCCCCTACATGAGAAAGTTTCATTATATGAAGGTAAAATGTATGTAAGTTTGGCATTTCTGTCATCACACAGCTAACTTTTGCAATTAAGGACCCTTTGGAACTACAATTTAGCTCCATGATACAAGGGTCGACCAATTTACTTTGATTTATTTTCTCTTATTTCGCAAAGTGCAATATTTTACCACAAAGTAAAAACACTTAATGGTCAATTTTGCTTATCAAAATACACAGAGATGAAGCACAGAGACACCCATAAAACTTTAATGGTGATATGATTGAGAATGTCTATATTAGAAAGAGAAATATTTATTGTGATAGTTAAATATACGTTATTTACGGCGTTTTGACTGAAAATATGATTCCTCTGCTTCCAAAACAAAATTAAATCTTCTATTGGGGTACACATTTCAATAATTTATACACCTGTATTGCGCGGTGCATTAACAGTTTGATGATCATCATAATATACTTACGTACAGTACATTTATCAAACAAACATAATTCAATACTTATTAGTTGAGCTGAATATATTTTAACATGAATAAATTTCCTCATCTGCCTTAATTTAGATGTGTAGTAAATTTTAGAGAGATTATATTTTAATACTCTCAGTGACAGCGAAATTGCAGAAAGGCTACAGAATACTAATATGTTGAAAATTGCTAGTTATTTTTTAATTAAAAATTTATAATGTGTCTATACTTACACTTAACTTTCACTAATAGCATTTAGTATCATTTTTATTCGCTTTATTTTATCAAAAACAAGTTGAGGGCTCTCGTGATACAAAACACAAGGGCATCGTTGTGCCCTAAGCACTAGTCTGCAAAGGGCAGAATAAAATTTTATTCTATTCTATTCGTTGTGCAGAAGAGTATCTCAAGAAAAAAAATTAATTTAATTATCTGAATGCGTAATTGTGAATGCCCAATTTTCTACTGTAATTTATTTAAATGACATTTAGTAAATGCCCCCATAATCGGAAAATACACCACTTGAAATGATTCAATAGTTGGGAAAACGTTAATTGATCCCAATCAAATATACAACAAATTAACGTAAAAATATCAAAGAGTTTTTTTTCGAACAAACGTACAAATAAACAGACGAGTGTTGGAGCCTTTGCAAGGGTGCTTTGGAGCTTTTTGACGTGAAACGTGCTCAGAGTGTACTATTACCTGACCACATTGCGAGGAATATATATGGCAAATGCGACGGAAACAGAAAGGGGAGGTGTGTGATATGATGTTTACTTGATGGTAATAAATGTTGGCTCATGTTCATGAGGTGGTCGGAAGTGCAGAGAGTTTGGGGTGTAAATTGCTCTCAAAATATCATACACACACACACCAAATATGTATATACTCACGAAAGAGTTAAAATTTACTCACCACATAATCATTTAATTCTAGCTTTTCACCAACAAATAATTAACAGCGTCACATGCAAATTTAATTGAAGATAAATGAAAGTTTAAATTTGTCTCGTATTTTGCATTTTAACACGTAATCCCCGAACAATTGTGCGATGGGGATGAGTAAACACCATCAGCGTGAAGGGAAGGTATGAAAAAGCTCCCTCTGTCATGGGGAAGCTCTTTAACGGTTTATGACTTAATTGAAGGGATCGATGAGATAGGGGTCTTACGAGAAACTATGTAAAGTGCTCTGTAAGCAAGAGGTGTGAGGACACCTTGATGGTTTGAAGGTTCCAATAAGCTCTTCAAATATCTTCTTCTCCTCATCAGTCTTAACGCACGAAGTGTACATTGAGAATGTTTCTTCATGTTATCAATGCGTGTTTAAGAGGCGGAGCTTTTGTACACTTACCCCGCACTCTCCTTCCTCTTACCACCCTCAATACAAAGACAAATGCGATAATTTCAGTGCAAAGTCTGGTAAAGGCTCTAACTGAAAATCAATGAGGATTTTCACTTAAAGGTTAACACTTGACGTGAATTCTTGTTTTACAACCTTCAATTTTATGATCCAATTAGGCATGTATTGTATATAATGTTCTGTTGTTATTATAAATAATAATAATTATTATTTGACTTGTAAAATTTTAAACTTTGATTTGGTGAATGCAATTTAAAATAGAAATCCCATTAGAAACGTACAATTAGCGGATTCGCGTATTAGTAAAGGGAATGAGTGGTAGTGAAGTATATAATGAAAAATCAAAAGCAATTAAATTTCCAGACAATTCATTGCTCTTCAAGCATTTCCAGGACATTTGCTACAGAAGTGGACAGCACAATGTGGCTATTGTGAATGGTTGGTGGGGAGGTGCGAGTCATTGGGAACAATTTGTGGAAAAGCAATGACCTGAATTGAAGAGCTTTCGGAAATTCTCACACTTTTGCGCGCATTCTTCTTCCCTTTTGCGTGCCAACCAGCCCGTCCTCAATTTCCTTCCGCCTGCATTCAGTATTCACATCGCTGAATGAGAGGCAATTTAAAATTTCACACACCAAAGAAATGTAAGAAAACTCACTGAAGAATCGTGAGCTTTTAAATTGCAATCTGCCCGCGGAAAATTATATATAGCACACTTGCAAGAGGGTAGTTTTTCTTTTGCTTTGTGCTATGTGCTTTTGTTTTAACTTAATTGAAGAGCTTTACCCAATTTAATCTTTAACGTTTCTATGACCAAATGGTTGGATTAAATACACCAAGCTTCCAAGCTCCCATATTCAGGAGATGTTTTATTTTATTTGGATGTCTTACAATTCCATTTTCCCTTCATTATTCAGTGCCACAGATAAAATACATGCTGTGACACGGATACATATCATACGCACTGGAAATCACACACTCAACATAATTCACGGCAACCTCCGGCCCTTCTGTATGTATCTCTGTTTGATTTAAATGGAATCCAATACGGGGCTTTGATGACATGGAAAGTCGTTATGTGATGCGTGACATGAGTATGGTATTTTATTAATAAAACCAAATGACGGTGCGAATGGAAAGCATCCTTCGACATACGAATGATGTCAATAAAAGGACTACCGTATTTGTCGGGAAGGTATAATGAAAATATTCCTTCTTCTTGAGAAGATATCCAAAAACATAGGACGTGGAAAATTGTATTTAAAATGCTCTTTCATATCCACATTTTCGCATCTTTATTGCATTTTATCGCTTTAATCTGTTTACTTGTGAATACATTTCGTATTTTTTTCTCTCGAAGTAATACCTTTTTTACGTTCTCCACTGATCTTAACACCTTAAGACTTTTTAAACATCATCAAGTTTAATGCTGTGTTAAGTTATTTTTGTTGGTTTCTTAAAAAAAAAATCATTAAACTTCAATTAATGAAGCGATAAAAATTGGTCATGGCTCTTCAGTGTGTTAAACCTCTGTATTCTTTGTGCTTTATAGATAAATGTAAGGTGCCGTATTATATTTATGTTTTCCCACAGAGAAAAGTTATTCAAGGAAAAGTGTATGTATACATACAGGAGAAAATGAGTAATTTTTATGATCCCTTCTGTGAGGAATGTCATAAAATTCTTCTTAATATTCACGTCTCTGGGGGATGAAGGCTTGTTCAGAAGATTGTATAAATTTTCATCTACATAGGTAACTACATAAGACATCAAATTACTCACTGGAATGTTCATTAACGCTGAGGGTAAAGAGAGGGGAGGATTGCTCAAATTAATTTTTTCTGCTTACTCCTACGCTATGAAAGCGATAAAATAGCCAAGAAGTTGTTATAAAAAATGAGCATTTCCACTAACCTTTACGATCGAAACATCAGCGGTCGGAGATAAGCATTCCAGAGGCGTCCATTGAGGAAAAATTTGAGAAATTCTTTTTATGATTCCCAAAGAGATTACGAACAATCTTAAAATATCACGCGACGTCTGGTGCGCAAAAGTGAATGTGAAATCTTCTTGAATGTCTTTTGAAGGATAATCAGGTGTGTTCATTATGCAAATTTATATATTTCATTGTCGTGGTAAGACATTGTCTCTTTCTTATTCCCAAAATCTTTTCCAACTCCTCTTTTGCAAACACACTCTTCATTATTGTATTCGTTTGCATTGTAATGAAGTGATTTATTTAGCAGAAAATGAGAATATCATTCCGTTTTTCTTTTTCATTTTCATGGAACAGTTGGAAACGTGGAAGAAAATTGTGACCAATTTCAATTATATACATTTATTATGTAAAATTTCCCTTTAAAAGCTTTCTGAAATGATGACATATAAACTTGCAATTAAAAGAGTGAATGGAAATGCAAACAGATGTATATACCATTTAATTAGCATGATGGTCTTTGCAGAATTCTCTTTTGTTTTTTTTTCTAATGTAAACTTTAATTCACGGAACACCATTAATTTTTTTGTTGTTTTTGATGAATTTTCACGGTGACATTTTTTGCAATTTATTTAATCGTCAGCATGATTGGACGTCACATTAACTCCTTTTATATTCATGCCCACAGCATCAGCTGAAATTAATGCAAAAAAAAACCACGCCAAAGTAATAGCTTATAATTAATCCTGTGACGCAATTCTGCGAAAGAAATTATATTTTAAAACATCACCGGATTTAGGCAATTCCACAAAATGAAGTGACGAGGAAAGAATTACTCGGATATAAACTCCCAAGGTTTGAGGATGAAGAGATAGGTGGAAGAAGCCTTTTTGGGAGCATGAATTTGCATTAAAAGTGAATGGGAGTGGCTTGAGTATGGTCTTAAAAAAAATGATGGAAACGATGATTGAGGAGTATTCGGACACATCCTGAAGCTTTGAATTTTGATGATTAGTATTTTGATTTTTTTTAAAGTTTTCATCGCTTTAAATCGCCG
Source organism: Lutzomyia longipalpis (assembly GCF_024334085.1). Taxonomy (NCBI): domain Eukaryota; kingdom Metazoa; phylum Arthropoda; class Insecta; order Diptera; family Psychodidae; genus Lutzomyia; species Lutzomyia longipalpis. Next base: position 29,155,348 of record NC_074707.1, read on the forward strand.
TAATACGTCGTGTAACAAATTGGTCATTCATTCATTGCGCGTTTCTCATAATATGTCACGAATTGCTCCACCTTATTGCCAACAGCACGAAGCATTGCTCACCTGTACGTTGTCATGAACAAAATGTTAACCACAATATGAGGCTTCTGGGGACAATTTCCATCTATATTCCCACGAGGAAAATTGTAATTTTTTGCCATGACATTTATGAAAATCTATGAAGTTTATGATGGGGACAAGACGTGGATAAAGAGCCTTGTTGAAAATTCATATAAAAAGGATATTAAAAAATATATACATATACATTTTATGTGTATATGAATGTACATAAGTGTACATATGATTGTCAATGTTCTTTGCTTAGGACAACATTAATATTACATCATATATCTATATACACCAATGATAAGTTATGTGATATTAATGTAAAGTCTTTTGAAACCATTTATATATAGTTTCATGACAATTTTATATACCGCTACATTTTACTTTAAGTGACATAAAGAGTTTTTGTCTGCAAGTGACTGCAATCCCAAGATATGCATCATCTCATCATCAGTTTCTTATGAAAATATATAATATCTACATATATATTGTCATAGTACATACAATAAATCGTCTTTCTTCACATCCTCAAAAAGTTCCTCAAAAGTTCCATTTCCTAAAACTTTGACAAAATTTCACTTTACTTTTATAATCGAATTTGTTTGATTAAGGAAAATATAACCTTTGGCGTATAAGCCTTCCATTTTGGCGTATTAGTTCTCAAGTTTTCCAATTTCCATTCTGCCTCATCATGATGTGGTTGGCGCCTATGTGGGAATATCAATGGGCCATCATTTGAGGGCTCGTCATCATCGCACAAGAATTGCTCATAAAAGTGTCATATCGATAAAATGAAAGTCATTCCAAAAAAAATTTCACAATCGCTCCCTTATATGTATGTAGTACCTCTAGTAGTCATTCTATAGGGAGTGGTCATTATTGGAGTGTTTAGAAAGGTCAGAAAACCCCCCCATGAGACGGTATTCATGAACAATTGATGAGATTTCCTCATTCCTTTGCAAATAATTAAATGAAAACGTTAAATTGGCACCGCGTATAGAGCGTTTCCTCATGTCGAGGGTCTCATAAATTTTTCATTGAATATTGATTTCGGGAGTTAACGGTGTGAAAACTCCACCCCGGCGTGGAGGCGTCTCTATTGAAAAAGTATGCAAGGAGTACAAAAGTAAAAGAATGCGAATTGATGGAAAGTGAGATGGAAAAGTAATGGGAAAACATATAAGATAGAAAGAGATTTAATTCTCTAAGAGTTTTCCAATAAATTGAGTGTTACGTAAGAAACTTTGTTGCAACACTATGAGAAAAACACGTCACTTTGCTCACAGTAAGCAATAACTTTACTATATGTAAGTTTTTTTTTCGTTGCTAAATTAAAGAGTTCATCATACTAATTCACCTTTAAAGCTCCTTGTTCGCCTTTTTTTCCTCTTCGTCGCCCCCAATTCAGCAAATATCGTCTTTGCGTGGTGGAGGCAAAGAAAAGCACTGAAAGGGAATAACGAAACTCATTGGGGAATTATTCATAATATTTTGTAATTTTATTCGACTTTCTCATGGGGGCGTACGAATAGAAATGAATAGGGCGTGAAGAGGCAGAGAATCCCATCAAAATATGATTACACTGAATGATAACAAAGCGAAGAAAAAATTGAAATTTTACTGCTGCGGATTTTTTGTCGTCTCATATGAATGTAAGGAAAAAAAAATAATTTCATGCTTTTCATATGTTGACAGATGAGAATTAAAACTTTACAATTCTCAATTGTATGTATGTATATATAGGTATGTATATCAAATGACGGATTTGTATAATCAAATAAAATGTGATTTTGAATAAGAATCAAAGTTAGAGATAATACTTTCTGTATACGTTTCATAAAAGCATAAAAATTACTTAAAATAACAAGTTTATGTTCTAATAAATTAAACAGTAATTTCAAATTATAATCCTAATCTTTAATCTTAGTATTTCTTAAATCATAGATCAGAAAGCCTTTTGACTTTGTACACAGACATCTTTCTACCCAAGTGAATTGATTTGACGCCTTGGGGGATTCCTTTCTTATATTCATAGATAGTTTATGAGAGCTTTCGCCGCATCAAGTTCGCAATATCAATGTCATTTTTCTCCATCTTTTTCTCACTTCCTCTTTCCTTAGTATGCGTACGAATCGATCAAACTCATGAAAACGTATCATGTACCTACTCAATTTTTTTCTATTCCCCGCGAATTTTGGTTGATAGAGTATCCTGGATTTTTTTTCTGCTATAGCTATTGAAATCCTCCAATGAGGAGTTATAAAAAAAAGTATACACTGTTCTATTTATTTGCTTGTTTCATAAAAAAGGAGGATCTGGATATTGATATTGAGAATATATACTTTAGAAATAAGACTCTTCTTCTCAGCAAATGTCTCAAGTTGTTCTTGTTCTCGTTATTCAAATTTTGCTTTTTTCTTTTCTATTTTCCGGATCCGGCTCATGCTGTGGGGAAAATTCATAGAAAAATGATTCCCCTCGTGGTTCTGGAGGAGGGTAGCTACGAAAAGGATGTGCTGTTGTATGTAAATTTGGGGGAGCCTCAGATGGTCGGAGGTAAGTTATTCGTTATTAAATTTGGCTCCTATCGGTGGTGGAATAATTAAATTTATTATTGAATACTCCAATGGATATACTCTTTTTTTCTGTTAACGAAATATGCAAAATAAGGGATGGTCACGTTATTTTGGAAACTCGGGGACTTTCAAGAGCGATTTTCAAGCCAATTTTGAAACCAAAAATTCGAAATTTGCTTGCATTAATGTTAAATGGCCAAATACTGATAAGAATTCATTACTTTCGATTCAGAAAATAAATTTTTGTGTTCAAAAAAATTATTTGAAATTCTCACATTTTGGTCATTTTGTTCCTGTAGAGTTTCCAAAATAACGTGACCATCCCTTAATTAAAGAAATTTCTCTTTTTCTTTTCAATACCCCAAGTTTGTTTTTTGTATTGTCTCTTATTCATTTTTCTTTCAAATATTAATTGCTGCCTGCTGTAGTACTGAAGAGAAAAAGAATATCAGCATTTATAGAAAAGAAAGGTTACTCATTTGAAAACAGAAACACTTTTATACAAAAATTTTATATTCTCACATTTTTTTGATCTAAGAAAATTCTTCAATAGAATATTATATTTTTTGAAATTATACCACAATTTATTATGCATATTTTGTACAATATATTTATATATGTAGGTAATATATTTTTTGACACTTAAGATTCATCTGTTCTATTTCGACATTTCTTTTTTTTAACATAAAATACTTAATGTGTATTTAATTTATTTTATTTTCTTTTCTTTTTTGCTTCTACTTCTATCTTCGTATAAAAAATACATACTACTCGCTACTACATAACTACTTCTGCTGCTGCTGCGCTACAATATATCAAAATTACTCTGCTCTGTGCTTTATTTTCTCTCTCATTTCTTGTGCTAAAATTGTTTCGCGATATGGACGGAATATCAAAAATACAACAAAATTAATGATTTACTGTTTTTGTTTGCATTTTATTTTTCAAATTGACTAAAAAATCAATAACTCGGCCAATATTTTACACTATGAGACAATAATTAATTGTTCGTTAAAATATACTCTTTTAAATGTAATTAATTGATCACTCTGACAATTTTTTTCTTTTTTTTCGTTATTTAAAACGTCACTAAAAATGGGTGTTAATCTCTTTGACTGAACGCAAAAATGCACTTGGCAAAAAAAATCACTTAAAATGCATAAAAATCGCAAAACGGATTAAATAAAAACTATGAATGGCTGAATTTTGTAAGTAAAAACGATATAAAAAATCATTTTATGCTCTCTGTATATCCTTTGATTTTCACGGCTTCACAATTTTTTTAAACTTTGAATTATCTACTAATCGTATATACATTTGAATTTATATATCTCTCTTGAACGTGCGATTAAACTTTAGAGAGTTATGTATTCTTTTCCTCATCTGTTGTTTTGTTATTAAGCTAAAAATTGAATTGGAAATTAATTCTCTCTCTAATGCAGTTATAACAGCTTAAATCCTATGGCTTATGGTAATTAGTATTAGCCAATTGCATGTCTAACTGAAGTATGAAGTCACTTTTCTCTTGTTTTCCATGTAATTTGTTTTGCATTTTCATTTAAACGATATGAGACAAATAAAGTGATGCAACTAAATGGCAAAAATCAACGAAAGGCTGCACAACTTTTAAAATAAAAAAAAGGTTTCATTTTAAATGCAGCACTATTAAGGAAATCCTTTAATTATATATTTTTTAAACGAACATTAAGGGTCATCATAAAACGTGTTTTCTGCGTATATATCAATTACAAGGTTTATTTTTTTTTTTAATAATTCTACTTGCATTTGTTTATGATAAACCTTGAGCCATACAGGCAGGAATTTAATTCCTTGTTTATGACAACTAATGTAATAGTTGTGAGCCTTCCATGAGAATATGCCTCATTTTAATTGTATACGCCAATTTACACCAACAATAACCCACAATACACTAAAAATAGAGCATTCTTCATTGTCAAAACCGTATGTGAAGGTGCTGAAAAAGACAAGAGCAAAAGCTTCTTCCTTTATATGTATGAGGGTACGAGGAGAGCTTTTTTGCATCATGAAGTTTCACGGCTGTAATCAAACAGCATGCGGTTTGGGACTTTTGAATGGAACTGACGTACTGACAACTCCTAATTCATTGTGAGCTTATTGTTCACCACACCACAATAATTCCTCTAAAGTGACTCTTTTTGAAATTTATGTGTCTTGTTGCAAAAAAGGGGTATATTTTGCAAAACCCCCTCGCTCCATATAATTAATTCATTCCGTGCTTGGGGTTTTCTGCTATGTCGCAAATCGGCACGCATTGTTTATTCTGTCAAGTGCACAGCAATCTGAAAAGTATTTTGCTCACTTTTAACCTCTCGTTTTGTTTGTATAAATTGGCTTAATTGAATACAACACTGTGTTACCACCAGGCGTCTCCATTCACATGGGAGAATCGTCGTATCACATAAAGCGACCACAACAAACTACCAAAGAGGATTTCCACTCTGTACTTTACTTTTTATACCTCCGACACACGCCATTCTTTTCGCATTTTCGCACTACCCGCACACTCTTCTTCTTTTCCTCATGTACTTTTTTTACCCTCCACAACAAATTACAAGCTCCACTGCCCCAAAGTTTTACACACAAAAATTTCCTTATAATATTCCCTCTGTGGGAGACATATTTATCATCTCAAACAATAAATGTCTTTTGCTTTTAGTTGTTCTCTCCCATTTTTGTTACAACGTTGAATTTTTATTGCTTTATGTCTTCTTGGTGTGCTCTTCCCCATTTCACTATTTCAACACTGAAAAAAAGTGAAGCGAACAAACAAGCTGCAATTGCCCTTTATTGTCTCAGAAACAATACAATGTCTGGCACATATAGACACAATTTTAATAGTATTTTATGCACAATATTAAACTTAAGGGGGTAGCGGATGGAAAACTAAATCAATTTGGAAGTCACATTGCTTCAATTGCTTTATTATTGATGAAAGTTTCCACGGAACAATAATGTAATTTTGCAGAAAATTATTTTGTAATGAATTAGTTTACATTCTAAACATGGTAACATTATGTTGCCACGGTTGCCACCAGGGGGTAACCGACTATGCTTAGAATGTACCGCGAGACTGCACCGCGAGTGGCAAGAGTGGCAAGAGTGGCAATGAAAAACTGGCAGGAAGTGCACCGCGAGTGTCAAGAGTCGGATACCCCCTGGTTGCCACAGAACTTTTATATTACATATTATATTGTACAAGTCAATTTAAACGTATAGACAGCTCTAGTTTTCATTTAATAATTTTATAACTTTTATGATTAAAATAAATATAAACTTTTTATATATTTTTTTTTTTAAATAATTTCCTAAACATTTTACGGATTACCCCTTAAGTTAAAACTAATAAAACACAAACCTACATACATACATTTTGTAACACTAAACACATTCAACAAACTTTTTGGACTATGATTTATGAACAAGGTAAATTTCTCACATATAGTTATCTTTCGATTGCTCTTATACCTTTTACTCCTCAAAAACTCATTGCTTTGCAATTTCGAAGAATCAATTTCTGTCTTCGCTTCGGGTATTATGGAAGTTATATATGTATGTATTTACATGATAATCATAAACATGTCTTTCGTGAAAATGCCATTGAGTGTTTGTCAACGTGGCAGAATGGCGAGGTGGAAAATGCTTATGCAAACCAATTGAGTGTATTTTGAGAAGAAAATTAATTTTATGCTACACAGATGACATCAAGTGCGTTCCCTTTTCAGCTAAAGCACAACAAAAAAGACGATGGTGAATGAAATATATTGCACACTAAATTTTATGTATTTTCTAGACAAGTCATGGGCAGGTCGTGTTGCTGAACGTTTCTGGCCGGGACGTCGTAAGATGTCAGGAGCTAACCAATGTAAGGAGACACGGAATTTTAGTAAATATTATTAAGACAAAAAAAATAAGGAAAGATAATGCCAAAAGAATCCAATTCTTTTCGATGTTGTGCATTTGGGGTGTATTACCTACAAGAAAAGCAGAGAAAAGAATTTGCTGATGTACTCTGCCTCCCCCATATGTTCCCCTATTATTCTTTCTCTCTTCTCTTTTAATCTACACTTAAGGTCAATTCTATCTCTCCTAATATTTAGTGAATGACTAAACGATGTTAGTCACGAATGATGAAATTGCTTCTTAAATTTCTCTTTCATTATTTAATATTCTTCGTTCAAGCCGGAAATACACTTAATCCTCTTTGCTAAAACTTTAACTTCTAACGTTCGCAAATTCTCATCGTCTTTTCGGTGTAAAGTGATTCCTCTATTATTGTACATAATTTTATTATTTTATATTTCTCATAAATGAGTGATACCAAGAAGTTTAAATGTAAATCTCCTCGTAAATTTATATTTTAGTTCTCTTTTAGTAGATATTCATTTTTATTGGTTTTAAAGTCTGCACAACAGATAAGATGATTTGATTATTCATATTTCTCAGTTCAGTTCTAGTATAAATTCTAAATAGGTCAACAAAGAAAATAAAAATTAGCTTTATCTACTCAAACAGGTCAGGATAGAAATTTTACTTTTTTTTTTTAAAAAAAAATCATTAAAATGAACTGATTAAGCTCTTAAAATCTTGTAATAAGATGTACTCACATTATTGATATTTGCAATTCCTCTGCCCAGAGTTTGCTGTGGTGTTCAATGGCGCGGAAAATATAGTGTCTGCAAATTGGCGTGAGTGGTGTTATAGTTTAGCGTGCAAAATGTTTCAACGGCGGACGTTTTTATGGGTGAAAAATGTGACGGGTAAAATCTGTTGGACCACAATTTTCCTCTCTTCCATGCGTCTCAAAACACTTTTTTCGTCTGTGAGTAAATTTCCTGAAAATTTCACGGTTCTGTAAACACACCTTCATGTTTTATGTGGATATGAAATTAGCCAAGATAGATGCGATGTCTCGTCTGCCTGACTGTCCCGGATTTCCCAGCATTTCCTCACTCGTGATGAAAAAGCTCCACCCGTGGACGTCTGTGAGCACCAAGAGTTCACTAATTTCACGCTCAAACTCTGCATATGTATATATGTATATCAAATTAATTTGTCATTTTGAAACATTCTGTGGACAGTGGGGTGGTGCGAAGAGGGCATTTATTCTCTTTTCTGGTGAACTCATTAAAAAGTCAGCAACAATATTTCCGCAGGGTACCAAACTAAACTTTTGCTGGAACCGCAAGAGTAACCTTTTTTTCCCTGTTTCATCCCTTTGTATTGAGTTTGTAACTTGTGGTTTTCAGCCAGCCGCCTATCCGATGCCACATCACCTTTTTACGCATTTAGTTGGAAGGGAAAAATTCATGCAATGTTCCATTCATGCTACCCCATCTCTTCTCTTAGTTCTCTCAGAGACACCCCCAAAAAGTAAGATGAAAGTGCATTTAGGAATGCACAGAAATTTATTCAGACAAACTTTTCACAACCCCCTATTCCTACTACACAGACCTCAGTTCTCTACAGGCGTGTTGGAATTTTTGGCAATTTTCCCAAAGTTGTGGCTTGGCTTCCCATGAGGATAGTCGGAGCTTATACTCAATCGTTCACAGAGCCATTCCGACGCATGCACAACTCTGTCTGTCTGGACAGCATCATGCTAAATACCGGATCGGAAGCATAATAAAATGCATAAAAGTCTTTTCTATAGAGAAAAAGTTCAAAAAGTCTTTTTCACAATTTTCCCTCTGTATAGAAATGAATTTCCCATGGTGACCCAGACATAGGCGAGAAAAGTGATGAAGAAAAGTTGAAACAGTTAGGTATACTGTTTACAGAATCTAAGCACTTTGCAGCGCTCCGTGAGATGGGTGGATGGAAAGAAGGAAAAATTGAAGAAAAAGTCAAATATAAACAAAGTCCAGCAATTTTATATTCTCTCCCCGGAGACTCCACGGGCAATGTCTAAACGACCTGCAGTCATCTTCTGAGATCTCCCAACTTTTTACAGAGGCTTCTCAGCCGCATCCCGCGGGGCTCTTGAGTTTTCTTTCCGAGAAAATAATTTGTTTTTGCTGCTAATATACATTTTTTTTTGGTTATAAATATACCGTGTAATACTTTCCAGAATTCCCAGATTTTTTCCCTTAAAAAATTGTTCTAAAGAAGAAGTTGAATATGCTGGAAAAAAATTTAATTTTCTTAGGTCTTGTAAAACTTCATCAATCTATTTTTGGATGTTTTAGCATTTTTTTATTAGCTTTTTGAGATCTATGAAGGCGGGCAGAAGTTCTATTTTCTAGAAATAAATGAAATCAATTATACAAACTTCTTAAATCATTAAAATTCCTAACTTTTATTAAAATTGTCTGCAAGATAACTTCAACATTTCAAAAGCGTCAAATTATCTTAATATATAAAGCTGAAAAGTCTGTCTGTCTGTCTGTCTGTCTGTTTGTGGCACATGAACTCCTCCGAAACCGCTGGGCCGATCTTGATGAAATTTGGTATGGGGGTAGAGGGGGTCAAGACGAGTTGCAAGCGCTATATGGGATTCCGCCCCCTCCCCCCTTTATAGCGCCCCCACAGAAAAATTGATTTTTTCCCATTTTCTACCTGCTGAAGGGTCAGATAACGGGATTTTTTTTTAAATTTTTTTCGGGGTACCGTATTACTTATTATCCCCCCTACTAAAATACGCCCCCCTTTTATAGCTTAAAATGGAGTTTGCTCACACGTGATTGGGGGCTCGGGTTGACTAGTATTTCTTATAAAAAGAAAGAAGCTTCTATTGTTCAAATCAGAATATTATTTTGAATCAAGTATGTAGTTCTTAAATCATTTGAAAAAAAAATGCAATTTCAATCTTGCAAAAAAAAACATAAAAGAAATTACGTGCATAACTCACTCATATGTGAGATATGATTCAAAAGTATGTTCTATTGAATGTTGAATTCAAAAATTAATCGCCCCTCCCGAACCTCATTCAATCGGAAATCACTGCTGAGGAAGATGCCAAGATTTCTTCTTTCTCAGAATGGGCAAGCGAATGACGAAGAAATGCGAGACTTTTCAACGGAAGGAGTTTATTTTTGCAATTCCCATTCTCGAGAATAAAATCGATAGGCACTCAAGTGAATTGTTGCAAGAATAAACAATTCAGTAGATTTCTTTTCTCTGGTACTTTAACGGGTTCTTGTGCATCCTCAAGAAAATACATTCTTGGGATTTTTCCATCACATATCCTTTTAATCAGGCGACAAAGGCAAAGTCCTATTCTGAAATTAATTTTACAGATATGTGAGGAAGTTCATTGAGAATTAAACTTTGAAAGTGTAGTGGTGGTATTAACGGAAGCATAATGAGTATGTGTACCAGTTTGCAAAATGACAATCCTCTCAGAAAATACGCAGTTGGTAGAGAGAAAAAAAATCAATGTTCCACTTCCTAGAGGCGACATACTGCCAAGTTTCTCGAATGAGATGAATTCAATTTAAGTTCTATCGAGTGAAAATAAAATAAGAATTGTAAATTAAAATCCTTGTTCACTACCGGGAGCTTCTAAAGTTATTTCTATTGATTTAAAATTAATACTTCACGTCAAATGTGAAGTGTAAGAAAAATACAACTTATGGCAACTGAGAGTTAGAACTTATTTTGAAACAAATTTAAAATGTAGGTATACAAATTATATGTTTATTTTGACTACGAGGTAAATTGTCGCTTCGCTCCAATTTTCCTCGCCCCGCTTCGCGGGGGGTTTTGCGCTTCGCGCAAATTTTAGAGAGAAAAAAAACTGTGGTGATTTATACGTAGATTGGGGTTACTCATCAACCCCAAAAAAATTGCAAAGAGAAGAAATCATTTTCATACAACATTTCCGGCGCCAAATTCAAAAATTCGCAAAAACTGCATGAGAGTTATATGGGGGCTACCTGAAGGGGGGCTTTGGGGGGGAAATGAATACGGCCACTCGAAACCGCCTGTTATAAGGAGCCTCTGTGCCAAATTTCATCGCGATCGGTCAAACGGTGTAGATTTGTATAGCCGAACACGACGGAAGATTACCAACAAACAGACCTTTCTTTATTATATAGATATAATGAGAAACCAAATGAATTTACCTTTCATGTGTGTGTACAAAGGACACATGCTTTAATTTTCGTGCTTCCCAAAATATTCTCTTACCCGTATCAATTGATATATGGGTAAAGTACATATACTTACTATTAATAGTTCTAATAATTTCTCATAGTGTACGCAATTAATTTTGATGCTATAGGGTTTGAATTATTTAGATAACCCATGGAAAATTTCCTCACGTACAAAGATTTATCCTAAATGTGTTTCTTCGGCATGTAAGTAAATAAATCACATCGCATTGAGAAGAGGATTCATATCATTTGTGCCACTTATTCCACCCTCAACTCAAGGATAGCACATCGTGGCGAAATAAAAGATTTTCAAGTATAGCAGAAGATCCCATTCCTTTTGCACATTGTGTGAGTGATTAGCTTTACTAGCGAGAGAAGCTAAAGTGTCCCAAACGGCTCGATTTCCGAGAGGAAATCTCTGCATGAGAAAGAGTTATATTCACTCTTATCGAGCCCATCCCACATTTCCACTCCATTTTCGCCAGAGAAAAGGGCATCATCATCATCAGGAGTCCATACAGCAAAAATTTTCCAACAGTCGCATTGCTCGGTTACTATATACATAGAAATTTCCTTTCTTACACTAATGGCGTTGTCGACGTCCTCAGCATCGCTTTAAAATATTTGATTATCTTTCTAATATTCTCAAAAACATACCAATTATAGACTTTTAGAACAAAGTCAATTTATAGGATTCAAATTGAATATTAACTGAAAATGTTCCATTTTTAAAATTTCGATAAGTAATATAGCTGGAATATTATTAAATGTAAAATAGGTAGTATTATGGACTGAATTGGGGGCAGTAGAGTTTATCGCATGGAAAGCACTTCCTCTATTTTTTTTAGGTGTGATACATAATAATCCACTACGTGACATCTTAGCTTTTTTCATGCATATATAATATATAAATTGGATTCTGACCTTTTCCTTTTATCTCTGTTTTAACTTTACGACACAATATTATATATAAAAAAAGTCTCGTTTGGACTACAAAAAGCTCGCTATACATAAGCAACAATTCTATATCCTCTTTATACCCATTCTTCCATTTTCCTTCTGAGTACCCATGTGTTGCAGAAGTAAAAAGAAAACGCCTAAATTTCGACCATTCCCACACCGTCTAGGGAATAGAACGGAAAATCATATGAGAAAAGTCTCTCGTCATGGTGGTCCTTTTGAGGTTTTGACTGAAAGATTGAGCATGAGGGGTGGAAGGAAGACTGATGGTACATAGAATAATATATAGATGTTATCTATGGTTAGCTCGGAAAATGGGTTGTACTGCGAATGTCTTTGTCAGGAAATTTCATATTTTGCTTATCTACATGGATACCGGCAATTTTCATATTGCGACATCCCATAACATTCAACGACTGAGCCCACAATGAAGCCCCCTACGAACGAGCTACAAGTGTGGATGCCGGAAGGGTATGGGCAGAAAGGGAAGTAAATAAATATATAGTACAGAGTGGCCTCAACACCTGTCTGGAAATTTATTTACCCAAACTATTAATCACACAATTGATTATCACATATCAGTTCCCCAATAGCAAACACCCGTCAATTCCCAATTGGGATTAAGTACATTGAGCGCACTGAGGGAGATTTGGCGTGTAATTGAATGAAATCTACCACACATATCCCATTCATGAGAAATTCCGCCCACAGAAAATATAATTTTCGATTATGTTGTTGACAAATCTTCCGAACACACATCCTCGGTGGAAAATAATAAAAAATAAAAGCTCTCTCGAGGGCAGTATGAGGGGAATGTTGTGTGCGAGAGGTGTGCTATTATGCAAACAAACACACTTAATGGACACATTTAGGCTACATCCTCGCATATTCCTTCTGCGCTAAAAAAAGCTAATGATGGATAAAAATCGATTTAGTGTGATATCTCACCCTCATCACTTTGATACCTCCTTTTTTGCGACAGTCAACTTTCCCTCTGTTCTGCTGGGTGGGAAACTCTAATTGAAAACTGGAACTTTAGCCACCCTTCAGACTTGGCAGAAATGAATATCACGATTGAGGCAAAAGCCAATGGAACACAGTGGAAAAGAAAAATGTAATTACAAGTAGATAACTAAATCCGAGAAATCCGTAAACGTTATTTAATTAAAGTAAAAAGTTTTCTTTCTTGATTAAAATATAGAATTACGATGTCTTTTCTCCTAGACAAAAACTATTTTCCATCATTAGGTGAAAAGTTAGTCTTGTTCATTAAGTTAATTCATTTCTTAAATTTTAACAATTCATAAAAAAAAACATTTTTTATGGCAAATAGTATATTTTTTTTCAAGTGTACCGAAATTCGTTTCCTTCACTGTATTCACAGTCATCAAATATTTTTGGTTTTGGCTTTTGTACTCCGAAAAATTCCATTGGGAAAATTGTCGCAAAAAATGATCCAAAGGTACAGGGGTGTCAGATACAGACTCTACGTCAAAATACACACACTGAAGAGTACGTGAAGCTAAAGACAAAGCAGTAGCTTTCCCACAGTGTTGGTTCAGTGGGTGAAATTTTGTGGTATGGCAACAATTTATCTCTGTCCATTGGGACGAATAAAAGCATTTATTACTGAGCCACGCGCTACCTCAATGATTAAAACACTTTCCATCGTATATATACCATTGGGTTGCTCAACAAATCTGCATTAATACAACAAGGAGACACATTTAACACAATTTTTAAAAATACTCTTGGTGATTTTATTTCTTTGAGTTGTGAGTAAAAAATGTACTGGTAAGCTGACCAAGCTTACGGGAGCTGTGTTTCTTTCAGTGTACCAATTTTGTGAGAGCAAACTAGAACGCGAATTAATTTAAATACGCGCAAAGTCGGGAAAAGTTGAATCATACCCTAAGAAATGTTTGGAAGGCCATATCTCGAGAACGGATCCATAGATTTTCATAAATTTTTTTTTGTTTGAAAGGTCTCGAAGTCAGCTATAACATATCGAAAAATGAAAAAAATTTATGTCGCCATTTTCGAAAAATTCGAGTTCGAAATTTTCGAAAACTTTGTTTTCGATTTTAGCGCCTCTTGCGGTCATTTTTCGAAGTTGCAATGTTCTAGACATTTGTAGGGTTTCTCGAAACCTTTCATTTGCGCTTGAGTTGATCAAGATCGGACTTGTAGAACCCGAGATATGACATGCCAACTTTGGAAGGCTATATCTCGAGAACGGATCCATAGATTTTCTTCATTTTTGGCATGAAGCTAGATAATATGGTCAGCTACAACATATGAAAAAATGAAAAAAATTTATGTCGTCGTTTTCGAGATATTCATCGAAAACTAATCGAAAATTTTGTTTTTGATTTTTGGCCCTCTAGCGGTCATTTTTGAAACTTTGTATGTTCTAGAGAGTTGTAGGGTTTGTTGAGAGCTTTCATTTGAGCCCGGGTTGATCAAAATCGGTTAAGCCGTTTTCGAGTTATGGTCGATTTTCGATGAAAAATTGTAGCGGCCATATTGACTAAACGGCTTGACCGATTTTCGAAAATGAGGTATCGTTGGAAAGGTATTGATGGCCCCTACAACATATCAAAATTTCAGCCCTCTAGCTGTAATAGCGGCTGAGATATAGCGAAAACAAAATTTTGAGGTTATTCAAAATGGCGGACGGGGGGGTGGGGGGGTGGATTTGACCTCATAATCGGATTTCTTCAGGTCGATATTTAAACTTTGCCGTTTACCGCAAGTCTCTATCTATCACCGTTCTCTTGCAATTTAAGTTTATGATCCGGCCGGACGGACGGACGGACGGCCGGCCGGAAAAAAATTTTTTTGGCGCATACGTTTTTTGGAATGTGGGGACCCTAATTCGTGCTCATCCCAAGTTTGAGCCCGATCTGACGACTTTCGATTTTGCTCGGTACACAAAAGCTGTGTCTGAAAGAAACACAGCTAAAATGAATCTGTGATTTTCATGTGGAATGTTTGCATTGTAGAATAGGAGAGGTTTTTTTTACATAATGGCTAAACATAATTTCTTTTGAGGTAGAATATGTATAAGCACTGTACAAAGATTTAATGAGATTTACTTGCACTCTTTTTTTTTGCTGTAATTTTCTTTAATTTATAGTTTTTGGCTACCCTTTTCCAGTAAAATCGCGTAGATGATGAGATTTGGGCTTGTTGATGGTATGAAATGTATAACTTTTTGCGAAGCATCCCTCTCTTTCTCTACCTTTAGTCATTAATCTTTAACTCTGATATCATAATTTGTTTGGACATCCCCCTATATTTTCAACACACCCTCCCTCATCCATTAATGTGTGCAATTTGTAATAAATAATTAACGCCATTTGCACTTGGTAGAAAAACAAGATGTAGGTACTAAACTTACTTTCTGTGTCTGTTATTTAGATGAATTAGCATCACTTGTTCAGGAGGCTGAAGCTAAAGCACCCGAGGACCTCACGGAAGAGGATAAAATGGCCCTCCTAGGACGACCAAAGGCTGGTGATGTCATCCGCGCGCAGATTCGGATAAAAGAGAGCAAGGAGTTCAAAGTAAGTAAAATATAATTTTCTCATTAAAATTAAAATCTCCTTCCATTCCCCACCTCCTTTATGGAAGGAATAATTTAAAAATAAAATTCACCTTCAATTCGGCCTTTTCATAGAATTGAGAAAAGGTGTCTATTTTGAGATAATTCTACCCTCAGGGGTGATATTATCCCTATCGCATGGCAATGTGTATCAGAAACACTGATGAAGTCACAAAAGCAAATTTCGTACCAACCAAAGTTTCCATAGAAACCTCGATATATAGCACAATCTCTTGCAATGTGAAACTGGTAAAGTGTGAGGTGTGCTGGTGGAAAATCTGGAAAATGCTTTCAACCCACTACAAAGCTTTGTTGCGTCAAAGTAAAAGCGGGAGATAACTTCCGTGGGAAGCTGTCGTGAATTTGGGATAATGATTGAATTATTACATCCCAATGTTTTATAAGATTGGATGTAAATGTGGTAAGACACCTCAACAAAGTGCTGAAGCGAATTTATATTCTTCCTAAAATGAACATCGGAAAATTGGGCTTTTCTTACCGTTTAGACAGATAACAAAAGCATAACGGAAAGTTTTTACCCTTCACCAATAAAATGTTTTACGGAAAATTTCAGTCATTTCCAACTTGCCGTGTCTTTCCTGTTAATTATGCAAAATTATTCTTCATGTCTTTTGGTTGACTTGTCAATTTTCACTGTAAGAATGTAATGCTGAAAAGTTTGTAGACATAATTCATTCAGAAATTTATGTACTCTCATTTATTGCTACGATAAATATTAACTAAATTGAGTAACTTTTTGTTCTTAACATGAAAATTTCTTAAAGTAACTACACCCTATTTTCCAACCCTTGCTTTCCGTATTGAAAGAGATTCAGTACTCAAATCTGTATATTATGTGAATTAACATACCTATCATATGAATTCCACAAGCATCTGCTCTGATGAATTGCAGGCATTTAATAGAGAGGATATAGGAATGAATTTGAATTATTACTTAGCTGTTGCTTCCGCGTCGACTAGGATGTGATTCCCTAGAGTTATTCATCACCCTTTTCGCTTAATCATGATATACGTGACCTTGGGAGTCGGACATTTCGTAATATTTTCTCCCGAAAGCTATTGCGTGGTTGATAAAAAACACTTTCTGGGAAATTCAGGGTGTACTGTACATATGTAATGTATATAGTCACATCAAGACGATGGATTTATGCTATGAGACTAGAATCCAAAATATATGTTGCCTTTTGGTAGGAAAATATGGGAATAAACACAAATTAAGGTCGCATTCTGAATTTATTATATATACCAGCGAATAAAGAGACAATGAAGCTTTCGTTATTTGGTAGAGCTTTTTCATGCTCCATCCTTGCAAATTTATTTCTTTTAGAGCAATTTAGACTGTTTTTTCCTATACTCTTGTCGTCTTATTTCTTTTCTTTTATTGCACCACCGTGACACAAGCAAAAAAGCGAGTATTAAATTAATTCTTTATTAGGAGAAAGAAGTAGGGTTTATAGCTTCGTCCCTCTCTATTCAATGTGCTTTTTCTCCCACCTTGGAAGGTTATGAGTGCTAATCTTTTGACAAATATTTTTCCAAGTTATTTTGTGAGAAAATTAATTTTCACAGAAAATGCCTACGTGAAGAAAACAATCAAAAACACCTTCTTGGAGATTATGGGCACTCCTGGAAGCATTTTGATTGAATTTACATTCAATCTTCAAATATTTAAAAGTACCATAGGCCATTTATGAAGGTATATATTGAGATTAATTGAAAATACTCCACCCTGAATTAAGAATTGATTGAAAATGTAAAACCAAACCGATAAAAAATTCCTTTTCCGATAGTTGTGTTCACGTTCTTTACTGCTCAACAAAAACTTTTAATAAGTTTCCAATATTTTCCTTACCGAGTTAATCGTCTCATTTCAGAACTTTTGTACATAACTTCATACATCAACTTGGTGAGAAAATGTTGAACAGCGTAGAAAAGTTCTTTCATTGCTGTTTAATTTCTCTTTGAATACAACTTTCGTGTTATGTGCTACATTTTCCCTTACCTTCATGAATTGCTTTATAATTTTTAAGACGTCACATTTGCATTACACACGGAATTAAACACCATAAAATGTACTACATAATAAATTAATTTAGAACTGTTCTCTAATATGCAAAATAAAATTTTAATTTTGTTTTCTTTTCTGATTTTCATTTTAATGAATTTAATTGCAAACTATAGAAAGAAATTCAAATTTTCTACAAAAAGCATTAAAAGAGAAATAAAGCTTTAATGAGTTTTATTCAAGTTTTTCCTTGATTGAAAAACTACGGAATTTTCAACTTGATGCTATTCTGTGGGTGGAAAATCTATGCTTTTCCACTAAGTCTGCTAATTGCTTTATCAAGCCTATCAAATGCTTAAATTCACACGTTATAGATGGAGGTGTCTAGTGCTCCACCAGGCGCCCCCACTTTCGCTCCATTGTATTGATGAAATTCTTCTCTGTGAACTTTCGATGTGGAACAATTAATTTAATACGACACTTGACTAGACAATATAATGGGAATAGTAAATCATTATTTTCAGAAGACACTGTCAAGGCGAATTATTTATGTATAGCAGTGTATTATTACCTCATGGTATGTCAATAACTCCAATGTTTTCCCACCAGACCATTAATAATACCTAAAGTCAGGCCTATAGTTGAACCATATTGGTTGTAATTGTCTTGCTATGAATGAAATCTCGTATAGAATTCCTCTGTTTGACTTATGTTTAATCAGCGACTTCAGCTCTTCGGATTTACGAATTACAACTTGAAAAAAATCTTTTTATTTGATTTAAAATTAAATTTGTTTTTGGAAACTGTACTAATATTTTATTCTTTTTAAATGTGTCTAAATCTTGCTAAATCTTTCATAGTAAAAATTTTCATTGAATAATAATTATCTTCATAGCTATTGAGGAGCTTTTTCTGAATACTTTTTGGATTAGCATTTAGTTTTTTTTTATTTAGTTACTCTCTTGATATTATTACTTTTTATAACCTAACTTGAAACACCCTTTGTAACCATTTTTATTGGAATTAAGGTTTTAAAAGAATAATAATTAAATTCCAACCACATTCGCAAACAAATTCTCTTTATCGAGGCAGTAAAAGATGTAATTGCACAGTTGAATGTGTTTTACGTGCAGTTGTTAAAAATGCAAGAGATAGTGGTAAAATAGAGATTTTAGGAAGCATCATTAAGCGATGTACTTGTCGTGAATTACCTCCATTGAAAATTTGCTGAAATAACAAGCTTTGATATTTTTTTACGGAAGCATCATAGCCATTGTTGAAAAGAAGAGAAACATGCATATGAAGGAATATTAAATTCCATGAAGTGAAATTCTAGGTATTGTCTGCTTTAAAATGAAGAGGTCTTCTTATCTCATGTCAACCCTTTGTGTCCAAAGGGAGAATACGTTGGGTTCTTATCTCATCACAATTCATAACCCTCCTCAAGAGAAAAGATACTTTCCTGTGAAAATGCGTTTATTTATTTAGGTCAAGGTTTGGGGATGAATTTGCTCTATCTTGGGTAATTATATTGTGAATTTACATACAATGTAGTCTCGCATGCGTGAATTTTATTTCTTCATCTGACCCTTTCATCAATTTCGTTACACTTGGAAAAGTTTTGTAGAAAAAGAAGGTATGAATGGCATTTTGCAAGGACTCAAAAGAAGTCTCGACTAGCGTATGTATATGCGAAATCAATCGATAAATTGCCAAGTCCCGTACACACATATTTTTTCTTCAATCCCCCCAATTTACTACGATGTTTTTATGTCTTTTTTTTCCTCTTCCTCACTTCACGAAGGGATTACCAAATTTCCACGAGCTTATTGCCCGCTATAGATTTTTTTTCGTTTTCCTCAACTTCTCGTACGGCTTTTCCTGGGTGGCAAATGAAAAGCAAAAGAGGCTAAAAAAGACCCTAGAGCAAATCCCGGAAGCAGGATGTGATAAGTGGTGCGGTGCTTTTGAGAGCACAAGTGTTTAGTTCAAATGATGAGTTATGGCAATCACATAATTGGATCTTCGGGGGAGGCTTGAATTTATGATGCTAGCCCAAAGATGCCAGCGGAAATGATGAAATATCATTTCAGTGGTGCTTCCTTTCGAGAAAGAAAGAGTAATTTTGAGGTGTTTCTGATTTATTATTACTTTCACGGAACGACTTTCACCTTAAAGAATCATGAGAATAGCAGCAGGAAACACCCTCTGATGGAGCACATACAGGGTGAATTATCATGTGAAAGGACGCACACGCTGAGAAGCTTTTCCTGCCACAGCAGAAGTCACTTTTGCAGAATATGTTGAGCTTTTTTCTAATACGTCCTTCCCACACAGCATGATATTTCCCACAACTTCTTCTTTACCACAACTTTCATGTGCTCAGCTCACTGTATAAGTTGAAGACTTTATAAATCAAAATGATAGAAGAATGCTTTTGGAAAAGCTTTAGAAAATTCAAAACCACTTTTGCTTTAAATTCCTTTTTTCTTTAATTTAAATTCCTAAATCTGGAAATTTGACAACTCTGATAGCGTGAAGAAAATTCACAAGAAGGCATTTAATTTAGTTCGCTTTCAGTGAAATTGTGACATTTATTTTAAAGATTAGATTTGGGTATCCGCATGAGGAGTATGGCTGCGAGGGAAATATTCACATAATGGAACAAGGAAATTAAACTTTAATTTGTTCTTCACATATTTCCACCGTCTTGCTTTTACCCTCCCCCCACCCCCTCCATCGCAATGCTATTTACATGTTTTCACATAAGAATATTTACGAAATGCAAACAAATAAATATTTCCTCAGTGGTGGTGTCATATTTCTGCGGAATCTCCAAGTTTGTGCACGCTGAGCCAAATGCGATTTTTGGGGGTGAGTGTGGGCGATTTGGGATTTATAGCTAGTGCATCAGGGAGTGGTTCGCCATGTGTAATGCGGAACTCCTTGAGGAGGGACACGAGCATTAGTTTGATTTGCATGATGGTGAAATGCATCTCAATGGAAATTGCATCTCGCCGTCCAAATGGCATGAACGTGCCTTCAGCTATCCCATCAGAATCCCCGTTGAGGAAGCGCTCAGGATCGAATTTTTCGGGATTGACATGGTACCGGGGGTCATGATGTATGGCATAAATTGGAACAACCACGGGCATACCCTCCTCAATGATGTACGTTGAATTTGGCACATAATATTCCTTGCTCGTTATTCGCCAAGTGCTCCCAATTGGGGGGTACTTTCTCAGGGTTTCTGCAAATTCAGAAAACTTATTTCAGATAGGGTAATAAAACTTCCCTCTCAGCTCAATTCGTGTTTGGGTGTGAGATAAAAGTTATATGTAATGTTATACATTACATACCTACATATATATTCAAAGGGTGAATCTCTTTCAGTTCACTGTACTACATATACGGGTTAACCGGTAAAATCATTAAGCTAATCTTATCTCCTATCAAGATAAATTAACTTACAATTTACTATGCTATAGACAAAATCATCAATTGATCCCATTAGATCTCTACTAAAACGGATATTTAAGAATAGACAAAAAACAATGAAAACTTACCGAAAATTACGGCATCCATGTATTTCAGATGTGCTAGACTTTGGTATGTGATATGTTGAGACTTGGGAAGAATGTCCGTAATTTCACGCCTCAACATGCTTTGAATGTCTTGACTCTTAGCCAATTCGTACATGCAGAACGCCGTAGTGGCCACTGATGTCTCAATGCCGGCGATAAACAACCCAAAAGCTCTTCTTGTTATTTCCTTCGAATCAATTTTCTTTGAAAGACGTTGCCCATTGGGTTGCCCCACGATCTTAATCAACTTCTGATAGCGTTTATCGCTAAGGTCAGCTCTTGTCTGCTCTATTATCAGCTTCTCAAATGACTTCAGTATGTCGTCCATAGAGGAAATTCCAAAAAGTGAGGCCATTTGGGGGAAAGTTTGCTGAAAGAGATACTGTTTGTGCCTTTTCCCCGATAATTGTAGATGTTTTCGAGCTAATTTTTCCAAATTATCCAATTTTGGGCCTTTGAGACTCATTCCCAAAAAGCAATTGGCGATAAACTTAACATTGTACCCTAGTGATGCGTCGAAAGCATCAATTTTCTGACCATTCACATTCTCTAGGTTGGTCGAAAAATCGCATGCAATGTCCAAAGCACGATTCCATATGCTCTTCCACATTGAATCAATCACGACAAAATCCCTCTTGTGTGAATAATAATCCCAACTTTCGGAAGGGGAATCCATGGCAAAATGTGGTTCTGTGAGTATGTTGCCGGCGAGACGTGCGTCGAGGGGAAGGATGGCGGCACGCTGGAGGTAATAGAAGCCACCCAATTGTGCTTTCACGCTGAGCTTTGTGTAGCTTTCAGCGATGGCGAGTGCGATATGGTGCTTCTTTCGTAGATTACCCATCAGTAGACGTGGTTTCACATGGGCTATCCCCCGACGCTTCCACACTGATAGACGTCGCTTTAACCACCAATATATTCCACCCACTGCAATCACCACAATCACCAGCACATCACATTCCACCATTTCTGCACCCACCCTCATGCGTTGGAGTGCACACTAATTCAGGAGAAGCCACTCCACAAGGACTTTTCCACTTGGGAGCTCAACCACCACCGTATACCAAGTGAAACCTCTGCCCATTGCGAACATAAAAGCTTCGCACCGTATTCAGTCAAGCAGATAAGAAGGGGAGACCTCTCTTAAAGAAATCTATGAAATATTTCGTACAGTTATTGCTAAGTATGATTTTTTCCATTCGAAGGATTTTTTTTCTATATTCTCAACATCCTTCAACGTCTCATTATACTCCTACAAAAATTTTGAAAATGAAATAAATCTGTTTATGGGTACTTTTGATAGATTTTTTTTGTGAAAGATCTAACATAAGATAAATAATTAACTTCACCAAAAGTCCACACTCAACATAAACAAAAATTTAACACAAAATCAATTTTCTAAATAATGATATTTTTCAATGTTATATAAAAACCGTTAAAACTATATATATAAATAAATAATAAAATATGAGAAATATTTCTCATTTTTTTCATGAAATTTTGAGACCTTCTTCACTCCCACCAATACAATTTGGCATTAATCAGTAAAAGCGATAAGATATTTCGATTTCAATCGCACACCCACAAAGTTTATTTCACCTTATTTGTATTTATTACATCACTCAACGCAATTTCCTATAATTCCACTACAAAGCACTCACAGGTGTATGTACCTTTAGGTACAGAAAACTTTTATTTACATCTAATGGTATATATTTGTGCCGATGGGAAAGACTTTTGAAGGCAAAAGTGGAAAACAGCTAATGTGGTTGAGATAGTTTTACAGCAAGGGAAATGTTTGCAACCAAACTTTCACCATTCTATACATTTTCCCCTCTTTTGATAATATAAAAAAAACTTTTACCAAGCAAATATCCAAGAGGAATACAGCACAGAGTGAAATAAGGTTTTCATGCTGTAGTTATGGTGTGTAAATGTTAAAACGACCTCAAGCATCCATTAAGAAGCTTTTATCTCTATCAAACACTTTCCAATTTGTTCCATTCCCTTGATAAAAGGAATGGTTTTATACATTTGGATTCTGTGTTAAATGCTCTGACATTCAGTTCCTTATAAATTTCTTAAATATACATATTGCCCATCAACGATAGGCAAATTGCGCAATTAGAAGCTGTAAAAGAAATTAGATCCTTCGAAAGCTTTTGTTTCTGGTAAATTATTTTTAATTGTCTCAAATTCTTGAAAGCCTTCTTTTGTTATCTCTTTTGAAATTCTTCAAGAGTAAAAGTTTATAAAGGTAAAATTGGGAGCAGATTGAAGACGAAAGTCGATAAAAATAGCAAAAAAGTTTATTCATTTTCCTTTTACAGAATTACTTTGAAAATTATTTCTTATAGATAATCCCAAGATCCTACATAACTGAA
The DNA here is from genome assembly GCF_024334085.1 of Lutzomyia longipalpis. Classification (NCBI taxonomy): domain Eukaryota; kingdom Metazoa; phylum Arthropoda; class Insecta; order Diptera; family Psychodidae; genus Lutzomyia; species Lutzomyia longipalpis. Next base: position 29,178,725 of record NC_074707.1, read on the forward strand.
CTGGTCCTATGGTTTTTTATATTATTATAATTTAAAGAAAGCTAATAAATGTTAAAAATTAATTTCGATCTATCGAACTGAATTAAATAGTATTTTGGATTAGATAAAATTAATAATTTATTTCTCATTGTTTCAACTTCCTTCAACTACATATTCCCCTCAACTTTTCCGGACTTTTCCATAATGTATCGGAAATGGGGAAATATTCCATTCCTGCTAATGGCTATATATCGAAAAGTTTACTTCTCGGAAAACTTTACAAATTGCTGTTATTCACATTACAAAAGCTCTAACGTCACAACCAGGCGAATTTATTTCAATATTTAGATGAGCTAAAAGTAAACTTTCACTGAGAATGAATTTCTTTGATGATATTTTTAAGTTGAAAGGGTATTTACAAATAAAAATACATACATCCATTTCAAAAACAGATTAAGAGAGTTCTAAACTAATAGCATTAGATTTTCCCTAACTCGCTGCATATTCGTGGGATTTTTAAGGGTAGTGTCACGACGTGAAAAATGTTAGAGGAAATGCTATTTGAAATTTTAATGAACTTTTCCATTATATAGTAGATGTATTTCTGTATGTGTGTTTGAAATGCGAAACACGGTTGCACTTTACTTCTTCTCTGACTTTTTTTACCGACAAATAAATCAGTTTGAGGCAAGTACAAACTTTTGCAGTTCAATCACTACGCACATGACATTTGAAATTTTCATATAGGTACGTACGAGGATAGGATTTATGATGTTCCAGTACACAAAAACCAGTGATATACTATGCCAACCATACGGTTACATACTTGTTTGTACAATATGCACTGTCAAAGGTAAACAGCAAAATTTAATGACAAAGCTTTGAAAAGCATTAGTGTGCAAAATTCCATGAAAAACCGAAGAAGATTGTTAAACTTTTTAATTAAAGAATAATGTTATGTAAAGGATTTTAGAACAAACTTTATTTTTAACAAACAAAAATATTGCTTTTCAGCGTTAACAATTAAAATCCGCAGAATATTTTCATTTTAAGGATTGGACATCAATGTAAATGCCACCCTCAGGGTAGATGTTAATCTCTTTGGGGTCGAATTGAAAAGGTGTCTTAGTTTTCGGATTGAGAGTTAATTTAAAATTGTCAACGATACTTGATATGGCTACAGCCAACTCCATCAGAGCAAAACGCATCCCGATGCAATTCCTTGGTCCATCACCGAAAGGTATGTAGGCCATTGGGTGACGATTTTTAATGTTCTCCTGCGTAAAGCGATCAGGGTCAAAAACGTTGGGTTTAGGATAAATTTCTGGATCCATGTGGATAGCATAGACAGGAATGAAAACTTGCATCCCCTTTTCAATGACCAAAGAAGAATTAGGGACTTTGTAGTCATTGATTGCAGATCGGAATAAAGTAAATCCAGGTGGATACATCCTCAGAGTTTCTGTAAAAAAAAATAACGATTTAAGGTTCTGAATTGAAAAGAAGGCCTAAAAATTGAAGACATACCATCTATGCATTGTCTCAAGTAGGTGAGCTCCTGACAAGCTTCATAAGTCAATTCTCCGTTGTACTTCTTCAAAACTTCGCGTGTCTCCTGACGCACACGATCCTGTATCTCCTGATTGCGTGCTATTTCAGCACAGCAATACTGCATGGTCATGGATGTTGTTTCGAAACCGCCAAAGAAGAAAATGAACGCCTGAGCTGCCATTTCATTGAAAGTCATACTCTGTGTAATCGACTTATCCTTGTTATTTTTCACTTGAAGCAGCAGCTTTACAAAATCATTCCGATCCACCTTTCCACTCTCACGATGTTGTACCGTTTCCCTGATGACCTTCATAAAGAAATTTTCCATTTCCATAGGATTAAAGCGAAGACGTAATGTCTTAGCTAAATCCTCAAATGTAAGGAAGAAGAAGAATTTAAGGCGTTTGGCAATGGTGTTAAAGTTGAAGAAAAGTTCGCTCATCCTAAGAATTTCCGTATCGTCCTGCTCCAATGCTTTACACTCAAGCCCAAATGCAGTGAGTCCAATAACATCAGCTGCAAAGCGAGCACAAACATGCCTGAAATTCTTTGGTTCGCCATGCATATGTTTCCTTAAATATGAATTTAATGCGTCGGTATGCTTAACCACCAATGGGTACATCATCTTCATCTTTCCAGATGTAAATGTAGGTGACAACTGTTGCCTAAATACGCGCCATTTCTCACCACGAAGGCTGAATAAGTGTGCCGAAAGTGGGTCATCTTCTTCATTGTAGTACACCTTCCTGTCGGCGAAGTTATTAAAGTCTTTGATCAAAATATTCTTAATAACATCCAAGTTAGTTGGAATTATGCGTGGTGATGTGAAGAAGTAGAAACCAACAAAGTCAGATTGTTTCTTATAAGTGTCGTAGGATTCTTTAATGAGCTTCGAGAAATGTTTCCTTCCCAAGGGGTCAAGGTTCCCCACAAGGAATGTAGGTGCAACAACGGGAACATTCCGATCACTCCAGTAGTTGTATGATCTCTTTATATAGTACCAAGCAAAGCCCAGTACACCCACTAGAAGATATATCCACGTATCCATGATTTCTTCACTACCTTTCCACCAAATTTTTACGTCTTCACCTTTTGCGTTTCAAGACTTAAGTAAATTGAATACCAAAATCCAAATTGTATTTATAAGCTCACGGCTACCAGTACAGAGGTAAAATTATTTAATACCTCTTGTTTTGATTTGTACAGAAAGAGAAGCGCGTGTTTTTTTATCTCTCAATTGAGATAAATTTGCCATGTCTAAGAATGTTTATATTTTTAGCTTTTTTTTATGATAGACGCCATGCGAAAAAAAACTATCACTGTGTGAACGCAAAGACGAAATTAAAAGTCATCGTGATTGTGAGCTCGTTGTTCATGATCCTGCATGGAAACGATTGATTTTTCTGCGTATTTTTTCGTATTTACTTTTATTTTTTGAAAATTTGCCCTAAAATTGAAAAGAACCTATCCCTAAAATTATTTCTAATATTTTTTACAGGGAAAATTTTGCATTTATAAAGTGGAATGAATATTCAAAATAAAAAAAAAACTCATCATGAATTGTAAAAATATTATACCGCATTCATATCATTTTTCTGTAGGTATATGACCTACTGATAAACGGAGAAGGAAATTCCACACGCGTAGAAGAATATCAGTTAAACAAAATTTTAAAAATCATCCCGAATTGCAATAAAATTGCAAATAATGGTCGACATTTGGAAACAATCTTTTGTACCGTTCAAACTGTTTGCACCTGTTATATCTGTAAGAAAAATACGTGCTAAATTTTAGATTAATCAACTTTCAATGGATCTTTTTTATCTTAATTTAGATTTCCAAATTTTTTTTTAATTATCTCTTTATAAGCTTTATTGGATTACAACGCGTTTTTCTTTTTTGTTATCTTAAATATATTTTTTTGAAACGTAAACCAATAGTGAATAAACTCATACTAATATTTACATTAAATCAACATTTATAAGGAATTATAGTTGAAGAGGTTAAGCTAATGATGATGAATCTTCAATGTTAATTTTTGAAAGTGAGTAAATAAAAGACTTCTTCATCCAATGCGAACAAAAACAATAAATTTTATTAAGTAATAATAATAGTTGGAATTTCACATAAACCAACTATTAATTATATACATATAACACTGACAAAGTTAAAAATAACTGGCATGACTCCGATTGAAGGCAATTTGTCGATGAAATATAATCTTATCTATTATATTTATTAACACAATAAGCACAGTATAATATGTCACACAAAAGTATCAATTTAACAACACCTATTAATCTATACGCATTCATGCGATGTGGTGCTATTAATTTATTATGATTTTATCTTCTAAAAAAGAATTCATTCATTTTTACTTAAATCTTCAATATCAAACCATGCACCTCCTTTGACATTAGTTATAACATCTGTGGGATCTAATTCAAGTGGCGTTGCTGTCTTTGAGTTCAAAGTTAAACGGAAATTATTTAAAATGTAGGCTAAACCGACAGTGACCTGCATCAAACCAAAACGCATTCCAATGCAATTTCTGGGGCCATCTCCGAATGGTAAATACGTCGCTGGATCGCGCTTTTTAACATTTTCCGGTGTAAATCTGTCGGGATCGTAAATTTCGGGATTTGGATAATATTCTGGGTCCATATGAATACCCATCACAGGAATGAAAATTAATTTTCCTTTCTCTATAGTTTGATTTGTGTTTGGAATTTTATACTCCTTAACACAGTCGCGGAATAAAACAACAGCCGGTGGATGAAGTCGAAGAGTTTCTGAAAATAAGATTATTTCTTAGTCAACTGTTTTAGCTGCCTCAATCAAGAACTTACCATCAATACATTGACGGAGATAAGTCAATTCTCGTAAAGCTTCGTATGTTAGTTCTCCATTCCATTTCTTTAGCACCTCCCTTACTTCAGTACGTACTCGATCTTGTATATCAGGATGCTGAGCTAAGTTACAGAGGCACCATTCCATTGTATTCGATGAGGTCTCAAAACCACCGAAGAAAATAGCAAAAGCTTGAGCCGCGAGTTCATTGAAATTCTTAAAAATCTTTCCATCCTTATCAGAATCTCTTATTTCCAATAGATGCTTCATAAAATCATTCTTATCTACTAGTCCACTCTCTCGCATTTCGATTGTTTCCTTAATGACTCTCATGAAAAATTCTTCCAATACAATGTGATTGAAACGAAATCCCAAAGCTTTGGCCAAATCTTCATAGAGAAACTCAAGGAAGAACTTCAAGCGACTCATGAAGGTGTTGAAGGAAAAAAAGTGTTTACCAACTCTGAGTATTTCAGAATCTTCATTAACTAAGGCACGGCATTCAAGTCCAAAAGCCGCACTTCCAATAACATCCGCCGTAAAGCGAACACATACAGACTTCATTTCCATTGGGCCATCGTTGATGTGCTTCTCAATGTATTTTTGAAGATTTTTTGCTTCAGCAATAACGAGCGGGAACATCATTTTCATCTTGCTAGAGGTGAATGTGGGGGTCAATTTTTGTCTCAAGATGCGCCATTTCTCCCCTCGAATGGCAAACAAATGAGCCGAAAGTGGATCATCTTTTTCATTGTGGAAAATTTTACGGTCACTGAAGTACTGAAAGTCCTTGATGAGAATATTCTTAATTAGTTCCGAACTTAGGGGAATTATTTGTGGTGATAGGAGGAAGTAGAAACCCGCAAAATGTGCCTTGTTCTTCAATTTCAAATAAATATCTTGCAGAACACACCCCAAATGCTTCTTGCCAACATCCCCAAGATTTCCCAGTGGGAATTTGGGGTCAACCACCGGCACATTTCTATCACTCCAGTAACTTAGTACTTTTCTCACACGATACCAAATGAATGCAACTGCACAGAAGAAGAAAGCAATGATAATGGGGAAAGTCATTTTTGCCTCTTCTTAATGAATCTTTAGATGAGTTTTGTTACAAACTTCTTTTATGTGGTGAACCTTTCTGGTGAATAGCTTAACTCCAACTGAATGCTCTTGAAAACCAAAATCTGGAAATACATATTGAGAATTTCGAGATTCAAGTTTGAGGAAAACGTGTTTGCTTATTATGTTGTACCATAAAAGAATATTAAAGATAACGACAAAAAATATGCAACAAAATGCTAATGTAAGTGTGAACCGCATGAATATGTATTCTCTTTTCATGTTGAATTACTTTTGATAAACATTTAAAGTTTTGTTTTTCCTTTAAGATTTACATAAACAATGTGACGAATTCGAAGTAGAAATTTCGTGAGTCATAACGTCTGGGAACATCTTGAGGAACATCACTTTCATTTCACTGGAGGTGAATGTGGAGGTCAATTGTTGTCTCAAGATGTGCCATTTCCCTCTCCGAATGACAAATAAATGAACAGAAATGGATCATCCTTTTCAGTGTAGCAAACTTTACGGTCACAAAAGTATTGAAAGTCCCTAATGAGGATATTCTTGATGAGCTCTGTGCTTAGTGGTATAATTTGCGGGGACATTAAGAAGTAGAAACCCACAAAGATATCCTTTGTTCCTCAATTTCAAATGAATGTCTTTCACAACGACAACCCTAAAGTACTTTTTGTCAACTTTACCAAGATTACTCTATGAGAATTTTAGGTACACCACTCTGGTAAATTTCAATAACACGCAGTAAATATTTAAATTTCTCAATTTCAGTGTAGTGGCCCATTTAAAAAATATATAATTTATACCTTCGCAATACGAAAAGAGGATTTAATTCCTTTCCTTTCCTATATAATCTTGTAAGTACCTGCCCATGTAATTTATTGACAAAAAAAGTAAATAGGTAAGCTTATTTATCCGAGTCATTACGGCAAATATTTTTTTTATATAAAGGTGTGAACCTTTTTAGAAATAAATAAAACACCTTGCGTGTGAAAGCTTCGAAGCTTCTTCGGTCGATTAAGTCCTTTATCTTTGGCTTCTTTGAGTGATAAAGTGGACGTCAAACGGTGAGAACGCCCGTAGAGAGGGTAAATTGCAGGAGCAATTACAGACAAATTAGTCGCTCCATTTCATTAAAAAACATCAGATACAAACACCACAATTCTTACCCACGAATTACTCGACAAATTAAGTGATGTCATCGGTCTCGGTACTTGGTCATCATATTATATCTACCGTATGTATTACCTACACATAAAAACTAATAAATATATTTGACCCTGATAAAATAAATAAAAACAAAGTCACGTGGATTATATCAATAAATCACGCACACAAGTATAGTAAAAAAAATATATATAACTACCTCTGAATGTAAAATAATACACCCAAAGATTGTCTGTCTACTATTACCTACAAAACAAATATTGTCCATATAAGCTTCTTCAATATATGTATGTAAGTTAACGAACTTTTGATAGTAAATATTTTTCGCATAAAAAGCGTGTCATAATTAATATCAATTCCAGTAAACCTCTACCAATTCTTCATTTAAAAAAAATCTAAAATATTAGAATTATTTATCATGGTAATATATTATATAACAATACCTAAAGAATCTTCTTTATGAAATGCAGAAATTAATCGCATATAACTTTAATCCTGAAATAATACAGAAACTTTAAAACTAATGAAATTTGATACTTAATTTATTATGCAAAGCTGTCAGTTTGATTTTAATACGAGTTTTTGATGAAATAATTTGCAAAGCAAAAACACTGAAAGTTTCTTAATTAAAGTAATCAGATATTTGAAATATGACTTCAGCTATATATAATTAAAGCAAAACAAAAACAACAATAAAATAATGCTCTGGAAATTTAAATCACAACTTATCTGTAGTTACTTTTTTGTAATTTCATTATAAACAAATTATTCTACCTACTCAAAAACTTTATCTAATTAGGTTTTAACACTTTAACGGTTAATATCAATAAAAAAAATAGGTAACATAATTAATTTTGCAAATATCGTTTGAAATTTCAGTAGAAAAAGTAATGAAAGTTGAATTATCTTACAACTTTTCAATCTTCAACCAAATGCTATCTTTAACTTTAAGTACAATGCTGCGTGGTGTAAAATTGAGTGGTTCCTGGGGAGTTTTATGACATGGTGTCAATTTGTAATTCCTGAGCATTGTTACAATTCCAATTCGCGTCTGGAGCAATCCAAAGCGCATACCAATGCAACTCCTTGGTCCCTCCCCGAATGGCAAGTACGTGTACGGATGACGATTCCGCACATTCCCTTCGCTAAATCTCTCGGGATCGAATTTATCGGGATGTGGATAGATTTTGGGATCGTGATGGACAGTGTAGACGGGTAAGAAGATGAGGGTATCCTTTGGTATTGTATGGGGTGTCCCTTCGATGGGGTAATCATTTGCTGCTTTCCTCACGAGCATCTCCACAGCTGGATATTTTCGGAGCGTCTCTATGAATGGGGAAAAGAAGAAAAAAGAAAATGATAAAAAGGGGGTTTTTCACTTGGTGAATACGACGAGAAAATCCCACGTTTTTTGTGGGATACAGAATGACTCGAATGACTCACCATTTATCACTTTCTCAAGATATTTCATTCCCATGACAACTTCATATGTAAGAACTCCATTTGTCTCCTCGAGAGACCGCAAGATTTCCTCGCGCAGCTTCTCCTGAATATTCGGATTGCGAGCCAATTCATACAAGCAGAAAGATATGGTTGTTGAGGAGGTTTCAAAACCCGCAAGGAAGAAAACAAAACACTGAGCCGCAAGCTCATTGAGGGTGATTAAGCCGGATTTCTCAACAGTCCCATCAGTTTCGAGGTTTCCGCTATTCTTCAGTCTCAGGAGCAAATCCATAAAATCCGACCGAACAATTTTGTTTTCTTCTCTGTACCTTACTGTTTCAGTGATGACACGCATAAAGTAGGAGCTGATTTCCTCCTCAATTGCCCTAATACCTAATTTGCGCGATAAATCCGGGAAGATACCGAAAAATAGCTGGCGAATTGCCTGCTTTCGACTTGGTAGGAAAAATCTCTTTCCAAATAGCATCAGGTCCTCATTAGGATTTTTCAGTGCATTGCATTCAATACCAAAGGCACAGTTTCCAATTATATCCATCGTAAAGCGTGCCATTGTATCATTGATGTCCATATCACAACTCTCATGCATTTGCTCATCAACTATCCTCTTCAGTTCGCTCGTCACCTCAACCATTATATTGGACATCATTTTGATTTTGCCCGATGTAAATGTTGGGCTGAGTTTGGTCCTCAGTACACGCCAAGGTTCACCCTCAAGTGTAAAAAGATGTCCCGACAGTGGGTCGTCCTTTTCATTGTGATACAATCCACGATCTTGGAAATTGTGAAAATCCTTGACAAGAATTTTTTTTACCAACTCCGGATCAATGGCCACCCCTATTGGTCTCATAAATATGTACATTCCCACAAATTTCTCACGTCCAGAAAATCTGTTATAAAAGCTCGTCAAGATGTCACTGAAGCGAACATCCCTTGAGACACCCTTTGTATTTCCATATGGAAATTCAGGTTCAACATAGGCAATCCCTCTATCCTTCCAGTATCGAAATTTTCGCATAGACCACGAATAAATAAGGAATCCGCTTCCACCAATAATAACTAATAATGTAAAAATCCATATGAAAATCAACTCCAGTCCATCCATTTTGATTACAATTCTCAGCTCTTTTATACAACACAACTTCACTCAATTACTTCACAGCTCTGACTAAAATAGCTTCGTTTATCTACACACGTCTAGCCGAAAATTCTTGTAGGTAATCAAAAATACAGACACAGCTTGATTTTCATGCTATTACCACGATACTTCAACAGAAACCCCCGCGATATACAAAATGATTAAGCACCAAGGAATTTTGAGATCAACGAAAAAAATCGATAAATGGAATAACTAACTCTTGGGAATTGTATTGTAATGATTCAACCGCAAGCACCCCATAAAACTCCACTAAACTAAACCAAGTGCCGAAAATTAATTGCATCAATGCAATACACATCCAAACATATTTCACAAAATTGCATAACAGTGGCTAGCACAAAATAAGAGGAGACTTTTAATTGCAGCAATTAAAATGGGTATTATATTGTACAGGGCAAAAATTATATTATAATTAAAGTGCTTATATATTTTACACACTATATTGTTGTACAGAGAGATTAAACATTTATATGTATAGTGCTTTTTGTTCTCTCAAAAATATAAGTTAATAGCAAAATTATAAGCTCCCAAAAAACAATTATATTGCACTTCCATTAAAATTTTACAGTGATAAAAATTTAATTTAATTTAATTATGCTTCAAAGTTGTGAATTTTATTTTCAGACATTTGATAAATTTATTTTTTAAATAGTAAAACATAGTTTAAACCTTTTTGCAAATAAAATTTTAATGTGTAAATATTTTGTAAAGCAAATTTACCATTCCTATACCATAACAAAAAGATCTCATACACATAACGCATTGTTTTCGCGTTAGCTTGGCTTTTAATGTGTATATGTGAATGGTAAATTAAGCCAAATTGAATGATTTTCCCCCAAATGGAGGAAGTCTTATAGAACATCTGGAGGTCACAAAAAGATTAGCTTCTACATAAAAATTGTATAATGGATGACTTAAGCTTTCAATCTATCGTGAAAGACGCGACGCAAAAAATCGTTGAAAACTCACATGAAGGAAACATGGACAACAGATTAGATTAAAATTTTCCTTATATTTTTCGTTATATATATAGGTAAAGTAAGTAACATTGAATTGTATAATTTACATAGTAAGTACAGGTGTCTAGTACATGAGGTAGATAATACTTTTAATTATACAACAGGTTGCAGCAATTAGATTTCTATTTCTATTTCTATTAGATTAGTTTTCAAATCTCTATCTTTCGTTTGTAAGTTTGTGTCACATACTATTTATTAAAACACCTAAAAGCAACTTGAAAAATTTACAAGTCATAGTACAGTCATTAGACATTATCAAAATGCTTCGTCACTATGTAATGATAAAAGAAGAAATGCAATATGTTAGGCATACTTTAGATTTTTTCAATCTTCAGCCACATTCCACCTTTCGGGGAAAGAACTGCACTGGTTGGTTCATATTCCATTGGAATTGGTGTTCTAGATGTCGGAGTAATCCTGTATTTGCTTAGTAGAGTAGCCAAACCAACCCTAGTCTGCATCATTCCGAATCTCATGCCAACGCAATTCCGTGGACCATCTCCGAACGGGAGCCATGAATATTGATGTCGATTCTTGATATTCTCTTCGGTGAATCGATCAGGATCAAATTTATTTGGCTCAGGATAGATATCTGCATCGCGGTGGATACCAAATACGGGGATACTGAAGAAGGTTCCCTTTTTGAAAGCGAGGTTACGATCAGGAATTGTGTAATCCTTGGTCAGGCTTCTTATCAAGTTTGGTACAATTGGGTGCATCCTTAATGTTTCTAAAATATTCAGAAAACCATAATTATAAAAATTACTTTTTAATTTTAATTGAATATCCTTACCTTTAATGATCTGATCGATATATTTCATTTCCATACAAGCTTCGTAAGTATACTGGCCATTGTACTTTTCAAGAATTCTGTTAACTTCTTCCCTCGCTTGATTCTGAACCTTTTGGTCTTGGGCCAATTCATAGAGTGCAAAAGTCATCGTAGACGATGATGTTTCAAAACCAGCAATGAAGAAAAGGAACGTTTGAGCTGCCAGCTCCTCAAAACTCATTGTACCGAGATCAACATCATCACCCTCCAGTTTTCCGGTATTCTTAATTTGTATTAGTAAGGAAAGAAAATCATTTCTTTTCACATTGTTCTTCTCACGGTAGTCAATAGTTTCTCTCAGAAGTCTCATAAAGAATTCTGAAACATCAACTTTTGTTGCTCTGATGTGAAGAGCTCTGCCAATATCTGGAAACATTGACAAGAAGAATAATTTCAAGAACTCAAAGCCTTTAAAATCGAACACTTTCTTTCCCATCCTGCGAAATTCGGTATCCGGATCATTCAAACTATTGCACTCAACGCCAAAGGCACAACTTCCAATAACATCTGTTGTGAAACGACCCAAAATATCTTTAATTTCAACTTCTTCCTTCTTATTTGCACATTCTCCCAAAAATTGTTGAAATTCTTGAGCAACAGCAATAATCGTGCTGTGCATCATTTTCATTTTGCCAGATGTAAAAGTTGGGCTCAATTTTGTCCGCAAATGCTTCCATCTTTGTCCAGAGAGGGCAAACAAGTGTCCAGAGAGTGGATCATCTCGTTCATTGACATAGATTCCTCGATCATGGAAATATTGGAAGTCTTTTACCAATATATGCTTTATTAAGTCCAAATCCAATGGCATCACTACTGGCCGAATAAAAAAGAAGACTCCGCCAAGTACATCTCTTCCTTTTAACTTCGAGTACATTTCACGAACAAACATTCCAGTATGCCTCTTTGATCCAACTCCCCATAGATTTCCCAAAGGAAATTTCGGTGTAACAAATGGGATTCCTCTTTCCTCAAAAAATCTGTATTTCTTTTTAATCCATAAATAAGCGAGGATCACCAAAGTGACCACACCGTAGAATATTAGGGTACAATTGCACACCATTTTTTTTTAAATAAACTCCAAAAGCTTCACTTCACTTTAAACTCACTTCACTACTTCCTCACCTTAGTGAGACTGACGAAATATTCGCAACTCACAATGATATAAATACAATTCACAATCAAGATACACTACACATGAGAAAGATTACTCATACTCGATCTTCACACACTGTGAAAAAATCATATGGCCAAAATATGTAATATCATGATTTATGATACCTATACTACATAAAAAAAAACCACACTTAAAAAAATTGAGATGTATGTAGGTATACCTACTCTATCTTGTATAAACATACATACATTATAGTATGTGTACTGTATGAACTATGTTTTTTTAATGTACAACTTGCAAAAAATAACAAGGAATATACATTATGTACAAGAGTGGCAGCTTTATAATTTATCGTTTGGTTTCATCATACAAAGAAAAAAAACATGCCGGTTAATGACGGTGAAGTTCAATCTTTTGCACAACATTTCGAGTTATTTCAACCATCATGATCAGTTAAAATCTTAATCTTTGTGTAAAAGAAAGTGGGTATTATAATACTACTTATTATAAGTGGGTATTAGAAACTTCTATTGAACTTGGTAAACTGGTACCAAATATTTTTCAAGAATCCTGTGAATTTCTTCCCTAGTATTGAATGAAAATTCACACAGAGAAACAAAAGATTTTTTTTTTAACTCTCCTTCCTTTACAATAAGATTTTTGAGACGAGGAAAAGATATATTAGATTTTTTGAATTTCCTTTTATTTCCCATAGTCTGGGAAGTACGTAATACTGCATTGGAGTATAGTATAAACACATGTTTTGTACAAAGGTCTAGGATGAGAGGTAGATTATACCTATCTTAAACTAATAGAGAATAAATTACTATGGAAATTAATTTGCTTGTTTTCAAATATCTAATATCTCCTTTTATTGCTTTGAAAGATTATAATACATTACGTACATATATTAAGAGGTATACATACTTGAAAAATCAGATAGTCATAAATTTATTAAAACATGATAACAAATGAAATGTCAAAATGCTTCGTCATTTTATACTGTTGAGGTACAATCTAAGTAGATTAGAACTTTTCAATCTTCAGCCACATTCCACCTTTTGGGGAAAGAACTGGACCTGTTGCTCCGTATTCCATTGGAATTAATGTTTTAGATGTCGGAGTAATCCTGTATTTGCTTAGTAGAGTAGCCAAACCAACCCTAGTCTGCATCATCCCGAATCTCATGCCAACGCAATTCCGTGGACCATCTCCGAACGGGAGCCATGAGAATTGATGTCGATTCTTGATATTCTCTTCGGTGAATCGATCAGGATCGAATTTATTTGGCTCAGGATAAATATCTGCATCGCGGTGGATACCAAATACGGGAATACTGAAGAATGTTCCCTTCTTAAACACGTAATCACGATCGGGAATCTTGTAGTCCTTAGTTAGAGTTCTTACCAAGTTTGGTACAATTGGGTGCATCCTCAATGTTTCTTGAATTGCCAAAGAAAATTTTTAAAAAGAAATATAAAGTAAATATTAAGATACACCCTTACCTTTAATTATCTGATCGATATATTTCATTTCCATGCAAGCTTCGTAAGTATACTGGCTGTTGTACTTTTCGAGAATTCTATTAACTTCTTTTCTGGCCTTATCTTGAATATCTTGATGTAGAGCTAATTCGTAGAGTGCGAAAGTCATCGTAGACGATGATGTTTCGAAACCAGCGACGAAAAAGACAAATGTTTGTGCTGCTAACTCATTAAAGCTCATTTTACCAAGATCAACATCATCACCTTCCAATTTTCCAGTATTTTTAATTTGTAATAGTAAGGAAAGAAAGTCATTTCTTTTCACATTGTTCTTTTCACGATATTCAGTAGTTTCTCTCAAAAGTCTCATAAAGAACTCAGAAACTTCTTTTTTAATTGCTCTCATACGAAGTATTTTACCAATATTTGGAAACATTGTTAAGAAAAAGACTTTCAATATCTCAAAACCTTTAAATTCAAATACTCTTTTTCCCATTTTACGAAATTCTGTGTGGGGATCTTTTAAACTATTACATTCAACGCCGAAAGCACAGCTTCCAATAACGTCTGTTGTAAAACGGCCCAAAATATCTTTAATTTCAACTTCTTCCTTATTATCAGCACATTCTCCCAAATATTGCTGGAATTCTTGAGCAACAGCAATAATCGTGCTGTGCATCATCTTCATTTTGCCAGATGTAAAAGTTGGGCTCAATTTTGCCCGCAAATGCTTCCACTTTTGACCAGAAATTGCAAATAAATGGGCCGTAAGTGGATCATCTCGTTCATTGACGTAGACACCTCGATCGTGGAAATATTGGAAGTCTTTCACCAATATATGCTTTATCAAATCCAAATCCACCGGCATCACTACTGGCCGGATAAAAAAGAAGACTCCACCAAGAATATCTCTTCCTTTCAATTTAGAATAAGCTTCAAGAACAAGCATTCCAGCGTGCCTTTTTGTTCCAACTCCCCATAGATTTCCCAAAGGAAATTTCGGTGTAACAAATGGAATTCCTCTTTTCTCGAAAAATCTGTAGTTCTTTTTTACCCATAAATAACCAAGGATCACCAATGCGACCACACCGTAAAATATTAAAGTACAGTTGTACTCCATTTTTAGCAGGGATTATTCTTAAATGTTTTAGGTAGTCCCCAAAAGCTAGACTTCACTTTAAGATCACTTGACTACTCCCTCACCTTAGTGAGACTGGCAAAATACTCGCAATTCACAGTGATATAAAGACAATTCGCAATCTTATATTACACATCAGGAAGATTATTCTCCAATCAAAATTCTAGTTTATTGTCTCCTTGTTTAATGCTACGTTATCTTTCATTATTATTTTTTATTTCTAATTTAAGTACGATTTTTATGTGTCGTATTTCTTTGTTGATTTTACTAAATTTTCTCTTAAAGTTAATTCAAATATTCTCCAAATACTGATAAACACATGCTGTGAAATAAATCATATGTTTGAAATATCATCATGACTTAAGATACATAAAACACCCACACAACAAAACTTTAAATATATACTAGTACTTGTACAATACATTCATGTACTTACCTATTAAGTGATTATATCAGCTGTAGGTGTGTTATGTTGTTAATGATCAACTGCATATAATAACAAGGTATATATTATGTGAAAGAAAAGCAATTTTATAATTTACCGCTTGATTTCATCATCCAAATAAAGACAAAACATGCCGGCTAATGACGGTGAAGTTCAATCTTTTTCACAACATTTTAAGTTATTTCAACCAACATGTTCAGTTGAAATTAAAGAATAAATTAGAAAAGGACAAAGTGCATGTATTGTATTTTTTCTCAACGTTCAAAAGGAGTTTGTCAGATAAAATACCTATAGTCTTAGAAAAAATGTTAATCTGTCCGAAATACCTACTGAAACCGACAAACCTCAAAACGATTAAACAGTTAAAGTAAATTAACAATTTTTAATCAAAGCGAAATTTTATTCAATATTTCTGATTACATTTCAAAAATTAAAAAAAAAACTTGATTGAAACAAAGTATAATTATTTTTGACTTAAAATTTGTGATCATTAAATTATACGATAAAATATGATAAATGCTTTACAATGTGAACCTTGGTGTTAACCACATGAAGTGAAATACCACCTATTCTTTGGCACAAAATCAAAAAATAAGAACTTGCATAGATACTCTTTTAGACTAGATTATCATTTTTATTTTGAAAGAGTATTTTTTAAATTTTTTATGTGTATAAACATTCAATAAAGAGCTTTTGGAAGCTATAGAGAGCTATATTCTTTAAACTTTTTCCACTTGAAGCCACATTCCTCCTTGAGCAGTAAGTACTGCAGTATTAGGAGCCAAAACTATAGGAATCGGAGTTTTGGGAGAAGTCCTAACTCGATACTTTGATAGGAAGTTTGCCAATCCAACTCTAGTTTGCATCATCCCAAATCTCATCCCAACGCAAATCCTCGGGCCTTCTCCAAAAGGAAGCCATGCATAAGGATGGCGTGCTTTGATGTTGTCCTCTGTGAATCTATCAGGATCAAATTTATCTGGATTAGGGTAGATCTCTGGATCACGATGAATAGCATATGAAGATATAAGAACTTTTGACTTTTTCTTAATAACAAACTCATAATTTGGAATTTTATAATCCTGAACAGCTTCCCGTATTAATGTGTCGGTCACTGGATACTTCCTCAGGGTTTCTGTTAAAACAAATTAAAAGACATTAGAACTAAAAAAAACATATTTTATGTATTCTCATTTTACCCTGAATAACTTGATCAATGTATTTGAGCTCCATACAAGCCTCATAAGTATATTCTCCATTGTATTTTTCAAGAATCCTATGGATCTCTTCTCTAGCTCGATCCTGAATATCTTGATTTTGAGCCAATTCATAGAGAGCAAATGTCATTGTAGATGAAGAGGTTTCAAATCCAGCAATGAAGAATAGGAATGTCTGAGCAGCTAATTCCTCGAATGTCATTTTTCCCAAATCCGTATCATCACCTTCCAATTTTCCTGTATTTTTGATCTGAAGCAGTAATGAAAGGAAATCATTTCTCTTTATGTTATTTTTCTCCCTGTACTCAGTGGTTTCTTTGAGGAGTCTCATGAAAAATTCAGACACTTCTGGCTTTGTAACTGTTACTCCCAATTTAACTGAAAGATCCTGGAAAATAGTCACAAGAAATTGCTTCAAGAAATCTAAACTGCCAAATTCGAAAACCATTTTTCCGATCCTTCGGAATTCCGTATCGGGCTGTTTAAGGCTGTTGCAATCAATACCAAATGCACAAGTTCCAATCACATCAGTCGTGAACCGAGCTAAAATATCCTTAATTTCAACTTCTTTCTTCTCTTGTGCAATTGGTTCCAAGTAACCTTGAAATTCTTTAGCAACAGCAATGATCGTACTGTGCATCAACTTCATCTTTCCAGATGTAAAGGTGGGACTCAGTTTATTTCGTATTGTTTTCCACCTCTGGCCAGACAAGGCGAAAAGATTTCCCGACAACGGGTCATCCTTTTCATTCACAAAAATTCCTCGATCATGGAAATACTGGAAATCTTTCACTAAAACTTGTTTTATAAAATCCAAATTGGTTGCCAAAAATGCGGGTGTTGTGAACAAATAGATTCCCCCGATGACATGCTTTCCTTTGAAAGCGTTGTAGGCTTCTTGGAGAAAATATGTTAGAGGTCTCTTGTAGCCAAGACCCCAAGCATTGCCAAGTGGAAATGTTGGTTCTTGGTAGGGTATTCCATTGTCCTTGAAAAATCTGTACTGCTTTTTAACCCACAAATACCCAAGGTACACAAAGGTCACTAGTGCTATTAAAATTAGGAAACAATCCATCTTCCACCCACAGTTAATTGCGAGTCCGATTGAGACGTTTTGCTTTGGTCACGTCTGCCTAATAACTGAAGGAAAATTTTATATAAAAGCTAATTTTATACGCAGCACCATTCAACACATTTGTCTATGTTGCATCATAAAAAATATTTTGTATTTGTGTTCGATTGTACATGCTTTTCACGACATATTACATACATACTAATACTAATAGACTTGTCTCGGAAAATTTTTCTTATGTGTATAGTAAAGTCTTCGATAGTATACAGATATTAAACATAAACATAGTCAAGAATCTTCAATAATGTGCTTAATATCGTGACTTTGCTTCCGCATATTAGATAAATTTTGAACAAAGACCAGACTTAAGCTCAAAACCTGTGCTTCATGTACCTCCCACACATCACACATTCTAAGGCATTATAAATGATACAATGAAAACAATCAAATATGTTCATATGGCGCCCGCTAATGTGAGCATGATATTGCATAAATTAAATACATGAATCAATTATAGAGCAATGTATGTATATCAAAATCATATTATACTGACGACAAAATAATAAATATTTTTTTTTATTCTTCCTTCATGCTATAAATGGTAGAAAAAGAATTTCGTTTTTCCTTTTATTATATAGATCAATGGTATTCATTAATGTTATATTTTATGTATGTATGTAGGCATGATATGTGTAGTTGATTTACATACATATGTATGTATGTAATACGCGAAAAAGAGTGCGGGTATCCCGCGTGCCATGTGTTTGTATAATCTTTCCGAAATTCACAAACCAAGGTCACTCTACGTAACAACTGATTTTTTGGCTTAGAATAAAGCCTATAGGAAAAGTCTTTTTAAATTATGTTGTTTCTCGCTCGATAAGAGTATTGACTGATAAGATATCACATACCAAGCACGAGTCGAACCGTCTAATGTTTCGTTAATTTTAACCACATACCACCTTTAGAAATTAATATTGGTCCTTTAGATTCATAAACAATTGGAATGTGTGTTCTAGCTGTCGAAGAAATTTTGTACTTGCTAAGGAATATTGCTAATCCTAATTTAGCTTGGGTCAATGTTATTTGATTTTCGAGACTGCCTATCCTTTCAACTCCGAATGGGAGCCATGAACACTGATGACGTTTCTTGATTTCTGACTCAATAAATCTATCAGGATTAAAAACTTCAGGATTGGGGTAAATGCTAGGATCTCGATGTATAGCGTATACTGGGATAAGAGCCCAAAGTCCCTTCTTCATCATATGTAGACTGTCTGCAACAGGATAATCATACAAAAGACGCCTCTGCAAGAAACTCACTGGTGGATATTTCCTTAGCGTTTCTGTGAAAAATAAATCAGTGTAAGAAACTTCTTGCTTTTAAAGTCCTTCGATGGAAAATCATAAGAATATGTTTTGAACATACTTACCACGAATAATGAGATCCACATATTTAGCTGACATACAAGCTTCAAAATTAAATTCTCTGCTGGCTTTGAGAATCGTACGAATTTCTTTTCTTGCTTTGTCCTGAATATCCTGATTGAGAGCTAATTCATAGAGAGCGAAACTCATTGTAGATGTTAAAGCTTGAAGACTAGAGATATATATCTCAAAAGATAAATTTACTACGTCATGAAAATTAGTCCTTCCTTGATTCATCACAGCTTTTGTTTTTTCGTTGTTCTGTAATTGTAATAGAAGCGTCAAAATATCCTTATTTTTTGTCTTTTTCTTCTGAGCTAGAGCGTCTTTGATGATTTTAATAAAAATCTTTGGAATGTTCTTCTCATCTTCGTTTATTCGTAGAATTTTAGCCATTTTTGGGAAAGTTTCCGCAAACCAGTGGCGAATGATTTCATTTCTCCCTTCATTTGGAAATACAATTTCCTTTGTGATATTACGAAGTTTAGTTATAGAATTTTTTGAGCTGCAGTATTTTGTTCCGAAGATGCTAGCCAGCATGGTATCTGTTGCAAATCGGTACATAGTATCAGTGACCTCAATTTCCTTCATTGCGAGCCTTGTTTCCAAATATTTATCCAATTTTAGGCTTATTGATTGCAATGTCGGATAAATCATTTTTAATCTGTCCATTATTGCATTTTCACCCAATTCTCTCCAAGACTGTCTCAACGATGGGCCAGGAAAAATATCCTGCGCTATTAAACAGTTTTCATCTTCACAACGAAAATACTTTGTATCCTTATATAATATTCTCCAAATTAAATTTAGATCCAATGGAAGAATAACTGGTTTAGTGATAAAGTAAAGTCCTCCAAAAATATCCTTTCCTTTGAGATCATTGTAGGAATCTTCCAAAAATATCGCAATATGTGTTTTGGATCCAGTGCCCCAAAGATTTCCAAGAGGAAAGGATGGTCTCACGAAAGGAGTACCCCTCTTCAACCAGTAGTCATACTTCTTCTTAATTAGCAAATGCAAAACAAGTATCAGAGTCAAAAGACACAAAACAAACCAACTGAAAATCATTTCTTCACATGAAATATTTAAACTGTGGTAGTAAAAGAAACAAAATTCGATACTTTCAAGTACACGATCACTCTTCAAGTACCATAAAACCTACAAAGCGTTCGATTTTATAGGTATGAAACGTTTCACCTACCACGCTATTTGGTAGTGTTTGTGAAAATTCAAAACTCGGACTCTGATAAGGTCAATGATAAAAAAAAAGAAACACCAAAGAACTTCGGAAAAAACAATCATGATTCTCTATATTTTCACTAGAAATGAAAACATTACAAATCTTTGTTGCTTTTGATAAAAAGATTACAAAATGAAATTGAAAAAAAAAGATATGGCGATGAAACGGCAAAAATACAATAAAGCTTACAATCTGGCTTAGTGACAATAATTGCATGTCATACTACCTAGAGCTTTTCAATTTTCAGCCACATCCCACCCGGTGGTGAGATAAAGGCAGACAGTGGAGCATAGGTCATTGGGATAGGTGTTTTCTGGGTAGCTTTGAGTCTGTATTTACTAATAATTGTTGCCAAACCCACACGTGTTTGCATCATGCCAAATCTCATTCCAACGCAAATTCTAGGTCCTTCTCCGAAAGGAAGATACGCCATTGGATGTCTGTTCCTGATGTTCTCCTCAAGGAAACGATCAGGATCAAATCTCTCAGGATTCGGGTAGATCTCTGGATCACGATGAATCCCATAGACTGGTACTAGAACACCGACTCCCTTTTGAATAACATGTTTGGTATTAGGCACATGGTAGTCATTCGTTGCAATCCTAATCAGATTATCAACAATCGGATATTTCCTCAGTGTCTCTGAAGCGAAATAAATTCAAATTTTAAAACATTTTCAAGAAAATCTGGAAAATCCTAAAGGACATAAATCCTTACCCTGAATAACACGTTCGAGATATTTGAGTTCCATACAGGCTTCATACGTAAACTCTCCTCCATGCTTTTCCAAGACTGCATTTACTTCTTCTCTCACACGCTCCTGAATATCTTCATTTAATGCTAATTCGTACAGGGCAAAAGCCATTGTCGATGAAGATGTTTCGAATCCCGCAATAAAGAATACAAATGTCTGAGCTGCTAGCTCTTCAAATGTTAATTTTCCTAAATCAACGTTGTCTCCTTCCAGTTTTCCCGTATTCTTGAGTTGAATCATCAAAGATAAAAAGTCGTTTCTGTTCACATTATTCTTCTCCCTGTAGTCAATGGTATCCCCCAAGAGTTTTAGAAAGAATTTAGTCACATCTGGTTCTGTTATTGACATTCGAAGAGTTTTTGCAATTTTCGGGAAAGTTTGAATGACTATTTGTTTGGCAAAGGAGAAACCACTGAATTCAAAGACTTGCTTTCCAACCCTTCGGAACTCTGTATCAGGTTCCTTGAGACTATTGCACTCAATTCCAAAAGCACAACTACCAATAACGTCTGTTGTAAAGCGAGCAAGCATTTCTTTCACTTCAATTTCGTCCCTTTTTACTGCATAGGGCTCCAAGAATTTCTGAAATTCATTTGCAACAGCTATGATTGTTGAATGCATCATCTTCATCTTTCCAGATGTGAATGTTGGGCTCAATTTAGCTCGCATTAATTTCCACTTTTGTCCAGACAGCGAAAAGAGATGCCCCGACAGAGGATCATCTCGTTCATTAACATACATCCCTCTATCGTGGAAATATTGAAAATCTTTAACGAGAACACTTTTCAGGAGATCCAAATCCAAAATAACAGAAATAGGATCTGTTAGAAAATACATTCCGCCGATAACATCTTTGCCCTTCAATTCTCGATAAGTATCTTGGAGGGCAATTGCAAAGTGCTTCGATGTACCAACCCCCCACAGATTTCCAATCAAAAACGTAGGTTTAATAAATGGTACTCCTCGTTCCTCCCAATAGGATTGGAGTTTTTTAACGTAAAAATATCCCACAATCACAGAGGTTACCACAAATACCAAAAGCACCGTCAAATCCATTTTGCTAACTTTTACAATAAACTGCGCGCGAATTGTTTCAGAACGCGGCTGTTCGCAGAATACCGTGGAAGTATAAATCAAGTCTGTTATATAGCCTCATGCAGACGTATTGTAGATAATGATTGCGACTGCGTAACATACTAGCAAATAGCAGATAAACAAAATATCGCGCGCTATGATATCTAAAAAACTTATCTCGTTCTTTTCAATTTGATTCCACTACACATTAGCACTATGCTTATGTATTCATATTCTGTACAACATATTTGAAACATATGGCACGTAGGAGTGAACGAACATGTATGGTCAATTGTGATATTTTTAAACACAAATTTGCTATCAACACTTACACACCACAGATAATTAAATTTTTCTGCAAGTAATGTTTAGGAAATTTAATAAAGCGCAACAGAAATTTTTTTAAATACTTTTTAATGTTTTAATCATAGAATTTTTTGCATATCATGATCAAGGTGAAAAGATAATCTAATTCAAATTGGAGCCACATGATTTTATTAACTACATTTCACAATTTCGCGCAATTTCCCTAAGGTTCTTATTTCCAAAAAAAAAAACTTAAACTTTCCTATAGTAATTTTAGTTCAGAATTAATTGAATTAAAAGAAAGGAAACTTATGATCTTGTGATATTTATATCACTAAAGGTATAAGCAATATGGCAATCCAGGATAAACGAGTGTTTTTGAAAAGAAACTCAGGTCAATTCAAATTAATTTATTTCTCAATAATTCATTTGAAACGTTTGAAACTTTTGCTAAAAGTAGGATACCAATGAAGAAATCTCACTACATTTTGAAATTAAATCTTTTCCAATTTCAACCACATTCCTCCCTTTGGAGACAATACTTGGGAAGGAGGATTAGGAACATATGGTATTTGAGTTCTAGAAGATGTCTTAACACGATACTTGCTGAGCACATGCGCTATACCAACTCGAGTTTGCATCATTCCAAATCGCATTCCAACACAAATCCTAGGACCTTCTCCAAATGGAATCCAAGCAAAGGGATGACGATTTTTAATATTCTCATCCGTGAATCTATCAGGATCAAATTTCTCGGGATCTGGATATATTTGTGGATCGTGGTGAATACCATAAACTGGTACCATCACCGTTGTCCCTTTTTCAATTACATGTTTAGTTCCAGGGACATTGTAGTCTTGTCCACAAAGTCTTATTAGAGAATCGCCAATAGGATGTTTCCTTAGGGTTTCTGTAATTAGTTTAATAATAATTATGTCCAACTAAAAATAAATTACAAATAATTTCTATCAAAATTAAGGCTTACCATTTATGATCTGATCAATATATTTCATCTCCATACAGGCCTCATATGTATATTCTCCATTGTACTTTTCAAGAATCCTATGAATTTCTTCTCTCGCTTTATCCTGAATATCTTGATGTTGCGCTAATTCATAGAAGGCAAAAGTCATTGTTGATCCAGATGTCTCAAATCCACCAACAAAAAAGACAAAGGTTTGTGCAGCTAATTCTTCAAAAGTCATTTTTCCCAAATCCGTATTATCTCCTTCAAGTTTCCCTGTTTTCATAATTTGCATGAGAAGTGATAGGAAATCATTTCTCTTAATATTATTCCTCTCTCGGTATTCAACAGTTTCTTTGAGGAGTCTCATGAAAAATTCAGATACCTCAGGTTTGTTAATTTTCATTTTCAATGCCCGACCAACATTTGGGAAAGCAGTTAGGAAAAATATACGTAAAAATTCTAATCCTTCAAACTGAAAAATTTTCTTTCCAATCCTTCTAAATTCGGCATCGGGGTCCTTCAAACTGTTGCACTCAACTCCAAAAGCACAATTTCCAATAACGTCAGTTGTAAATCTAGAAAAGATGTCCTTCACTTCAACAACTTCGTTTTTTTCTGCGAATGGTTCCAAGTAATTTTGAAACTCTTTAGCAACAGCAGTAATCGTACTGTGCATCATTTTCATCTTCCCAGAAGTGAATGTAGGGCTCAGTTTATTCCTCAAATTCTTCCACCTTTGACCAGATAGCGAAACCAAATGCCCTGACAATGGATCATCCTTTTCATTTATATAAAATCCTCTGTCGTGAAAATATTGAAAATCCTTTACGAAGACATTTCTCACAAATTCCAAGTCCAGTGCCACCACCACAGGCTGGGTAAAGAAGAATATTCCTCCAAAGACATCTTTTCCTTTAAGTTGATTGTAGATTTTTGTAAAAATCTCACTTGAATGCTTCGTACTTCCCATTTCTTGTAGATTTCCTAACGGAAATTGAGGCTTCACGTATGGGACTCCCCTTTCCTCCCAATATTGATACTTTTTCTTCACATATAAATATCCTGCGACCAGTAAAGTCACAACAGTCACCAAAAAGAAACTTAGATCCATCCTTGCGGAATTTACCGACAAAAAAGATCACTGGTTTGGTTAATTTATGATTCGTAGTGTTGAAATATTTCTTCTTCACGGACACTTTGGTAATGAACTTGGACAAAGCAAAAATTTGCTTATATATAACGAATTTCAGTGAGGTTGTATTGAAAGTGAGCTTTAGATAGTGTTACAAATGCAAGAGTTATATCACTAAAAAAAATTCACAAACACAGACACACTTTGCATGATTTAGAGATATACATAATCTCCAAAATAATTTGGACACAGTTTATACAGTGAACGATGTAATTTTTATATACACATGTATAAAAATTTACTTTAAGTCGCAATTTATGAGTGGAAAAAATTTGATATTACAGAAAAAAATCATTTTTTGTAAACAGTGAATAGCCATTATTTATGTATTTTAAATCCACAGTTATTATGAATGAGCTTAGATTAGTCTCTTATACATATATCCACAAACTAGAGGTTTTCCAGTTTCAACCACATTCCACCTTTGGGTGTCAATATATTTGTATGTGGATCTGCGATATAAGGTATTTGAGTTTTTGATGATGTTTTAACACGATATTTTGAAAGGATATGCGCCAGACCAACTCGCATTTGCATCATGCCAAATCTCAATCCGAGACAAATTCTTGGACCTTCTCCGAATGGGAGCCAAGCACATGGATGACGTTTCTTTATGTTTTCTTCCGTGAATCTATCTGGATCAAATTTGTGAGGATCTGGATAAATATCTGGATCATAGTGAATGCCATGAACGGGTATTGCAATCGCAGTTCCTTTCTCGATAACATGTTTAGTTCCCGGAACAGTGTAGTCTTTTACACAAACTCTACTCAAAGGTTCCATAATAGGGTATTTTCTCATAGTTTCTGTAATGAAAGAAAAAAAGGTTTAGGAAATTCTTCTTTCTTTTTGTGGAAGACTTGCTTAGATGCCTCACCGTTTAAGATCTGATCAATATATTTCATCTCCATACAAGCATCGTAGGTAAATTCTCCATTGTATTTCGCTAAAACTTTGTTAACTTCTTCTCTTGCGCGATCCTGAATGTCTTGATGTTGAGCCAATTCATATAAGAGGAAAGTCATGGTGGTTGAAGAAGTTTCGTAACCCGCACCAAAAAAGATAAAAGTCTGTGCAGCTAATTCGTTGAATGTCAATTTACCCAACTCTGTATCATCTCCCTCAAGCTTTCCAGTCTTCATAATTTGCATCAACAACAACAGGAAGTCATTTCGCTTTATGTTATTTTTCTCTCGGTATTCAGTAGTTTCCTTTAGAATTCGCATGAAAAATTCAGATACATCTACTTTATTTATTTTCAGTCTTAAAATCCGACCTAAGTTTGGAAATATTGTTACAAAAAATATTTGCAATAACTCGAATTTAGTATACTCAAACACTCTCTTTCCAATTCTTCTAAACTCAGCATCAGGATCCTTTAAACTGTTACACTCAACACCAAAAGCACAAGATCCAATAACATCTGTTGTAAAACGGGCCAAAATATCTTTGATTTCCACTACTTCACTTCTTTGAGCAATTGGTTCCAAGTAATTCTGTAGTTCCTTAGCCACGGCATTTATTGTTTCTTGCATCATTTTAATTTTTCCAGATGAAAATGTTGGACTAAATTTAATCCTCAAATTTTTCCAACGTTGTCCAGGTAAAGCAAATATGTTTCCAGACAAGGGATCATCTTTTTCGTTCATATACAGTGCTCTGTCAGTAAAATACTGAAAATCCCTAATGAAGATGTTTCTTATAAATTCTAAGTCCACGGCTATAACAACAGGTTGAGTAAAAAAGTACATTCCTCCGAAAAGAACTTTTCCTTTGAATTGTTTGTAAATTTTTGGAAACATTTCATTTGCAGGCGTCGTAGTTCCTATTCCTTTAAGATTTCCATATGGAAATTCAGGTTTCACATAAGGCACTCCCCTTTCTTCCCAATATTGGAACTTTTTCTTCACATATAAATATCCTGCTACGAATAGTGTTACAACTGTTACTAAAAACGTGCTCAGATCCATCGTAATTTTACATCACTTTTGATTCACAGTCACTTTTGTAATAAACTTGGACGAGACTATTATTTGGTTTTTATAGACTATGAGTTTCGAGTATGTGTGAAGTTTATTGGATTTTTCACTGTTTTGAATTAAATTTGAGTTACATCAAAATTTCAGAAGTTACTAATACTTGTGTATATTATGGCTTCAAAATATTACCAAGGTGTTTTGAATATATTAAGGAAAAGTATATTTTTTAATTCATTAAGCCAAAATGCCATTGAATTTATAAGAACTGAATGGAAATTTTTGAGAAAAGAAAAGGTAAGTTATGTTGTGATTGAAAATACCTCTATTTTTAACAAATTTATCTGATTAATTTAAACAGAAATTTACATATTGAACCTTGATCGTCAAAGCTGTATTTTTCATATTTAAAAAGTCCGTTTTTTTTCAATTTCATAAATACAAAATAAGAACATCCAAGAATATTGTTGTATTATATATATAAATATAAAATCTAATGTATAGTCCCTCTTTATGTAATCTTTGTGTTATCTGGGGCAATAAAGTATTATTATATATATAGCTTGGAATATCCACCCAGTACTATTGCATTATTTTTTTAGTTCCCAAAAGTTTCATGTTTTTGGAAAAAAGAGGTTTTCTATAATATGTAGTGCCTCATCTTGGAGCAAAGTTTTACTATAAAATTTTCCACAATAGTGATAATGACCTTATTTTTCTTTTACACCGGGTCACCTTCAAAACCATATTTTGCTCTACTGATGTGTGATATTTAATTAATGCCTCCTCAATCGAGCCTCTTCTCTTAATATCCCAGACTCTATACTTAAATTCTTTATTTCTCATCTTTGTCATCCGATTATTTTTGCTCGTCAATTTATTTTCAATAACGCTATAGACTCTTCTAATTTTTTTAAAAATATATATAGGTGTTTTTTCTTATACAAGGATTTTCATGCTTCTATTTTTGCAACTTTTTTCTCGAAAAAAAAATACCTGCTACCTCTCTAAAATGAAGATGCGCCAAATTTTTTTTAGAGATTTCAAACATTAAAATTAAATGCCTTCAACCTTTTACAAACCTATAACTCAAGAAAACTCGACTTAAATATTTTTTTATTTTACTTTTATTTTAGTAAATATGAAAAATACAAAATACATAAAATCAAGAAATATGAATGCATAAAACGGTCTATAGCAGGAATACGAGGAATAATCGTCCCATGTAATTGTTAAGTTCACAAATTCCTATATCTTTTCCAATTTCAGCCACATCCCTCCCTTTGACGACAATACATTGATATGTGGATCTGCAACATATGGTATTTGAGTCTTTGGTGATGTTTTAACACGATATTTCGTGAGCACATGCCCTAAACCGACTCTAGTCTGCATCATTCCAAATCGCATTCCAATACAATTTCTTGGACCTTCTCCAAATGGGAGCCAAGCACACGGATGACGATTTTTTATATTTTCTTCTGTGAATCTATCAGGATCAAATTTCTCAGGATCTGGGTATATTTGTGGGTCATGGTGAATACCATAAACTGGTACCATTACTGTTGTTCCTTTCTCAATAACATGTTTAGTTCCAGGGACATTGTAATCTTTTATGCAAATCCTAATCAAATTATCACCAATCGGATGTTTTCTCATAGATTCTTTAAAGAAAAAAAAAGAAAACAATCGTATATTTTTAATGAATATTTCTGTCTAGAAATATTTCATACCATTAATAACTTGATCGATGTAATTCATCTCCATACATGCATCGTAGGTAAATTCTCCATTGTATTTCTCGAGAATCTTCTGGACTTCTGTCCTAGCACGATCCTGAATGTCTTGATGTTGAGCCAATTCATATAAGGCAAACGTCATAGCAGATGAAGAAGTTTCGTAACCAGCAACAAAGAAGATAAAAGTCTGTGCAGCCAATTCGTTAAATGTCAATTTTCCCAACTCTGTATCATCTCCCTCAAGCTTTCCTGTCTTCATAATTTGCATCAACAACGACAAGAAGTCATTTCGCTTTATGTTATTTTTCTCTCTGTATTCAGTAGTTTCCCTTAGAATTCTCATGAAAAATTCAGATACATCTTCTTTATTAAATTTCATTCTTAAAGCCCGACCCAAGTTTGGAAACATTGTTAAAAAATAAGCACGCAAAAACTCCAATCCACTGTAATCAAACACTCTCTTTCCAATTCTTTTAAACTCAGCATTAGGATTCTTTAGACTGTTACACTCAACGCCAAAAGCACAAGATCCAATAACATCAATTGTAAACCTGGACATAATATCTTTGATTTCCACTACTTCACTTCTTTGAGCAATTGGTTCCAAGTAATTCTGTAGTTCCTTAGCCACGGCATTTATTGTTTCTTGCATCATTTTAATTTTTCCAGATGAAAATGTTGGACTAAATTTATTCCTCAAATTTTTCCAACGTTGTCCAGTTAAAGCAAATATGTGTCCAGATAAAGGATCATCTTTTTCGTTCATATAAAGTCCTCTGTCTGCAAAATACTGGTAATCTCTAATGAAGATATTTTTTATAAGTTCTAAATCCACCGCTATAGCAACAGGTTCAGTAAAGTAATACATTCCTCCGAAAAGAACTTTTCCTTTAAATTGTTTGTAAATTTTTGGAAATATATCAGTTGTATGCTTCGTAGTTCCTATTCCTTTAAGATTTCCGTATGGAAATTCAGGTTTCACATAAGGCACTCCCCTTTCTTCCCAATATTGGAACTTTTTCTTCACGTATAAATATCCTGCTACGAACAGTGTTACAACTGTTACTAAAAACGCGCTCAGACCCATCGTTTTTTTTCCAACACTTTTCATTCACAGTCACTTTTGTAATGAATTTGGACGAGACTTTAGTTTTGCTTTTATAGATGATGAGCATGTGTGTGAGATTATACGATATTTTAGTTAAAAGGGCCTGGTAGAGGAATAATTTCATTGAATAAAAATCAACACGCCAAGAAACGAAGCAATAAAAAGTGTTTTTGTGTCTTTGAGAAGATGATTAATAAAATTCAAATTATTTCTGTTTATTTCATAAGTATATTGTAGACCTTTGTCTTATTATTTCAAATACATACACTGACTCAGCGTAAACATACGATATATGTACTGTACACATACATATCATCATTTATGTTAATTATTTATTGTTTCACTTTTTTTTATTTTTTATTTTTCCTTGAGAAAATCTTAAACTTTTTCCAATTGCATCCACATTCCTCCCTTTGATGATATAACTGGAGATCCTGGATCTAAGACTAAAGGAATGGGTGTCCTGGAGCATGTCCTTACGCGATACTTTGACAGAACATGTGCCAATCCGATGCGAGTCTGCATCATTCCAAATCGCATTCCAATACAAATTCTCGGTCCTTCTCCAAATGGTATCCATGCGAGCGGATGTCTGGCCTTAATGTTGTCATCTGTAAAACGATCTGGATCGAATTTCTCGGGATCTGGATAAATGTCTGGATCACGATGAAATCCCATAATTGGAATCATTACAGTAGTTCCCTTTTCAATTATGTGAGTAGTCCCAGGAACCGCATAGTCCTGCCCGCATACTCTAATTAGGCTATCCACAATAGGATACTTCCTTAGCGTTTCTTTATTAAAGCAAAAAGAAAATTAAATTGTGAGAAATAACCAAGAAGATTTTAAAGATACTTTACCCTGAATAATTTGGTCGATGTACTTTAATTCCATACAAGCTTCATATGTGTATTCTCCATTGTATTTTGCTAGAACTCTATTCACTTCCTCTCTAGCTCGATCCTTAATATCTTGATGTTGCGCCAATTCATAAAATGCCAGAGTCATAGTAGATGAAGACGTTTCATAACCAGCGGCAAAGAATATAAAAATTTGCGCTGCTAATTCATCGAAAGTCATTTTCCCCAAGTCTGTATCATCCCCTTCGATTTTTCCAGTATTCTTAATTTGCATTAAAAGATCAAGAAAATCGTTTCGCTTAATACCATGCTTTTCTCTATACTCAGTGGTTTCTCGAAGAAGTTTCATACAGAAATCCGTAACTTCAGGCTTGTTAATCTTCAACCTCAGAGCTTTTCCCAATCCGGGAAATAATGTTAAGAAGAAAATACGCAAGAATTCCATTTGTGTGAATTGAAATATTAATTTTCCGATCCTCCTGAACTCAGTGTCTGGCTCCTTGATGCTGTTACATTCAATACCAAATGCACAATTACCAATGACATCAGTAGTAAAGCGAGCAAAAATGTCTTTAATTTCTATTTCTTCCCTTTTCTCAGCAATTGGTTCAAGACACTTTTGAAATTCATTTGCAACCGATATTATAATGCTGTGCATTGTCTTCATCTTGCCTGAAGTGAAGGTAGGACTCAACTTGGTTCTTATTGTCTTCCACCTTTGACCAGAAAGAGCAAAAAGTTGTCCCGATAGAGGATCATCTCTTTCATTGCAATAAACACCACGATCATAGAAATACTGAAAGTCTTTAACCAAAATATTTTGCAAAAAGTCCAGGTCAGTTGCAAGGACAACGGGGTTGAAAAAAAAATAAATTCCTCCAAAAACATCTTTGCCTTTCAACTCTTTGTATGCTCCACCAAAGACTTGGGAAGAATGTTGGGTTTTACCCATTTCTCCAATAATTCCCAGAGGAAATTTTGGTTTAATGAATGGTACTCCTCTGTCCTCCCAATATCTGTACTTCCTTTTTACATAGAAATAGCCTAGCACCAGTACAGTAACTATAGTCACAAGAAAGAAACTTAAATCCATCATATGACTGTTTTTACACACACGAATCACCTAAAAATTCTTCTAAACCTTCACTCTTTCGTACTCTCCAGTAGACTGATCTTGCCGAAATTGAGCGAAAAAGCATTTTAAGACATACATGTGTACGTTCAGTACATATAGGAACACATAAATACATAGATATAAAAAGTTTCTTGTATTTGTTCCTCTTTTAATCAGTTTAAGAGTTCTAATGATACAAAAAAGTGTGCGAGCAAAAAGAAGATAAATGAGCTTTGTGTACAAAATTACTTAATTGATACTGGGCTTTATTATTATTATTATTATTTTTATTAAAGGATCATCCCACATGCATCAGACGCTTTCGCATCCATCTCAGCTTCGTGGGGGAGATCCTATAAAACATATTTTACATTATTATTTACACAATATTTACAAGTACAAGTTTTATAACTAGAGCTAATCTACTTCATTATTTCTATTTTTTCTAAACTCTATTTACAAAAATTTACTAGATTTTACAAAAATTACGATAATTTACATTTTTTTTTTCTTGAAATTTTTCTTTCGTATGAAATATTTTGTACAATAAGTTATTTAATTTCATTTTTTTTAAACTTCAAAATCTTCTTGCTTCTAACAAATACTACTAAATGATTAGAAAATAAAAATTCATCAATTTTAAATTTTCATTTTTAGAAAAATAAAATCTACTTCTGTAACTTTAACAATTCACACTATATTTTCCATTTAATCACTTCGCTGAATCCGCTGAGCATTCTCCTGCATCGCAGGCCAAAATTTCTGGCTTTCCTGGATGATTCGCATCACTCAAAGAGAAGCCCCAGATATTCACAATCTTCATAATTTCTGACAAAAAATATGTTACCTTCTCGAATTCAGTCACTTTATGAGGATTATTCACTATAGCATTCCAAGTAACTTGGGGATTTTGACTCAAAGCGTTCCACTGAGCCTGTTGTTTTGCAGCATTTTTCTTGATCTCCTCAACATTGATAAGAGTCCTGGATGGCTTTACTTTTCCCTTGTTACTATTGCTTCCAAAAATTGGGAATGCAGCATAATCATTGATATCTGGCGAGACGTCTTTTGGCTCTGAATCCTTCACCATGTCAGCCGCTTCACGGAAAGAAATCCTCTTCTTAGATATAAGATCTTTAATAGAAGCTTGTCTCTTGAATTCCGGGCACGTCTTATCCGTCATTTCATGATTACCTTTGCAATTGCCACATTTCTTTTCCTGGCATTCATGATTTTCCAAAAATTCTTGAGCACATGATCGGCAAATCTGTTGCTGTGAGCTGCAGCTATTCTTTCCGTGCCCAAACTTGAAACATTTGAAGCACTGAAGCACATTTTCTCTCATTTTCTTCACACGACGGCAAGCGCCATGTATCCTCACAGAGTCTGGAAGATTATCTCCGAGAAATCTGACTTTCATTGAAGTTGTGGTGGTGAATGTATCCTTTCCATTCACTTTTCCAGCGAATTTCTTCATTCTCTCCATACCTATAATCTCGACTGGTGATGAAGTGGCATCGAAGACATTTTCCGTGGTCATTTCAAGTGGAATATCATAAATCACACCGATTTTCTCAGCGAAAAATCGAGGAATGAATGCTTTGATGTTATTAGCGCGAAGATTGACCATTTTTGTTGCATTATTTGCATCCTGAGCTGCAAAAAATGTAACTCTGCATTTCTTCTTATTCACTTTATTGATCGACTCGAATCGCCTGTTGCAGTCTTTGAGAAATTTCCCCAATTTGATGTCATTCCATTGTCCTTCATCGTATGTGAAATAAACGACATACGGTCCGTGATCTCTCTTGCTATAGAGTATATCATCCATTGGCTTCTTTGTATCAGCTCCCTCATTTGATTTCTGGCTCTGCAGAACTTGCTCATTTTTTGATCCCGTTGCATGAGGCTCACTCGAATGCAAATCTGAGTTGGTTGTACTCGGTAATTTTGTCGTCGTATTGGAGGCGCTCTCCTGAAAATCTCCATCACTCTCAAAATCACTAATCTCATCAATCTCTTGCTCATTGGAACCGGTTGATTCACTCGTATCAATGTCCATTTCAGCCGAATGCTCAATAGTCTCTTTCTTTTTTCTCTTTCCTCCACCCGGGGGATTCTCGGTGTTCAAATCCCCCATCTTCCTCACTCTCCTTCGCTCACTCAATTCACAAGATTTTCTTTAATTTTCCACTAAAAATCAATATAATTTCACCTTTAATTATTTCAAGAACTTAAATAAGTTATAGATCACCAATCTACCACAAAAAAACTTCTATATTTCAGCGCTTTTAAACTTAAAAAGATAACTTTAATCAGAGCTTCAAAAATCTACGTCTGCACTCAACCACACTCTCTATCGGAATACTGGGCTTTATGGGTGTAAGTCTTAATTTTGGAAAACCAAAATTTTTACGATTTTCATTTATTCTTTTATTTATCAAACTTTTTCTTAAATATAGAAATATTTTCGGAGAAAATTATTTAAAGAAAATATTTGAATAGATCTGACTTTATTTTTTTATTGAAAATAAATAACTGGTTTTTTCTGTTTAAGAAACTTTAATTCTTATTCATCGTGATCAAGCATAATTGTTGCTATTTCATTTTAATTTGTGATATTGAATTTTCCATACACCTTTTGTCTAATGTCTTTTTCTTATCTAACTGAAAGTATCAGATGACTGGGTAAAATCATGGCTATTATAGGCTTTCATTAAACCTTTTCTAATCTCAGCCACATTCCTCCCTTAGGTGACATGACTGCATTAGTTGTATCCAAGACAAGTGGAACTGGAGTTTTCGGAGATAATTTAACGCGGTATTTTGAAAGAATATTTGCTAGTCCCACCCTAGTTTGCATCATACCAAATCGCATTCCAACACAAATCCTTGGACCCTCTCCGAATGGTAGCCAAGCATATGGATGTCTGTTCTTCACATTTTCCTCTGTAAATCTATCAGGATCGAATTTCTCTGGATCTGGATAGATATCTGGGTCATGATGAATAGCATAAACCGAAATGTTAACGAACGTTCCCTTCTCAATTACATGCTTTGTACCGGGAACATTGTAATCTTGTCCACAGCTTCGTAGAAGACTGTCCACAATTGGATGCTTCCTCAGAGACTCTATATAAAAACACATGATTTCATTAATTAATAGTTCCTAAGTTATTTAAACTGTTCAATTTACCATGAATAATTTGGTCGATGTACTTCAACTCCATACAAGCTTCGTAAGTGTATTCTCCATTGTATTTCGCTAAAACTTTGTTAACTTCTTCTCTTGCGCGATCCTGAATATCTTGATGCTGTGCCAACTCGTATAAGGCAAAAGTCATGGTAGAAGAAGAAGTTTCGTATCCAGCAATAAAGAATAAGAAAGTTTGAGCTGCCAATTCTTCAAAAGTCATTTTTCCCAAATCAGTATCATCACCCTCAAGCTTTCCTGTCTTCATAATCTGCATAAGGAGCGACAAAAAATCGTTTCGCTTAATATTGTTTTTATCTCTATAGTCTGTTGTTTCTTTAAGAAGTCTCATAAAGAATTCGGAAACTTCAGGTTTAGTAATTTTTAATTTGAGGGCTCTTCCAAAATTTTGGAACATTGCCAAAAAGAAAACTCGCACGAATTGAAACCCTGTAAACTCGAACACTCTCTTCCCCACTCTCCGGAATTCCGTATCGGGTTCTTTCAAACTGTTGCACTCAATACCAAAAGCACAATTTCCAATCACATCTGTAGTGAAACGCGATAAGATGTCCTTGATTTCAACTTCTTGATTCTTTTGTGCAATAGGCTCCAAATATTTCTGAAACTCTTTAGCAACTGCAATGATCGTACTGTGCATCATCTTCATCTTTCCAGATGTAAAGGTAGGGCTCAGTTTGTTTCTCAAATTCTTCCAACGCTGTCCTGACAAAGCGAATAAATGCCCAGATAGAGGATCATCTTTTTCATTGACGTAGACTCCACGATCATGGAAGTATTGGAAGTCTTTAACCAGAATATTTTTCAAGAACTCTAAATCCAATGGGATTATAGCCGGCTTGGTGAAGAAGTATATCCCTCCGAAAACGTCTTGACCCTTGAGTTGTTTATATATATCAGCAAATAGTTTACTAGTATGCTTAGAACCTCCCATTCCTTTAATATTTCCAAAAGGGAATTGAGGCTTCACGTATGGGACTCCTCTTTCCTCCCAATATTGATACTTCTTCTTCACATAGAGGTATCCTGCAACAAGCAGGGTGACTACAGTCACAAGAACCAAGTTCAAATCCATATTGTGGACAAGAATTTAATGGCACCCTTTCCAACTTCACAGTTACACTTCGAATATTTAAAATTTGGCAAGATCGCGACTTTATATTGCTGAAGTTCAACTGTATGCGTAGTTTTCAAGTGATTGGTAAACCAGGAGATAAGATTGTATTGTAGAAGTAAATATGTTTTGATTTTTCTTTTTGTCGCTACTTGACAATATTTTCTGAAAAGTCATGCATGATCAACAGAAGCAAAATCATGCATCAATTTTTGATCAACATGTCATGTTTGAGAATCACGCACGTGGAAAGTCTAATCACCTCTGATGATTGTGTTGTGGATGTACAAAATTTGTCTTTAATGATCGTGTCTTTTTGAATGCACGATGATACGAAAAAAGGAATTTATAACTTTGCTACACGGTCATTTCTACGCAGAAAAACATTTCGATTTTTTTCCATACAAAAACCATAAACAAAATTGCAGATACAGCATCTTTTCTTTTTTGAGACAACATTGTTTAGTAAACGAACATGAACGGGTCATTTTATTTCAATTACATAGTTATAAAATTTTTAAATGGTTATTTTATTTTATCCAAGTTGTTTAATTATCTTTTTATTCTGAAATTGCTTGTTACACTTTCTCTAATTTTAACCACATTCCACCTTTGGGGGTCATTACAAAATTAGATGGTTCCAACACTAGAGGTATCAGCGTCTTAGGGCAAGTTATAACTCGATATTTTGACAAAAGACTAGCAATTCCCACCCTAGTTTGCATCATTCCAAATCGCATTCCAACACAAATCCTTGGACCCTCTCCGAATGGTAGCCAAGCATATGGATGTCTGTTCTTCACATTTTCTTCGGTAAATCTATCAGGATCGAATTTCTCTGGATCTGGATAGATGTCTGGATCATGATGAATAGCATAAACCGAAATGTTAAAGAATGTTCCCTTCTCAATTACATGCTTTGTGCCAGGAACATTGTAATCTTGTCCACAGCTTCGTAAAAGACTGTCCACAATTGGATATTTTCTTAGAGACTCTGTTTGAAAATGAAAATTATTTAATTTTTTTTTTATAACTTTGCTTATGGAATTTAAAAACTAAAATTATTTTGAACTATATTTACCATGAATAATTTGGTCAATGTACTTAAATTCCAAACAAGCTTCATAGGTATATTCTCCATTGTATTTCTCTAGAACCTTCTTGACTTCTTCCCTTGCACGATCCTGAATATCCTGGTGTTGTGCCAACTCGTATAAAGCAAAAGTCATGGTAGATGAAGAAGTTTCATATCCAGCAATAAAGAATAAGAAAGTTTGAGCTGCCAGTTCTTCAAAAGTCATTTTTCCCAAATCCGTTTCATCTCCCTCAAGTTTCCCTGTCTTCATAATCTGCATTAGCAGCGAAAGAAAATCGTTTCGCTTAATATTATTTTTATCTCTATAGTGTGTGGTTTCCCTAAGGAGCCTCATGAAAAATTCCGAAACGTCCGGTTTAGTAATTTTCATTCTGAATGCTCTTCCCAGATTTTGAAACATTCCCAAAAAGAAAGCTCTCATTATTTCAAATGAAGAAAATTCAACTACTCTCTTCCCAATTCTCCTAAATTCCGCATCAGGTTTCTTGAGACTGTTGCACTCAATGCCAAAAGCACAATTTCCAATCACATCTGTTGTAAATCTTGAGAGAACGTCTTTTATTTCTATTTCCTCATTTTTCTGAGCAATAGGCTCCAAGTAATTTTGGAACTCTTTAGCAACCGAAATAATCGTACTATGCATCATCTTCATCTTCCCAGATGTGAATGTAGGACTTAGTTTATTTCTTAAATTTCTCTAACGCTGACCATTCAAGGCAAATAAATGTGCAGATAAGGGATCATCTCTTTCGTTTACGTAAATTCCACGATCGTGGAAATATTGGAAATCCTTAACAAGAATATTCTTCAGAAAATCCAAATCTAACGGTATAACAGCTGGCTTGGTAAAGAAGTATATTCCTCCGAAAACGTCTTGACCCTTGAGTTGAGTGTACATATCGGCGAAAAATTTGCTTATGTGTTTTTCACTCGACATTCCTTTAAGATTTCCAAAAGGAAATTGAGGTTTCACATGCGGTACACCCCTCTCTTTCCAGTACTGAAACTTCTTCTTCACATACAAATATCCTGCAACTATCAGAGTAATTACAGTCACGAAAAAGAGACTCAAATCCATTTCAAAATTCACAACTTGACTGATTGAAAGCAAAAAACTCACTTCCACTTCGCAATCACTGATGGAATATTTTTAGCTTAACCAGATGAACGAATTTCATACAAACACCAACTTTAAACATCTACCAAATTGTATGAGTTTTGTGTGTATTTGTATAAATGTATATAATGTATAGACCATTATTTTGAATTAGTTGTCTTGTGTTTCGTATATCTGTATTGTTACATTATGTTGAATACTTTATATTTTTTGCGCTCAAATGTTTATGATGTCATAGATTCTGTAAAAGAGTCGTTTTCGATAACACCTACCTTTTATATGTTCTAAAATTCACAAAATTGATCATTTTCTATATCTTGGGCTTCTTTGTTTCTTTATTCATATTATGAGTAAGAAAAAAATAACATTTTCTTTATTATTGAAATTTTTCATTTTGTTTACTTTTTGTACAAATAAAATAAAAAGAACTTTGCAATATATGCATTACTATATACTTTTTGTTTATGTACATAAGTACTACACAGCGTATCTTTAATGTATATTAACTTGGTATAAAGCTATGACTTCTCAATTTATTCATTTATTTATTTTATATCAACACGTGGACATTGATATCAAAGCAAAAATATTGTAATCTATAGACATGATAATACTTTTAGCGCTTTTAGCAATTTTTGAATAAACAAAAGGTATATGTACTTACTCCAATGAGATTTTATTCTTTTCCGATAAAGGAATTATAACCTGCGCCATCAGTGTCGATTTAATTTTTCGAATGAAGCAGCAGAAATTTTACAAAAGAAATTTAAGTGATCTGCTGATTTATCTA
This sequence comes from Lutzomyia longipalpis, assembly GCF_024334085.1. Taxonomy (NCBI): domain Eukaryota; kingdom Metazoa; phylum Arthropoda; class Insecta; order Diptera; family Psychodidae; genus Lutzomyia; species Lutzomyia longipalpis. Next base: position 29,217,382 of record NC_074707.1, read on the forward strand.
CTCTTGATACCTTTTATCTATTTCAGTGATAGGAATTTATTATCAATTGATATCAGTAGCTTACAACGCCTTTTCCAATTTTAACCACATTCCTCCTTTAGGTGACATAACTGTGTTTGAAGGTTCCAAAATAAGAGGTATTGGTGTCCTGGTGCAAGTTTTAACGCGGTATTTTGATAGAAGATGTGCCAGTCCAACTCTTGTTTGCATTACACCAAATCTCAATCCAACACAGATCCTTGGACCTTCACCAAACGGAATCCAAGCATATGGGTGGCGTTTCTTTATGTTTTCATCTGTGAATCTATCAGGATCGAATGTTTCGGGATTGGGATATATCTCTGGGTCATGGTGAATGCCATATACTGGGATTGATACGAAAGTTCCCTTTTCAATAACATGTTTTGTCCCTGGTACTGGATAGTCTTGACCACAGGTTCTTATGAGACTGTCAACGATCGGATGTTTCCTCAGTGTTTCTGTTAACATTATTTATATTAAATTTTTGAATTGAAATATTTCATGTGTATAATTTTTATAAGAATCACTTACCATTAATGATTTGATCAACATATTTCATTTCCATACAGGCCTCATAAGTATATTTCCCATTATACTTCTCTAGGACCTTCCTAACTTCTTCTCTAGCACGATCTTGAATGTCCTGGTGCTGTGCCAATTCGTACAATGCGAAAGTCATGGTTGATGAAGAAGTTTCAAATCCAGCGATAAAGAACAGGAAAGTTTGAGCTGCCAATTCTTCAAAAGTCATTTTCCCCAAATCCGTTTCATCTCCCTCAAGCTTTCCTGTCTTCATTATCTGCATTAGAAGTGATAGAAAGTCGTTCCTCTGAATATTATTCTTCTCCCTGTATTCGGTAGTTTCTTTCAGAAGTCGCATAAAGAAATCAGATACTTCGGGCTTGTTAATTTTCATTTTAAATATCTGACCTAAATTTGGGAACATAGTTAGGAAAAATACACGCAGAAATTCTACACCAGTAAATTCAAATACTCTCTTTCCAATTCTCCGGAATTCCGTATCTGGTTCTTTGAGACTGTTGCACTCAATACCAAAAGCACAATTTCCAATCACATCTGTTGTAAATCTTGAGAGAACGTCTTTTATTTCTATTTCCTCATTTTTCTGCGCAATAGGTTCCAAGTAATTTTGGAACTCTTTAGCAACTGCGATGATCGTACTATGCATCATCTTCATCTTCCCAGAAGTGAATGTAGGGCTTAGTTTATTTCTCAAATTCTTCCAACGTTGACCAGACAGAGCAAATAAGTGTCCAGATAAAGGATCGTCTCTTTCATTGACGTACAATCCACGATCATGGAAATATTGGAAGTCTTTTACGAAGATATTCTTGAGAAGTTCCAAATCTAGTGGCATTACAACGGGTTGTGTGAAGAAGTACATGCCACCGAACACATCTTTTCCCTTTAGTTCTCTGTAGATATCTGTGAAGACTGTACTTGAGTGCTTTGTTCTTCCCATTTCCTTGAGAGCTCCAAATGGAAATTGAGGTTTCACATAAGGTACACCCTTCTCCTCCCAATATTGAAACTTCTTCTTCACATAGAGATATCCTGCTACCAGCAGGGTCACCACAGACACCAAAAACAGATTTAAATCCATTTTTTGGTGCTTAAAAAAATCACGAGCACTTTATTCTGCGATACCTTTTACTTTGACGGTCACTCGTAAAATATACCAAAATTGGCAAGATGGGCATTTATAGGTAATTTTGGCACATACATGTATTGGTGGATGTAGTAAATACAAATGATTTAAGATTTTCTCTGTATTAATTTCAACATACCGAGTAATGACACGTGAAAATTTTGCTTATGTACAGTAAAACCTGTAGCCATGTCAGACAAGTATAATACATAAAGCAGTTGATGATGCTCACAAAAAATAATTGTTATCATGTAGGTAGGTACTTTCTGAGTACACCACTAAAACTTTATGCGACTCTGATTGAATCTCTTCCAAATTGTCGATAAGAAATATAAAAACAGAAGATTCTTTCGCTAGATATAAAAGAGAAATCTTTTAACCCGGATGTAGGTACGTAGTATGTAATATATTAGCACGTTTCGTCAAATGTTTCGTAAGATTGTTTTTAGTTGTGATTCTCCTTTATGTCTCAGATGAATATAAACAGGTCAATAAACCTTAAGAACAAATGCTGAAATGATTGGAGCTTCATTTAAAAAACGTATTGTATACATTTACGGATTTTTTATTATTATTTTTCTAACATTTAATATAGTTCTTTAGAAATATAATTATGTAGTTATAAAGAGTTATTGTTTTACATGATAACCGTTCACTTTGAACATTCACAGATTAGGAAAACCTATCCTTTCTCTTGTTACACAAAAACAGGTTAAATGTCTTAATACCTAAAGCATCCATGTGCTCCTCAAGGTGTTAAATAAATTGATGACTTAATTGATGATTCAATTGTTAAAGTCAAGTTTAATTTACAGCCTCCACACATAAATTATTTTGTTTTGATTACAATTTTTCGATTCTCAACCACATTCCTCCGACGGGTGACAAAAATGCACTGCTAGGTATAAAAGTCATTGGAACTGGAGTTTTCTGAGTAACTTGCACTCTATATTTACTCAATACAGTAGCCAAGCCCACACGTGTTTGCATCATACCAAATCTCATTCCTATGCAAACCCTAGGACCCTCACCAAAGGGAAGATATGCCATTGGATGACGATTCTGAATGTTTTCCTCTGTAAAACGATCTGGATCGAATATTTCGGGATTTGGATAGATTTCTGGATCACGATGAATTGCATAGACAGGTACCCCAATCGGTGTGCCTTTTTTTAGAACACGATTACTCCCTGGGATTTTGTAGTCATTAGTTACAATTCTACTGAGATTATCCAAAATGGGATATTTTCGCAAAGTTTCTGGAAGAGAGAAAAATAATATTAAAATTTGTTGATTAAGCCTAGAAAGTTTATTTTTACCTTGAATAACTCTGTCAAGATATTTGAGCTCCATACAAGCCTCGTAGGTGTATTCCCCTCCATGCTTTTCCAATACTGTCTTCACTTTCTCCCTGACTCGATCTTGAATGTCCTGATTAAGAGCCATTTCGTACAATGCAAAAGTCATTGTTGCTGAAGATGTATCAAAGCCACCAACGAAAAATATAAATATCTGAGCTGCTAATTCCTCAAAGGTTAATTTTCCAAGATCGGTATTATCTCCTTCCAATTTTCCTGTATTTTTCAATTGAATCATCAAGGATAGAAAATCATTCCTCTTGACATTATTCTTCTCTCTGTAGTCAATTGTATCCCGCAGAAGATTCATGAAGAAATTAGTAACAGTATCACTATTTAATTTTATTCTTAAGGCTTTGGCTAAACTAGGACACCATTGAGCCAAAATAACTTTAAAAAGAACTCCAGGAGTAAATTGAAATACTTGTCTACCAATCTTGCGAAATTCCGTTTCAGGATCCTTTAGGCTATTGCACTCAATACCAAAAGCACAATTTCCAATCACGTCTGTTGTGAAGCGAGCGAGAAAATCTTTAAACTCGATTTCCTCTCCCTTCTGAGCATGAGGCTCGAGAGCTTTTTGGAATTCAAGTGCAACTCCTGTTATAGTGCTGTGCATCATCTTCATCTTTCCAGATGTGAAAGTGGGACTCAATTTGCCTCTCAACACCTTCCATTTTTGCCCTTTTAGGCCAAATAAATGTCCTGATAGTGGATCATCGCGTTCATTCACATAAACACCTCTATCATGAAAGTATTGAAAATCTTTCACTAGAACATCCTTAAGAAAATCCAAATCCAATATTAAAGCCATTGGACTGGTCATAAAATACATTCCCATGATGATGTCTTTTCCCTTCATTTCTCTGTAGTGATCCTGTAGAGACAAGCTCGCATGCTTTTTCCATCCCAAGCCCCAAACGTTTCCAAAAGGAAAAGTTGGTTTTGCATAAATAAATCCATTATCTGCCCAAAATCGGTACTGCTTTTTCACATAAAAATATATAGCAAACACACAGGTCACAACACAGCACCAAAATACTGTTAAATCCATTTTTCAAATGCTTCTTTAGGGATGCCGAAAATTCGTTTGAGTATCACGTACGACGTTTAAACATTTAATATTAGAGTACTGGAAAATTTCAGCTTTTATATGTAGCCCCCACACATTCTATGAGTTTTGTGTGAGTACATATTGTTGGTACGAAAATAGAAACATGCGCGAGTTGAAGAATTCTTCATGGTATTAGTTAATATAATCTTGAACTTCAACACAAGCTAAACGATCAATTACTTATGTAATATAATGCGTAGGTAGTTATAAATGTGTTAGAAATTTGATTCATTTTTTATTCTTATACTTTATCAATCCTGTACTTCCTTATCAATAAAGGTGTAAAGAGTACTTGCTCTTTAAACCGGATCTAAATAAGTATCAAGTGCATATAACTTCTAATATAACTAGAAATATCGATAAGATGTGAAACCCTAACTACGTACATACATATATAGCTAAAACTTTCAAATCAGCACATGTCCTCCAAGGTAACAGCAAAATCGCAAATAGCATTTTTTTTTTAAATTAATCTAAATTATTTAAAATTTCACAGAATTATTAAAAAATGAAAAAATTTTTTTTACAAGTATATGCATATAAGTATAATTTTTATGTAAATTAAAACGATAATTTTTATAAATAGCAAAACCCTTATGATTTTGTGATATAAGCGACTCTCGTGGTGACTAGTTAGAGTAAAGATATGAGGTCTACCTTTTCTAATTATCAGCGATTTTTTATCAGGTTATAATACTTTAGTAATCTTACTGACAGGGCAAAAATTTAACTGATGAAATATTTCCTATTTTTGTGGAATAATTATTTAAATTTTACAATATATTGAAGCATTTCAAATTTTCAAAGCAGAAAATAAAAAGTTAAGAATGGGAAATTAAATAAATAAGAAACAATAAACAATAATTTCAGTTAAAGAATTTATTAAAAAAATCAATATCAACTTTTTATAGAACAGATAATGATTTAAATGACTGATTTTTTGGTATACAACAACATATTTAAATTTTTTCAATTCTCAACCACATTCCACCGACGGGTGACAAAAATGCGTTACTAGGTGCTAAAGTCATTGGAACTGGAGTTTTCTGAGTAACTTGAACTCTATATTTGTTCAATAAAGTTGCCAATCCGACTCGTGTTTGCATTAAAGCAAATCTCATTCCTATACACATACGAGGACCCTCACCAAAGGGAAGATATGCCATTGGATGACGATTCTGAATGTTTTCCTCTGTGAAACGATCTGGATCAAACCTCTCGGGATTTGGATAAATTTCTGGATCACGATGAATTGCATAGACAGGTATAGCTATGCCAACACCTTTCTTTATTACACGATCACTTCCTGGTAGTTGATAATCATTTGTTACGAGCCTGATAAGGTTGTCAACAACTGGATATTTTCTCAAAGTTTCTGTTAAAAAAAATAATTAATTTAAGACTTAAGGATTGAGTAAAATTGCAGTAATATTCACCCTGAATAACTCTTTCGAGATATTTGAGCTCCATGCAAGCCTCGTAGGTATATTCCCCTCCATGCTTTTCCAATACTCTGTTCACTTCCTCTCTGACTCGGTCTTGAATGTCCTGATTTAGAGCCAATTCGTACAATGTGTAAGCCATTGTGGATGAAGATGTTTCAAATCCCGCACCAAAGAAGACAAAAGTTTGAGCTGCTAGTTCCTCAAAGGTCAATTTTCCCAAATCTGTGTTGTCTCCTTCCAATTTTCCGGTATTTTTCAATTGAATCATCAAGGATAGAAAATCATTCCTCTTGACGTTATTCTTTTCTCTGTAGTCAATTGTATCCCGTAGAAGATTCATAAAGAAATTAGTGATGGTGTCGCTATTAAATTTCAGCCTTAATGTTCGTGCTGCTTCGGGAAAAATAGTCATAAATATTGCTTTAAGCATTCCCAAGGGTGGAAAATCGAATATTTTTCTTCCAATCCTGCGAAATTCCGTGTCGGGATCCTTTAGGCTGTTGCACTCAATACCAAAAGCACAATTCCCAATCACGTCCGTCGTGAAGCGAGAGAGAAAGTCTTTTAGCTCAATTTCCTCACCTCTTTGAGCATGAGGCTCTAGAGCTTTTTGAAATTCAAGGGCAACTCCTATTATGGTGCTGTGCATCATCTTCATCTTCCCAGATGTGAAAGTAGGACTCAATTTGCCCCTCATCACTTTCCATTTTTGCCCTCTCAGGGCAAATAAATTCCCTGACAGTGGATCATCTCGTTCATTAATATAAAGACCTCTATCGTGGAAGTATTGAAAATCCTTAATGAGCATGGTTTTGAGAAAATCCAAATCTAGTACAACTGCACTAGGACTTGTTAAAAAATACATTCCACCAATGACGTCTTTTCCCTTCATCTCTCGGTATAGGTCTTGGAAAAATTCACTATTATGCTTCTTCCATCCGACACCCCACGCATTTCCTAATGGAAATGTGGGTTTCACGTAAACGAATCCATGTCTCTCCCAGAAGGAGTACTTCTTCTTCACCCAGAAGTATCCAAGAATTGCAAAGGTCACAGCACAAATCCAAAATATCGGCAAATCCATTTTTTTGCTCAAATCTATTTTTAAAACCAATATTTTGTACACTTAACCCGAGGACTGTCTAAACACTTATGCTAGAAGACCGTAGAATTGCTAATTTTATATCTCGCAATACATTTGTGCCTTTTATCAATGTGAATTTAGCTTCTAGTGTGCGTAAATTTACTATATAGCATTTGTAGTGTGTGAGTGGCTGGGAAATACATTCTCTCTTTCATTAATTCATACACAAAATATTTTAGGGGCATATGTATTGAAAAAAGCTCTGTCTCTCAATCAACAAAAGCTTTTTCCACAATTCTCGCTGATGCACAAAAAAAAACGAATTTTTAAAATTAAAGTGGATTAAAAGATTTGAAAATATAAAAAATGACTATCTACATTTTATGTTTTATTTAGAGAGAGAGAGAGAGAGAGAGAGAGAGAGAAAGAAATTCCATTGTTAGGATAATCCAATTCATTCGGTGTATTTGTCTGTAATAACTTTTATTCCTGAAAAATTTCAATTCAAATGCGGAATTTGGTATTTTTATTGATCATTGTGGCTTGAATGACTTTAAATTGCATCTCTTCTACGGAAATATAACTTTCTCAATGTTCCCAGACTCCTAAAGTCATCCAACCAAATCCCAAATCGGTGTTCATTAGCAACGTAAGAGTATGCTTCAATGTGGAACAACGCTAAACTGCTGAAAATTATGTACGAGATATAATTATCTATTGCGTTTATAGGGCAAACACAATGCATACATAAGCTGAAGCTTTTGGAAAATTTCTCACCCTTTTCAAAACTGTTTCATGGAAAATTGACGTGTACGAAATTGGTGAAGAAAATTTTGTTGTATCGAGTTTTAGTCGGAATTAGGCATCATGCTACACTTTATTCAAACGCTATAAATTATAATTTTTGTTCCTTTTGCCCCAATTTCCTGAAACAGCCCTAGAAAACAATAAACGACAAGGATCATATGGGAAAATTGAGGTGAGAAACACCTGGATATGGCGAGGCACCAACAAAAACAAACAAGACACGATCTAAAGTCAATTTCTCAAACTCACCGCATCAAATGGAAACTTTTAGGAAACCTTCATCGTTATATATTATATACACATATAGCCTTTTCTCAACTCCATGGCTTTTCTTTCCCATCAACGTGGGAAATGAGCAAAAAATTTATTCAAGGATGAAGCTCTGGAAAATCTTTTATTTTTATATGTTAAATTGGAAAACCTAAAAGGAGTTTTAGAGAATACGTAAATGGATATTTATATAGTTCTAAAATAACTGATGATTAAAAAACATAAGAATTATCTCATAATAATTCAGGTTTTTGTTAACTTTTTCCAAATAAAAAAAACGATTTTTGAAGTGATGATTAGGAATGTAAAATTTGAAATGCTTTCTATTTATTTTTCACTTTCCCACCAATTCTGATTTATATATCCAAAAAAATTGAACGCAAAAACGCTGAATTGTCAATTGACATGAAAAAAGAATTTCAGCAAAATGACCTAAGCTTCTGCTATCTTAAAGAGACAGCAATAATATCACAAAAAGAAGTAGGAATTAATTTCGAAATACCTTTTTATTGTCCTTATTTCACCTTCAATTTGCGCAAAGTTATTTTTTCTCGTTATTGCCACCGTAGGCGATAGATTCACATGTGACGGTGAATTATACTTTGGCTCACTTCAGTGAAATTGTCAGTATCGTGGCACGTTGATTGATTACTTCTTTTTCATTTGGTCAAACAATGATTTTAGCAAGAGCCAATCGGATAAAGCACTACCTCGTCCACAAATCTGTTTTGGGGTGAAAGCATTTGTTGGAAAAAAAAGATACACATACTGGACAGATGTAAAAACAATGGGATTTATTTAATCAATCAGAATATTGAATAGAGAGCAGAGTTGTGGATATAAGTCACTGATTAGTTTGCACAGTTCTGTTTTCCAGAGAAGAGTGGATATATAAGAGTGGTGTGTAATTACATTTAAAGTATAGGTACATTTTAATGTCGAAAGATACATAGGTACATACATACATTGAACTTTAAAAGCTTCAATGATTTTTTTGTCCTTTGAAAATGGATCCAACTCTCTTGAGTGGATGAACTTCAGTGAATTATGCCATTACACATTGAATTCTTCTCACTCTTAAATACTCGACAAACAACAAGAGGAATCACTCGAGCATCTTTTTTCATGGGAAAATTCTTTTTTTTTCTTTACAGAATACTGTCGATAAACTAGTCCAAAGAGCAAATGCATCCCTCCTCATTGGTACATCTTCGTGGAAGGAACAATTCACGGAGGCGTTAACAGTTAGTGCAGGTAATAAGAAAGTTTGAAAAAAGTTTAAAGTTTTGTTGTAAAACATCCTTCATATTCAACCAGATTATCGCCTAATTGAGATAATTAAGCACCATCCTTAACTTAAGAAGCTATAGGAATTATGTACATCTACGGAAGTTCACCTAAAGTTTAAATTTACTCCTTGGGTGTTGTGCAGAAACAGTCATGACTTTCAAGTGAGGTCACGGAGAAGTAATCACAAGTGGTTGAATATAAATTACATTTCACTGTGAGGAGATGTTGGAAGAGAAAAGTGCGATGGAAATTTCTCGGGAAAAAGCACCCCTTTCTCGCACTGTCGCCTCCTGATATTTGAATGCGGAAAAGCTCACTGAACTATCGGAGCGTGATAAAGTTCTCTCAACAACCTGAATTCACAATTGTATAGATGCGAATCGGTGAGAACTACCACGAAATCAGTGACCCGCAAAAATTGTAAAACCCTGCAGGAGATGTGTGGCGATATCAAAGAAGGACGATAATAATTTTATCAATTTCCTCAGCTGCGGGGATACCATCAGGATTTTTTTCGTTGGATTTATATCCAAGAGCAATAAATTCTGGGCAATAGAAAGTGTCATATTTTCAAATATTTTTTTCCATTTCTTCTTTTATGTTTTATATTCGTATCAGAGTTAAGAAATCTAGATAAGAAAGTATTGTCTTCTTTTAAATTTAACAAGACGTTGTTGATTTAAAAAAAATACCTTTTTTCCTTAAATAATTTAATCATTGAAAATTATTCATATAAAAGAAAGTAGAATTATAAAATATTAAAAAAATATAAAGAAAGTACAGCTTTAGCCAATATTTAAATATAAATCAACAATCGGAGAATAAAATGTAAATATTATCCTTGGGACGTCAAAACATTTTTCATCGCAAAATTGAAATTCATAGAAAGAATCCAATAATATGAATGTGAAAGCCACAGTCACGTCAGTTTTGTCCATTTGCTGAATTATGAATTCTTTCCATCTTCTTCACTTTTCTCCTTATCCACGTACTTTAGCGTAAAATAAATACTGCTATATAGAAGCTCTATAAACATCTTATAGAGATAAAATTTAATTTTTCCCGCATAATTATAGGTGACGACAGTGGCTCAGATGAAGGCGATGGCGAAGAACCAACGCCAAGTTGTGCTGACTACATAATGCATTTCTTGACACTATTCTGGAAGATCATATTTGCCTTTATTCCACCTACAGGTAATATTTTTTTTTATCTCTTATCACCTAAAAGAAATTTGTAAGATAGTTGAAGTAGCTTTTTCCTAGAATAATCGTGAAGATTTCTTCAGAAATCGTACACAAAAAAATCAATTTTCTTCAAACTTTTTAAAGCACTCGTGTAGAAAACCAAAGACTCTGATTGAAGGGAAATAGAATCTTCTTTCTTTATGTTTTATACAATTGAGTTTTTTAAAGCTCATCAAACACTCGATTTTTATGAGGAAATATTTTCTTCTAAATAATTATTCAAATTAATTTAAATTGAATAAAGAATTCACTGGAACTTCATTGTATTCCAAGACATGTCCGTTTTTTTTGTTGAATACTTTTTCTCTGTAATTTATTAGATCTCAACGAATAGAATATTTAAATTTCTAAACAGACACCACACAATGGTGACAAAATATTCTTTTATACATTGACATAAAATGAATAGAATGTCCTGTATTGAAAATCGACAATCCATTGAAAAGTTTCTCTGGGTATTTCGCAACAAAAAAAGTTCGTCCCAAAGCTTTTTTTTTGTGAAAATAAAAAACATTCACACGTCATATACTCTCTTATATCTATGTGTGTATATATAATAATGCATTTGTGGAGCTTTTCACCATCTCGAAAACATCTTCCTTTTTGGGCGAAACCCCCCATTAAAGTTCATTGTTGACAAAGCGGCTGGTGAGAAAAAAATGGACTGAACATAAAATAACATAGAATAGACTTTGGTCCATTTGAAATCATGTTATCAAATAAGGGATGAAGTGACAAAAAACGCTGTAACGCCTTTTTAAGAAGAAAAAGGATGGATAATGTGACAGTTATATTTATATATGTTTCGCTATTGAGAAATATTTGAATAGAGTTTTTTCAAAGCATCAATATCATATAATGCCAAAAGCTCTAAAGGAGACGGTTTTCTCGTAAACTTTAATACGAAACTTTTACTTGTAACCTCTCTGTATATGATGCATAATCCTTTTGTCTTTAGTAATTTTTCTTAAATTATTTTTATCACTTAAATCCATTGATCTGCAGACGTGTCTAGCGGCTATTTGTGTTTCTTCGTGTCAATTTTCTGCATTGGCGTCGTAACTGCCGTCATTGGCGACGTAGCATCACACTTTGGCTGCACACTAGGTATAAAGGACTCCGTGACAGCTATCGTCTTTGTTGCTCTTGGCACAAGTATACCAGGTAAGATGTGCTTCCCATTCAGAAAAGATTTAACAGACAATTGACCACATCACATCTCATCTGCCTTCTCTTGCAACCCTTCCACCAATAGACACCTTTGCCAGCAAAGTGGCTGCAATTCAGGACAAGTATGCAGACGCCAGTGTCGGAAATGTAACTGGCAGCAATGCAGTGAATGTCTTCTTGGGCATAGGGGTGGCATGGACAATAGCAGCACTCTATCACGCCGCCAAAGGGAATGTGTTCGAGGTGGAACCTGGAAAGTGAGTTTAAATGGAATACTTCTGTAGAAACTTTTCTTGTATCAATTACAAATAAAAAAAAGGATTAGTTTTTCTCTCAATCATGGAAACATTTTAAATTCAATTCTTCTTTTTTTAGCCTTGCATTTTCGGTAACGATCTTCTGCAGCGAAGCCCTTATTGCCATATGTGTACTGCTGATGCGACGGAGTAAATCAATTGGTGGTGAACTTGGTGGACCACCTACTCCAAAGTACATTACCGCAGCATTCTTCGTCGGACTGTGGTTACTCTACCTAATCCTGAGTACTTTAGAGGCCTACGGAGTCATAAAGGGCTTCTAAATTAACACACACACACAAACAAAATCAACTAGGTCATAGATTTTTTTTGTAAGCATACCAAGGATCAAACTTTTATTTTTCATCGAGTGCAACGAAATTCGCTGATTTATTTTTCTTAGGCCATTGAGGAAGAGATTGTTCCAGAAATGACATTATATAGATAGCGAAGAACAAAAAAAGAAAATAAGAATGTTTACAAGAGCAATATGTAAAAAAATGAAAAGAAAACTTTATAAGTTTATAGATGAGAAAAAAGGACATAGTTACAGAGAATAAACATTACATAGAAACGGGAAAATATAAATGGATTGAAAATATAGTCAATTTTGTACGAAAATATCTATATAGAGATTTAGTGGCACAGATGTTGCCAAAAAGCAACGGATACTATTAAGGTAACTTCCTATAGTTTATCTACCATTCGTAGTTTTCATTATGTTCTCGTGTATGTATAATTTTTTTTTGAAACGGTATTACTTTAAATAATTTAATTTTTATAGACGCAATCCCAGAGAAAAAAAACTAAGATGAGGGTGGAGAAGTCTTTAATGAACTAAATCAGTATAAAATGAGAAGTTTACAATAAAATATCATTAAATAAGATGAAAAATGGAAAACCAAAGCCAATGGGGGCGATAATTTTTTTTGTACATTTTAATATTTAGTTTTAAATATAAGAAATGGTTTTTGTACATATGTATTTGTACATATTGCTACATATAGACATGTAATGTAGAAAATTAAACACAATCTTTCTTTCGATTCAGTAGAAGACGTTGTCTTGAATTCGAAATAACGTTTGATCCAATCTATACCAGAGACCATAATATTAAAGTGTTCGCCATTTGGGGCATGTTCCTCAAACAGATAACAACTAGCAGGATTTACGGATGCTCGAGGAGAAAAATTACCTAATGTATAAAAAATACATGTAAGGGGAGAAAAAGCAAAGAGAAACAATATAAATTTTTCTTTCTAAAGAAATTTACGAAAAATACTAGTCTGCGACTGAGAGTGTGTTTTATTGATGTTCATTCGAAAATTCTCTTCAATGACTTCATATTGAGAGCGCAATTGAACGTAATAGATATCAATTTTAATTATTGTGTCATCATATATTTTGCAATTCATTAAAATTCATAAAACTATTCAATTTTTTTTTCATTGATTAATTAGCTAGAAAAAATCACAACCTAAGATCGTTTTCGATCCATTCACTTCCAAAAAAATTATCATAAGATTCAATGAAGATTTATCGAATTACTTATTACGTACAGATACATTTAAGTACATGACTTTCCTTTCAATCCTTTAATAAAAGCCAATTCAGCGTAAAATCATTGGATAAATTGAAAATATGATGTATATGCAAGAATAGTGCAAAATAAAATTATATTAATATCATGAAAATGCATGACATATCGGCAGTCTTTTGCACCAAAAATATTTTTTTTTACAATTTTTTTATTAATTTCGCATAAAGTCAATATTTTATACCATATATTTTTTAAATACATATAATTCACCTGCCGAATAATGAAAGCATTATCTACAAGTTTCTCTTTATTACATGAAAAAGAATCATGTCTTTTTATTCATTAAAAAATCTCTTTTTTTTGTAATCATCCAATAATGGCTAAATAAAATTATTAGTTATTGGAAATCATACTACTTATAATTTATTGAGAGAGTATTATTGTCACAATGCTGCCATTGTCATTAGAAAAGTGATGTGTATTAGGGTTAATAACATCAATCATCAGCCCATCAAATCCATCCAAACTAATTTGACGTTATAAACAAATAATTTCTAGACTTAGAACCTTTATTGGATTATTTGTTGCTTGATAGCTTTCAGTAGGATAGCTTATGCTAAATTACTGTAATATATAAATCTTCCAGATTAAGAATTTAGGAAAGAATTTGCAAATCATTTCACATTTAATTGCAAAATTCTACTTAAAATGGAATTTTTTTTTTAGTTTCTGCTATAAAACTGGCTAGGATTACCTACTTAATTAATTTTTGTCATAAAAGTCATTTCTCATAACTAAAAGGTAGTACACGTTTTAAGTAAGTTAAACATGTTTTTTTTTTCTTTCTATTAATTCACTTTGCAAAATTTTCAATGAATGGAACTTACGAGCAAATAAACTCTCCATCTTTGAAATTCTTCCTCAAATGGAAGGTAGCTAGTCAACAAATTGTCATACTTCGTTATAAGAATTCTTTAAATTAAAAAAAAAACAATAAATTAGTTTTGAAGGTAACACACGAAACCTACCTACTATTAATATTATGAATTCCATGATGAAAAAAAATTGAATTAAAATTCGATTGTAAAACAGAAATAAAGTCGTAGGTTTAATTTATGTGATACATAAAATGAACACAAACTAATGTTGATATCAAATCAAAGTCCATCAACTTTTAAAGTATATTTATAAAGAGATAAAACTATAAATTGTTGAATTTTTGAAATAAATGTTAACTGTATAAAAAAAAAGAATATTCTTTACGTGTCAACCACTCCTACATGGAGATTTCCTTGCTTCCCATAATTTCTTAATGCGCTAGTAACATGAAAATCTTTGTAAAATTGATGGATATTCACAAATAAAATCACTATATACTTAACGAAAAAACTTTCCTATTTATTCAGGAAGAGCATATAATTGCAAAAGTAAAGAAAATGAAACGTAAATAATGAACCACCTAATGAGGTTTTCTAAAACAAACTATCAATCTTTTTTTTAACTAAATCTAAATACAAATATATTTTTTAGTCTGTAAGAGATAAGTCTTCCGTTCCATTTTCTGACTATTTAACATTTTTTCTTTGACATCTCTTTCAAAATTCAAAACTTACTTCACTACAAACTTTTCAATCAAAATCTAATTCTAAGCCTATATATTTGATGAATATTTACAAACTACTTAAAAACTACATTAAAATAGAATTTTATTTAAGATCTCTTTCACTTCACTTTCAAAAAATCCTCAAAAGTTTTTTAAAATATCTAAACATAAAGTCATACGTCTCATAATACTTATTTATTTTTTTCGGAATAAAAGAATCAAAAATTTTCCAAGATTTTCTAAATACCTATACAAAAGTGGTTCTGTGGAACATCGTAAAGCGAATTTTCTTTGCTTAAAATAAAAAAAAACAATGGGAAAATGAACTTTTATTTCCAAAATTCATGCTAAATTTTCTCAATGGAATACACGCATGTTTCTTATATATACATGATAGAATACATAGAAATTAAATTATAAAAAAAAACTTAAAATAAAACAAAGTGTTATGAAAGACATTCTATTAATCACTTCTAATGTATTGTAATATTTCAACAACAAAAAAACCCTCCTTATACTATCTACCTTAAACAAACCAATATACTTAAACAGAAAAAAATACTCCTCCTCTCCATTGTTGCATCAAGAGTAGTCTAAAATAGTACAAAAATTATCCTTCGGTGTAATACATACATTAAAAAGAAAAAAAAACTGCATCTTATTTTATTCATTTCATAGCAAAAGCAAAAATATTAATGAAAGCTTCCAACTTCTTCTAATGAAACATGCTCTTATATAGTCTTTAAAAAAAGCAAAATGAATGAACAGTAAATGAAGTAAGGTGGAATCAATAAACTAACTTATAATATTTTATTTAAATTTAAGTAAAACAAAAAAAAAGTAATTATATTTTGTAAAAGTGAATGCAAATGAGATATTTTGAGAATAATGAAAATGAAGAATTCTTTTTTAGAGCAACAAAATACTATTAAAAAACTAAATGATATTTAATGCCAAATGGCATGAATTTGTGAAATCAGTGGCATTAATGATTAAAAAAAATGAGCCTTAAGCATGTAGAAGGTCATAAAAAGATACATAGTATGTAAACGAAAGAATAGAGTATATATATTTAGAATTTATGAGAACCATTTGTAGGAACAAGAAAAATGTATCACTGCATTGAATATTGACAAACAAAAATCGAAACACGAAAATTCATTAATTTTCTTTTTCGTTTCTTCTACCAAAAAAACGAATTAGGGATCGATTCTAATGACAATTTTTTCACCATCATTTTATTGTAATTATTGACTTAGAACGTTCCCCGTGGTCCAAGTCATAAAGTAAAAAAAAAACATTTTTTAAAATAAAAATAAAGTTTAGAAAAAAAAGAACATAAATCCGTAAATTCACCATATAGGTCAAAGTCGTAAGTGTTTCATCTTGAGTTACAAATTAACTAAACTGCACTTAAAATAATTTTTTATACGCCGTTGGTAAAAAAAAAACGATAAAACACCAACCGACTGGACTGATTTTTGGGAAAAAAACAATTTTTGAAATAAATCTTTGAGAAAAATTCTACGTAGATGAGCAATGTAGCGTCATTTGATAAAATCGCGCAAATATTATTAAATTTTGAATTTTACTGTAATAAAAAAAATATCAGAGACAATTTTAAGCGGAACCAATTTTATTTTTAATTTTCTTTCTCCTCAATGGGAATTCAAAAACTGAAAATGTTTAACGTATAGACGAAATTATTGGGAAAAAAATTCAAATTTATCATTGCTGGCGACCAATTTAAAAGATATTAATTATAGTTGTTGTATTCCTTGACAAGAGATTATTTTATACAAGGGAAGTGACGTAAATAGTTTAAAAAAAAATTGGAAATTTCAAAATCTTTTGTGAACTGCCACAAAATCTATTGTATATTTTTTAAATAAAAAATTTCGAACATGTGCGTAAATATGGGTGGCAGTGTAGATATTATATAGAAATTAATAGGATCCAATCAGCGAAGAAGAAAAATTGTTATGTAATATTTTAATTTGTATTAAATTGTTATAAATGATTGGTGAAAAACTGTATCAATATTATAAAATTGAAACATGAAAGAAAAAAATTAAAAAGAGACATCCAATAAATAATATAATATTATTATCCATTAAATGAAGAGAAAAACAATTTATTTAAATTTGTGTTAATTTTATTAAATTTTTAAATTTTATTAGTTATCGTGGGAAAAATTCTATACTTTAACAGTTTCAATCAATAGTAAGAAGAATAAATCAGATGATTGATGAAAAAGAAAACCTAAGATGAAAATATTTAATATCCTAATAATTAAACAAAAAATCTTGATTGTTGATGTTTTCCCATAAAAGAAATAAATAAAATGATAAAATACTAAAAGCGATGTTTATTTATATTGCAGACTTTCACTCCTTGTAATTAGAACATTCCTCTTAAAAGGCGATACTCCAGCAAAACAAACATTTCAACATCATTCTTCACAAACCTCTTCAGTAGATTTAATATAAAATAAGACCTTTTTAATCGTTTGAATTTAAGATTATTTCTTGCTGGTAGCACATTTATTATTCAAAAATCAATATTGAGTCATTCAAGCTAAATTCGGAAATATAATTTTCCTGAATTAAATTTAAATTTAGATTCGCATAGAAACATCAAAGCTAAAAAGAACTATACAGTACTACAAAGAAATCCAAGAGGGGACCATAAATAAAAGCTATCATGAGTGTGAGTAATAAAATAGATTAAACAACAGTTAGGTGAAAACTATTACAATACTATATTTTCCATTTTATTGCATTTCCGATGTTTCCAACACTACATCAGTCTAAACATTTTCCTGCATGTGTCGCATTGCATCATTCATGGCAGACGCACTTAAGTTATCCTACGATGTGCAAACAAAGTCTATAGTGAATGATTGTGGGTAGGTTCGTATAAAATAGAAACTTCCTCCATTGAACCGATCAGTTGACTAACTTTCATATCTGTGGAAAGTCCTTAAAAGAAAAGTGTTCAAGATGATTGGAAAATCTTTAAGTAAATTGTGTGTTGTGGTACTTCTAGTTGTGAACAATCATATAGTACATTCAGGACCTGTGCCTGACATAAATGAGATTGATCATCCGTTTAATGTAAAAGAAATGGATTTTTATGACTCTATCTTATCTGTTAATGAGTAAGTAAGAAATCATTACTAAATTGAGAAAAAAGAAGACCTGTTAAGGGAACCATCAGAAATGATGGCATTCCCTTTATCAGTAAAAAAAAATAAGAAAAATCTATACAACAGGTCCTTTAAAAATTATAAAAATTCAAGCCAATATTGAGATAGTGCCTATTTATTTTAGGAATCTTAAAAATTAAATAAGAATTAATTAAATTTCCGTCATTTTGAATTTTTCAATCAATTTTTATTGCCTTTCATACCACTTAGATATTTAATTAAAATTATTCTCATTAAAAGAACGATCGATGCAACTTTCTACATTTATTTAATTTTTTTTTCAGAGTTTCAAATGAAGACGAAAATGATGTGTTTTATAAGTTTAATGCAAATCCGAAATTAAATGCAGACGACACAACAACTGATGAGACCACAATCACCACAGAGGGTGAAACCATAACAACTGATGAGACTGCAACAACTGATGAGACTGCAACAACTGATGTGACCGTAACCACAGATGTGCCCACAACGGTCACAGAAGATCAAACGACAGTAACAGAAGAGTCAACTCAAGAATCATCAAATTCCACACCACCTACAACACCAAGTCAAACTACAAGTCCAACAACAACTGCAGCTCCCGGAAGTTCTACTTCTCAAGCTTCCTGTGCTTCTTTGATTTCAATGATTTCAATATTTTTCCTTTGGAGAAATTTGTAGAAAATGAAAAGATTTTATTTTTTTTTCTGTATAAATAAGAACATAAATTATTATTTTTCATATTATTTGCATTTTTTTAATGTGAGCTGTGCAACAAAATTATCTAAAAGTATAAATTATATATAGTCAAAAAAATATCACACAATTTCACAAGAAACAAAACAGTGTTAAATTCATAAAGAAGAATTTTCTTACCACCCTGCACACTCTCGTTTTAAATTTCAGCTACTTTTATTGAAAATGCCATGTAGTGTAGGTAGTTTGGATTTGTGTGGCTTCACTGAGAGAATAAAGTTGAGATTTTTTCCTCAAATATCAATTTGAGAATTACCGGAAAACATAATAATTTGCCGGAGCAACACTTCAGCATTCGTGTACGATAAGAAGTCCCCGGGTCTTATCTCTGCATTAAAAAGTAAACAGAAGTCTGTATGTGAGTCACAATCAGCGAAAGTGAGATGCTTCCGAGGGGGAAGGATTTTTGAGATTTGTGAAGCTGCTGTTTAAGCAATCAACGCAACACTCTCAGTTTGGGTTTGAATTTGTGCATGAAAAGTTGAAGAAAAAAAGTGATTAATTTGTATGTTTACAAGGATGGATCGTGAAAGGATACCTCTTCTAAATGGATGCAATGGATACATCATCGAAGTTGTGGAGAATGGCCATTCGGGGAATACGCCAAATGAATTGGAAGAGTAAGAAATTCATTTATACAGAAATTGAAGTGATGTGAGGAAAATTTTCCATAACACTTTATCTCTCTCGAGATTTCGTCAGGTCCTCACACTGGATGAAGTAACTTTCTACAGTATACACACTGGTTGGACAATCCTACGGAGGTTTCTATTTATTTCCCTGTGGGTGATTTTTGGTGTCCTCTTCGTGATGTCCTGGTCTACCGCCGTTCTACATTTTCATCAATATTGCCCTTATCGACCACTCAATACAAGTGATAACTTCCACAAGTGAAGTGGCGTCAGAATTTTTTTTTTCTTAAGAGTAATAGGAAATGTAATGGGGATTTTATGAGACGACCTAGAACTTGCAATTTTTTAAGCAAATAAAAAAGATAAGAATATACGCACGATGAGTAAATCCCTAAGAACGATTGAAAGCAATGCAAGCGAATAATTTATCATGACATTCATATATTGCTTATTGCAAAGCGAAAGATAAAACATAAAGAGTAAAGCAAATATAGGTATGTAGTTTACTGTTTTAGTGTGAAATTATTAATTTTATTTTAAATCAATAATTTAAAATCATTATTTAATCAAGTCCAGCAGATAGATTCAAATCAAAAAATTAGAAATTATGTGGGTTTATTGGGATGATCGGAGAATATTAATTAATTAAAATTTCTATCAATTAATTATTAATTTTATTGGCTTATTTTAATGTATGCATATTCATAATACAAAGAAAATTGTTAACTCTATTCCCATAATTGCTTTAATTTAATCTTTCTCAAATTTTCAATATTTTTATTACATATCTAATGAATTTTAGTTTCCTTACTTTGAATACAAAAAACCCTACTCTTAAGGTTTTTATTATATAATCCTCAATTAAAAATCTTATATGAATTAAAATATTATATTACTTAATCTATATGCATTTTTAATCCAAAGGTTTAGTGACATTTCCATTCCTCGAGGGATGAACCAGCACTTTGGATTGTGTTGAATCCATTTTAACGCCTCGGAAATTCTTCTCTTTCCATGGTTGAAAATTGAACGTGTCCAAGGATTCACAATCAATTATAGGATTTTCCTCACTAACACTCCGCATAACTTCCCTCTGTGTTTCACCCAGTGCGTCTGCATTCGCACAAATTACTCCTGCAAGTGTAGTTTTACGTATCTCTTGCCTCTGGGATGGAGTAAAACGCTGTGGACCATGAGTCCTTTCGTACCTGAAAACAATTTTTTTTTTTAAATCTAATCGTTGCTTATGGATTTTTTGAGAAATTTTAAACACACCAGAAAGCATCACCCTCCTTAAGGCGCAAAAACTGATCTCCTAGCATGCAGAGAAGTGTAGGTCCTACTAGGGAATCATTTACAGGACTCTCAAGAAGAGCTCCTGTGTAGACGTCAATATCATCGGGACGACGATATAGCATTTGAAGCCGTTTTGTTGCATCTGATCCTACAACAGAACTTATATCTTCCCAGGACTCAACCGGAGAGAGATTACACTTTTTCCTCCACTCAGGATACCCCGGTAGCCCATGATCCCGTCCTCGTTGAATATTTAACGATACTAAATCTAATCCACACGGTGGTTGAGGCTTATCTTCTGTTGGTGTTTCGAAGAGACGTTCAGTAAGTTCAGTTGTAAAGCGAGCATCTGGTCGTGATAAGCTAGTATCTACAGCACTAGCAACAGCCTCATCGACACCACGTGGATGCCACAGAGAGAAGGGATTGAAAAGCATATCGTGCAAATGAATGGCTTCCGTTGTGTTATCATCCCGAGAAGCATTCATCAGTCCTGGAAGTAGGTTGTGTGAGAACCTAAAGGCAGCTGCTGCAAAACTATTTGCAATACTGGGATCTACATCGGGGTGATATGTATCAGTTGTAGACTAAAATGAAAAAAATTAAAATTTTCAAGTGAATTTGAATAATAACTAAAAGTTTAAAAAAATACGTTATCTGGAAAAATTTTAAGATGTTCACAAAAATCTTTTCCAAAGAGAATGGGTAGGAATTCCATGTATGTTATATGTTGCATTTGAGCTCCTAGAATTTTTCGAGCTTCCTGAAATAACTTCTCATCAGACCACTTGGGATTAACAGCACTTAATCCTTCAGCTAAATGGTTGTGATGCCGTGCCCAGATTAGATGCATAGAAGTCAAGAGAAGATTCTCATTAGCCCTTGAATCTCCGGTGTCAAAGCAATATTTTCCAGCTGCATTTTGCACCGCATCATTGCATCCATCGGATGGATCTGTAGACAAGGGTAGGAGTGTTCGGTTGTCAGCAGTATGGAACATCCTTAAGCGTCCACCTTCGTGTTCTCTCAGCATTTTTGTGCGGGAGTCTGTTGAACCATAAACAGCAGACCCATCTATAAAGGCTGTAGCTTGATTGAGTTGCTGTCTAGGACCAAAGTGTCCAGTTGGAGCAGGAGCTGATCGTATAAATCCCATGCACGTGACATTATATTCATCAAAGTAGGGATCACCTGTAAGAAAAAATACAAATTCTTGATGTTAGACGTCAGTTCGTGCATCAAGCTTACTGAAACCTATTTTCCTTACCTTCTTCAATTGGTACAGAAAAGCATTCAGGATGTGTTTGGGCCTCAACTGAGCAACAATCAATCGGTTGTCCATTCTGTCCCTGATTGAGAGCCGTTGCTGTAATATCATGATCCAAGAATTGTCCCCAGACAGCCATCATTACAGTAAACTTCGGATCAGATTCAAATTCAGGTCTGTGCATTTCCAAAGATACTTTTCTAGCCGAAGGTAGACTTCTCCCATCACTAGACATCCTAGGTTGTTGAATACCATCCGCATAATCTGGATTCAAAATTCGCCTAAACGGTGTTAGTGAACTACCAAAATGGGGATTATCCTTGTTGTTGCAGCTTCCATTGGATGTGCGATATACTGAAGAGATCTGAGAACAATTTAATGAAACTTGAGGCTGGCCCAGATCGATCGGAGCACCTCGTCCAATTGAATGTTTCCTTGCAGAATCACGCCTAGAACGAGAGACATTTCGATGACGAGACATGAAAGCCCTGGTCGCTTGATTCTCCACAAAGCCACGCTTTGTCATTGATGTTGCTTCAGGAGTTGATGCAATGGCTTTCTGATGGCGATATGAAGGTGTTCCCATTACTGGACTCGGTAGGTTCTCCTCAAGAATTTCTTTATCCCCCAATGCATTTTTCCCTGAATTTATAGCATCAGTTGTTTCCTGCTGTGTTGGCTTAGGAAGAGTCCAATTGTCTGGAGCCTCCTCTAAAAAGAGACCATCAATAACAACAAACATGGTTTTAATTAATTAAATAAGACTGTATAACTGATTTTTTTACAATAAAGAATGAATGTTTATTGGAATGAATGACGCGAGTCATTTACACATGCTTCATGACTTTACATTTATTTTTTTTTACAATAAAATCTCTTCTCAAATAATTCAAATTAAATTGAAAAATAGAGTTTATTTACCTTTTAAAGGAAAATTCATTAGGAAAAGTATTGGAAGGCCTTGTAGAGCTTCAATGGTAGCAGTTGGAGTAACATCTGTGCCATTCAATGAAGCCTCCGTGGTATTTTCAATTGCAAAAGTTGATGGAGTATTTGTAGAATTATCAACAAAATTACTGTCTTCTGTACTCAATGTGTACGATATCGTTATTACCAAAGCCACAACAAATATAACCCTGTGATAAAAAAAAGAAGTCTTAAAATATGCTAATTTTGTAACCTGATATATACATTCAGTTCATAGAATTCATCATAGCTATTTAGAAAAAAATAAGATCAATAAAAATGAGTTTAAAATGAACATAATAAAGCTCACAGAAATGTTGCACAGATACAGCACTGAAACTGCCGGATTTGCCGCTGTCGAGCTCTAGTCCCAAATCCCCGAGGATAAACGTAAGACGGCCCCGGTGGGATATCCGTGTTGAGAGGAGTC
Source organism: Lutzomyia longipalpis (assembly GCF_024334085.1). Classification (NCBI taxonomy): domain Eukaryota; kingdom Metazoa; phylum Arthropoda; class Insecta; order Diptera; family Psychodidae; genus Lutzomyia; species Lutzomyia longipalpis. The sequence continues at coordinate 29,240,833 of NC_074707.1, forward strand.
CTTTCGCTTGCCATCCTAAGAATACTTCTTGTCATTAAACTTTAAAGAAAAGTCTGTTGAAATTTCTTTGCACTCCTCACGTTTTCCACACGACACTTTCACCTTACTTTACACCTTAAGAACAGCCAAAGATTTCTTTATGAGAATCACGTAAATGAATCCATGCGCCACAGAGAGAATGCAAGGAATGACTAATTTACTAAGGGGACAGTGTGACGAGTGAAATTCGAGAAATTCAGTAACTTCTTCACCTGAGAAGATGAAGAAGTTTAAGAGGAAAGTGTGAGAGGAATTTTCATCATAAGATTTACGAAAGTGTAAATATTAACTTTATCCCGTAATGAGAAATTATATATGATAAGAAGTTGATAATGAAGATTTATAAACATACAATGTCTTTTGGGGTACCCTGTTACATTTCTAAGGCTTTACAACTTACATTTTATTTCTATTTTTTTTTCTTTGCAAATGCATTTGAAGAGTGGAGAATTTATGCACCAAGAGAGGATTAAATTACAAACCTCATTTGCAAAAGAGCAAACAAACGAGAAGTCGCATTGCCATGAAACGTTGAATTCAAAGTCAACCATTTGATACAATTGATGGGTTTTCTCATTTTCCAATGCCAATGATAGAAAATGAAAAGCTCAACTTTAGATGGCACGGAAAAATTTTAGTTTTAAAAGAATATTATAATAATTTAATTCATCTAATCAAATATAAAGCTTTTACCGGCAGAACGAATTTTTATTAAAAATATTCATCATTTATTAATTATTTAATTTCCTTTAATTTCCTTATAATAATTCGCAATAATAATTAATATTACACCCACATACAAAACACAAATGAGATAAATCTAATAAATTCGTAAAACTTCCCAAAGCATTACCACAAATAAAGCATTGGAATAAATAAGAAGCCATAGAAATTTTATCATTTTGCAAGAGGAACTATATAGGTACATACACATAATGTAACTGTACATTATGTTTCATTAACATTCATTTATCGATTTAGTGATGTTCATTTCATGCATAAATGAATAAAAGATGGATCATTTGAAATTTTCAAGAGATAAAAATCATTTCTTTGCATCTACCTGGCGTCTCCACTGCACATTGATTAAAGAACTCATAATAAAATATAAGAAAAATTTTACTCTTTTTGGTAATATTTTATATAAAAAATTTCTGCTTAGCATTTTCAATCATTTTCCATATTCCCCATGCAACTTGGCGCCTCCATCGAAAGCTCTAAATTTTAAATTTTTAATTCACATTTTCGTGTCTTAAATTGAATTTTAATGAAAAATAAATTGATTTTAAACTATATGCTGAAGTATTGAAGATACTTTTCATATTTTGCAAAATTTCTCACTAACATAAATCATCGTTAATTCATCAATAACTTGCAATCTTAATTGCTTGAGCAAACACCATATAGCAAATGTAAAGTCCAACAGTTTACGTGAAGATGTCGACGGGAGTGTTTCTAAGTGTTTTGCTCTTCCTTCTATTCGTGATTTTTATTCGACGAAAATATAACTTTTGGAGGAAGCTAGGAGTTCAAGGACCTACTCCCACATTTCCCTTTGGAAATCTTCGTGGTGTTGGGACACAATTCCATTCATCAGAATTGATTGATAAATTGTACCACATTTACAAAGGTCAGACACCACTTGTTGGGATTTACTTTTTCCTTAAGCCCGTGGCATTAGTATTAGATCTCGATGTGGCTCAAGATATCCTCGTTCAGAACTTCAAAATATTCCCAAATCATGGATTTTTCTACTACAACGAACGCGATGATCCACTCACAGCGCACCTATTCGCTCTAGAAGGGGAAAAATGGAAACAGATTAGAAGAAAACTTGGACCAGCCTTTACAGCTGCAAAAGTCAGCATAATGTTTCCGCTAATGAAGAGAGTAGCGCAACAATTGGATGATGCTCTTTCTGAGCAAGCTGAAAATTGTAAAGAAATCGATGTCGTGGAATATGCCTCGCGGTTCACAACTGATGTAATTGGAAATTGTGCCTTCGGAATTGACTGCAATAGTCTAAATGAGCGTGAGAACATTTTCTACCGAATAGGTCGTCGCATCCTCACAGAGATGCGAACTTTTGAATTAATTAGATTTCTTCTGTGCAGCACCTATGTTGGTCTTGCGAGATTTTTGCGCATGAAAATTGTCGTACCCGAAGCCAGGGACTTCTATACGGGAATTTTACGTGAAACAATAAAGTATCGTGAGGAAACTGGTACGGTGCGAAAGGATCTCATTGATATGATGTTGCAAATAAGAAGGGATGGAAAATTAGAAGATTCAACGGAAGTGCTGGGCTCCATGACTTTTAATGAAATTGCAGCACAAGTCTTTGGCTTCTTCATTGCAAACTTTGAAACTTCTGCACTTACAATTACTGCGTGTCTCTTCGAGTTGTCCCTCCAACCACACCTTCAGGAGCTTGCACATGAGGAGATTGTGCGATGTGCCGAAGAAGATGTCACATATAAATCTCTAATGGGAATGAAATATCTTACGCAAGTTATCAATGGTAAAATTTATTTTCAACACAGTTTTTCTCTTCATTAAGCACTTTTTTCTTTTATAGAAATCTTACGAAAATACCCTGTTGTTCATTTTCTCCAAAGACAATCAATTGCTGATTATAAAGTGCCCGGAATGGATGTAATAATTCCAGCTGGAACACTTATTTACATACCACTGTGCAGCATCCAAAATGATCCAGAATACTATCCTAATCCGTCGCACTTTGACCCAGACCGTTTCTCACCGGAAAACATCGCAAACATCCCTGATCATGCCTATATGCCCTTCGGGGAAGGTCCACGGTACTGTATTGGACGCAATCTTGGTCTAACTCAGACACTCCTTTGCATTGCTACTCTTCTGCGAAAGTATAAATTCTCCCAATGTGCCAAAACTCCCAAAGCCATCAGACCAAATCCCAAATCTGTGTTTATTAACACTGCAGGCGTATGGCTCAAAGTGGAACGACGTTAATATAATGAAAATTTTCATGAGACATACATATAAATACTCCTTGTCTCTTGCACTGGAATAAAAAAAAAATTTTTTTATCGAGAAAATAAAAAGAACTTTTCATTTAAACGTTAAAAAATTGTTTCGTAACTGATAAAAAATCAAATAAAGCAATTGTTGGGTTTCCATTCCAACGACGAGGAATGTTATGCTGAACTTTAGATGGCATTGATATCGCATTTCTTGCTTTGAAAATGATAGTTAGCAAGAAAAAATTGAGCTTTGGGCTTTGACTACTAAAAAAAAAAGTTCAATAAAGCTTGAACGATAAGAAAAACCTAATTCATAATTTTATTAAAAAAAATAATTAATTAATTCATAATTTAGATAAAACTAAATTTAAAAAAAACGCTAAAAGATAATAATTCTACAGAAAAAAAATATTTCCATGAATCAATCTTTTAATTTTTTTTTAAATTTTTGTTTATGAAATTTCCAAAAATAATAATAAAAATTTATTTCTCGCTTTAAATTTTTTTTTTTTTTTTTTTTGAAAAAGATAAAGCAGGTATCAAAAGTCAACTAAAAGATAAATAAAGGAAGTAGAAGACAAAAAATTGTAATTTGTAATCCGTTGAAATCTTTTAATAAAATACAACAAGTTTAGCATAATTAAATAATTTCCAAACATTTTTTCACTTTCCAAATTCTCAATCACACCTATGATTGTCAACGAAAGACTTTTAAAAAACGACCAAGAAGAGAAACAACATTTAATTTATATGCAAAATTTTATTAATATGACTTGACATTCGTTCTTAGCAAACTAAAACTCGATAAACTAGCAAAATATCAATTGACTTGTTTAAATTTGAGTCAGCACATACACTTACTAAAAATATTTCCTCTGCGGAACTCACAATTTACACTTCAAGACTTGACCAATATAGAAGAAAAGGATAAAATAAACTACAGGGTGGCCAGGAAATTAGGGCATGATTTTAACCGCGAATAACTTTTGATTGGATTGAGATATCTGAAAACTTCTGCCACCAAAAGATGCGTAAACTCAAAAAGTTTTATTTGCTTTTTATATCAAGTCGATATCTTAAAAATTGTAACCGCTAGAGCAAAAAATGTAAAAGTTACCATTTGTATGGAAAACGATGAAGTATTCTGGATTTCATGTCTGTTGATTTTCTCATAATCCATTAAAATGATCCAAAGATCATTAAACAATTGAATATTTAAAATAGAAGATCCTTAAATTTATGAAATTCTCAGCATTTCGATTGTGGTAGCACGGCGTGGAACTAAATACATGATAATATAGGCTCTATGTGTTTTTGAGACACAAATATTATTGAGATGACTTTTAGATATTTAGCAACTTATCATACGACGAGCCTATGGATGTGGCTGGGATTGTGGTTGATGCGGATCTCTGCGCTGGATTCACTCTTCGTTTTGCGCGCCTTGCTCTTGGTCAGCCTGGGCTTATTCATTGATCTCGCTTCATTCAGTAATCGCTGCGGTACCATCCACAGAGATTCCTCCTGACTAATAAGGATATCCGTCAGGCGACAGCATTGTGCTGCCATCCGTACTTGTGCACCAATGTCGTTCTTGTCTCCCGGATGAACAAATCTGCAAAAAAAAACACCGAGACCTTAGAAAAGATCACAACTTGGGCAATTTTTCAATTTTACAGACAATTTGAGTCTGAGCTTTATAACAATAAAGATTTTTTGTTGTACTCTATCAATATCATTTTAAACTAAAAAAAATATTTGATTAGATTTTTTTTTCTTCACTTTCAATGAGAAAATACCAAAACATAAGAATGAGGTATCATTAATAGCACCTGCCAAATTATGCTCATTGTAATCATTTTATTGTCTTTTTTTGTCGTCTCTTTTTTCTTCAATAAAGCTAATGTCTGTTGGATGTTATCTTTCAATGAAGTGATGGTCGGTTGAACGGAAAAAATACTTAAAAGCAAAAAGAGATAAATTATTTATTGTTTGACTTCCTATTTTGAGTTTTTCGATAAAGAGATTGCAAAAAAAAATCACGATGCTTTGCAAAATCTTTCATCTTTTATGTATTTTAGCCTAATCTCGCCATTTGCATGCTATTATTTTCTTATCCTCTTTTATGTAATAAACATAATCTACAGTAGCATTACCACAAAAAAAATCCTTTTACGTTTTTTTTCTCTTATTCTTGACCATATTTTTTAAACAGAGAATTTTTACCTTGGCGGGAAGAGCGATGGTGCAATAATTGTGGCCACGTTGTGATTAGACATCTTATTGAAAGACTGAAGTGCCACGACGGTCCTTAGAAATTCTAGGAAAGCCCTCAAGGTATTGCGATTTTCGTGAGGTAACAAAAGACATAGCACCGACAGAGCTTTTCCCTGATCTTCAGGCGGAATGGCTGCAATGAGACCAAATATAATCATTAGCTAATTTGTCTTTGCGTGTTGGAAGAAATTAACAAACCATGTGTTTGGTAGAAGAGATGAATCAAGTCATTGGCCAGGAGTGGCTGCGGCAATTCACGGAGCCATCTCTTGAGAATAGCACTGAGATCGTGGACCCCACAGCGCCGGAGAAGCGGTTCAACTTTCTCCGGTTTGGAGTAAAAGTTTTGTTCCAATTCATTGTAAACAAGTTCAATCTGCAAGAGTCAACCAAAGAGATAAGGAAATGAAGCTTAAAATAATGATAGGAGCACTGGATAGAAATGTAATACCTTCTGTTTGTTGCCAGCAACACGGAGAATTCCCTCCTCTTTGGCACCGCGGCTTACGAGCTCCTTCAAAAGACCCTGCAGAAGGAGTGGCACAAGGGATGTGTCTTCTCCCGTGATCTGCTGATCCCTCCGAACGAGAGCATTCAATGATACACCAAATACATTTCCCTCCTCCTTCTTTTTCCGCTTGAACGGCTTTCTCTTGTCCAGGACAATATGGTGACGATCGAAGAGTGCCGCCAATTCAAGCCAGAGCAGTGATTGAATTTTCTTCAAGTCACTCTCACAGAGATCATCTACATCGCAACACGGTTCCCTATGTGTCCAGATACTGCTTCCTGTACTCTCACTCTCGCGGCATAGCCCTTCGAAGCTGACAGGTTCGGGGGAACGCCTCGATGCCGGTGAGTCTTCTTCTGCTGCTGACTCAAGCGGGCTGCTGCGTGGCGGGGAATTCGTGGGACTTTCGAGGGGAGATGAAGACTGCGATGAGTCCCCATTTCGAACGTCATATAGCCTCCCGGTGAGAAGACGATCATCATTGCGTCGTCCTACGGAGGGATCTGAGCCAGAGCGCACACGTGGGATGTGAATGGTGCCTAAGCGCTGGAAGCCCACCAATTCGATGCCTTCCGTGAAGAAGGGAATATCGCAGCGGACATGTGAACCGCGGAAAAGCTCAGCAGACCCCCGAAGAGGCGCACTTGGTGTTCGTCGAAGATTCTGTTTGCTCCGCGGTAGGGTGGGCAGAGTGGCACCTCCATCGAATATCGATACGAAGTTAGGCCTAAAAATACAAATTCCCATAATTTTTCAACAGGGGTTTTATACTCTCTGAATCATTTAAATTTCCTGAATATTTATAATGTTTTATTAAAATTTTATTAAAAATACGACAAATTTTTGCAGAGATATAAAGTTTTCATGTTAAAAATAATCTAGAAAACTTCCATGCTTTAAATTGTTTAAATTGCTCTCATCTTAATTGAAATCAAACTTTTGTGCTTAAACAATTAATCAAATTGACTAATTAATGCTAAAAGTATTTGTTTAAATAAATAATTTTATTCGCAAATACTTCAAGACGGCAAATCTATAAGATGCAGAATCGTACGCTTGGCACTGCACATTTCAATTTCTTTTGTATAACTTCCATCTCCCATGGAAATTTCAACAAGTCAATTAGTAATTTCCACCAACAAAATACTTTAATGACTCTCACTCCCTGCATTAGCATTTTCACATCTCTTGCACTTATCGTGACTCCATAGCCGTGCAAACACTTGCAAAGTGATATGCAATCAGTATGTCCACCATTCGCGCAACAATTCCGTATTGACACATTTAAATTAATAGCAAAACCAATTGCAAGATGCGGTCATGAAAGAAAAATGCAAATTTACAGTGTATACACAGTGTTGTTGCACAAAATTAATCATCTCCATTTCCAGGCACAAAGGTGATTCTTCAGCCACACCTGCAATCTCTGTGCAAATCACAAAGGAGTCCCAAGTAATTAATTAGCCGCACAGTGTTTGCGAGATGCCATTGAAGAGTCTTCATGGAGATATTTGCTCTTGAAAAGCCTCCTCAATGAAACAAATTGTGCAATTTACACGGAGGCATCCTCGTGCGTCTCATTCCGTGGGATGCTTTAAGAATTCATCCACAACCCATGCAAGTTAACGCGCGAGGTGGAAAGGTGGGCAATGAGATGGTAATCATTTGTGTTAGTATTCGCGTAATTGTGCTGAGAAGCTGCGAGATTTTTTTCAGCAACAACTGTTTAATTTAATTAATAAGTTGTCTGTCTATATGTATATCAAAGCTTTTATTTAAATTTTAAAAGCTTCCTAAAATAAAACTTTGCTATGCATTGTTCATATTAACGTGTATGACGTTTAAAAGCTTCTTACCCTTAAAATTAATAATAGCTCACAGTTATTTATGCTTTAAAGCTCTGAGCTTATCATTTACGTGTAATCTCTACACTAGCGAATGTTTTCTTTTCAAAGAATATTTTTTAAGCATTTTAAGCCCTTTATTATTAATTCTTTTCTTAGAGCTTTTGATCAACGTTAAACTTCCATTTAAAAGTTCTTTTATGCTCATAAAATTTCCAGCAAAAAAACAAGTTTTCTCTGCATTTCTTCCTCGTTTTCTTATTATGGTTTTAATTATAAACATTAAAAATCGCAACTTAAAGAGGACATGAAAGACACGATGGAAATCAACTTACACTTGCTGATTAGTATTCCAATGTTCATCTCCGGGGATTGAGTCAAGTGAATCTGGTGTTGCACTTCTTGATCGCGTTCCCGTGCTCGATGTCTACGTTGAGATGGGTGGAGGATTGTCGGAAGAAGATGGAAAATAAGTGCAAATATTTTAATTATGCATACATAAGAGACCACTATCGTGGAAATGTGTCATCAGACTCTCTTTTCAACCAACCGCACACACACACCCATTAAAGTCATCAGGAGAAAATAAACACGCGATTTTGTGCGAGAGTGAGGCTGATGGCGATTTGGTTGTTTGGCTGTTTTAAAGAGTAAAATGCAATGATCGGATACTTACATCGACATCGCGAAAGACATCTCTGATATCCGGTTTTCTTTGATGGCGCGACCTTGTGCGGCCACGGACCGTCCTATTTAAGGCTTTTACTCTCTGTTTGACCGCTTCTGCATGCGACTGTGAAAGTCCAGAGAGGGCGGTCGAAAGTACGGAAGTCGGAAGTTCACGACCCTGAAATGAGAGAAAAGGTGATAAATTGCGGAAAGCTCCACAGCCCTGACAGCTTTTTTTGTGCGCCGCGGGCACGCTTCTTCGGTGCAAGTGAAAATTCCCCGGGCGGTTGAGGTGAAATTCACTGCTGCAAGAATGGCTTCGCGCGAAAAATGATGCTGAATTCTACGAATGGGTGAATGAATCAATATGGGGAGACGTTTCAGGTTTAATTCAATAGATTTATCAAACATGCCGGTGTGCCGTGTGTGGTGTATATCGAAGGAGATCCAGCTGACTTTCTCTTGTTCACCGCAAAGATATTTTATCCTCAGGCTTTTGGTATGTTTTGTCGCTTCGTGCGGCACAAAAGAAAGTATTAAATAAATACAAATTGCCTTCTTAATAAAATAACTCCTCTTTTTCTCACTCACACCACATCTCCACATGGGCGGCAATTTCATATTTAGTGCGTCAAAAATTGGCAAAAACATCATCTATTCGTGATTAAAGAGACACACATATTTTTGTGATGATGAGGAGTAAACAAGAAGAGAAATAATGGTGCTTTGTTGCAAGAAATCACCGTGAAATTCATTTTACTTTGTTTATCACTGTGAAAACTTCCCATTTGCATTACCAATGAATCCAACTGAGAGACTACAATGACTACCGACAAACATAATCCCCAACCTACCTCTTCGAAAGCACGTGTCAAATGTGGGAATCCAGCCGCCATCAACCACTGAGCCTCCAATTCACCATCTACAAGAAAGGTAGAAAAAAAAACCACATAAGTCTCAGTAATTAAATGAAATTCATCATTAATTATGTCATGAATGATTTCGTGTCTCAAAAACTAGACTACATGCGAATGCGAAAGAAATGTTGAACCCACTTTTTCACTTTTTTTCAACATCTCACAATTTTTTTTCCTCATCCGCACAATCATAATCTCCCATATATAAGAAATTGTTAATTATAGCAAACAACCTGGCAGAACAAATCACACAAAACATTTCGGTGTGTGGAGCAAAATATATTGGATGACGGCGTCTCTTTCTCATGGTCGTCGTCGCATATAAATCACGAGCACTTGCTCTTATTTCCAATTTTTTCCCACTCTTGTGAATAGTATAAAAAAGTTATAGCGAGTAATTAGGCATAGGTCCTCATTTCACATGAAATCCGAGTTGAAGTGCAAAGTTTTTGTATAGAATTGCGATTAAAGTTGCATGGCTTTACATTGTGTTTAAACATCTGGTAAATTCCACACGGAAAAGCTATGAAAAGAAATATTTTCCTCCACCGAAGCTTTCTTCTTGAAAAGCTTCTTTCTTAACTATCTATTTTATGCTATTTTACATATAATATTTTATACCAAAAAATAGATAATTTCCAGTTTTCTTCCTTTAAAAAAATATTACAGTGGAGGCGCCTGGTATCAACCAGGCAACTCCATCGCAAAGTACGAGCAAAGTTGATCTTGAAGAAAGATTTGAATAACTCGATACTATTTTACTTATTTTTTCTGATAAATCAAAAATAAAAAACATTCGGTATGTAACCAGGCGCCTCCATCAAGATTTAATGTCGATTTGAAAGCATAAAGAGTAGAGTAGATCGCAAGATTTGTATTTCTGTAACTTGATTACATTCAATCAAGACGTCTAAGCACCAAAACATGACATACAAGTGATATACGTGCATTGAGACAGGAGATATCTAAGCACAACATACCTTTCTGTCGTATATAATATTTATATTTGTTAACTAACAATCACGTATTTGCCATAAATGGTTTAATTTGAATAAGAATCTTATCTACTTGCAATTTCTTTAATAACTCACAACTCGCTCGGCTGTGGCATTTTCATTACCAACCACAATATTTTTAAATTCAAATTTACACGCTCAATAAATAAAGCAATAAGAAATGACGTAAAAAGAACAACATACCTACCTACCTACATTGCGAAAAAAAGAGTTCCAGAGCCTAATTTTCTTAGATTGCTTGCATTGCTTATATTACATGCTGGTTTTTAATGATATTTCCATATGTAATATTTGTGTATATAATTTCCAAACACATGAAAATACAATCATTATACCTCAGTAAATATGGCAGTCATTAAAGAATCACAGGTAAATACTGTGATTCATCGCATCATTAAGATTTTTTTCGTGCAATTTTTTAACCCAAAATTTACACCAATTTCCCTGCTTTTTATCGACGAGATCTCAGGTGTTGGCACTTCGTGTTAGGATTGATTATTCTTTGTTATGAGCATAATTTACGGCAGAATTATGGCATCTTGGTGCTTCTTTTTGCTCGTCACCTACATCATCATCATGTCAATTTGTGTGTTGATACAGAAAAGCATCAACAACTCAGCATATTGTGGGAATTTTTCAGTATAATATCTTTGCCACTCAACCTGAGCTTATTGTTTCATTCTCAACATATAATTCTCCATGGTTGGGATGTTGCCCACACAAGCTCTCCCAAAGATTTTACACACAAAATATAATAAAAATGACAGGGAAATGAAAGTTTTTTATTTCTTTCACTTCAAAACATTGAGACAGACGAAACATGTGAAATTCTATTGTGAATATATAATTATTAAGTAATTGATAATTGTAATATTGATGTAAGAAATAAAACAAAGTGGTTGTTGGAGATTTTTTTCTCCATGTTCAAATGGGTTGCAATGCCAATAGGGAAATTGTAAAGGTATGTTGTGCAAAGAGGAAGAATTTTTCACCTCGGGATCGCCCAAGAGTCTCAACAGCGCTGTGAGGATTTCATAATCTCAACAATTTCCTGGGCTGTTTCTTCTTCTCTGTTTCCCACATTTTTCTACTATTTTCTTGCCTTTCCTGCAGAATGTATTAACAGCTATACTTTGTTAAAGGAAATACATAAAAGGGAAAATAATTCTAAAAGTCACAACACATGTTTTTTAATACACTGCTGTGTAAAAAATAATGGATTTTTTATAACTTTTATCATAAAAATTATTTTAAAAAATTAATTACGTGCCATGTCGTATGATAATTAAGGTTTAAGTGAATTTATTTGCAAATTCAATCCACTGTATCGGAGCTAATGGCACTGAGAAATTAACACCCCTATGAGGGACATTAACCCATTCTTGTAAGAGTTTTTTCCCATAGAGACTGATTCAAAAGTTCGAGAGTACTCTTTGCTTTGGTTTTTTTTTTTTAAATTTTTTTACATAATTATCCCGAAGTTATCAACCCCTTTTAGCAACAATTAAATACGGTGCACGGTATCAATATTATTACTTGTTCCAAGACAAGGTCTTCGAGTTTTTTTTACTGCAAAACGCTTTTCTTTAATTGAGTCCCTCAATTGCTTCTCGCCATTTCCTTTCCAAGATATATTCATTGTGCTCGTGTGTACTCTTCAGGAAAAATACCTCTTCTTCGGATCATTGTTCTACGAGGCGCAAAGAACAAAGATTAACCTCTGTAGCCATGGCCATGGGGTAATCCACGGAAGTTGCTATTTAGATAGAGTTATACATAATATTTTGCCTCGAAAAAAAGAACCATCAAATAGTCAATCGTGAGCAATCATCAAAATTGCACACAGGAGGCACTTGCCCGAAGCTTTGAGGGAAATTATTCATGACTTCCGTTCGCAGTGAAAATTGATTTCCGATCGTGCTGAGGAAAAACTCACCTGCATAGTGGCTGATTGGTTCAACGGGTGTCTGAAGCCTATATTCCGAGAGGTACTCATCCAAGTCCGGATCCAGCATTTTCACTTTGAATCTCTTTGAGTCGTGGTATGACGATGCTATTACTGACGCAGATACTGTCTATTAAATTCACTTGAAGCGCACATCAAAAGACTATGTAATTTTCACTCGAGATAATTTCTTCTTTTCTCCAATATTGCTCCCCCACGAAGCGATGCGCTAAGATTATAACAATCTGTTGCAGGTGAAAATCCGTCGTGAATGATGGATCTTCTGGAAGAAAGAGAAAAAAGAAAGATCTTAATCAATACGAGTCCACATGGTGGTTCAACACAGTGATGATTTCATCACTAAAGCAACAAAATTACACACAAAAAAATGCGCGTAGTAATAAATACTGTTCCCATACAAAATTCCATTAGATTCTACTACGTTAGCTTTTGAATACGCGCCTATAATGCATATTGTTACTTCAAAAGCTATTGCATTTTTGAAACTACTATGTTAGCTTTTGAAAACGCGCCTATAACGGATAATGTAGTTTCAAAACTTTTGCATTTTTGAAACTACTATGCACAGGATAAGAAGGCAAACACAGTGAATTCGATCGCAATCATTTTAAATTTTACTACGCACAGTGTTTTTGATATTATATTTTATATATTTAGGAATTGAATGTTTCGAATTAAAATACATTATTTTTAATTTCAATAATATATATTTAATTTATTCTTTTTTCTTCCTTTTTTACATGTAAATACATTATTAACTTAATACTTAAATATTAACTTAATACTTAGAACTGACTTATGTATTTCTAAGACATCTTTTCTACTAAATCTCGGATTTTTATGCAATTCCAAAATAAAATTGAGTGTAGAGTTATGAAAATTGGTAATGCTTTCATCAAAATTCACAGCATTCGGAATTTTATTTACAATAGGTGTACTTGGTACATCATTTTGTGAAACATGACTAATTTCGCTTAAAAGATTACTTTCATTTATGCTTGATACATTATCTTCATTGGAACTTAATAAGTTATAATTTTGGCTCTGAATGACATGTTTCTTTAAGTGCTTCTTAAAACGAACCCAGTTATTTAAAGTTTGATTACAATTTTTACAAGAGTAATTGAAATTAAAGGGAAAATTGTGTGTTTTTACGTGTGATATAAAAAACTCTATGTCTACTGTTTCTAGTTCACATTCGAAGCAAGAAAAAGGCATTTTATGCCAATTTGTTACACAAATTACGGATTGCCGGTGAAGTCTCAGGTGAATCAATTTGATAAGAATATTCCTGAAGGAACCTCCATATCTGTCTAGTGATCTTTGAGTACTCAATGTTGAAAACAAAACACAATTTTATTATTGTGTCAACTGCTTTTCGTATACTGCCCATCTTGTATTTGACTTCGTCGAAATATACAAATATTTCGTCGACCTGAAGCTTTGTTGTATCATATTCGCCAACAATTATCAATTTCGGCTGTATGGACAATTTTTGCTCTTGGTACTCACTCCGCATTACAGCAATCTTCCTGGAGATGTCACTCGGGCATGTTACAAACAGCGCCAGTTCCTTTTGTGCATCAAGAATAGATGGCTTGTGCGTCTTCTTTATTTTAACTGGAGTTAGAATTGCACAAAGCAGCAAGAGTACACCGCAATCCTTTTCATCTGAAATTTATGAATAAGTAATACATTACTTTAATAATTTAAGTAAACATTTCATTATTGTTAAAAGTAAAACCAAATAATAAATTCCACAAATACTAAAAAAGCTATAAAGTAAAATACTGACCACGAGTTATGCTTGAGTGAGAATTTATGAATTTTAGGAACTCGCAGCTCGCTTTATCTTTAATGTCGCTTTCATAAATGCTCAGGACTTTGTCGATGAATGCGTCATATCCGTCAAGAAGTTGATTCTCTTTGCCGGGGTGAAGATTTGAAAAATCGACGTCAATCTGGAATCAAATTAAGTAAACAATATTAGGAAATATAAAATTTTGAAATTCATTGAATAAGTTTCTTCTATTTTTATATTTTTATGTTAACAAAGCTATTTATTGTGCAGATATGCGTATTAAAAAATGACAATTTTTTAATTATTTCGCACCTATATTCTTAAAATCACCAATTTTTTTAACACTAATTTTTATGTCTAGATTATTGTTCTTTAATGTAAAAAAAATTACGGGAACACTTACAAAAAGCACTATAATTATATAAAAAGATAATAATATTGCTTACCAATAAATATCCGCATGGGTCATTATACCTTGGCCAGGTTTTCAGGATATTCTCAGGCGAATCCCTAATCTCTTGTAGACGTTCTGTCGACGTTTTCTTCCACAGGTCTATTACAATCTCCACAGGAGCACAATTTAGTGACAACCATGCTTTGTGCTCACTCAGCAAAGTCTGTATTTAAATAAAAGAAAATCGGTTAGTAAAAAAAAATTGCATAGCATATAATTTAAGATATTAATTATTACATACCCACACTTAGCCGAAATGAAAATTGAATATATGGCCTTTTTGTCTTGGATTGTGGCCTACGCACGTCCTCGCCACCGTACTTTCTCTTGTGTGAAGCGCGTGAGTTAACAATTCGATCGAACAGTTTCCCCGAAGGCGCTGTTTTTCCCTGGCGGGGTACGTAGTATGTTTCCTGAAAGTAAATTCAATAGTATGTAAGCTTAGCATCATTGACACATCCCATAGATTATAGATTAAGTTATTTTTGCAATAGAACAGAGTACAAAGTTTGAGGAAAATCCTACATACCTGTTTTTCACAAGGGAAACACTCAACAATTTCTTTTGAGAAAAAATCAGCGAGTTCCGGAAGGGATTTGTTTGAGTATTTTTCCCGTTCGTCGAGAAGAAACTCTCCAATGCAGAAGACAAGATCCTTTTGTGCTGTTGAACTCAGCAGAGTGGTCCTCTTTTCCAAGAGGACTTTTCCTCTGTATGTTTTTCTTAAAATATCTTCCAGCTGTGAGAGGAAAAGCACTGTTGGGGTCTCAAGAACCGGCTCGGTTGGATTTCTCACTACTATTCTTTGTAAAATCTCTCCACCAACACTAAAATCTTCAATAGCCTCGAAATCAAGGCTTTCAAAAGACGAATTATTGATCATTCAATTAATTTTTTCACTCTTTCACAATTTTTTGTCCTTCTTGGCCGGCGTCTAAATTGAGAGTGACAGAATGCAGAAAAAACAGTGCAATCTATTGGTAAAAGTTAGAATTAATTTTTAAATTTTTTTTCTATAATCGAAAATTTCAAATGAAACGTTAAAAGATATATAATTAAAAATGCAACGTAGTAGATATTAATATTTCTATCAACAATCTGTGCATAGTAGATTTTAAATTGCTCAGTTTTTGTTTCAATCGTTTTTATTTTTGAATCAATAGCTTTTCATAATATATTTCATAATAATCGCGAAATTTAGTGATTGAATCAAAATTTTTACACAATTTAAAATCAAAACAGCGTTTTTTTGGAAAATACTGCTAAAATTTTTTTGTGTGTATATGCTATGGAAACTAATGAAAATTTCCTAATTAAAAAGAAAAATATCAAAATAACTTTCACACTTCTGTCGCACAATAATACGCGAAAATTGTGTGAGAATTTAATTATGATAATAATAATATTATTATACAAAAATTCCCTCCCACTTTATTTATAATATCCTCTCACTCTCTGTGTTTTCATTGAATTTTTTTTTTAACTTACATTAGGCAACATTAGGTAAATAAACTTCTTCTTTTTTTCCGTATACCTACCTACTGCTGTTTTCATACCAAGACGAAGAATTTATCATGAAAGAAATCGTGAAAAAATGCAAATTTGCATAGAGACGCATTTTCATTACGTTTTTCATGAAAATTCCACTGAGAGAATAATTTTATTATTGAAGCAAGAACTGAGAAAGTTAGTTTTGAAGTGTCTTAAATTTAAATAACTACTTGTGTAGGAAAACACCAACTGGCTTTTATCAGGTATGGTACGGAAATATAACTTTATGGTGGAATAATTTGTATGACGCCTGAGATTATGATTCTGTAAATAAACTGCAGAAAGCTTTTATTAAATAAGAACTTGCTGCGTAAAAGTTGAATCCACTTTCCAGAACACTTAAATAGTATCGGCAAAATAACTACCTACATAATAACAATAAAATTCACTTCAAATTATTCAATTTAATTTGCAATAAAAGGCAAATTGAGGGTAATTTTTAAATGAATGAAAGTTACTAAATCACCGCCAACTAAATTATCATTTTTTGCGCACAAATATTTTTTTTTATAAAAATAATAAAAATTGAGCATTATATTGCTGTTTTTGTCCGGGGAAAGAAATCTATTATTTTTACCTACTTTCAAACTATTCCACCTGTTTTGTTCCAATTCAATTATGTGATCCACTTTTTATCACACAATATTACGTTGGAGTTGGAGTTTTTTTTACACTGCATTACAGTAAAATGAACAATATATTGAAGACAATTGAAGCACGCACAATTGTAACTATATATAGGAATGTGATGTATTTATTATTTAACTGCTTCAATAAGTAAAACAACAAATTCAATTAAAGAGTCGTTGATTTCTGAAGAAAAGCACACAGAGAGAGCTTTGAAGGCAAAATGTGGAGAAGTGAAGTGTAGGCATAATAGATAATCTTATCAGTTGAGCATATAATTGACACTAAACAGTGTCAATCTGATCTTATCACAGAATTCGAATTGCTCGTTCATACAGCGTGGCATGAAGTGAGGAGCAATGGTGCTGATTGTATACCCTGCTATCGTATGTTTATTTTACTTTATAATTAATTCTTTTGTTGACAGTGATGCAAAGAATGACGTTGACGAGGACATGTTAATTCATTTGGACTAGAACACCTCGCTAGTTAGGAGGTGAGATTTCATCGTTTATCTCACCGAAGCGTGTGTTGCTGCAATAAATTTTTCAACTAAATAACCAACCCAAGAGACACTCGCGGAAATTCACATAAAATTATTCATGAGACAATTTATGGTGATCTTATGTTTCTCTCTTGTACATAAGAGACCAAGAGAGACTTGCTACGAAATGCGATTCCGTTAAATAAGTGATAGTTTGACGGGGCAAAAAACTGAGATCGTTTTCATTTGGTGAAAGAAAGAGGAAGACATTTAGGAATTAAAGAGGCAAAATACATTTTGATAAGAAAAGCTTTGGTCAATGACATTAAGATATATAGCATTGGAGAGTTCAAAAGCTGGCAAACTTTATTACTTAACAATCCACACATACATTACATCGCGAGAATAATAAGAATGTAATTGCAAATAGAACGAATGACTTCACCATTTCTTGTCTCGTTTAACAATCCATCTAACAGTAATTTAATGGCATATTTATGAAATGTCTAGCAAAAAACATATTCTGTTCAACTAGAGAGAACAAAAATGATGTATACTCAACCAATCTCGACCATCCTACAAAATTCTTAGCCGAAAGATATTGAATGAAGACAAAAACATACAAGACAGTTAAACTGCTGACAGACCGGCGTCTGAACTCTTATAACGAAACTTGAGTACATTCAAAGTTTTTTTCCTAATGCTCAAAATTTTGTCTTTGTCCCAAAATACATTATTTTGCTCTCCTTATTTCATGTTCCTCATATATGTATGAAGAAGAATTCTCATATTTATTGTGCATAAAAATTAACAAAATAAGACACGATCGAGTTAAGTCTCGATGGTACTTAAGTCTCAATTGTGTAAAGAATTGTGTCAAAAAAAACTATCTAGAAGGTGCGGGACGCGAATAACCCAAAAAATTCCAACAATTGAGCACAAACGCATATCTTCGAGGAAAGATGAAGTCATGCAAAAAGGCAAAGAGGTGGACTTTGGGCTCAAAGAAGGCAACAACCAAAAACTTGGCAAAAAAAATCATCACCATTTTCGACAAGACACCAAACTTGTGCGCCAGTGTCCAAAAGAGTAAGCCTCTTTGGAGCGGGTGAGGTTTCCAGCACCTCAATCTCTGCGTGTCTGTACCAAGAAAGAAATCTCCGCAGAACAGAGAGAATTCACCACATATAAGAAAATAATTGAGATCCGAGTGATTTGGCCCGGTGAGAACAGCACACTCAATTCCCTGGCGGCATAAAAAAGCGCCAAGAACATCGAAATTTGTCTGATTCAGCGCTCTTTATTCCTCTTTCCATCCACTTTTGGTTCTCCCCGAAAAATGATGACTCCAACGCTAGTTCAGAAGTTGCACACACAAAAAAAAACAAGCTTACAAGCTCGGTCACAGTGTTTCTAATTAATCTGAGGAAGCCGCCACTTCGCGCACGAGAGAATACACGCGGGTTTTGTATTTTAAGAAATTCTATATACTTCTCCTTTTGGGAAAAATCCCGTGCGCGCGAGATTTGTACGGAAAGTGCCTTTTTCCGTCTAAGACATTTCACCGAAATTAGCCTTTCCGAGTCAATGACTCTGTCAGACAGCGGTTTTTGTGGATCACTGCACCATCTGCTCAAAAATACTACCTACATTGCTGCGTCTTGGAGAGAGAACTTGCCAATATTATTCGCACAAATTGCTCTTGTAAACTGTTTATTTTTGGACGATAAAATGCTAATGAGAATGTTCTGTTGCTAAATTTGAAACATCAGTTGAGGAAGAAGCAGTTAGTTAAAAATGGTTCAGTTCTGTGTGAAAGCAGATAAATATGAATAAATTGGATGATATTTTTTTTACTCAAAGATCTCAAATATTTTTTGTACAAAAAATCTTTCCAAAAAAATGATTTTTTTCACCACGAAGAAACTTTAATAAATTCTTTTTTTTTTAAATAAATTCATAACTTGTAGTCCCACATTTTTCCTTTCCTTTTATATGTAGAAATATTTAATAAATGTGCATATAACAACTTTTGCTTTCAAGTAAGTCAAAAGTTTAAATAAAATATTGTACCTACATACTTTTAAAGAAAGGCCACACGCACGTTTCTTAAAATGCAACAATGTTTTAAAAGCATTTCGTGTACAAAATTATGTGGCTTTATGTACAAAGAAGTTAATATAATAACCAAAGAAGTTTCCCAAAATCAATCGACATATAAAGAAAATCAAACTGTCAAATAGAATGCTATATTGCTTCCCGTTAATACATGCTAAACCTATCAGTTTGTGATAAAGATCAGATTAAAGAAGAGCTTAAAAAGTTTGCCGAATTAATCCCAGATGGATTAAAGTAAAAAATCTATTCGTCAAAATTTCTTGAGGTACGTCCACAAAAGAATTGGAGACAATTCGCTAGCAAAAAATCCGTGATAGCCATTGGCTAAAACGGCTAAAACACATCTAAAGAAAATGCTCAATTTTACTTAAATAAAATATGATCAAATTGATCCGGTTAAGGCTAAAAAAAAACACCTTATAATGATACCGATAAGAGACAGAGAGCATCTCGTGCAGAAAATCATCATTAATAACAAGTGTTTCTCGTTTCTCACAGAAAAACCTTCCGCGAAAAAGGAAAAGAGACTGCAATCAAGTTATATCAACGTTTTTTTTTTGCTTCTTTTAAATACATTAAGCAAAAGACGTTCAGCAAAAAGTACCATCATGATCTCATTTCCACATTCTCAATCACTCAACATGTGGTTTGGTTGTGAAACGACCAAAAATGGGGAAGTTATTGATTAGAAATTGAACTTTTTCATTCACTACATGAGTGCAGGTTTGTCAGGCAAAAAAGGCAATGTCCAGCACAGGTCTAACGCACTTGGAAGTTGCTCATGATGGTATTTTCATGCAATTTCACTCTACAATCTGTATGAATGAAAATTTCTCGGAACTCACATGTTCTGTGGCAGACCTCTTGAGGCATACGGCGTGTGTGTGTGTTGTGTCTACAACGAGATATATTGCAATTTCTACAATATTTTCTACTATTAACTGTTTCATTAGTATAAAGCCGCTGCCAAATGAACGAACAATGTTGCGAAGAACAAGTCTTTGCTACCAATATTGGCGTACAACGACGATTCAATGACCACGGGAGACGCATTGAGATGTGATATTTAAGCAGCGATTGATCAAGTCAAGTAGCATCTCAATTTTCACTCTGAGAGAGAAATTCAGCCAGACAGAAATTAAAAATGCATGATTTCGTGATCACCACCAACTGACCGTCGCGCACCATCTTTCAAGTCCAAGAAGACCATCGCTATCATTCACATGCATGGACCATTCATCGCAAAACATGAAAGCTGCATTTAATTAAATACATTCATTTCACGATGGCATTTTGCTTCTTTTTTTCATGTCCACGTATGGGAAAATGGGATTCTTCTTTTCCAACCATCGTAACATATCTCGCAGGGTGATAAAAATGCAGAAAAACGAGAGATAAAGACAAATATGAGAGCATCGTATGAACACCACACGATATCCCGAATCAGGTGACTTGTAAAATGATCAATTTGTAGACTAAAATTGAATTTTTTTTTTTTTTTTTTTTTAATTTACACGTACAATCTATGATTTTACATGTATGATGTATAGCAATCTAGTTGTACACTAATGAGCTATTCTATTCTGACAGATGATTTTTTGTTTAATATTCCAAAGTACAATATCCAGCGATAGTCCCTTTGATTTTGTGTGTTAAAACTAATGTTTTAAACTAATCTCTTTTTGTTGAGATATTGGTTATTAAGGTTTTCTTTTTTAATTTTTTTTTTTTAAATAAAAAAAAATAGCTTTTTTCCCAGCTGTTTATATTAACTCAAATGGTTTTACTCTTTTTAATCTTCTAACTAAGTCACTATTGTCTAGGAGCTGGAGGGCCTCAACGTTGATGTGCTTCTGAAGTCGTTCTTGGTGACTCTTCGCATACCGCTTGATGGCGCTGTCGACGGTTTCCACATCCAAATCCCTATGCAGGTCGTCATTGCGAATGTACCACGGAGCATCAACAATGCTTCGAAGTACTTTGTTCTGGAATCTCTGTATGATGTCTCGATTACTCTGACTGGCACAACCCCATAGTTGAATTCCATAAGTCCACACTGGTTTCAGGACTTGTTGATAGAGCAGTAGCTTGTTGTACACTGATAAGGCAGAACGTCTGCCCAGGAGCCAGTATAGCTTTCTATACTTCAGCTGAAGTTCTTCTTGTTTTTTCTTGACATGTGCCTTCCACCTGAGTTTAGCATCGAGAGTCATGCCAAGATATTTCGCTGTATCCACATACGGGACCCTTTGTTCATTGATGTAGACTGGTTTGTGATCGATTCGTTTGTTAGTGAAATCGATATGCAATGATTTAGATTCGTTTAACTTGATGCGCCATTTAACTGTCCAGCGATGTATTTCAGTAATGGCAGATTGTAGCTTCTCTGTTGATTCTGTGGTGTTTTCTCCAATGGCCATAATTGCAGTGTCATCCGCAAATGTGGCCACAGTACTTTCATTGGGAGTAGGTAAGTCACTAGTGTAAAGGAGATATAGGATTGGTCCTAATACACTTCCTTGTGGCACACCTGCTTGTATATTTCTCAGGTCAGAGTACGCATCTTCTTGTCTGATTCTGAAGTATCTAGATGAGATGTATGATTCCAAAATTTTCGAATATTGGGAGGGTAAATACAATTGGAGTTTGTGATTTAACCCTCCATGCCAAACTTTATCGAAAGCCTGTGCAACATCCAAGAAGATTGTTGAACAGACTTTCTTGTTCTCTAGCACTTTCTCAATTACATTTGTAATCCTGTGTACCTGATCAATTGTAGAGTGTTTGTTCCTAAAACCGAATTGGTGATTCGGGATTAAGTTATTCTCTTCAATGATTGGTTTTAGTCTTCTCAACAGCAATTTTTCGAACAATTTTGACAAAATAGGCAGTAGTGATATTGGCCTATATGATGTTGTTTCATGGGGTGGTTTTCCTGGTTTTGGAATCATTATCACTTCAGCCACCTTCCATAATTGCGGTACATATTGTAGTCTGAATGAAGCATTGATAAGATTAGTTATCTTTACCAATGCTTTTCTTGGGATCTCCTTTAGAATCTGTCCAGTGATTAGATCAAAACCAGGAGCTTTTTTCGGATTGATGTTAATTTTAATCTCTCTTTTAACTTCAGCAGGAGTGACTGGTGCAATTTCCATTGATTCTTGCCCAATTACATATGGCAAAGAAGTGTGGTCACTCCCCTGATTGGGTTGAAAAATCTTTTCAAGATGCTCTGCAAATCTTGCGGCTTTTTGCTGGTTATTTCTAGCCCAGCTACCATCCGCATTTTTGATTGGTGGGTTTTGCACGATTGGCCTTTTTAGATTTTTAGTTGTTTTCCATAGTGAATATTCAGTTTTGGAATCGTTTGTAAGTTCCCGCAGGAAATCACAAATATTCTCATTTTTAAATCGTTTGATCTCATTTTTCAATTGGTATGTGAGATTATTTAGATTAGTCTTATCCTGAGGCGCCCTTGTTTGGTGCCATTTCTTTCTTGCTCTCCTTTTTTGTGAAATAAGCTCCAAAATTTCTCTTGGGTAGCTGTTGCTTTTTACTCTAGTTCTTATTTCAGGCGTGTTTTGCCAAGCTGAATATTGGATATCATTAATCAGTTTCTCCACCTCAAGATCCAATTGCTCTTCAGTTTTCAGTGGTACTGCTAATTCAATTCTTTTTTCTAAAGTTATTCTAAAGCTTTCCCAATCAGTTCTCTTATTGGTCAAGCACGGATTAGTTTGCTTTGATATAACAGTTTCGCTTAGCGTCAGAACTATCGGTGTGTGATCCGAGTTCAACTCTAGATTATCCTCAATTTGTATGTAATTACTTGATATATTCTTTATGACATAAAAATCTATCAAATCAGGTACCTTATCTGGGTCCGTAGGCCAGTATGTGGGTTTGCCCGTTGAAATAGTTTCACAACCATATGCCTGAACTGCTTTGAGCAGTTCCCTTCCTTTTGTAGTAATAAGTCTCGACCCCCAATGAGTGTGCTTAGCATTGTAGTCACCACCAATTACGAATCGATTTCCCATGGCTTTGAAGAATTCTTCATATCTATTACATTTAATATTATGCTTTGGAGGACTATATAAACTGGTTACAACAATGTTACCTTTCTTTGTTCTAACATTGACAGCTGTTGCTTGGATGTCTTCAGCTGCAAATTTGGTTTCTTCATTATGAGAAATATTTTCTTTAATAATGACTGCACATCCTCCTTTTGCAGCATTTTCTGGGTGAATTGTATGGTAAACTTTATATCCTTTAAATTTAATAAAAGACTGCTTGGTAAAGTGTGTTTCTGATATAAGACATACATCTATTTTATTAATGTTTTTAAATGCATAAAACAGAACCAAAAATTTATGAAAGCTAATGAACCTAAAATATTGAAAAAATTAAACAAATAAGAAAAAATATATAAACTTTTTTATACATTTTAATATTAAATTATCATAAATTTTCTATTCTAAATAAATATTGTTTTAATTAAAAATACATATTTTTTAAAAGAAAAATACCTTCAAAATGAATGTTTATAACTTTTTACTTTCAACATGATTTTAATGTATTTTGTCATCAGTATCAACGCACCTTGCTTAATCTACACCACAGACGAATATTTACGAGAAAAATGCAAATAAAGTAAGATCGAAAGGTTTTTCAAAGAAACCCCCACAAGACTCACTCAGTTGGAGATCCCTATTTTGAAATTCAATGGGATATTACTTTTGTTGAATTTAGAAAATATATAGCATGAAAAAAACTAATTTCTGAATCAAATAAACCACAAATTCCACTTTTTTCTTCTCACCAATCTTCCAACTGTATAGATTTCTTTCTTCATCATGTTGACTTAAGCTACCCGGCAATAAAACACCATTAAAGACAGAGTTTTTAAGACAATGTTGTGGAGTCTCTCAGAGTGAAAGTCAATTTTAATAATGTTCACCGAGATATGAGCATTAATCTCAATTTAATTTATTTATGTGAGCTAAACAACTATATAGATTCAATTCTTTCGTCATATCTCATATAGCTTAAACAATCATTCTTCTTGCCACAATTACTTTGTCTATGTAGGGCTCTAAATTCCATCGAGCATATCAAGAAGTGAGGTATAGCATTAACCTCAAACATGGAAAATTGGGCTAGTGCGTCTACGGAAGGTAAGCACGCTGATAACAATGTATTTCTTAAAATTAAAATGTATATAGAGTGATAGTTGATGCGGTGCACGCACTATTGTTTTAATGATCCAAGACAAAGTTACATAAAATATTTCTTTAAAATGCAGCTGAAGTTTGTAAAATTTATTATCCACTGCAAAGTTTTTTTTTAATATCGTTAAAAATAAATCATAGACTTTATGCCCTATATCACAAAATGTTAAATGATTACATAATTTTATGGTGTACCGCTTGAACTAAGAAATTAGCTAAATTGATTACAAGACTCGCTGAAAATTTTGAGAATTTTTTCTTCGTAATTTTGTACTCGTCGTGAAAGTTAAATCGTTTAAAACATTCCAGAGAGATTTCAAAATTCTACTGAAATTACAGATATTATTACTTCAATGGTTTTTCTTGGAAATGTCAAAGCCACGGTGAGAAGCAGTTTTCATTAATAAAATTGCAAAATGTTGAATGTTTCAGATATTATTGAATATTTCCGGATATTTATGATTTCTTTAATCCTTTCCTGGATCTCATAAATATTTATAACGTGCCGTGTTATTTTTTTTTACTTTAAACTTGATCCAATTAAAAACTAAATCAGAGCACGTTTTTCTAACCCAAAACTATCAGTTATACTTATCATGCAAATCTTGAATCCAGATTTTTTAAACTTCTAACATGTTCTTCAACAAGATCTTTGCTATGAGAAGTTTTTGGGACATTCTTTCAAAATGTTCCCTGAGAGTAGGTTTTCTTTTTGCCTTGAGATTCACTTTATATTGCCTTAAAATCAAGTCAAGCAATAAATTTGCGTAGAACATCTTACACGCTTTATGTTTGTGACGTTAATTGAAATTTTATCTCACAATCGCAAACAGAGCAATATAGAAGGAATCGCACCACATTTGGCAAAGAAAAGACTTCATTTAAAATGATAAAAAAAGAAGTATAACAGGAGGAAATCCACGCGCGATTTTATAGGCACTGAAAAATATTTTCCCTTGATGGATGAATGAGATTAGGGTGAGAATGTGAATTTGACATAACAACGACTTGTGGAATTACATAATCACCAAAGTGTTTTTTTTTCTACATACGCATACAATATACAGACAAGACGATAAATCCAGCAAATAGTGCGTCGTATAAGGTGTTAATATATTTATTGTTCAAACATCTTTGAATTGTGTATTTGCCATACATAATAATGGATATCCATACAGAATAGGCACATATCAAAATGCTTTGGAGCGTCACGTAGATATTGATATTAGGAGCCTCACCCACCCATTTTGCTTTTTTATTGAATCACTATAAAAAAAAATCCACTCGTCGTAGAATATTTACTTCGAAAAGACATTAAGTCGTCATACCTATACTTCCATTAGAGAATACTGTATTATATATGTTTTTTTCTGCCCATTTATGAATTTTGAAATAAATATTTGGTCAATAATAAAATTTTGAAAAATTCCATAATTTTTTTTCAGCAATAACCTGGTACGTGTCACAATAGTTAAAGTGGAAACACTTTGTTTGCCATCGTCGTTTTTCTCTCACTCTTCCAATAATCGTAAAAAATAAATCGTATGTAAATTGATAAAAATTTTTCATTTCTATTTTTATATTCACTATTTGCGTCTCATAGGCTATTTCTAAACATATACCCAATGCGGTGTCCTAAACCCGATTGGCGAGAAATATTTATATACCTTGAGCTCGCCTCAAGATCTTTTTACTTTTGCTGCTTTACCGCTAACTTTTCCATCTCACTCCGTGATCAAATACCTCGTGGTTCGCTTTTCAACCTTAAACTCTCTCTCCGCAAACAACATGGGAAATTATTCGATTATCAAATTAATTCTTCATCTTTTATTTATCATTCTTCTTCTGCGCGCCACTTCTGGTGTTTGCACAGTCGTCATTTGATGAAGTTTTCATTCTATTTCAGCACATATGTATTTTGCTGTCTCATTTCCATCGAAAAGAAAACCCTCCGCGAGCATACATCAAGTTTCTCTTTCCGCACTCTCAACTGTTTGCATTTGGTCATTTTTCGGTTTCGATTTTTTTTCAGGTGAAATAATACATGACGAAGAAAAAAAAACTATCAGTGTGAGATTAAATTAATGATCAAGATTTATCATACAAAAATTTTGCTAATTTGCAACTTTATAAATGAGATTCGACTCTTGGCCATAACATACTCTTTTTTTGTGATTAT
Source organism: Lutzomyia longipalpis (assembly GCF_024334085.1). Taxonomy (NCBI): domain Eukaryota; kingdom Metazoa; phylum Arthropoda; class Insecta; order Diptera; family Psychodidae; genus Lutzomyia; species Lutzomyia longipalpis. Next base: position 29,267,522 of record NC_074707.1, read on the forward strand.
CTCACGTTTGGTCGAAAAATAAGCGTTATTAATGAGCACTCCTTAGCCATCTTTCTCTTTTTCTGCACATACTTTTCTCCGCAATCTTTGTGCCAAAAGCACAGGACATCATGAAAACTCACACCCAGATGCTAAATTTAATAATCAATAAACAAATTGACTTATGCAAATTCTTGGTTTGTCGCAAAAAAATATTTCTCATTTCTGTGAAACAGAAAAATCACAAGAAATGTGTGTGGTATTCAACATGGAGCTGGGAGGTACGGCGGCTGACTTGAAAACTTTGGGAAATAGTACTCTAAAGCTCTCAATATAAATAAATAGGATGTGACATAGACATCAATTCAAGAAAAAAAAAACAAGAATTATGAAAAATAATCTTGAAAGTTATGTAGGTAGGTACATAATATCCAAATGTTGTTTGCACTGAACTTTTCATAATGTTTATGAACCTGGAGGCAATAATTGTTACATTTTCTTTACATTTATTTTTTTTCTAAGAAAATGTCAATATCTAATCAAGACTTTTTTGAAAAGGAATCTTCCAATTTTATAATAATAATAGAAGAAAAAATTATGTTTATTCCTTTCAGCCCTGTTGTTGGGGCTAAAAGTTACATTCCAAAAGAAAGATCATTAAACTTTATTATTAAGTTAATTTTGCATTTAAAATTCCTAAACTTTATTGCTATTTAAGAGTATGGGAGCTTCATTAGCACAGGTAATTTTTCTTTCAACCCAAGTTATACTCAATTTGCAGCATATTTTTGTGCTGACACGCCACGACGGCTCACATCTCGAATTCTTTGCACCATTCACCCATAAACACCTCTGAGAATTATGGATGAGTGTCAATATTTTTGGGAGGGTGTGTGTCCATCGTAAAATAATAAATATTTCCCTGCGAAGAGATTATGTAGCATGCGGTATGTTATATGATGCGGAGTCCCGAGAGAAAAAGAGTCTCGAGGTCAGAGGTATTTGCTTATGAAATTGTCACCTGAAAATGTCAACAAATTGCCGGATGGACGCAACGGAGCTCATTGGAATTCGCACCATTTGCCCACTACCTGTGGCGACTACTGATCACCATCGTGTGCGGTGGCGTCCAAATCCCTCGCAAAAGATGATCACATGGCGCAGCTCATGGCCTCACAGGTATATCCACCGGTGGGCAAATATTTAGTGGAGTCTCGCACATAAAACCAAATGAAGCCAACATGTTTGTGAATGACTTGGGTTGCTGAAGGTTTTCTTCCACACACCGAACCAACACAAACGATCACATCGCATTACCATGAGAGGATCGCGCTATTCGTTGCACACAGGTGGTAAATATTTGTGAAGTGATTAAAATCACTTTATTCTCTCGCCACGCAAAATGAACATTATAGGAAACTTGGACGTCTCACGGCACTATAATGTCGTATAGAATAGTGGTGCAGTGAAGAAATAATTCATGCTTGAACACGGTGATTATTGAATTAAATGATGATATACTCGTTATATTTCCAGAAGATTCAAACAAAAATTAGCCACAACCCTTGTGCAAATACCAAATAATTACATCGCTGCTCCTTTGCGATACCTTTCGTGCTATGAAGGAATTTCTCATCAAGATTAAATTATTTCGTCTCACGGTAATAACAATTATTAAACAAACATCAGAACATAGATTCACATCAAAAGAGCATCTTTAAAAAAAAATAAATCTCTAATACGATCGGTGTTTAATTGAAGATTCTATGTTTTCTCGTTTGATTCTTATTTAAATGGAATTAATCTTTCTGAGAAAGAGAGTTAATTTAATAACAAAGATTTCATTAAAAATCAAAGAATTTAAATGCAATTTTCTTGAACTCTAAGAATATTTATTAGAACGTCTTCTATATTCTTTATTGGTCAACAAAAAAATCCTAAATCAGTATGCAAACCTTGAGTAACTCCAATACACGTTTCAATTTATCTAAATTTTATTCTTATATGCATATTTCTTTTTTTTTTCAACATAGCTAAACGTGACGTTTATTTTAAATATTGCAAAAATTTATCTTTCTTTTTCAACAATCCATCTTTCACGATGCATTTGACAAAAAAAAAACATTAAAATATTCACTGTCTCATACATAATATTGAAAAAAAAATAAACAAAATATCATAAAGATGCCTCAAGATACATCGCTTTATTGTGTTGTCATACACGATTCTTTAAAGACATTATTGATTAGCAAATGAATTCCAAATAAAATGGAATATATCGTGACTTTGTGTTTTTCCGCACTTATTGACATCACGGAGTTGTTATTGAGTAAAAAAAATAAACAAGGGAAAAACTCGTTTTTTAAAATTTCCGAATGCCTATTAAATGGATCCATTGAGGAAATAAAAATTGATATTGTTAAATATTCAATCATTGAATTCTTCAGCAAGTCGCCATTCTTGCGATGGGATTCATCTCATAAAGTGATTCATCTTGTATACCGAGAAGACCGATAAAAAGACAATTCAATGGAAATTTGCTGGGAAGAACGTCGTGAAGATGGGTGGGGTGGTTACTTACATTGGATTTGGGTGTAAATCTGTTTCCGCTAATCATTTTCATTCAAAATGGGAGGAAAGATTCACGTTGAGTGATGTTTCTAGTGCAAGAATTTAGATCCAAAAAAATCTACGATTGAGAAGATTTTAAGAAGTATCCATCTCTTTATTGAATTCGCCAGTTAGAACCTCCTTCTCAAAGAATTTGAGATCTCAGAAAAACATGCCCTGCCCTGAGAATTCTTTGAAATACACGTGCCTAATTTAACGGGTTTACCTTAAAATTTAAAATAAAACTAAAAATTTTCAAAATAATTGTAAAAAATTATCAATTTTGTAAATCAAAAAATGAAATTTAATAATATTGTAATACAAAAGAAACTTTTTGAGAGATTCAAAAATCATCTTTGCCCTTACTGTTACGTTCTTTTGAGAATGAACATAAGAACGCATGTATCCAAAAACGAACGAAACCACTTACCCACCGTTTTCAAATGAGAAAAGAAAATGTGACAAGATTCACATGACAAAAAAAGAAGAATTTATTTTCTCCCAGAGCAATTTTCTGATACCAATCGAGACTCCCATTCCTTAATTCTTCTTCATTAGAATTCTGAGTCAGCGTGCTAATGCTAGGGAAGAGCAAAAAAGGCACATATGTAGATTGAAATACTAGCGTTCAATCCACCCATGAGAACCCGTAAAAAGCACCAGAGCGCAACACTTTGTCTTACAAACTCATTACTTGCGATGGTATAGAGGCAAGATGGATAGCGTCGAACAGGTGGAGGCGAAAGAGATGCGAAGGTTGGATGTTGGAAGCTGTGTTGGAGGTGAATCGGGGTCTCAACATGATACCAAAGATCTCATTTCTTCAGCTAAGAACAATCATTCTAATTCTCTTTTCTACTTCTGTGTGTGTTTCTATCTCTTTTTTTTTATCTCAAACACTCTTATGGCAAAATACACAACATTTTAACTCCTCCACTTGAACTCCATTGCTCTTTCTTACACCGCTTAACATTAATGATCGCGATACAGACACTCTATAAGAATTGGAGAAATGATGATGGGAGAAACGAAAAAAACCGTAATTAATCTATTAATTTCAGCCTCAATTAATTTGTACGGAAAGTGCATTATAATTCCCAACAAAATTTATTATATCGAACAAATGAGGAGCAAGCCGTTAAACATCATGCTGATTTTGAAAGTAAAATCTTAACCAGATATTTTGCACGTACCTAATGCTGAAATATGACTTTGAGATGCTAATCGAATCACAAAATGTCTTTGCCATTTCGCGCAGCAATCAATTATCATCCTTCTATCTGTCACACTCTTTTGATATCACAAATGAGCCCAATGAGTCTGCCGTGTATATAATTCATGAATCTTGCCTTCTATGGGGCAGACAATTGGCTAATATTTAAGTTCATCCACTTGGAACATATGGCTACATGCCGTGATTTTTTTTCGTACGACGTATTACCAAAATAATAAAAACAAACTGCAATTTAGTTCAAACGTACTTTCATCACTTAACTCATTTTCAAATGCGAAATTTTTGCTTTTTCTTATAATGAATTCATTTTTTTTACAAATTTTGTTTTCGTAAAAATACGTCTGACCTTCAAAAAACATACATTGTTGGAAAGGCGTAATGAAATTCGGAACGTCTGTTGGTTGTTTAAAAAAAAATAAGCGTCTAAGACTTTTGGACAATTATTATTCAAGATGAAAAAAAACAACCTAAGTTTTTCTCAACTTTTAAATCTTTTAAAGGCGAAAAAATTTAAACTAAGATATTGACAAAAACGATAAAAAGTTACTATCATGAAATATTTATCTATCATTTTAAATCATGCAATCCATTCAGCCCTCGAATAACATTAATAACACTTCCATTTCCTTTGCTAATTGCATAACCAACATGCGATTATGCTTTTTGACCTTATTGACTAGACGAAGCGGTTATATACATATGTATGTATCTCAATTTTTATGATTGCTTAATAACGATCAACCTTTAATCCGTAACCCTGTCACCAAGATCATAAACTTTCTCCGGAAGACCACCCATGTCACAGGAAAAGGTAGTTGCCCTCCCCTCCGCATATGCCCGCGCAGCTTCCATTGCATATTACTTTGGCAGCTTTGGTGGAAAATAGAGATTGAGCGAAATAAAAAAAAATTCAATCTCAATAAAATACGCGCAAATCACTCTCTCACCTCGCACCTCGAAACTCCCCCATAGAAGTGGCATAATATTGAAATATGTGTATCTATTTTGCGAACGCGACACTTTCGATCCCTGTGCGATGGCTGAAAAAGTGGTGAAAACGAGTTTTGCAAATATATGCTCACATGCATCCCATACGCCTTGGGAGATAATCTCCCCAGGTTATATGTATGTGATATTAATTCAGAGAAAAGACTATGAGATAAAAGGTGGATTGAAATGCGTTGGTTGTTTCGCAATCGCGCGCGTCGCAACTGAAGGAGGAACAACAAAAAAGAGTGGACACGAGCGCCGTGGCAAAAAAGTTCCTGGGACATGTCATCGTGATAAAATTGCCCAAAAGGCCAAGTGAGACAGGTTCACAAGAAGTCCGCGCACTTGAGTGCAAGAGATAAAATAAGATGAAATAATATGCACGATTGGGTATGAATGGGCAGGGGCAGTTTGTGCGAGATGAGGTAATGCACACCGAATCTCTCTTGCATAACCATACCAATTGATTCCATTGAGCAGCACCGACGTTTTTGCCGTATGTTCTTTGGCTATGCCCTCATCATGTGGCAAATGACTGAGAAAATTGACTCTTCGCACACTCCTTGTGTGCATGGGCACAATTATTGAGCGGGTCTTTGGTGGACGAAAGCACACGATCGCCAATGATGCCCCAACTTTTGCATTATGGCTCTTTTGCTTCTCCTTCATCCAGCGTGAATCCTATCCGGAGGAGTGATTGAGATGTTGACGTGTGAAGGTTCTTTTTGCACACAACTCATTTGCGAACCTTCTTTACCCCGCAATAATCGTGCCTGCAGGTCATACAGCTTGGATTTTTTTTTATTACAAAAAGGCAAAGCATTCCTCAGCCTGCCACTCTGGTAGCACCCGCAATTGCCCCGCACTGTGCAATCACAATTTTCTCAAAACATCTTCCTTAATTAGACGTGTGCCGTCAATTTTGTGCAATCCACACCTCGATGTTTTGCAATTGAGACATAGGGATTTACAACGAAAAACAGCATACCAAATGAACAAGCAATAAAATATAAGATGAAGAAAAAAACAAAACTATCTTGACCTCAAACCACGTTTGTACGTGGAATCAAGTGAATGCAGATTTAGCGTTTATCACCCAGCCCCAGCATATTTCGGCAAAAATTGCAGAGCAGCTTAAAGGCAAATTAAAATATATACCAACTTGATCTTTCACCTTCACGCTGAGACCTAAAAACTAAGGGATGGTCACGTTATTTTGGAAACTCGGGGACTTTCAAGAGCGATTTTCAAGCTAATTTTGAAACCAAAAATTCGAAATTTGCTTGCACTGTTGTTAAATGGCCAAAAACTGATAAGAATTCAGTACTTTCAATCTAAAAAATAAATTTTTGTGCTCAAAAAAATTATTTGAAATTCTCACATTTTGGCCATTTTGTTCCTGTAGAGTTTCCAAAATAACGTGACCATCCCTTACCTCCATATTGTGTGTACCACTCAATTAAAATACAATTATTGCAATATCAGCAATTGAGAAATTAATGCTTATTTTTCGACAATATTTTTCTTTAATTTTTTTTCCTGCCAACATCGTGCAATCAAGTACTTTTACAATGAGCGAGCCTCCCGCTCTTTATGGTCTCTTTGGTAACTTTTCTGCAATTTCAGCAGAGACCTTCCCTCCTTATTACAGTGTCTTGTGACTAATACATTTCTCAGTGTACATCTTCTCTTTCTCCAGCATTAACTCACAAAACACATCTTCGGCCGTGTTGCTATTGGATGGTCTTTTATTTTCTGCACACAACATAACTTTGCATATTTTCCCGTATGTCGTGGAAACGCATCGTGTAACGCTCCACTTAAACAATTCTCGGTATGTAAGCAATATAATATGGTTGTACAGTACCAAACCAAACATAATGGCATTCGTCTTAGTTCTTCTTTTTATTTATGAAGAAGCCTATAAATTCTATCGCATGTAAGCTTTGTTTGCGGAGCTTTTGTAAATATTGATTGATGCAAATTCTGAAATCCGGGTTCGATTTTAACTTTTCTTTTTTTTTAATATTTATGAAAATTTTGAATTGTTCAAATATAGGTACAAAATACCAAAATTCTTAAACCTCTTCTTGTATTAATTTATTTAAGATGTCTCAGAACTCTTAAAAACCACTTGTCCTAATTTTTCAAAAAAGAAATTGATTAAACAAGAACTAATGCTAATAATTTCCATTTCCTTTAGTTTCTAAACATTAACACCATTAAGTGAAAAAAAGTCAATTAAACATCTTATTTATAACACTGCACCATTATATTCAGTTTCTTACTGTATACGAATAGGCGAGGAAAAGATAAGAAGATATACCAACTGAAAAAAACTAATAATTCAGCAAAGTTGCATGAAAAAGAGCATAACATAAACACGAGAAGTAAATAAATAAGTGTTAAGCATGGAAAATGATTAGTTTGTCAAAGTGAGAAATAAACTCCTTCATCTGCAAGAAACACTATATGTCATGCTTTTTCATCAAGTGACGCCGGAGAAATCTAACACTTCCTCAATTTATATCGCCTTCTTCGCGTCAAGTGCTGAGGGCGGGTGTCCTAAATAAGTCCAAGAGAGGAATTTGTCCATTTAACGTACCTAAGATAAAGTCATAGAGCTGTGAATTTATAATGTTTATAGAGGCATTGAAAAACCTAACAGCATCCCCGAGGAATAATTTAATTTCAAAAGCAATACAAGAAGAACATTATTTGCTGCAAGATAAAATCCCTGAGCACTATTCATTTCCTCTCAGCCATCTCCCGAGAGCTACTACATATAAGTAGGACTTTTATGCATCATCCAAGATGAAATGTGGCATAGGGAGAAAGAACTACTGAACAGCTAGCTATAAATGCAACCCAGCTTTAGAGTGACAAATGCATCCAAGAAGAGGGTCGAAGATGTGGAAAGGTGAATTCCACGGAATTTCTCAGTCAATAAACACAATGCATCTAATACAGGAAACAGCACCACGGTCGAGTGTAAAACCCATAAGAAATAACGTGGGCAAGAAGAGAACAAGGCGGCATTAGGGCTAACACACAACCCACCGTTGAGAAATTCCAAATAAATGAACTCTCGTGGTGCCTCTGCCACCTGCCATGGGTGAGTGTGCCTCGCATTCTCCCTCTAAACAATTATTAACAAAGAGAACAAATTTATTGCTATTAAATCCCAACATAACGTTCATAAATACAAGCTTCTATGCTCAAAATTACAAGTTACTTTGAACTGGTTCACTGGTGATGAATCTCATACCCCGGCATTCCATTGCCTATTTGTCCCTATACCGCATGGGAGAAAGAAGTTGCGCGCGCGAAGGCCAAGAATGTGAACTAGAAAGAACTCTCTTTTGATTTGTTGTCTTGCAGAATCACTTAGTCAGCCTCCTAATAGAATGAACTTCCCGACAATACATCCAATAAAATCGATTGTGGAGCTGTCCATCACCGTAAAATATATACCTTTTCGCACCCTGTCAACCCACAACTAACGGTTACCGTTTTAGGACCATCTCTCCTTAATAGATTTCCAATTAAAGATTTTATACTCATGGAATTCACTTAGAAAGTCTCAGGCAGGTCAACCCAATCAGTCAAGGGACTAACTTGCCTTTATGATTGGTTTTCCTTAGAAACTACATTAAAGCTTTATTGGATTTCCTCGTTGAAATCACCACAAGAGAGTTAAAAATATATTTTACTAAAAGCTGTAAAAATCTCTATAGAAGTTGTCTTATTTTGATTTTTTTAAGAATTCTTTTGTTCAACTTCCTATCAAAAACCTATGATAGAAAACTTTCCAGACTACAAGCTTTTAATTTCGTACAAAACGTGCATTGACGCACCAAAATTGTCTTTATGTGGCAAATATTAATTTAAATATTTATTCAATCTTAATCCAACAAGAAAAGTTTAACCTCCACAATTATTACGCTCCAAGCTAGAATGGTTAGTAAATATGAAAGAAAACTAATTATGAGAATTCTTTGATCTATGCGATCTCTGGTGCATGAAAAGGAGTAATATTCTTGAGAATGTTAAAGAAGAAAAAAACACCCCTCTTCGGTCACGTATAGAAGAACCCTTCACAGGTGAAATTGCGTGAGAATTTCAACAAAACTTTAAAATAGGGGAAAAAATTAAAACCACCAACTGTGTACTCCGAAATGGCTTATCATATTCTTACGACAAAAAAAGTTTCTTCTCAAAAAATATTTAACATCAGCAAATACTTGATTATTGGAACATACACAGATGTTAAACGTGAGTTTCTTAAAAAGTGCCACCACCTTTATCAACAATATATGGTCAACAATTGCCATATCATTGCAATAATATGGGACTTGGGTGTACCGTTGCGGCGTAATAGGAGTAAATCTTTGGGTAAATGCAAAAGAGGTGGGTCCAAAAGGAAGTTTCCATGACGTTAATTTATGTACCTTATAATATCTTTAGTTTCACAGCATAAATTTCCCTATAATATTCCACACAAAACCCATGCGAAAGACTTTTGAAACGGTTAGGTACTTCCATGTGACATCAATCGAACATTCGCTCCCAGTCCCACTCTCTCGCCCATCTGCACCTTTACCTCTTCCTCTGTCGATACCTCTGCTCTTTTCATAATATAATAAACTATTGAGCAAAGAGAATTATGTAATTCAAACGTTTTGTAATAGTAAATTGAAAGAAAATAAAGTGAATTTGAATTAATGGACAGTGTCACACACCGGAAGTTGAGCCAAGTCAAGTGTTGTAATTGGTAAAGAATTTAACTTTAGCATACTTGAAGATTAACCATTAGGCACATGCGCAAAGGCTGTTTTAATACCTGAGCAAGCTCTATTTGTAAGATCGATTGTTCTTTGTAATTCACAATAGATAACAATGGATTCAATCGAAGTGATAGTTTCGATGTTGTCGAAGAATACCAAAAGAAAACATCCAATGCGCCTTGTCAGTATTGTACTCACAAGTTTGTTCAGTAGAAGAAGTAACATAAAGCATAAAGGCTCCAACAGATGGACGAGAAATTCCTCGTGCGGTGCGGCGCGGCGAGGATTTCGGCCAATCAGAAGCGAGAGATGGCTCACACACTCTCACCGCATCACACGAGAGAGTTTTTCGGCCAATCCGAAGCGACGATGGGCCACGAAATCCTCGCCGCGCCGCACCGCACGAGGAATTTCTCGTCCATCTGTTGGAGCCTTAAGTAGAAAGAAAAAAAACATAAAATTCTTTGAATCTTCCTTGTTCTATTTCATTCTCTAACTGCTATAAAATTTATAATGATGTATTAAATAAAATACGGTGCGCAGCTATCAAGGCTCACCATCAAGTTCTTTTCTCACAAAAAAATCAAACTTCGATATCTTCTACGGTTTTTATCATGATTCTTGATACCATTAAACCGACTTAAGTATATTAACTGAGTAATGGTCTAATGGGTCTAATAGTTCTAGAAACTCCACAGGAACAAATTACAAAAATTATTGAAATTCAAATAATTAAATTCATTTAAGACGGAAATGAGTGTTATAGTCATGTATCCAGAATACAACAAAAATTTTCATTTGTAATTACTTAAAAATAGGTCAGAAAAAATCCCAAGCTTTCTTAATTATTTAACCATATATTATTTTATGAGATCGTGATTAAATGTTTTTAATGCATAAAGAACTTATAAAGAACCTATAAAGAACTTAACGAATGATTGAAAAAAAATCCCAAAATTGATAAACAAAAACTTTCTTCAGGATAAAATTTTAATAAATATTTATAAAAACTCCGCTTAAAAAATTTGATATTGAATACCTACATAAATAGGTATCGCAATGATCCCATATATAGTGAGGGAACCTCGTTTACCAACCACCTTGGACTTCACTTGGCAGACAACAGAATATTTTCCTACCTATATTGGGTAACATTTCCGTCTTTTTTCTCATCTCACAGAGCATTCTTTGCCCTGCAGATGACGTCTTGTGATTATTGCGTGAGGGAAGATCACCATAATTGGTAGTTAGAACACAAAAAGGGGTGGATTTATACGTGAAAAAAAGAGCATTTCAATGACTTTTTTTTACCGCAACGGTTGAGAAGGAAATATATTCTCTCGACAAAAGCAAAATGCTTTAAAGAAAAAAAACTTTCATGCCAGGTGTAATCTTATCTATATACAATACACAATTCTCTAGCAGTCTACGTAAAGGTACAACAAAAAACGCAAGCATTGTGATGAAAACGAACTTACCTGGATGATTTTTCTTATCTGCACACCGGTGACTATGTCGTCTTCACTGTATTGCGGATCGTGTTTGGTGAAATTGAAGGGAAATCGACCCAGGTTGAGTAAATGTGTGTCCCAAAGTGAAATTCCAGTGAAATTTCAAAACAAACCATCTGCAGTGGTGCAGCTAATTGCACAAAAGACCAATACACAAGTTAATTTGTCGTCTTCTACGGGTTGTGAACCATTTCTTCATCCAAAAGAGCTTTTAGATTATTATAAGGCACAATGTGATTGATGATGGAGTCAGTTGTATGCGATTTATATGGTTAATCTTCCTCGTTTAATTCCTTCCACTTTTTCATTCGTTTCTTCTCTTTCGCATAGTACACCACACAGTCTTCTCTCACAAATCTCCGTATCTCTTCATGCAATTATAATGTTGTTCAATTGGACGATTTACAAGAAAACATCGCACTTCACTTCGCCTCCAATTTATAACGCTTCGTTGCTAATTTATTTATTTATATAGGTTTATTTTTTTTATTAAAAACTTCTTTTTTTGCAATTCCTTGTAGTCTTCTCCTCAAGAGTGGTCCTCTTTCATCTTTTTACTTCTTTGTAGGAAAATATAAAATGTACTGCAACGTACAGTATGAGTCAATGCTGGGAATTTTGTGGGTACAACAGTGAAATGTATTTATTGCCAATCCAAATAAATCACGTCCTTCACAATTCTCTGATTCATGCAGCGTCTTCAGATACTTCTTTTGTTAATACACACACTGACGTCATCAATTTCTGTGGCATTTGATTGGGAACCTCTCGATTTTTTAGAGAGTATACCTTCAACTTCTTCAGCTCGCACGCTCGAGGGTGCCACAAGAATTGTTTTTCGATATCATCCACTTGTTGAATTGTTCTTTAAGGTGCAGCCGTGTGCTTAATAAATGCTAACGTGTCTACACAGTAATGAAAAATATTTCGGTTTTCGTGGATCTTTTTTTGGTAGGTATGTGGATTGTGGAGGCTCCGTGGTAAGAAATTGAGCCGAAAAGTGTGCGATTTATGTGACACACACACCGCAGAAAGTGACAGAGGTTTTCAAAAAGCAACACTCTTGGGCTATTTAGTAAGCGGCTTCGGCAACTTTCACAACACACCACTCTTGGTGCCAAAGACTGTGTGCAATTAAACTCTACGAAAAATTTCTCATTGACCAATTACACTGGGATATAAGTTGATGTGTCTCTTTCCATATATTAATTTATTTATCATTCAAGTCCCATTTTCAATCACACACTTTTTTTCCTCTATTTTTCCTGCCTCCGTGCATTCATTCACTCTCGTGAGATATAAAAGACCTTATTAACTTTTTTTTAAATCTCCAACTTTAGACAGTCACTTCGGGTTCTCTCTCTACAAAGGTATGTATGTAGATTTTATTTGAAGACGATTTATTGAGAAGCCACGAAAAATAGCCACGGAATTAGGCACTATAAACTAACATATTAGCAAGAGAGTGTCTCAAAAGATAAGCACACACGTGAAAATTAACTAAAGATGATTTTCTAATTAAAGTGTTAACGAGAGAAATTGCACAAAACGTCCAACCTGCGCCGATGTATTTTCTCAACTAAACTCGAAAACTTCTCCATCGGGTGTAAATCGTTTCACTTGCTTCTTTACCCCGACGCACACACTGCGGTGTCGGTTGCCTTCTCTCTTTCGAAAACAAGTCTCACAGCAACATAGGCACACATAGACCCACAGCATACACCACCATGCTTTAAAATCAACAAACACACGCATCAGCTTCAATATCAATTTTAAATAAAATGTTCAAGGCATTCCACTCCGACTCTCAATATCTCCAATTCACCTAACAAGCTCACTCGGAGAACTTACCTGTTCGATTGGTATGTTAGGTTGGTCAGAAAGTTCATGGGATCAATTATGAATGCACAAAATCCATATTCTTTTTTTGGAATTTTGCTTTAAAATTTCATGCAAAGTAATAAATCAGAAGAATTAATTTTCATCTGCCTAATTGACTTAAATCCTAACACTGTACGGTGGAGACGCCTGGTAATTTGAGTCAATCGATTATAGTTTAAATTGAAAATTCAGATATGTTAGGTACTCTTATAACTAACGGAATTCTACAACGCCTAAAATGAGTTAGAATTACAGTGGAGACGCCTGGTTACTACATCCAATATTTCTGTTTAAGCGGCATAAATACAATAATAAGTTCTTGATTCCTTAACCTTCCCGTATGTTTAAGAGAAACAATACGCTGTTTTCAATCATTCTTTGTCATTTGACATTTTAAAACCTTTTTTATTTACAGATTTTGTTAATATTATAACAAAAAGAAAAATTCGGCGAAAAACAATCACAAACAATTAGCAGAAACTTCGAGATTTTCTTAGTCTGGTAGTTCACGAATTTGTGAAATAACTCCCGTACCGATACGTAAAAAGTCCCACCGACACATGTTTCGTACATACACACAAATCGCGAGATGAAGGTGGGAGAGTTAATCTCGTCAGTGGTCAGGTATCAATTGTATATTCCCAAAGCAAATGGTTTGCGTCGCAATCGGAAGTTATCGGAGTATGTTTCTTAAATATCACACAAATGGGAAAAGGTGACAAAATCGTCTCTCAGGTGCGACACGACCTTCCCGCGTCCTTCCATACATTCAACAACACCATCGAGATTCTCTGTGCCCAATTGCCAGAGCACGCGATCAAAAATTCCATGCAAAAAAAAAGTTAAAACCACCCATCAGATACGATTAGGGATTTATAATCTTGTATGGGGAAAAGTGGAGCACTCACGAAAAATGAATGAAGAGTGAGAGGACAGCACCACCTTCTCCTTTAAATTAGATTGGCATTCGATAAGGAAAGAGTCATAAATTTTCCACAGGCGAACCTCACAAGAATCGCAACAATTAGTAATTAATTGGTGCAAAATGATAAATGATCCACGTGCTGAGTTAGTAATATAGAGTTTTTTTGCTCATATATTGTGATTCACATTCATTCATAAAGTATTATAAGGAGGACGTTAAAATGTGAAAATGACCTGCAAGACAAACACAGAGTTGTGGAAAAAAATATTTCCATAAATTTCCATTGCGTACATATTTCTCATCTATTGCGACGTTCTCATTCGCAATCAAGAGATTTCAATCAATGACAATTTACATCGCTCACATCAGATCAATTCTAACGATGGATAAATGGCTGTTCTCAAGCTAGAAAAAAAATTACAGGCACGCACGTTTGGTATGCAATACGTCTTTAGACGTTGAATAGCATTATCTCAAAGTACTTCCACGATAAGAATTAGTCACGTTGATGATATCACCTCAGTGAAACCCATAGAGAACGACCAAATCAGAAATATTGAGATTTATAGAACTTACTATCTATGTCATATTGGAACCATTTCAGAATGAGCATAGTATTTTGGGGATTAAGTAACAAATTTTTCAAGGATATATTCCCAAAAAAAAGAACGATTATTCTTTAACCATTTTGTGAGATCAACGAACGGCAATGAAGATAGCGCACCCACAAATAATCTCTCCGTAATACTTAACACGGTTGCTTCACAGCGACAAATTCCAATTGAGATAAAATTTTTAAGAAATTCCTTACGACCACCCAAAGGAAATTGTAATTGTCACATACTTTCCACGAACAAGATAAGAATCCTGACAAATTACGTGACTTTTGCATTTAACTTCTCCAAAGAAGAAATTCTCCAAAAGCCCATGTATCTCTTTTTCTTTCCTTAAATTCAATTGTATATTGCACGTGTACTCAATACAAATCATCATGTTGAAAATTCTGTTTTTAGTGAAATTCTTTTGAACGTACTTCAAAATATTCCACAGGATATGTGAAGGTAAAATTCCCTGAAAAAGAACTTCTATTTCGAATCATATTAAAATTAATAGATTAATAATTTTTGTTTTTTTTTATTTTGTTTTTTTTTTTAGTTTTGTTTTCTTTTTTTTAATTTTGTTTTATATTAGTTTTTTATACCACTCGAGTTTTTTTTTTGTGCGGTTCAAGGATGATCACGAGTTCTGTAAAAAAAAAATAGTTTGAAGACCTTCCAAAACTAGTCAAAAAATTTTACAAGTCATGTAGATTCTGAGGTATCATCAATTTTATACTAATAGTATTTATTTTAATTTTTTCTATTTCCTATTATTGCACACAAATTAAATTACGACGCATAAACACTATACGTTTTGGTAAACGAACTTTAATAACTGGTTAAAGGATTTCACGACTGTTTAAAATTGATGTAGTTTTTTTTGTCGGACTGGACCCGTTCTGATTTACTTTTACCTTGCAAAGTTAAATTTAACAAGGACAAAACCGGACGAAACAATATAACGAGGGATGCATTGTAAAACCGGTTAAGTCGGTTCGGAGCTCACACCGACTTAGCCGGTTTTACAATGCAGCCCTCGATAAAACGAAATAAAAATTACGTTCTTTATCCAGGGATCTAAGGAGATGGCGCTTATACCTCAATATGCCATTTCGTATTCTATAATCTCCCTTCCATATTCTCCTTTCTTATTTTTCACTTTTTCAAAAAACTTATTTTTTCTTTCGGCTAAGAATGCTTTTACGTCCATTTTGAAGCGATGGTAAGACGGTAATGATTTTTTATGAGTTTTTAACAATGACATGCATTTTTTTTATGTTTGACAAACGAGATTTTATTTTTTTAATTGTAAATAAATTTTTACTTATAAAAATCAATGTAATTTATTTAAAATAAATGGCTGTGATTACGTTGGCTGTGATTCAAGCCCATTCACCCAATTTTGCACATAAAGGAAGAATCACAGCTTGTAAGTTTTATTTTAATATTTGCAATTTGAAAAGTCATTTAATATTCGAGAAAATCTTTCTGATCCTGAAATTGATTTCATGTGAACATATTACGCTGAATTTTTAATAAATTGAACACATAAGAGAGAAAAATCGAGAAAACAACAAAAGGGAAAGCTGTTTTGAAGATTCTCATGCAAAACATCTATGCAGAACGAGAAATATATAATTGGTTATTTTAGAGCATAAAAAAAGTTATTAAATAATTGAATGAAATAATTACTATAACGACTGTAACATTAGTAAAAGTGTTTTCCTAACAAAACATCGTAATAGAAAATGCGTGTTTCTATTTTTTCCAAAACTTATGAAAGAGTCTATGGATGTTTTTCACATTGCTGTCTGGCGTAATTTCACAATTGCACCTCATTCAATTGCTTTATAAAAGTTTATCATCTTTTTCAGCAGAATTATTTATAGAAACCCCGCGTGAAAGTTTATCTTCTACAATATTATTTATTGCACCCAAAGATTATAACTCCAAGCAGCGTTTTGTTCCTTTGTGCAGAGATCGATTTTGATAGTGCCACTGGAAGTAATTTTGTGCTTTTCCGGCATAGGAAGTTAATTAAAAAGATTTCTTTGTGAATTTTAAATGGCAAATAATAAAATTATTTATTTAAAGCTCTTCAACAATAAGCCTAAACTTTATGTAAGAATTTCAATGAAAGTCTTCACAAAAGAATTTTTCTTCCTTCATATTTTAACAATTGTAGTGAATTAATTTTAAATTAATATTCTAGTTTTATAAAAGATTCTTTAAAGAATATTCTTTTGTGAAATCCATTTGAAACATTCTCTTGACAAAGAAACTCCCACTGAAACCCCCATCGAGGACTCCAACTGTGTATAGTATTTCTTTCAAGACCCCCAAAACTCAAGCAAACCAATTCTAAATATATTCTTTTCCGAGCTAATGAAGCTAAAGAGACTTGCTCAATTGAATATTGCTATTATTTTCATGTGGTTCCATGATATAATTCTCTTGGAATTTCAATTTTAAGTTAATTGGCTTAAAAATTTGTACGCTAGAGTCCCATTCTCAATGAAAGAATGTAGTCATACACATGCTGTCCCATGTTGTATATATGGAGTTATATAGAAGTGTTTTCAAATTTGGAGTATACGCGCGTAAATACCTTTCAAAGTTATTTAACAATTGTGAAACACCTGTAGAATGCCGTAAGAAAAATGTGAGAGATTTCTTGAAATATGAAAAACTATTCTACTTCTATTTAGTTGGCAAAGGTCGATATTGATCTTGGATTATCCCGTCATACCCTGATTGGCTAATTGTGTGGAAAATATTCTCTTTTTTTCTCCCGTCACACTTGCAAGAATTAAAATGAGATTAATAAAATTGTCGATATATTGCAGAAAACCTTGTCTACATAACTTAATTTTTCAAACATTCATTTACTTTTTAATATTCTAAAAATTCTTTTATCGCAAATACCTAGATTTTTTTTAATTGAACTCGGCGAATAATTAAAAAATATTTCATAAAATTGCTAAAATTATTCTTGTACTTGATGATTATTACATGAGTCCTTTGATCTCAATTTGCCCTTATTCAATTGGGCGTGTATGATGCAACGTTTACAATGTTCACCCTGAAAATTAACATATTTGTGTTCTTTGCATAAGACTCTCTCTCTATATAAACCTTCTTTTTACCATACCTTGACTTTACAAATTAACTATCACACCTGAGTCATGGCCTTTTGTCTCAAAGAACTTCTTTTCTTTTACATTCTGTTGGTGTGACATAAGAAAACAATAGCGATTATTGTTGGTATTCATCCTAAAAATAATTTGAAACACTATGTATTGAATTAATAATAATAATTTAATATTTATAGCCTTCATTGTTGTACACGATGGAATGGGCGTTTAACTAATATTCCTCTTTCTTCAAACATTTTTTCAACATACTTCCATTCTATTGTATGACAAATGCGCGAGATAATTTCTCCAAAGTGACCATTTTCACAAATTAACATTCTCTTAATCATCTTCCATGATATGAATATTAATCCCTTAAATAAATTAATCTCTCTCTCTATGGAACTCATGCTAAATTGCTGGTCATTTCCCCACTCTGCATGAGTATAGAAGTAAGCCTATATCCACTGTGTGGCTCTTAAGTTAAAATTGCTCCTAGCGAAAATTTTCTGTGTAGTCTACCTGGCCTGTAATGTTGGAATAGAATTGTGCGTATGTAGAAGAAGATTATATACCTTGTCGGCATCGGGGTTTTAATGTAGAGTGAGTGAAATCGAATGAATGACGATGGAATTCTTCCACTTTGTTGTTACCTGCGGACTGCACTCCGTGTTGGATATGAAACAGGTATTTTGTGGACAGTGACGCCGTTTCTATTCACAAACCTTTCCATCATAAATTGAATGGGCAAGGAGATAAAAAGAAGGCCCCTCTGGGATCAAAGATCGAAGGGAGATGTGAAGGAAAAAAAGGTTCCCCTCACCACCACCTGTTTGAAAAATCTAAATAATCATCAATTTTTCTTAGAATCAAACACCTATTTTGTTGGTCGCGCAACGCTTTGGTGTTTTCTAAACAGCTACACTTCACCAAGAAGTCACAGGTAGAGTAAATGAGTTTGAGAGATTTAAAGAACCAAGCAAATAAGAACAGAATAATTTGACTAAATATTTATAATGTTACAGTTACATATTCCTTGCATCCTTTATATGCTTAAAAGAAAGCTTGATGAATTAATCTGATTAAATCGGTTAAGAATTATTAAGAATGTTTTGTCTTCACTACACCACCTGATTCCATAAATTCAACAATGGTCACGCAGGAATCACAAAACTCATAAACATACATGGACTATCTTTGTTTTCATTTCTTGCCAGTTTGGTTCTCAACAGGTTGATATCAAATGAAAAATTCCTTGAATTAATAATAATTGTTAACGTGATGAAGGAATGACGCAGTTAATCTTACTACTGCCCAGAGAGACACATTCAACAAAGCACGTTGGCAATTTTTTTTTCTTAGACCACTCACGATAAGTGCAAGAAGATGAATAACAGAGCCCCGTATATGCACATCATGGGCACCACTGATAATGCATCACAAGGAATGAAGAGGGATTGCAATTCACCTGCCTTTTAGCATTCAGAGTCAATAGATTGAAGGTAATTTTCATTTAAAATCATCATAAACGGGCACAATAAATTGTCGATGGAATTTTCTCATAAGCTTCTCATTTGATCATTTGAGACACCTGCACAATTGTAGTGGATGAGATCGCTGTCGCATTGAAAGATATTAATCAATAAATGAATGGGAGAATTTAGCAAATCAGCAAAGATATAAAAAAAACCACGATATTCTGCAATAGGATGAAATACAAAATATCATTCTTCCCATTCACGTATTTTACACACACACGTCATATTTCATCGCCATTCACAGTTTAATCTAAACACCACGGAATTAGAAGACGAAAAGAGCTTATTAAGACATGTGATGAGTGGAAATTTGTGGCAATTTGAGACGCGATATCGAAGAGGTTTTTTTTTTGCTGTTTAATGTTTGCTCAAAAGCGAAAAGGTCACCACCATACCAATGATCTTATCGAACAACATCTAATAACTTGCTCAAGAACGCGATTTTTCTCATTACAATTCATGATTTGTAATGTGGAGTGATTTCCAAGCAAACAAGAAATCCACTAAAATTCGAGTGAAATATTTCGATGTGAACCTTTTCTGTCGAAATATGTTGATTTTTTTTATGATTTTAGGAAATATAAATTGGCCAAACGTTTTTTGCTAATAAAATAAAGCATTTTTTAAAGAAATCCTTAATTAAAAAGCCTGAGAATGAACTAAGGTTTTAGATGTTTTTCTTTCAGACATTTTATTTTGTATTTTATTAAAAAAGATAATAAATTAATTTCTTCAAAATTTTCCAGAATAACGATCTCATTTTTTTAACATGTATTTAATGGCGAGCAAGATGGCGTCCTTATTTAAAAAAAAAACTTTTAATTCCAAAATGGCGTCTTCTTTTAAAATAACAACATGCCTTTTTTTAAAGATAGCGATCATTCTAATATTTTGTTTTTCTTTTTATAGGAAAAATAATTAAAGGTCCTAGATTTAGGGTGTCAGCTTTCATTCCTCTTGGAGGATTTTCCTGGCCAAAGTGACCAATTTGGTTTTTTTTTAATCGTCTCAATATGAAATTTATTTTTTTCATTGTGATAAATTTTACGTCTATAATGTATAGGAGGGGCCAATAACTTCAAGTTTGTGGAAAGAAAATCTGGAAAAACGTTTTCTTTTTCTGAGAAAATTAAGGTTAAAGTTTTAGGTATATATATATATATCGTATGGCACTAGTACGGCACTAATAAATAAACACGAAATCACAATTCTACAATTGCACGTCCAGGTTTTGGAGCCACAAAATAGAGTCTCCTGTGAGGTTATTTAAAACATGAATTCCTTCATCAAACTTCCGATTAGGGCATTCATCCAGGATGTGTTGAATAGTTTGAGAAGGACAACCATAGTCGCATGCCTCGCTCGTAGCCGGAGATGTTTGACAACCTGCACGAGTGATTCTATAATCCGGTTCCCCCTGCGCACGGACTTAGTCCGTGGCTAATAGTCAAACCTAAAGGTGATGCTACACAGCTATAGTACGGCATACCAATAAACTTTAAAGTTTTAGGTTAGAAAATCGAAACCTCGATGGGTTAATCATGGTACGCCTAGCCTAGGTAGGTCCTAGCCTAAAAATTTTAATCGCAAGCTCAGAATATAAGACAGATTACATTCGATTCAATGGGGAAGATAGGAAAAATGCAAAAAAAAACATTTTTTTTTTACGTTTCAGATTTTGATTTCAATACAAAGGTAAAGTTGTCGTCACTGCGATTCCAAAAAATTCTTGGACTTATCCGGGTTTAAATTAAGAAATCATAAAAAATAATGAATTTATAGACCATCTTTTTTGTGCAATTTCCTTTGGCGTTACCTTTTAGAGGTAAACCCGCGCTAAATAACTTCCTTCATTCATTTCCTTTTACCAATAATGTAGCAATGAACCTGTACATGCAATATAAAATTGATGAAAAATTTTAATGTGTGTATATTTCGAGGATTTTAAGTGGCAAAATCATGACCGTGTCGATTTCTTACATCGCCCAATAATCATATGTGAGAAAAATTTCACAATATTTGCGTTTACACTCCACGCAACGATAAGAACTTCTTGAAGTTGAGATGTTAAGAAATACAAATTACAAAATTATACTCATATGATATACGACCTATACGACGTGTACTGTAGTGGGCATTGCTGCGATATAATTTTCAAAAGAGCTCAAGTATTGCATTCCAAAGTGAAATTTTTGATTTTCTTTCTTATAGTTGTTCCGATCGTCAAGCATTACTCGTAAATGTTGGGTGATTATTTCTCGTTTCAATTGCAACATCGTCATATTTTCTATCGCCTCTTCGCGTCGTCTCTCCCTCAATTTCTTGTATGACAAAATATTATGGCGCGAGATTATCCTCCACTGCGCAAGTTTAATTACCTTTGAGCGAACAAATTGCTGTCACTTCATTTCCAACTGACAAATTTGTAAAATTATCAGCCGCGCCACATATAACATTTTTTAATTACGCCACACTAATTATGGGCCTCTCTTTGCTACCTTCTCTCTCTTGTAATTCCTTCCCTCATCCGTGAATTCCAAGTTTTTTTTTATGGCACAACATTAGATTTATTCACCTTGAAAAAGTAGTTGCTATTTATGGGAAAGTCCAATAAAAATTATCGACAAAATAGTAAATTGTGTGAGCACGGCAATTTCTTCTAAATACCCATTTTGAAAGAAAAAAAAAAGTATATAATTTCTCCTCGTAATATTTATTGTCTCTCTCCTCCAATGAAGGAATTGTACCAAACGCCCATAAACTATCGCATTGGCGAGATGGTATATTGAATGTGTTCGACTTTTATTTTCTTACCATAGGTAGCTTTTGCCGACGAGATATTCCTCAAAGGAAAACAATGAGATGTAACACGCAAGATATTTTAGCACCAAAAAAGGTAAAATGGCAATTCAGTCAATAAAATTCCTCCATTCACAGGAGTAATTGCATTATTTTATTTAATCAATTACAAGTAAATGAGGAGAGACATGAAATGGGCAATTTATTGATGTTTCTGCGTCACAAATTCAAGCAAAATTGACACATTGACATTGAAAAAAAATGCCATCAAGGAAAAGATAAATAAATTGTATTTCTCGAGAAACAATTTACAAACCACTCTATCTCATTCAATTTATCGTTTAAAGAAAAACCCACCGCAAGTTCAACAAAACGAAAAAAAAAATGAAGTATTTTTTTTAAATAGAAATTATGCTTCTAAACCTGCATTACCTTTGGGTGCAATGCCGCAGGTCAGGAACTTTTTTCTTTATATAAAACTCACAAATAAAAACCAAAAAAAAAAGACGTTACGAAAGAAAGAGAGCATGTAAAACCCTTCGCTGTATGCTTGTGGGGAATTTAGTAAAATTTACCGTATTGTTTTTATATGTATATTTTTTAAGACTGCGTGGGAGCGAGAAAATAAGGATGTTGGCCTATAAAATTTACATAAATTCATCGAGTTAAAATTATCTATATTCGTATTATCTGTGCCAATGCCATTCAATTCTTACCATGTTTACTTCTCTGATTTAATTAAATTAATTTACTATTATTCTGAACTAGTTCATTGTTAATTTTCTAAAGGGAGTTTAATAAACCAATAGCGACTCTTTTTCCCTTCAACAGGAAATCTTACCTTATAAAAATGAATTTTCATTGTATTTTAACATTTTAACTTTTTTATCAAAGGTGTTTATCTGCCGAATAGTTTGATTGTTTTGGCGAACAATCCCAAGATTAGCGAATAATCACAATATATTGTGGTAGGCCGACGTGTTATTTAGATTGAAAATTGGGAATTTTTGAAATTCTCGAAATCGACGCTCACCGGAAGGAGAATTTCAAAAATTCCCAATTTTCAATCACAATATATTCGAAGATCTGAATATTCTCATTTTCAGTTAGAATTTAGTACTTCTTCAGCTTGAATTTACTTTCTGTCAGAATTTACTTTTTTTTACTACTTTTTAGGATTAAATTTAGTACATCTTATTCGCCTTAAATTTAGTACTTTTACAGCTTAAAATTAGTACTTTTTTTATTGGATTCAGTACTTTTCCAGTTAGAATTTACTATATTTTTGGCTAGAATTTAGTATATTTTCGATTAGAATTTAGTACTTTTAATTATTGAATTTACTTCATAATATTCAATTTTTTAAAAATACTAAATTCTAACCAAAGCAATAGAAAATTCAAGCTGAAAAAGTACTAAATTTTATTCAAAAACAGTTAATTCTAGCTGAAAAAAAGTTCCGAATAAAATGAGAAATTGTACTAAAAAATCTATAAAGTTCTAAATTGAATTTTACTTCTTCGAATAGAATTTAGTACTTTTTATGCTATTGCCGCTCAGTCTGTACCAATTTAAGACTAAAAATAAAGAAATGTTCGTCTGCTGAATATTTTGATTTCTTTGGCATTTTTTGCTCTAGCGACTACAATTTTTAAGATATCGATTTTTGAGTTTACGCTTCTTTTGGTGGCAGAAGTTTTCAGATATCTCAATCCAATCAAAAGTTATTCGCGGTTAAAATCATGCCCTAATTTCCTGGCCACCCTGTATTTTATACTTACCCAGTAAACAAGTTATTCAGTCAACAAAACCTCAATCAATAATTGATAAATTAATTGAGCCAGTCAATTGATTGATCAATCATTGGTCAATCTCAGGTAAAAATTCATGCAAACCTACATTGACTCAATATTGAGCTCAATAATTGATCAATTATGGGCAAAATTTGAGTATGTTTATAAATTTTTGATCTCAAACAAAGGTAAGTTCTTATTTTGGTATGTAAAAAAAATAGTTTTTAATGTGAAAGTCGAAAATTAAAACTTTATTTCATGTTTCTTTGAATTCAATATTACACAGAGTTTTAATCATAATGTATTTTATGATATTGAGAAGTTAGGGAATTCAGTTAGTTCATAAAAGAATCGAATAAGAAATTCACATGGTTTGGATTAAATTAGCTTAATCACATTATAAGAAAGTTTAAATGAAAGTAAGTGAAATAATACCTGTAATTCAGTTTTTTGGGTAATAGTTATCGGTGCTGTTGTCATTTATGAAGAGCAGAGGAGTCTCAATATGTGGTCCATTGAAGACGCAATGGAAAACCATGTATTTGTTTGTCTTAACGCCCGGAAGAAGCTGTAAAAAAGACAAAGAAATGTTAAGAGAATATTTAAGAGACTTTTCACTGCTGAAAATACAAACCTTTGGAGTGATGAAAAAGTACTGAGACATTCCCGGCTTGGAAGTCTCATCGACGAGCATCTCGAAAATCTTGCGTTCATTCTTTGGATCCATTCCCTGATTGATCTCATCGACACAGCGGAAGGGCACCTGACTAAGATGCTGCAGTGCCAATGTGTACGTCGCAATGGCCACGGTGCGCTCCCCACCGGACTGAAGGAAGCTATTGAGTTGCTGTAGAGACTCATTGTTGCGATAGACTACCCTTATGCAGATTCCATAGCTTGAGTATTCGTACTTAAATATAAAACAAAGATGCATTTATGGAACAAGAAATGCGAAAAAAAGGAAACAAAACTCTGCTTACCTCACTTACACGCGTAAGCGAAACTTCTCCAGCAAATCCCATCGTTGCCATGAAACCGGAAAATTTCGAATTTATGGTCTGGATGACTTCTTGTATTCCTGGGAACCACTTTCCATGCAATTGAGCCATATCTCGCTTCAACTTCTGATGCACCCCACTGTGATTGGCTATCATACCGCACAGCTCTTCAATCTTCTTCTGACGTGCCGCATACTCCTCAATAACCCTCTCATTGCGTCCCTCCATACAATCCACTTGCGCCTGAAGATTACTAATCTCCTCATCGAGTTCTGCCACCGCATTTGGCAACTCATGGAATTCTGGACGTTCCATGTAGTTCAAATTGCCCTCAAAGACATCCTCAATGAGTGCCTTGATATCATTTTTGTGCCCAGTCACCTTCTTCTTGTAAGCTTCCAAAATTTGCTGAATCTGAGATACAAGCCTCTTGGCACTCTCCACTGCTATCTCCGCTTCACAGAGACGCGCCTTAATGTCAGCATTATCCGCATGGTATCTCTTTAGGTAGTCTCGATGATACATGAGATCTATCTCCTTTTCCTCGAACATCTCCGCCGAATTTGCCATCTTCTTGATCACTTCGAGCATTTTCCTCACAGACTCTTCAGTAACTTTCTTGCATTTCTCCTCCTCAGCCTCAACATCTACCATTGTAGCCCTAATATTGTCCAACTTTCTCTTCTGCAATTTCACCCTCTTGCCAAGTCCTGCAAATTGCTGAATCTTCCCCTCAATCTCCTTCAGTTGAACATTCAAATCGCGGGCATTGCTCTCATTCCATGAAATCTTCCTCTCGCATTCGGCAATGTCAACGGACATCGAATCACTCCTTCGCTGCAAATCCCCCAAAGTTCTCTGTTCATTCTGCAAGACAACCGGATTCACAGCAACTGAGAGGAGTTGCTTCCCTTTGATCTCAATGCACGTAGTGGACGTAGCGCTGGAATACTTGGACTTTGCCACGGCATATCGATGATTTGGTGTGAAGAAAAAGTTCACAAGCCCCGATCTGGTGACTTCATCCAAATTCTTGCTCGTATTCTCATTCCCAACTGGAATGTTCTGAAGTTGATAAATCTTGCAGAGGTAGTTGAGAATTGGGAATGGACCCTCAACCATATCCAGCAAAAACTTCGAGAATCCAAAGCGACTAAAAGAAAAAAATCCTTTTTTAACGAAGAAAAGTTATTTAAAAGGAGTGAGAAAACTTACGTGAGCTGACTAATCGGGACTCTGGGAGTAAAATTAATTTGACTTGCCGCCTTGCTCTGAAGAACATTCACCGTCAAATGCATTTCTTTGGTGAGCTTCTTCACCAACAATTTCATGTCTTCGGTGTCCTCGCACACTATGGCTGTCAAATCTCTCACTGCGATGACATTTTCCAAGTACTTTCCCTCTCGGGCATCCTTAAGTTTCAGCTAAAAATCAACGAATCGTGAATAAAAGGCAAAAGATAAGAAACTTTAAAATTTACCTCAATGATGATTGGATCGTAGACTTTTCCACGGAATTGATCACGATTGTCATGAAGCCACATTGTTGCTTTATACATGTCCGGATAGCGACTCTCCATGGCTGCCAGATGCCTCTTCTCCACATCCTGCAAATCTGCAATCTTCCGCTTTGTGTTCTGAATCGCAGTCTTAATTTCCAAGTCACGCTCATCGACATATTTCTGCCTCTCTTTCTCAAGCTCCTTGGTGATGTGACGCATGTCCTTGAGGCGTTCCCTGAGAGATGGCACCTTTGCCTCCAATTCCGGTTGCTGCTTGGCACTTTCCTCGAGATCCTGCAGAATGGCTGTCAGGACAGTGGTTTCCTCGGCAATTTCTGCATTTTGGCTCTCCCTATGCTTCTTAGCATTCGCCACAGCAACTTTAGCCATACGGATTTTGGATTCGAGTTCATCCACCTGCTGCTCCATTGAAGACAACTCACTGCGCATCTTTGACGTCGCATCCATACACGAGACAATATCTCCATCAATCTTCTTCACCTGAAGTGTGTAGTCTTTGCATTCGGCCTGAAGGGGTGCCAACTTTTTCTCGTGCTCCTTCAGGGCCTTCTTTGCATCCTCGAGATCACGCTTGCAATCCTCTACCTTCTTATTGAGCTCTTCGATGTCCATGTGGATCTTCTTGATCTTACCCACCTGAAGCTTTTCCAGGAGAACTGTTCTCTTCTCCATGTTGTCAATGCGCAGTTTGAGCTGCTCATTTGTCGCTTCAACTTCTTTCAGCTCATTCTTCCACTTGGCAATGTCGGTGTTGGATGAAATGGAGGATTTCTCCATGTTGCGCAACTCCTGGAATTGCTCATGAGCCTCAGCACTGCAGACGGACTTCACGGTATTGATGAAAATTTCCTCCGGATTCATCTTTGCAAAATCCTGAACACGATCCTGTGGCAGGAATTGACACAGATTGTCCACCTGGATGTTGAATTGACGTACTTGCTCAATGTAAGCCTTCTGTGTGACCGGCTTCTTGTCAATCCTCCAGATTTCCTTGCCGGAGTTGTCGAAGATGCGATTGAACTCAACCACATTACGTGAGTCGTCCTTGTAAATCTCAATAGCAACTGCAGCCTTCTTCTTTCCGTTTTTAATGTAATCCACAAGAGTCTTCCCACGCGACAAGGTGCTACAAGTCCCTCCCATTCCAATTACAATCGCCGCCACAAGTGTTGACTTCCCTGTACCATTGGGGCCGATGATGACATTCAAATATGGCCCACAGTACATCTTCACCGAATCGTAAGTACTGCAAAAGACAAAGCAAATTAACAAGGAATTCCCATTTAAGGTCCTTCAATATAGAAACTTACATAAAATTGTTCACGGTCACGGAACAAATTTTCCCTCGATCCCCCATTTTGAGGTTATGTAACACCGAAGTTTCTGGCTTGCAAACTTCCTGAAGATTTTTTTACTGAATTTCAACAGCAAAACGTCCTATTTATCGCTAATACAAGATTTTAGATGAAATTGCCAAGTTTCACAACAATATTGAAGAAAATTTTGCGAAAACCTCGAAAGAAAATTCTTTTGCGCTTTTTTCCTTTTTTGGTCACTTTTTCATCCCGATGGAACGCGTGAAATCGATTATAAAATATCCCAGCGGGACCATGACAAAAGAATTTAATTTTTCAAATTCTGTCCGTTACAAAACGATCTTCAGTTCACTTTCAAACTCTTTAAGCAAATTAAAAAAATAATCAGACTATTTCCCTAAAATCAGTGAATTTGATACAATCCCGTCATTCTCAGAGTTCTCAGACTAAGAGCTTACAAAAACGATGTATACAATCCCAACAATACAATATAAATAAAGGAAATAAACCAAAAAGGTCTAAAAGATGTAAGAAGAGAGAGAGCAGACAAAATACAAGAAATAAAATTACAAAACTTATTAATTCCTTTATACAATGAATATAAATTGAGGAGGGTTCGTAATCTTCTTAACCTGGAAACACAGAAATATCATTTTTCCTTCAACTCCTTCATCCTACAATTTACTTTTTGAATAGATTAGGTAATAATGGAAGTTAAATTATCCCTTTACGCACTATTTTCATCTTAGAGTCTCCCTATTTATCATTTTCTGTCTCCTCCATCTCACGTATCTTCTTATTTCAAGGCAAGATCACATTCAATATTTTATTTAAGACATGCTTGTGGTACATATAAATACATTACCATTGGAGTTGAAAGAAAATAGATTCATTTTTAGCTCATCTTTCTAAAACGTTTTCTTCTAGGAACTTTAATCAAAATCATTTAGATAAGAGGTGCCTTAAATATTTTGTACCTGAGGAAGGAGATAAAATTCTCCGAAATGTTGCAATTGATTTAAAGTATATTAAGGAAATCTTAACTCTCAAATCTTTTGCTTCATTTCCCCAATTTTTACTTTTTCTCTCTTTTCTCAAAACATTAAAAGATCCATCTGGAAAATTCCAACTCTGCAACATAAGCCAAGCTATACGAATATATAGACATGAACATGTAGTATCAAGGGGAAGAGCAGGTAGGTATATTTATTTTATTCCATTCGGTATAATTTTGTTGCATTCCACTTCAGCAAGAAGAGTCAATTACTAATTAACTCTCCTCTCTGTTAGCATAAACACATCTTAAGGCAATAGTTGTTGGCATTGTTGAGTATAGGATTGTATTGAAAAGTCAATCATAACGCGTCTAGTTATAAGAGTTGGTATACCACAACGTGGAGGGGTCAGTCTATGCGTTGTAATTTCTTTTGTAAGTGGTATTGAAAGATGCAAAGTTGAGATCTGTGGGTAATGCCGGCAAGAAGCTACTGGGCACGAAAATTCCACCCATCTTCCTCCGTGCATGGGCTGCATGTTTCCTGGACATGGAGATCTGTGGGTAATGCCGGCAAGAAGCTTCTGGGCACGAAAATTCCACCCATCTTCCTCTGTGCAATGGGCTGCACGTACCATCAAGAATACCAACACACTCAAGTAGAGAAAAAGATGTTGTGAAGTGGATAAAAGAGGGAAAAAGAAAGAATTTTTACACAAATTAGTTTATTTTATTAATGAATTATTTTATTAATGAAATTAATAAAATTGGTGGCGCGTCCGGATCATTCCGGCCGTAGGGCCTTGTTAATTTTTATTCATAGTTCTTGAGAAACCCAAATTTTCGGCGGTATACATCACGGACTTCTTGAAGTTCTAAAAAAAATTTAAAAAATTATAATTAATCAATTATTTAATAAAATTTTCTTTAAATTTTTATTACCTCTTGCATTCACGTTTCCTTCCAAACTCTCCAAGTATGTCTTGACCTTTTTCCCCAACTGCCGAACTTGTGCCTCGTAGGCATTCTTTCTATTTATCACCTCCTCTGCAGCCTCCATCGCCTGGTCCCGCTCCTGGAAAAACTCTGCTGCCTCCATTGGTAATTTTCTTTTTCCTGGATTTGTTAGATCTTCACTTAATTCTTTTCGAACTTGTGCCTCGTAGACCTTCTTCCTAGTTATCACCTCCTCTGCAGCCTCCATCGCCTGGTCCCGCTCCTGGAAAAGCTCTGCTGCCTCCATTGGTAATTTTCTTTTTCCTGGATTTGTTAGATCTTCACTTAATTGCCCCTTAAAGTTAGGCAATTTTTGTTTTTGTTTTTAGCGCCTCTTGCGGATGTTTTTGGAACTTGGAATGCTCTAGACAGTTGTAGGGCTTATCGAAACCTTTCATTTGAACCTAAGTTGGTCAAAATCGGTCAAGCCGTTCTCGAGTTATATCGAAAAAACACTTTTTGCTTTAGGCCGCCATATTTGCTAAACCGCTTGACCGATTTTCAAGTATGAATTATCGATGAAAATGTCTCACTGAGCTCTACAACATAATAAAATTTCAGATCTCTATCTATAAGGAAACTGGTTGACGGTGTTTCAAAATGGCGGACGGCAGCCATCTTGGATTTTGAAAATGTCAAAAAATGAAATTTTACACCTACATTTCTATAGAAAACTTCAAACCGGAAGTCTCTATCTGTTACCGTTCTCGAGCTATAAGGCAAAGTTTAGAGTCCTGGACGGCAGGCCGGCAGGCCGGACGGCAGGCCGGCCGGATCAAAAATTTTCCACCACCATTTTCGTAATGTGGGATGTCTAAAACGTGTTCATACCAAGTTTGAACCCGATCTGAGGTAGTCGGTTTTTCCGACGATTACAATATTGGTGTTGGCCACGAAGTGGAACACCAACTAATAGAGAAATATCTACATCAACATAATATTAGATATTTATTTTGCAAAAGTCCAAGAATGCACAGTCATAACCATTAAATAGACACCTTGTACATCACCTAAATTTTTTTAAAGTTATTCAGCCTTGTTTTATGATAGTCATTCATTCTCGCATCATGAAATCCCTGATGGAAAAAAATCTTCTCGCATTTAGGATTTGGAAATGAAATAAAATGCTGAACAATCCGTGAATATGTTGAAGAAGGAACCCTCTGTCCATTAATTGTTGGATTAAAATTATGCGTGAATGAAAAAGAGTGTGGATGTTATTTTGAATCCCACATTCTTCCAGCAGCCAGCATTGTGTGGTAGGTCGAAAAAAAGACGAAAAAGAAAATCAGTGCAGGTTGTATTCTATGTTCATTTCCAGCATATCGTGTCTCTTTTTTCTTCAATAAAAATTCTAACATGATTTGTGCTTAATAACCTACGAGAAATTCTGAAGGAGTTGATGGATCAGCTCTTTACGCTTTAATAAATCATCGTGGAATAATTCCATTGTCGGGTGAGCTTCACAAGCGTATTTTTTTTTTAAACCATTTTAATCGTTTTAGATGTTTAAAAGTATCATGGATCTATATATAAATATAGTGTGAGAGTTATATTTTGCTTCATATTTTTCGTTTGATCAATTTCTAACAGTCTTTAAGCGCAATTAATAGCATGGTAGGAAAGTATATTAAAAGGAAAACTGTATACATATATTTGAGAAGATGGAAGATATGGCAATATAGCAAAAAGAAATAACTGGCCTATATAGCAACATACATAGTTGGGTCGCATGTTTGTTTTTTTTTTTGTTTGAGCTTCATTCTTTTCTTTTTTTACGTTATTAGATTGCTTTAGAGACCAAATAGCACGCTTCCTAAACAAAAAGTACTTCAATTAAGATTGGCGTTTTATCCCAAAGAAATAGCAGCAACAACAAAAAAGAAACATTCCCAAAATGGATCACAAAAATGGAAAATGGTGTCATGAAATTCTGTAGTGACTTTTGAAAGAATCTTAAGAGGTAGTGGTGCCAAATGAATGATAATGCCACACGCAAGTGTAAAAAAAATATATATTCAACGTAGGAAATGCAATTAAGATAGTCTTGGTGAGATACAACGCACCTCCCTGCCGAAAAAAAAGAGTTCCATTGTAATTTGTATTTCTTCCACGAGAGGAAAATGATAATGAGAAGAAGTAAAATATGTCGAAGAGAGAATATAACACTTCTTGGCACTAAAATGAGTAAACCTCAATTCTGCATGGGCGACGCTGAATGTGGTGAGCATCTCATTACTGTCTGTGTCCCATATTGGGCGGTAAAATGCTATGATTCATTGAGCAAAAAGACGCCAAGAAACAATAAAAAGATATAAAAATCTATATCACACCGCATACCCAAGTCGTATTGGGTACCCCCGAACATGGCAATCCATCCCAAAATGTCTCTATTTGTGTCCAAGATCAAACAGAGACATGAATGAAATTAATTTGTAAGACACTTTGGTGGAGCCTTGAACCTAATTAATGAATATTTAATCGCTGAATAATCTTCTAAATCGAGAAAAGTGGTTAGAATAGAAACCTCGACTGACCGACTTTGCAAAAAAAAAGTTGTTTCACTAACTGACTTTAAATTTAAATGCTAATTGTTGGCAATTGGTAATGTACCCTGCATTTTAAAATTCAAAGTAATATTTTATTCGATTTTATGCTGGAAAAAAATTCTTATTGTTTTTCTTTATAATCATAATCCGCTTATACACTCTTGACTGTTCCTTTGGATCAGACACAGAGAAATTAAAATTGCAATTTTATGTTAAAGTGAAGTCTTGGGTAGCCGAGGGGTTCTAGTTGCACGTTCTTTGAGCTTTTATGGGGGTTTGTTACATGTAAGTTACGAGAGTTCGAATCCCGAAGAAACATTATCCTTGAAGGGAACATAGCTCTCATGAGTCATCCTAGAATTTTAATCAAAATTTTGGTGATATTATGCGGCAAAGAAGAATATTTTATTTTCAACATTTCAATGTTTAATTTCAGATAAGAAATAATTTCTTAAGACTTTATTTGTAAAGCCATAAATACGCACTTTAGTAGATCATATCATAAACATTTTATAGGCTCATTGGCTCTATTGATTTTCACACCTTTGTACGAGGTTAATCACTCACTGAATGTTTACTTTTTGTGAGTTATAAATGTTCTATTTTATCTTTCATAATTCTTCCATAATTCTTTATTCTTCAGTACCTTCAATATGAAAGTCAAACTATTAATTAAAGTTTGTAAAATTCAATGAAATTATTAATTGAGGCAATTTCGTGATTAGAACTCCTTGTAGTTGAGTCCAATTCTATATTGAGTGTTATTAAAGTTTTATTTGAAGATTTTGTCACATCAGCAATGCCAAATGGTTTTCTCAATAATATGAGCCTTCACTTAAAATACTCTCCCTACCATTTGGTCTGTTTTCTTCAACATTGAAATACATCGCATGGAAATTGATACTTTATGCAAATACATCAATATGGGTTTGAGGTGTGAAAAGTGCGACACAATAGGTGTGTTTGCTAAGAAAAGCTGGGCCCTTCAGTGAAAGTTTTCACCTTGATTTCTTGTCACCTCTTCGACGCATCTCTCAACATGCTATTTTTGCGCCAACGCCGTTGATTCCTATATTACAAATTCATCGTGAGCTTCAGAGGCAATCAATCAAAGAGGCTAATTGATTCATTTTAATGCGTCTCACAAGCAAAAATGGGTGCAGTTTTATTGAATATGTACCTACTTCAAAAACCAGACTATCAAAGAAGAATAAGTAAATAAGACGCGATATGAAAAATATGTAGTATAGGTATAGAGAGATATTATAAATATGTGGAGGGCTGATATAAAAAAAAGCTCGATAGATTTTTCTTTTAAATTAAAAAAAAAAGAACCTGGTGGGGGTATTGTACCCATTTGGCCTCAGTGTTCTTGCGTTATCTCGCGAAGGTCAATCCAAATGAATATTCTTTAAGGAGTTCCAGTGCGACGCTAAGAATGAGAATAAACTTCGCCGGCAGCTTTTTCACGCGAAATAAATTTTAAAGAGTGGAGGATTTTTTTTTATAAGAAAACAAGTATAAAATAAAGAGTGTCGATGGTGGGATTGAAAAAAGAACATAAACAGCAACGTATAGCAAGTGAATCCAATCACATGGAGTTAGTGTGTGAATAAAATTAAATGGTTTAAGAATACAAATAGCAAAATACTTTGAACTTCTTTTTGCTATTCTCCAATCCAAACGATAGGTATCATGCTATTCCCAAGCGTCGACTATCTGGCTGGAAATTGACCAAATGCGAATACATTATGAGAAGTGTGTGCATGCTTCAGACATCAATTGATTGATTTGTTTCTCAAATGAAAACGAAGACGTGAATTGAATCTCTTTAATCCTACATGCTCCGCTCTGGTTTCTTTATAATTTTATTACTTTTTCTCAATTTTATTTATATCCACGGGCAATGTTTTTTTTTAAATTTATATTCTCAAAAGATTAATTCTAATTAATTGCCTCTGGTAAAACACGTTGTTACATCTATGCACAACAACATTTAATAAAATATTTTACATGAAAAAATACAAACTGTAAAAATTATTTTTATTTGATTTATTTAAACTAAAATAGAAACAAATTGTAGGAACTTATTTTACTAAAGTAATTTTAAACAAAAATTAATCTTAGCGGTTT
The DNA here is from genome assembly GCF_024334085.1 of Lutzomyia longipalpis. Lineage (NCBI taxonomy): Eukaryota > Metazoa > Arthropoda > Insecta > Diptera > Psychodidae > Lutzomyia > Lutzomyia longipalpis. Next base: position 29,301,810 of record NC_074707.1, read on the forward strand.
TTTAACGAACAATAAATGAAAAAATCATTCCTTATATTAATTGACCTATCAGGCAGATCTAAAAGATTAGAATATGCAAGAAACTGCAATGGAGGCGCCGTAAATAACGATCGTTGTACTGTTTAATTCTACTGAAAATCTAATATTTAAAATTTTCTTTTATTTTTATATATTTTAAAAATTGAAGAAAAAAACTTTTGAGTTACTTTAAAGCTCCATACATTAGATTTCAATAGCTTCATGTAAGAATATCAGGCTACAAAAGCATCTTATTGTATTCAATTCAACATTTTAACCTTAACAGGTAGTATATGATTTTTTTATGAAGCTTTTTTGAAGCATAAAAAATTTATTTAAAAAAATCACATAAAGGATAAATACTTCAGATTAAGAGATATTTATATTTTCTTATTTCCAACTGAACACTCGTCTGGACATTTATACCGGAAACTTATTTATCGCCCTTCTCACATAATGATATGCACACCAAATGACAATGTTGTCGCCCATGCATTCGCCATGATGTGGAATTTGTGGTGGAAGATACGATGGATAGGTACACCACTAGCTATATATCTTTGAGAAAGAGAGTGCGGAGATTTACAGAAAATGTTTTGAAAATCAAATAAATTTCTGAGTAATGGAGCGCTTGCATAAAATTCAAGCCATGTCAATGTCGCTTTCAATTTCTCTGATAAAAACCCTGAGAGATTTTTCTCTGACGCGGTTTCTTTGACGATGGTGGTATTTTTTTTTTCATTTTTACCTCTTCGCGCGCATAGATCAAATTAAAATTACAAATTCACACCGTGCCGAGTTGACTTTGAATTTATTTTATTGGGAGTTTCAATTTCTAGGCATTTCGCCATTTTTTTCCCGGGGTTTGCAAGTCAATCTCTCAAGTCATTTAACTTCATTACTGTTATTATTAAATTTACCCAATTATGTGCAACCTGGATTTTTTTCCGTCCAATACGGGGCTCTCTTACACATTTTTTCACGGTTTTCACGAGTAAATTGGAGGTTGAGGTGATTTTGAAATTGATTTAGCCAAAAATTTTTACAACACTTCAGCGAGAGATCTTTTTTTTTTCATCGTCAAAGAATGAATAAATTAAATTTAATTTGGAAATCGGAATTCGCTCTTTTTCCCTATGTTGACATTTAAGATCTCAAACTTTCAGCAATATTGATTGAAGAATTTTTTTTCAAATATTTATGATTTTTTTCAACTAAATGTTTCTAAATTTCTGCCAATGAACACGATCAGCAAATTAATTTTTTTTCTTACTCATTTCAAATCAAACATTTTACTCGCAAATTCAATTCACGAAACATATCGCATTTAGGACACCAAATCATTGAGTGAATCTCATTGAAAGCATGGATGGGTGTAGTGAAGTATTTAGCGAAAAAATCTTTCAAATAATTGCTTTGCTTATGAGATATTTCAATGATATGCCATTGTAAGACACGGACTTTTTGCTTTATATCAAGAAAAGTGAATTACAGAGTGAGAAAAAATATTTAGGTGGATGTCATATTTAAGTGATTAAAATGATTATCGTGTTAAGTTTTTTTTTTCTCTCTCATTGCACAGACACAAAAGGTGAAGCAAAAAAAAATTGCCTTCAAGTTGAATCTCGTGGAAAAAAATGCCGAGTTCGTGTACAACAAATATTTAAAGAAGCTTTTGAGCATTTATCACAAGACGCGCTTTCCTTCTGGTGATAACACAAAAGGTAATTTACCAGAGTGCAATAAATTCTCCTCAAGTGGAAAAGACCTAAATTGTTTTATCACAAATTTTTCAGAGTAACATACCAAAGTAGAAATATTTTAAGTATTTTAAGTAGGTAGACTAATAATGCTAAACTTTCCCTTCTCACGCACAGAATGAACTGAAGCATAGATTAGATTTTTGTCACAAGTTATGCTAAATATAATTGGGCTTCAAAATTTTGTTTGGAATTAAATGGTTTTAAGAAGCGATCTTTCTTTAATTTTTAAATCATTAGACTTTAACTGAATTAATTTTTTTTCTCTTCATTGAATTAATTTGATTTTAATCCTTGATCATTGATTTGAAATAAAAAATCAACCCCTAAAAAATCTTAATTTAAAAAAAAAGTCTTCAACTCTAACTCAAGGGCAATTTCCTTCAATAAATCGGTAACATAAAAATAAATATTAAAATCTCCCAAATAAACATGTTGATAAAAACACGACAAGGTGAAGAAAACGACAAGAAAAAAAAAGATCCAAAATTGTCAAACAAAATTAAATATTCTGCGTATGTTTGTATGGAAGACACAACAAAAACAGCATAATCATAATTTTATTGTTCTTTTTCTTCGACATACCTCAGGGATTTGTTTGCCATTCGTGACGATGACACCTCTGCAGACTTTGCGCTTCTTTATGGTATTAAAGGTATTAAATGCAAATTTTTCCATGCCGTCTTTGGCTCTCTCTAAAATATCTCTTCGTCGCAATCACATCGTTTTTCCTGTGATTCTTTTTTCTTCTCAATTTTTGGTCAGAGGTGCGCGTGTGTTTTACACCTAATTTACCAACTTGCGCCTCTCTTGCAAGTCAACTTGGTGTGTAGTATCATTAAAATAAATGGTGGAAAATAACATTTTAGCATTTTCAAACTATTTGTAGATGAAATTCTATTGAGGCGACAAAATATTTATGCAAAGCATGCAGCGTATATGAGACTCTATGAACATACGACTCCCATATACGTGCCAGAATTCCCATTTTTTGCCCACAGAACGGTGTGTGATCGCAATGAAAATGTACCCACTAATATTTCATTTTCACAAATGTTTGTTTTTATACCATAGAAAAAAAACAAACTCTTTTGAGATTTTATAAATAGGTACGCGCTTGATTTATCTTTTTTAATTCTCTTGCTTCAGAATCTCAGTCTATGAAATTAAAACATTTCTTAACTTTAAGATTTAGGAACGAATTTAAATCTTTTTTTTTTGTTTTTCATTTAATTAATTCGATTTTATTTAATTAATCTTTCATTAAGAATCGTATTCTATTTTGTTTAGTCCATTGAGCATAAATTGATCATGAATTCATTAAAATTAAGTCTTTTAACTTTTTTCATTAAAATAAATTTAAAAAAATGTATTTTTTTTGTTTGCTTACTAATTTGTAGCTAATTTTGGAGGTATTTTCTTAATGAAATCTTCTACGCTAGCTTATGAAGCTTTAGTTTGATGCAGTAAGATCTTTCTTGAATTTTGATCTTATCCAAAATGCTCAAAAATGAACCAGGATAAATTAATTCTATTTCAATGCTAGATTTTATTTCTTATTTTTACCATATATTAAAGCAAATAGATTTTTGAAGTAAATAGCTAAAATACTATTATAATCCTGAACATCCTGAATTTTTAAAACTGATCCTATCATCCTATTCACCCCGACAAAGCTTTACAAATTGATTGAAAAAGCCTCATGGGCTAAAAAATTTACAATTGCCTAAAAACACTGAAAACGTAATATTTATGGTTTTCATTTCTTTATTCTTGCTGAAAATCTCTGGAAAATTCACTTTATCCTACAAGAAAATGTCAGAAAATAATAATTTTAATTTTTCCGTTCAGTTGGTCGCGTGTTACTCAAAACCGTTAATTCAAAATTTGAAAACCCCGCTAATTCATTTCGTTCATTCAACCAGCATAGATCGTACAAATCGGAGAAAAAATGCAACATCTGCTCACATTGTAGACGAATTTCATTGCCTGTGAATTTTTTGGTTTTATTCCACGAAATTTTACGTTTTCCCGATTTTCCTCGAAGGAGCAATGAAAGAAGGACGTGAAAATACTTTCACATGAATTCTAGAATATTTCGGCGGTCTTTGCAAGTAGTGTTAGTGCAGAATTTGCGAAAATACTCCAAAAATCCCGCAGATAACCTAAAAAATCTCCTGTTGAATATGCCCCGGGACACGAAGCACATCCAGGAAGCTCAGAAGCACCGTATCCGGATACGGGAAAAGGGCACCAAGTACATTCCTGGTACTGTGACACTTCAGGTGCTGGGAACCGGAGCTCCGGGGAGTCCTGCATGCGTTTACATCTTCACGGATCAATCACGGTATGATGCAATGCCACTGAAATGGCAAGAAGCTGTGAAATTTCAATGAATCTCTGTTCTTTTAGGTATTTGTTCAACTGTGGCGAAGGAACTCAGAGATTAGCTCATGAGCATAAAACGAAGCTGGCACGATTGGAGCATATTTTCATTACACAAACCACGTGGAGGCATGTTGGTGGTTTGCCGGGACTTAGTTTGACAATTCAGGATGCCGGTGTGCCGGAAGTCACCCTCCATGGGCCTCCTGGTCTTGAGGAGATATTCCGTGCTATGAGACGTTTTGTTGTGCTGCGGGATTTGAAAGTGCATGCAATTGAATGTGAATCATCCCTTTTCTATGAGGACAATGTTATGCGAGTTGATTATGTCCCATTGATCCCCAAAGGACGTTCTGAGATGTGTGAAAGTATCGAGATGCCAGAAGCTATGAACGTTGATGAGACTGATTACTATTCCCATGAAAAGGGATCAAACATGAATAGCGGGAGAAATTCTCAGGAAAGTGAAGCTCAGGGAAATTCTGTAAAGCAGAAGCCCATCCGGAAGTACGTTGTGTCGTATATTTGCAAATTGAAGCCACGTCCGGGGGTGTTAAGCTTGGAAAAGTGCGTCGATCGAGGAGTTCCTCCGGGACCTTTGCTTGGTCAGCTGAAGAATGGCATTGATGTGACTCTGCCCAATGGGGTGCTCGTCAAGGCGGATGAAGTACGTGGACCAGATGACAAAGGACCCCTTTTTATATGTAAGGAACATCCTATATAGATCTTTTAAAGGGCATTAATCCACAGAGAAATCTTCCACAGTTATCGATATTCCGGATGAGGAATACCTCCAATGCTTGATGGAGAACAAGCATGTCTTTGCAAAGCATCAGGCAACAGCAACTGAAGAGGAGAGTGTTGCAGCTGTTGTGGTTCACTTCACCCCCAAGGAAATTGTTGAGAGGAAGGAATATATAGAATTTATGGATGATTTCACGCCCAGCACGAAACACATCATCCTCAATGAGAGCAACAAGTATGTTGGGACAGAAAATATGAAACACACTGTGTGGATTTTTTTACATTATTTTATTACGCCATTCCAGTTCTTCCGGGAATATTTCTGTACACCGAATCCAGTGGCAATTGAATCAACTAAACAATCTGATTTTCCCAATCCTTGCTGAGCAGAATGCAACAAATTCCAGCGTCCCTTCCATGGCTTCCTTCTGTCTGCGTCCACGTAAAGGCTACGACACGAGTTTGGAGCCCAAAATTGTCCATGAAGAGTACATTGATGAGGTGTTCAAAGTGCATGGCTTCAGCGACGCCTTGGGCGCACTGAAGAAGCAACAAATGGACAAATTGGCCAGGATTCGTCAAGTTCGCGATGGACAATTTCCCAAATTCCTCTTCCTCGGCACGGGATCGTGTATTCCCAACAAGACGCGCAATGTGAGTGCAATTTTCGTTGAGACAAGCAAAGATTCATCATTTTTGCTCGACTGCGGCGAAGGCACCCTTGGCCAGATGCTGAGATTCTATGGGAATGAGAAAGGAAGAGCCATGCTGAGGAATTTGAAGGCAATTTACATTTCACACCTTCATGCTGATCACCACATTGGACTAATTGGGATTCTCCGGGCGAGGCGGAGGTGTTTTGAGGAATTCCACGAGGATGATCGTTTGCTCCTTCTGGCTCCACTGCAAATATCCTCGTGGCTTTCATTCTTCAGTCAACACATTGAGAAGATTTCTGATGACTTTCTTCTCTGCCCAAATGCCGAAATGGTGAGAATTTCATTAAATTTTCCTTAAAAAATCCTGAAAATTTAAAGGAAAAATTCATTTTCTCTGCAGATCCCTACGCCTCTGAGGAATGAGAAGCTAATGGAGATGGGAATTGAGGGTGTATCAACATGCCTTGTCCCCCACTGCCCTCATTCCTTTGGGGTAGCTGTGAACTTGACAAATGGCATGAAGATCACCTACAGCGGTGATACGAAGCCCTCAAAGGAACTCGTTGAGCTCGGAAGAGACTCCACAGTGTTGATCCACGAAGCAACGATGGAGGATGAATTGGAGCATGAGGCTCTTGTTAAAATGCACAGCACTGTGTCACAGGCAATTGATCAGGGTAAAGCCATGAATGCCAAATACACCATTCTCACGCATTTCAGCCAGAGATATGCGAAATTGCCGAGAATTGATGCCTTGGAGCGGAATGTTGGGATTGCCTTTGATAATATGCAAGTTACCATTGAGGAGCTGGAACTCCTGCCACCCATGCATGAAGCCCTTAAGCTGATGTTTTCGGAGCATTGCGAGGAGATGGAACAGAAAGCCCTCAAGAGAGCCTACAAGAAGCAAAGACTCACCAATTCACGAAGCTCCAGTCCAACAGCTAAAACCTAACCCGGGGCGGCGTTTAAATCTTTGGCAGGAGGGACACCAGGAAGATCCACACGGAAAGGATACAATTCTCATACGGATGAATGTGCACGGCAAGAGCAAACTCCACGCGATTGTCGAGATTCAAGTGCATCCCGGTGCTCTTGACACGCTCCACAATCTGCGAGAGGCTGTAGTAGGGGACATTCAGGGGGAATCCTGCTGCCTGGAAGAGCCGGAAAAACTTGCAAAAAATTGTATGTAAAAGTAAATTAAAGCCAGAAACTCTTCTCACCCTAAATGTCATGAGGAAAACATTAATTTTCTCCATTTGCTCCTCAACACTCAACTCATTGCTCGTGGAGGATTCCAATTCAACAAGGATACTCCGGAGCTGATCACGCAGGAAGCGATTCCAGATTGTTTTTCGATGTCCACGCCACTGACTTATCTTCTTCATCAGCTTCATCTCAATCATTTTCTGCAAATCAGAAATGGGGAATGTTCTCTTGTACTCGTACGTTGTGTCCTGAAGGAAATCTCCGGGGATGTCAATGGTCTTCCGGAAGACTGGCCTCCAATCGACGGATTTCTTCACGTCAAATTGCGTGAGGTACACACGCTTCTCACTCTGTATGTTTCCCCAGACATTGTGTTGATTGGCCAGAAGGGAGACCTTCACGAGGGGACAGTACGTGTCACTGCTGCTAAACTTCCTTCCCGATGGGGGATCAATAAGGTAAAATGTGCCACTTTCTCTCGTAAGAACGTAGCAGGTGGGTCCCGTGACGCGTTCCTCACCAAAAACCAACCAAACGTTGTAATCTAAATTGATGTAGAAGCACGTGAGGAGGACAGCAAGGTCCTTTGGGGTTGCGTAGAAATTGCTGAGAATTTCACTATTTGTCAGCCAAACTCCAGTCAACTGGCTACATGGATCCGTTGTCTGCAGGACTGGGATGAGAGAGACAAAGCGCCTAATCAAGCAATCACTGGATGCTTCCCTGAGATCAAAAGGAATTTCCAGAGAACCCAAAAGCTTTGTCACCGTCACGCGCTTTCCCGTTGACAACGTAACGAGAGGATCAGCAAAACGATGGGGAAATTCATTGGAAAACTCCATGCACCAGTACTGGATGGTGGCCTAAGAGAACAAATTGGTAAGTTCCTGCTTCAATTCCCAAAATCTTCTTTCCAATCTTCTCACCTTCACTTGATCCGATTCAATGCATTCGAGGTGCCTTGTTGTAAAGTAGGGTATATCGAAGTTAGGTTCCAGTCCCACAAATAAAGATAGGTAGATAGGTCCTCTGGTATCTGGAAGATTCTCCGAGAACATTGCCAAACTTCCGGTATTCAGCGATGCTTTTGAGTAGCCAAGGAGGATTTTTGGAGAATTTAATTCAAATGTTCCTTCAATCTGAAAGGATATTAAGGATAATTCTTTAAAAGGTCTGAATATCCTATAAATTGAAGCAGTTAAAGTTTATTTGGACGAAAAATATTTTTACTGGAATTTTTTAACTGAAAAAAGTAAATCGTTAGAAAAGAAACTGAAAACGTTAGAAAAACAATGTCAAAAGTTATGAAAGAAACGTTCAAAGTGAGTAAAAAAGGTAAAAAACATTAAGAAAATGTCAAACATTAGAAGAAACATCACACGTAAGAAAGAAAACGTCAAGGTTTAAAACAAACGTTAAACTTAAGAAAAAAAACTTAAAAGTCAAAAAATAAACGTCAAACGTTAGAATATAAATATTAAGGCACAGGAAAAGAAATGTCAAAAGTGAGAACAAAGCGTTAGGAGAGGAACATTGATATTTAAAAAGATACGGCATACGTTAAAAAAAAAAATATCAAAAGTTATAAAAGGAACGTTAAAAGTAAAAAAAAAACGGTGAAACTTTGAAAATAAACGTCAAACGTTAGATGAGAAACATCACACGTAATAAATTAAACGTCAAACGTTAAAAAAGAAAAGTCAAGTTTTGAAAGAAACGGAAGACATTAGAAAGGAATCAATTATTAAGTTTCTTAATATTCTAAGGAACTTCCTTATAACTAACCCTTTGATTCATGTAAATGCTCGTTATGGGAATTCTCAGTTCTCCAATCCATTTCCTTGAGATCCTCTGATAGATTTCTGACATCCCAACGCGATCATCTTCAAGCAAATCGTCAATATATTCGTCGAACAGTTGGATGCAAAGATGTCCTTTCAGTTGATCCATTTTCAAGCTAAAGAAGCAGGAAGAAATGTTAGAACCGAAAAGTTTTCAAGCACTTTGTTGATGGACTCACTTTATTGGAATCTGTAGCTGTTCATTCCATGTTGGATTAGAGCCTTCAGCTGTTGAGGTCCTAGCTGTTTTATCCTTGAAACTTACAACCACGTACGGCCTAACATTAACAGTCCTAAATGCTGCTTTCAAAGCAATTTCAAAGTAAATCAAAAATTTAAAAGAAAACCTGAAGGAAGTTAGAGAAAGTAGGTACTTACACTGTTGAGTTGATGACAAATTACTGCTCCGGCGTACTGATTGAGGTGGATCATCGGTACGAGAAGGTATCCCAAAGGCTCTAGCTACGTTAACGGTGATCGTGAATTTGTCGCAGTCATCGAGACGGCAGGTTGGCTTCAATGATTGATTTCTCTTAATCATTGGTTTGAGGGGTCTCTTTGTCCCCAGAAATCCCAGAATTGCCTCTCCAAGTGCCCTCAGTGATGGAGCGTCTTCCCTAAAGAGTAGTCTAGAATCCTCATTTTCTCTGTTTGCAATTTCATTAATCTGAGCAATGTTTGAGAATATCTTGAGGATGGCTTTCTTCCCTTGATGACGAGACAAATCAATTGGATCCATTCCCAATGTCTCATCAATGATCTTGCTGTCCTTTCTCAGCTGAATCTCGCGCTCTTCCTGAGGTATTAGCTTCATATCCTTGAACTGTGCAGTGAGTCTGGCTCGTTCAATCAACAAGTTGAGCCTTGTGTTGTTTTCAACAACTTCCGGTGGACAGAATGTGAGTTTCTCATCATCTTGAATGTCTGTGAGGGGAATTTGATCAACTGTAGCATTAGAGCGATCATTTATTTGGTGCATTGAGGTGAAATTATTTTCAGGATCAAGAGGATCCCAGTGACTATCACGCCATTTTCTTGCTGCAGCTCGCACGTGATGATCCTGAATTTCCGATTGGTGATCATCCTTTTCTCCTTTCTGTGCCCAACCGATTTTAAGGTAAATCTTTCCACGAGTATAGAGATCCTTGATCCCCTCAATTTGACAATACTTCCCACTTCCAACTCCAACATCACTTGGAACATCGCGATCGTTGGCAAAGGGAAAAGTTCTGATGGGGCAATCATCGTAGAGATCGCGATCTTCAGGAAGCGGAAGCGCTATTGAGGCAATCTTGAAACGAGGAATCATAGTTTGTGCTTCAAAGATCTGCAACTTGATCTTCTCCGGAAGTTTTCGTATCAATCGTACTGAGATTGATGTATTGACTGCGATCTCGAAACGATCGTCACTGTGAAGATCTCTTACAATGTCCACAACATCGTCATTTAGTGAAATTTTTATGAGAAACTTTGTATTTTCTAATTTCCTAACTCGATTAGCTTCTTTTGGATTATTCTTCGCGTCTGATCTCTCGATCTTCGACAGGGCTACCGTAACTATTGGCTCACCGACACCTCTTCGGGTTTTTGAGTAAATTTCCTGAAGATTCTTTTTAATCTCATCAGAATTGGGCTTCTCAATGGGATCTGGAACTTTGTCGTCTTCCTTGATGGATTTTACGAGTTCTTTGTATTTTTTCTTCTCATCCAGGTACTCCTGGAACGCCTCCTCGATCAACTCCTCTAGTTCTTCATTAAAATCTCTCTCAAATGCAGCTTCATCTTCCTCCTTTGACGTCTCAATTGCCGTAATTGCCAATTTTGTCGTGGTCAGATTGAATTTTTGCTTTTCCCGCAGACTTTTCAATTTCTTGTACTCACTGAGGAGATCCTTGAGGTTCTCCCTGACCTTTTGCTCCTCTTCGTGCAATTTATTTCGCGTTTTTTGCAATTCCTCCCGATGTTTGGCTAATTTTGATGCAATTGGATCAGTTTTAGAGTCCTTCTGGAGCTCCTTTGTTATTCTCCGGAGTGTGATGAGGCTTTGACGGTACTTTCCAGCTAAATCAGATTTTTGCAACTCTCGATAGGCATGAAAGAGATCCTCAACTCTCTGAGCTAGGACGTGTTCTTCAGAAAAGAGAGGATGATGCGCAAAATGGATTTTAGAGATGTGAATAGTGAGGATTTTGTGATCTAGCATGTAGGGGGAGTAGCTTAAGTTCTCTTCCTTGAGACAGAGGAAAACCGTGGGGATGTTCTCTGGATTGGGGAGTTCCGGGATCTCGAGGAAGGGACGCACATCATTCGGTTCATCGGCATTTTGAACCCTTTCCTCTGCCATCTGATCAAACCATTGCATTTTTCTCTGAGACATGGGAATATCAGGTCTATAGAGACCCTCTTCCTCGACATTCCTCACGGTACTCTCCACATTTGGTCGGGAAAGTCGCCAGCTTTCGTCGAAAGTGGTCAGGAGTTCTCTATCGTAGACAAAAGGGATCTTCACACGCTCAAACAGCGGCATATGATCATCCATTTGAACGTAGGATGATGCGAGATGTGTTGGGGATTCCTGAATGTCACGTCCTGGACCAGGAGAACCCGAATGGAGAGATCTCTCCGAGACTTCCGTTAAATTCCCATCGGATTGCTGCTGAACATCCGTATATTCGGGCTCCTCGTCCTCAGCAGAGATTGCCGTTGTGAAGAATGCAATCTCACGCTCTGTTTGAGTCATTTCCCCCTCCCCTGGAGGTGGCTGAGAGTGCAGAATCTTCTGAATTTCAGTCTCCTCCCGGAGGTACACAGCGCTGATCCTTCGACTTGCTGGGATTGGAATGTTTGTCGGGGAATGACTCATTGTGGCTTCCCTCTTCTTCATGATGAATCTCTCGTGGATTTTCTCTTTGAACTTCTGGCCAGACATTTTTTAAAATTAGTTTTTGATACTTTTTTGAAACTTCTTAAATTTTTATTCAATCCGCGATTTGTTTGAAAAACGCGCGTTTCCATGGAGAATTTTATTACACGTAAAACTCCTGGAATTTATTACAGATTCGTGTAGTAAATTATAAAATAGCGGCCTACTAATAAAAAAAATTTGAAATTGAAAAAAAAAATTTTCCTGATAAAATTTCTTTATCTTTTTGGCGGGAAAATATTTCGTATTTTTGCTATTTTTGATATCTTATTTTACAATTTACTACACTAGAAAGTAAAAGTATAAATGACGCGTAAAAATTGTCCTTGTCATTGTCAACGTGTCATTGCATTTGAAAAGGGAAAAATATATCTCGTGGAAAATCATGGATGTAAGTAAAATCTTTTAGTTTTCCTGGAGAGGAATCACTGAGGATGGGTTTATGTTGCAGGAACAAGACATCCCCATTGACATTCACACGGGGAAGTTGCTGGAATGGCTTGTCAGCCGGCGGGTTGTGGGGAAAGAGTGGCACAAAGCAATCCCAGATATCCGGAATAAAATCAACAATGCCATCCGGGATATGCCTGCCAATGAGGAGCTGGTTCAGCTACTTTCAGGAGCACGTAAGTTGCAGCAGGAGATTGCAGGAAGGGTGAGAAGTTGTGGAATTACCTTTGGTGTGTTTTTCTTGTAGACATCAACTACTTCCACTGCTTGAAGATTGTGGAGATCCTGAAAATGACTGAGGCGGACACGAAGAATGTCTTTGGACGGTATGGGAGTCAGAGGATGAAGGATTGGCAGGAGGTTGTGAAGAACTATGAGAAGGACAGTGTGTACCTGGCGGAAGCTGCTCAAATTCTCGTGCGAAACATTACATTTGAGATTCCGAGTCTGAAGAAGCAAATCACAAAGTTTGAGCAACTCAGTGAGGAGGCAGCGAAGAAGGCAAAGGACATGTCCAAGTCTCAGAATGCCATTCGTGGGGAATTTACGGTGCTTTGTCAGCAGTTGGGTATAAAGGGGGAGGAAATTAAGGCTGAACTGAAGGTTAAACTTGAGCAACTTCCTCAAATGTTTGGGGAGATCGCTGCGAAGGTTTCAGCGCTGGATAAGGCGGTTAATCTCTATGGGGAGTACTGCAAGAATAAAAATTGCCTACAGATCATCCGGCATGTTAGTACAGCGGGGAATAGTACAGTTTATGAATTCCTCTACTCCGAAGCTCCTCTCTCAATTGAGGAGCCCCAAATTGATTTTGGAGATGACGATGGGAATCCTTCATCGAATGACCAAGAGATTGACTTTGGAGATGGAGCTAATATTGATTTTGGTGATGCTGGAGCTATTGATTTTGGCGAGAGTGACATCACACTGCAGTCCGGGAATGAAATTGACTGGGGTGATGGAGTTGAGGCAGTCACAGATCCAGCAGAGATAAATTTTGACATTTCCCTCGAGGAGAGTGGAATTGTAGTTGAGGGTGGTGGACAATCGGGCGGAGTAGCACGCGGAGAGGAAGCTCTCTCAATTCTCGATGCTCCCACATATCGAGATAGATTTATCGATGAACTCCTGGAGTTGGAGGCCTTCCTGAAGATGCGACTGTACGAATTGACGACCACATCGGAGTCCAGCATGCTCTCCATGACGTTTCTCGATGAAATTGCCGGACAGGATACGAATACAATTCAGCAGATGATTGTCAATGTGGAAGTCGTCCTGGCCAACACCCTTCAGCCACAGCTTCAGTATTTGCATCAAGTTAAGCATTCCCCGAGGTGAGTTTGAAGAGAATCTCTCTTCTGAATCTCCCACTGATTCTCAATCTCATCAACTTCCACAGATACATCGACATCTTGTCAGCAAAGGTGAAACAGAAGCTAACGGCAATTGATAAGTTGAAGGAGAATGAGAAGCTTTCAAAGGAAAAATCCGTAAAGTACTTGGAGGAAGCGGCCAAATTGCGTCCGGATCTCGAGAAAGCCATCAAGCACACGAAGACGCTGCAGCAGCAAATCGAGTCGGACATCTCGAAGCGCTACAAGAATCGCACGGTTAACCTCATGGGTGGTGTAAATACGATCTAATCGGCGACTAGACGTTGAATAAACATTTTTTTTTGTTTAATTCGAGGGTTGGAAAATATACTATACTAATTCATTTTTGATGATTTTCAGGAGAGCGATTTGAAGGTTGAGCTCGTTGAGCTTCACATTTACTTCTTATTGAACATCTACATTTTATTTGAAAAAGAAAACTACAGAAAAACAAAAAGAATTAAGCCGATTCAACGGCATTCACTTCACTCATTCCAAAAGCAAGATCCATGTTGGTTGATAGTTGAGGTGTTTGCGGAGATAGTTGAGGTGTCTGCGGAGATAGTTGAGGAACCTGCGTGGGGGCTTGCGTCATCTGGGAGAATCTTGCATTCTCATCGGCAATCTCCTCATATTCGTGTGGCACGAGATTGTCCACTGTGATGGAATCCGTGCAGTCGTTAACTTTGAAAATACCCACAAGATTGTTGGACAATTCAAACATATTCGAACGGAGGGAGATTATGATGAATTGGGCATTTTTTGTTCTTTCCTGGAAGAGAGAGAAAAAGTTACGTTACTGACAGAACTCGTCGACAATCGGCCAATTGATTATATCGATCGGCAAATCGACGACTACTCGATTCAAATAAATTCAAAATATTTCCGTTGGGTCAACGGCGCACTGGAGGGATCTCACAATACCTTTATATAGTGGGACACAATGGAGACATTCTTGAAGTCCAGCGCAGCATCAATCTCATCCATAACGTAGAGTGGTGATGGTTTGTAGTAGTGCAAAGCAAAGACAAGAGCCAATGATGAGAGAGTCTTCTCACCACCTGAGAGATTGGAGATGATCTTCCAGGATTTCTTCGGTGGACGTACATTGAACATTATGCCCTCACTGAAGGGATCCATTGAATCAACAAGATCCAGCTCAGCATCACCTCCCAGGGTGATCATCTGGTACATCTCTTTGAGTTTCTTGGAGATAATCCCAAAGCCCTGCATGAATTCTGTGAATCTCTTCTTCCGCACTTCATCGTACAACGTCCGGAAGTCATTGCGCCTCTTTGTGACTTCCTCGAGGACCTTAACACGCTGCAGGTAGACATCGCGTTTCTGATTGTACTCCTGAATTACGGACAAATTGGGTTTGCTGGACTTCAATTTAGCCTCCAACACGGTAATTTGGTAATTCAAATCCGTAAGGATGTATGACTCCAACTCCTGCTCTGTGTACGTCTTTAGTGGCTCAATTTCGCTCTCATTGGGAATCTCCTGAAGTTTCAGGGACTTTATGTGATTCTGCCACGCGGGAATTTTATCATTAATCTCCTTGATTTTCTTCTCAATTGCCTGGAATTTATCATCAATCTCCACCTTGGCAATTTGTCCAGCACTTTCGAGCTTTGCAATTTCAGCTATACGACTGGAAGCTCCACTACTCTTATTCTTGGCCTCAGCAATCTCTTCCTGAAGTTCATCAATCTCCTGCTTGAGCTCATTTGCTCTTTGTTCCAGCTGTGTTCGCTCCTCACTCTTTTCACGAATGCAATTTGCTGCCTCCTCAATCTCTTCCTGCAAGCTCTGGATCTTCTCCTCCAGCTTCTTCCGTGTGTGATCGGCACTGTTGAGAGTCGCCGTCATTTTGTTCACATGTGTCGTGAGTTTATCAATCTTCTTCGTTAGGTCGGCAATCTTGTCCTTGACCACTTTGACTTTGCTGTCCGTAATCTTGCCAATTTGACGATTTATCCCGAGAATTTGATCAGATATCTTCTTAGCGGCCTCCTCGGACTTCTCCAATTTCTCCTTGCGCTCCTCAATTTGTCCCTCGAGCTCCTTTACACGCTCCGGATCGGCCAGAGTTTCATTCTTCTTCACCTCTTGCCGCTCAACTTGCTCCCGCATATGTGGCAATTGCTGCCGGAAACTCTTAATGTTTACAAGAATCTTCTTCTCCTCCGTCTCCTTCAGGCGAATCTCATTTGCAAGCTCACTGATCTTACGCATGAGCCTTCCCTGTTCCTCCTGCAGGAAATTCACTTCGGTCTGGAGCTCCTGAGCCATCACTTGCATCCCTTCGATTTCTTTGCGGGATTTTGGTGTTGCTCCACCTGTTTTTGTCGCCACGTGCTGTCCCATCCTGCCACGCACAACGGATCGTCCACCACCGGACATTGTACCGGAAGTCTCAATTACATCACCTTTCAGGGAGACTGTTCGATAACGCGTGGCTCCGTAGGCAATGCGAGAGGCTTGTTCGAGATCCGCTGCCACGAGGGTTTCGCGCAGGGCAAAGTAGAAAGCCACCGATACACGCGGATCCTCCACTTTGATCAGATCAAAGAGACGTGGAACACCTTCAGGGTAGTTCCGGCGCTGTTCGCAGTTCTGCCGCAGATATTCCATCTTCTCGAGCGCTATGAATGACGCTCGACCAATGTCGTGCTTCTTTAGGTACTCAATGCAAGCCTGTGCTGTGTCCACGGTGTCCACGACGATGTCATCGAGACGCCCGCAGCACGTTGATATGGCCACGTCGTACTTTGCATCGATGCCTCCCAAATCCCCGAGACGCCCAAGGATTCCCGGAATGTTACCCGATTGCTTCTGACGCATCAACGAATTGACCACCTTGTCTCGTGACTGAGCTGCCTGCATGTTTGTTGTGACTTCATCGAGATTCGTACGAACTTTCTGTAGTCTCATACGAGTCTCCCCTTCCTTCTCCTTATTCTCCTTTAGTTCTTCTTGCGCTGCTTTGAGATCCTCCCTGGCTTTGGGGAGATTCTGAGTTACTTCCTTCAGAGCATCTTCCTTCTCCTGCAGTGTCTTCTGGGCATCCTCGTAGGCTGTCTTTAGGGAATAGTACTTCCTCCCCTCCATTTTTTCATTGTACTGACATACTTTGAGTTCTGACTCAACCGTGTTCAGGGCAGCACGATCCTCATTCACTGCCTCCTGCAAACCAATCAGATCATTCTCAAGTGGCTCCCGCTTCTCATTGAGAGCCCTCGTTTCACCCTCGAGGGAGGCAAGATTCGCGGCGAGACGTTCCTCTTCGGTGGCTTTCTCAGTTGTGAGAGATTCAATTTTCTCCCGACACTCCTCAATTTCTTTCTTCACCTTCTCCGGCATGGCTTTCTGCTCCTCCAGCGTGGCTTTCTCCTTCTCCACCTGAGTCATTGTCTTCTTCCGCCGGACATTTGTGGATTGCATGAGGGACTGTACCTCAGCATACTGACACGTTACATTCTCGTGATCCTTCTTCGTTTTCTCCAGCTTCTTCACGAGATTTGCATAATCCTGCGAATCCTTCTTCACAATTCCCTCCAATTCAATGCGTTCCTCCTTCAATTTGTCATACTTCTCATTGTGAACACGTAGCTCCTCGGCAATCTCCTTTTTACTCTCTTCATACTCTGCCAGAACCTTCACCTCTTCGCTCCTGGAAAAAAAAACAATTTTAAAAGATTTTCTTTAAGAACTTTTCTTTGGGGGGATCTCTCAGTCATGCTACTTACATTTTCTTCTGGAGAAAGAGATTCTTATTGCGGATGAGTTGATTTTCACTTCGTAGATACTCCACGGCATCCTCATATGGTTTATCGAGTTCCTTAATCTCACGCTCGGCAAGTTTGCAGCGATTGTGCTTCTCCAGACGCTCCTCACTGTACATTATTACTTTATCGTTAATCTTCACAAGGGGCTCTTTGTACCGTGTGGTACCCACAATATCCTCCAAATACTCCAAGAGCCCACATTCATTCTTATTTGCCTCCGTTGTGGCTCCTTTTGGCTTCATCATGGCTATGGATTCCACTTCACCCTGAAGGATGAGGAAACGATTGTGATCCAGATCAATGCCATGCTGCTTTAGCAACTTGGAAACCTCCTTGAACTGCACCCGGCGATCGTTGATGGTGTAAAAGGAAGAATTATCCTTGGAAGCACTGCGGGAAATGATAAATCCACTATTGGGGATGATCTCACACGTTCCATCGGGTTTATCGAGAATCTCCTTGAAGTGCACCTCAACACAGCAGCTGGTAACGTTGGGAAATGCCGCGGAATTGTGCAGGAGCACAGACATCTTCTTTGAACGAATCTTCTGGGCTCTGTAGCCAAAAACGAAGAGCATGGAATCAATCACATTACTCTTCCCGCTTCCATTTGGGCCAACAATGGCAGTGAAGCTCTGAAAACATGATTCGAAAATTAATATTCGGCAAAAGGGAGGAAGGGGGATAAATAACCTGATGGAATGGTCCCAGAGTAATTTTCCCGGCATAACTTTTGAAGTTCTCATTGACAATGTGAGTGATTATCAAGCGAGGTCCTTTGCTTTCTGCAGAACAGTACGGTGGCACCGGAGGTGGAATGTAGATGTCTCCGATACGTGTTCCTCCTGAAAAGGAAGCGAAGGAAGACCATTTAATGCGCTGTCTCAACTCCCGGACAATCCGGTGAATCCTTACCTTCTTCATCATCTGACAGCTGAGCCTCGTCCATATCAACGTCAACCCCATTGGATTGTCCCTGCACCTCTAATGAATTCATCACTTACGGACTTGTAGTCCCTCCAGAACGTCCAGCAGAAATTCCCTCTAAAAGTCACAAAGAAAAATTATTCAAAACCATTTTGAGGTTAGGTTTAAGCGTCCCTTTTGTATATAAAGCGATTTCTTGTAAAATAATCAAATATTCTCCTATCCTGCAACTAATATTAGTACTTCTAATACTTACCTTGAAGAAAAACACTAAAAATTACACAGAAATCACGTATTTAATGGAAAATTTCACGGAAACAAGTTTGTTTGTAAACTGAGAAAGCCGTTTGATTGAATCTTTTATCGATATTTTTGTCATTTATCGATAGAAATTCGTACGATACTTTCGATATTATCGATATGTTTGAGTACCCCTGAAGCGAAATTATCGAAATCAATATCGATATGTCAAAATATTATCAATTTTCATCTCTACAAGTGAATTTTCCACATTTTCTCAGCTTTTTAAGTAAAAAACCATGAAAAAGGAAAGTAAGAAAGTATCCTCAACGTGGTCCTACTTCAATAGATTAGGCGACAAGTCGGCATTGTGCAAGTTGTGTGGGAAATTCGTGAAAACTTCCGGGAATACGACGAATGCGAGGTATCATCTCAAAATAAAACACAAACTTATTGTGCAGGAGCAAAAAGATGACCAAAGTGAGGCTTCTGACGTAATTGTCCTTTGTGAGAATGTCCAGGACTATCACCGGACATCATCATCATAACCAGAAGTTTCTGAAAATATCTCAAATTGTGTCTATCTCGTTTGTCTCCTAAATCTGATCGCCAAAACAGCTTGACCCTAATTTAAAAATTAGACGATTTTAAGTCGTTTTAAGTTGTTTTTTTTTTTCAAAAATTTATAATTCTTTATTTTCATTCTACAGAAGGAACAAAAGAATGACGAAGATTTTGAAGAGAAACCTAGCACGAAACGTAGGAAGGTAAAGCAGAATGAATTGCCAAATAAAGGTGATCCACTTCAAATTGGATCTCCTAAAGGACAAGAAGATGCAGTTACAGAATTCCTCGTTTTCCAGAAACCAAAAAATAAACGACCCAAGTATAACTTTGATTAATTTTTCATAAAAATGTTTTCTAGAAAAAATCATCTAATTTTAGGAAAAATGCAACAGTATCTGCAGATGCATCAAAACGCCCCAAACGTTCGATTGTATGGAAATTTTTTGAGAAAAAGCCCAATTCAAAGTATGCCCAATGCCGAATTAAGGGATGCCAAATGGAAATTGCCTGTTCAACAAATACTACTAATTGTCTAGACCACTTGAAGCGACATCATAAGAGAGCTCTTTATTCCGATGCGGTAGGTACACGATTTTCTGTAAATATAGTTAGTTGTATCTCTTTTAAATTCAAGTTGGCTTTATCGGGTTTTTTTTACCGTAATTCTAAAGACATAAATAATAAAAACGTTCACTTGTCTTTCTTACAACGCTTTCTTCCTTGTTAATTTCACTTTTTTCAAACTTATTTTCTTTTTTCTTATTAAATACCTTATTTTTCTACTTGCTTTTTTACTGTACTATCCGTTCCGTTTATTTTCTTATTAGTTTACTTAATTTCTCTTCACTTCTTTATCTTATTTCATACTTTCTACTTTTCTACTTCAGTTAAAGGAGTTCATGCACGGGTATATGAAAGATGATCCTCTGTTCCAGAACAATTTTAACCCATTTCATCTTGTAGAGGATCAAAAAACATTGAAGAATCGCGAGAGAAACTCGCCAAAATCCACTGGGATCACATCGAAAAGTTCAAATAAAAACTGCCAAAAAATTCAAATATTTCGACGCCATTTGACATTTTTATCCCTAAAAAACACATTTTCCTGCATTTGGCACTAAATCTGGCATAAAAATGCATAAAGTCCTTTTTATTTTCATTTCACTTCGGGGCACACCCTTCGTCCACTCGGGGACGGTACTTCGGATCCCACTTCGGCTCCTGTCGATGACAGGGTGGGCTCGGTTGGCTGACTCTCGCTCGGCTAATGCTCGGCTTCCGCTCGGCTCTCGTTCGGCTCTGGCACAGAGGCTCAATTTTAGTTGAATTTTATTTCTATTTTTATGCTATCCTGTTAGTATCAGTGCAAATAGCCGATGAAATCGTAGCCGGCTAGGATTTTCTGGCATTTTCTGGCAAAAATCCTAGCCGGCTA